>NW_028254413.1:5000-604234 GCF_964263255.1 Lissotriton vulgaris | reverse complement strand
AAAAAATAAGAGAGGGGAGGGAAAAAATGGGAAGGAAGGGGACGGGGAAGGGAATGAGTGGGAGAAGGGAGAATGGGAAAGAGGGAAGAGAAGGAGAGAAAACAGCATACAAATTTAAAAATACATAAAAATGTATAGAGAGAGATACAGAACCTTCATTTTCTTATTTAACTTATTTGTCAACCCTAACCAGTGTGAACCCAGAGTTCACTCAGCAAAGCCTAATTCAGGCATCTTCTCCAAACCCTGATAGAACCTCTGTAAGAGCCCATCCAGGTAACCTTAAAAACAGCTTGTGTGCCTTGTTTGAAAACCACATTACCTTTCAAATCCTAATGACCCTCTCTTCTAAAAGGGCAGCTCCACTCTCTGTTCTTGAAATTTCAATCCACCATCCCTTCTGGAAAGCCCCATCAAGTTCCATTTAGAAAGTTCAATCTATCTCCTATTGTTTAAAATTTCCAAGCCAGTCAAAAAATCCCAATGTGTATGCCCTCTTGAAATGGTACTAGCGCACTCTCTTACAATTAATATTAAATCCTCCCATTGCAAGCATAGACGGTGCCAAATCCATGTTGTAACTCATGTATCCCTTCTTTCTATTATACCTCCTCGTAGCTCTGAAGCAGTCGAAAGCTACCAGAGTGCTATACACAAACCACAGATAAAAAAGATTGTTAATAATAAAGGTTGCACAAAGTAACGCCAGGCACTGCTGAAGTTAAAATCCAGAAAGTCAATACAGAGCATTAATTAGTAGAAAGAGATTACCACCACAGCAAATGTCAATACAGAGCATTAATTAGTAGAACGAGATTACCACCACAGCAAACTATGACCTGGTGATAGAGGGGAATTAAAAATGGAAGCAAGCTTTTTGTTTGTTTATGAAGGATTATGCTTTGGGCAGGCTGCCACAGAGACAAGGGCCATACTTCTGAAACCAGTATTAAACTTCACGACCTCATTTTTAATGGGATTAAGTTTGACCATTTGCTATTTGGCACTCTTATAGAGCACATGGTGCCAGTAGAATTGCAAAGCACATCCATGAGTGCATGAAGGAAATGGGACAGCACGTACACATTTAGCTAAGATGAGTGGGAAACTAACAGTGTTGAAGAAATAACATCAGTTTTGTGTATGTAGAACTTATGCTGAATACAACTCATTGGCAGCTCAGGGTGCTTGACTGGCATTTCTAGGTGATTCTGAACAAGATTTCCTAACTCCAAATATGTGTGTATTTTAGGCTCAATTTACCAGAGAACAATATTGGCTGAGTCTCCTAACGTTTCCCACTAATGTGTGATGTTAACATTTACATACCATGTGGACTGGTAATTTAGTCAAAGGAGCTTTTGCTCCCTGAAAGCTGCAGGGTTGGGGGAACAGCGGTCACTTAGGGAGAGTATGACCTTGAATGGAGAAGAGACTAGAACTGAAATAATCCAGAGTCCTCGACTGGGCATTTAAAAATAAGCTGTAATGTATTTACACCCACTGCCCTGAGAAGAGGGACTGTCTACACACATGATACTGTTAGAGGTAGGGCATGCGAAAGTGACGCGGGTAAAGGGTGTCTGCATCCAGCACAATCATGTAGTTTTAGAGCTGCCTTTCTGGAGGAGGGTCTGCTTGTTCCAGATGTGTGTCTGAAGGCCATTTTGCCTGGGCCTGAGTGGTTCCATAATTCTGGATTACGGTGACACAGGTTAAATCATTGCATTGCCTTACTCTGCACTGGGGACGCGTTGTGTGGGTGTTCCCATGCAACTCCCATGGTTTTTGACACATTCCCAGATTTACCAGATCTGGTAAACCTGGGAATGTGCCAAAAAGATACGCCTTCCCAGGAGAGGTGTAACGAGGATAAATATTTTGATTTCTCCACGTTACTTCCTCTTTCTGCGTGTGCTGCCGCACATATAGATAGAGGAATATGCCTTCCAGGATTGTTTTTGTGCATGAAGGTGCCCCTTCCTGCACAAAGCAATCCTGCTTGCAACGCAGGCACCCTTGCATTATGGTGCATGCGTTGGCGCTAGGTTGCCAAAAGGGCGCCAGCACAGACGAAAAGGCAGAATGGCGCCTCCGTGCCTTGGATGCAATCAAAAAAATAACAATGCCTTGGGATAGATACGTGTGCTAAACAGTAAGACGAAGAGAAACCTAATTTAACTCTTCCTGTAGATGTGAATCTACTAAACAACTACCATACATTTCCAATATCCATAGTCAATGAACGAACAATATGTGTACAACTATTCATGATTCAAGTCTCTTTGTACTGTATTTATTCCATACGTTCTATGCAAAAAGTCATCTTTTTTTATATTTTCAGACTAAATATACACAAATACATTACCACAACATATATATACACATATTTACATTTATACATACAACACAAAAACAAGTGCAATTATACTTTCTTGCTCTCTTGGCCCTTATTATCAATAGGGATGCACCTCACAAGTATTAAACATTATGCATTCCCTTCCTTGTTAGATCACCATTTTGGAGCCACTTCAAGGTTTTGTAACTTCAAACCCCTTTATTTTAGGTACTCCCAACTTATTCTGTTTTATATTTTATTTTATATGGTGTCTCAAATTGTCTGTCGACGCGTTTCAGCCACTCTACTTGTTGGCCTCATCAGGACTAGGGCAGTCGAGTGTATAATTTTCAATTCCACTGGTCTTGAAAATTTCAACTGGACACCCGGGAGGGTAAGCCTTATGCGAATGTTCTCCACACCAGTATACTTTGCACGTGATAATTCTCTGCTTCTCGCAATGCCGATCCATCAACGGTGTCGTTTTCCGGACGCAATGCTATCACCCTTGCATTATGGTGCATGCGTTGGCGCTAGGTTGCCAAAAGGGCGCCAGCACAGACGAAAAGGCAGGAATGGCGCCTTAGTGCCTTAAATGCGGCGCTTTCCTGGCCTTTACCTGTCATGCAGTGCAGCAAGGTGAATTGTTGCGCTGCAATGCGTGACTTTTTCATACATAGGCCCCCAGGTATCGGAATAGGGAACTTGACTGTTAGAGGGAGCTCGAAGGGAACACTCGCTAGTGTGAAACAGGTAGCAATTGAAATCTGATTGTTAACCTCAGCAGCGCGGCGCAAATTCGTGCGCTGCGCTGAACGTTCCATTGGGCTTATGGACTCATGACGGAACGGTTCCGTCATGAGCACAGGCCAACCGACGCTCATGACGGAACCGTTCCGTCATGAGCATCGAAGGGGTTAAAGAGGAAGCTCACGCTGTTTACGGACACAGGGATAAGCCTGCCAGTAGCTATGTTATAAAGGCCCTGTATTCATTGATGAGTACCTAGTGAGTTGCTGCCATCTTGTGGAGAGTGAGCAGACCTGCAAGAGGTATACCATTAACACACTAGCTGTGGTTTTTATTATTTACCTTGTAAAGATCAGCTTAAACTATTATAAGAGTTCAAATATTTCTCCTTAAAAGCAGATGTTGCTTGGTAAGGCAGAGAATACTATGGCGCTTTTCAGTGTTTGCCTGATTATATGTGGTAGTTGATTGTGTAGGGTATGAATGCTTATGGTTTGGAAATGAGTCAGCTTTTGATAGAATGAGTGAGTGATTTGTGTGCCAATTTTTAATGTTCTTCGTGTCCCTTGGGCTGATGATATACCATTTTTTGATTTCTATTTATGAAACTATGTATGTCTTACTGAACTAATTAAAATGTGCTATATTTTTCTATGCAAATAAATAAATGATTTAATGCCTTGAGCATTTTGAGCTGTTCTGTGGGTGTTTCTTACTTATTGTTGGAACCGTTTGGGTCCTCCTAAAGATTGGGAACTCCCCTTTCCATGTTGTTCTTGATGTATTTTGCCTTGGTGGGTTGTTCCCTCCCCCTCTATCCTGTTTAGGCTTCAGGGTCCCTCTTCTGTTTTTTATAGAGAATACTATGCCAACATTACTCCACGCGTCCGCAAAGACTCCGAGAGCCGTTATTCAGATTTCTTCCTTAAGTAAACTCAGGAAAAACATGACGAGTCCCTGGGTCCATTCCCGCTACTCCATGGCCGCCTTGCAAATTGGTGATCATGGCGGCGCGGTACACACTAGCACATCTTAGAGGACAGATGTATAGCAACGTATTGCTGTAGTTGAAGTAAAGGATGGCATTACAGTGATGCTCATAGAAGCTCTGGAGCTTACTGAATGTTGGACTAGCGCGTCCTGCTTGTGATAGAAAATCTGGCGGCGAGAAGACAAGCTGGAGAGGAAGTAAAATAGAGTCTGCCATAGTGTGAAGATGTGAAAAACCCACTCCTGCTTACTTTTTTTAGTGTACTTCACCAGGGGTGATCCAGAGGAAAGTCTGATTGCAAATTATTCAGAATGATGTTCTTAGAATGAAACCAAGGTGAAGAAACTGTATTGTGTATAAAACTAATACATGGCTGCATTCCCAAAACATTTGTTTGTCGTCCAGAGAATGCAACGTCCGCAACCTGTATGGGGGAAGAAAAAGGCCAGAAAGGAACTGGCTATCTGTTTTTTAAGCGAATATAATTGACTAGCAAGTTGTTAAATAAAAAAAAAACTGAACTACAGCATATTGTTCTACAAAGAGCCCTGTGTTGTAGTTGCGGGTAAAAAAATCTTTAATAACGTAACCACAAGAGTCTGCTTATTTGCTTTGGCAGAGCTGCCCAGTAAAGATTGAACAAGATGAGTGTTGTTTTCCTCCCAGGGACACGGGGTGTGCATTGGCACTAAAATAACCGAGGTCTAATTTCCTTTGTGCGTGGTTTTCAAAAGATTTCACAGGCTGTGCCTGATCCCACGGACTGCAGTTTTAACCTGTATCTGACTGTCTGTTCGGACGGTTGGATGTCGACAAAGCAGTAGTATACGTGAAGCACCTTGTGAGTGTCGAAATCTGAGCCCCAGTCGCAACACAGCACGAACACAAATGACTGATTTGTAAGGAACTCCCCCTTTCTCTAAAGCTGACTTAGTGGAAATTAGTTTCACTAACGTCCATAATACGTGTGTTAAGTACATGGGTGTCAAAAATCTTGTAGTGAGCTTCACGCTGAGTTGGCCATTGAACACTATCAATATCATGTCATGGACTTTTTTTCCCCCCTCAAATCTTTTTATATTTTTATACAAACCATAGATCAGCGGACAGTGAGTCAGTACAATAACAGCCATGATGTGCAAAACAATAAAATGAGCCATATGTTGACACCGAGTAGTACACTTATATCCCATAACACACATACATACCATCAAAGTAATAGCATCTAAGAAAAAGGGGAGAAATAGAGAAAATCCAACTTGACAAATAATCAATTAAAAATAAATAAATAATAAAGCTGTTAAGTGTCGTCCGTCATAGTTGAGGACTTAATGTTCAAAAGAATTCATAGAGGAACAGCGCCCTGTCACTGGTAGGTCCGCAAACCCATTGACGCTCTGTTGTCATTTGGGCTGATTGGAGTAACAACTATTTGCAACTCAAGTGCAGTAAAATTGCGATGAGAGTACAAGAAAATCTTATTGTCGTTGACAGGAGTCTGAAGAGCTCTCTTCCGATGAAGAAATGAAAATGGCAGAAATGCGGCCCCCATTGATCGAAACTTCGATTAATCAACCCAAGGTTGTAGCACTGAGCAATAACAAAAAAGGTAAGGAAATAACCCAACTGTTGATATGTACCCAAATAACCTTGCACTGTGGTTTATGTGATTCCAGAGTGAGCAAATCTGTTTTTCACTTGAAAAAGAAACACAGACGCTATCCGCAGAAACATTAACCTGAATCCAGTTGTGTACTACAAGCAAAACTTTGCCTACCCCCTCAATGATGCATTATTGCATGTAGTCCTGCTCCCCAATGGAAAGGGTGGTTATTACAGGAATAGACATATGAGAGATTTCTTTTCAATGAGGTTTGACAAATATAGCTGGAATACAACTTGGAATTAGGATATATGAGCTGTAACGCTTTTAGAGGAACTTATAATTTTACTTTCAATATCTGTAACACCTGTATTGGATAATTGGTTAGAATGTTGTACTTAATGGTGTATTTAGAGGTTTTTATCAGAAGCGTGTTTAATATTTAGCTTTAGTGCAATGATTTTCATAGTCTTAGGCAAAATCATCTTTTTATATTTTAACCTTGTCTCTCTCCTAGCAACCTGGCTTTTTAGCCAATTTGTTGTAAAACGTCATCCTAGTGAGGCTCCTTACAAATGCCTTATAATACCCAACTTAGTATGAGAGCACGTAGGGCAGCAACCTTGCAACCTTGCAACCTTGCAATCAAGGGGGGTGAAATGAGAGATTTTGGAGCTCCCTCACAGCTCCATTTAACCTCCATAACTATCCCACTAAACAAACCCTATGTGCACCAAGCTGTACTTGTTGGAACAAAATATGTCTCTTGCAGCCACAGACCTGGGCAGCCAGATCCTATTTGAGGCCCTGTGATCCTGGCTTGTGCAGTACCAGAGCGCCTTAATGAGAGGCATAAAATATTAGGCTGCAGAGTGATCTATTCACATTTCACTCAACTCACTTTTGAGTTTATGCACATACTCAGATCCACAAAGAACTTATTATTTAAGGGAAAATCCTCAAATAACTGAACTCGATATCCCATTCAACTTATGCATACCAATGATGTATTCACGGAATCAGTTATGAGGAAATGTCAACAGTACTTCCTTACATCTCCGTGTACCTATCTGACACATATAAAGAAAATACTTCCGATTTGCGACTGATGATTTTCATTATAACAGTGTCACCAGTATTTGCCAAGATCACAATAGCTGTTGTTGATCATATGCTGTATCAGAGGTTGCACACTTGCCTACCTCAGATTGGTTGCTAATATCATTGCTGTTCAATTTAAAAGCTGTCTGTGTACATGCTCATCACAATGCTATTCCTGACACTGCTGCTTTGGTTCATAAAAGCTTAATTTTACATGACGTTCAAACAGGAGATAAACATGGTTTTACAGGACGTGTTTTGTCATTTTCATTAGATGAAGTGGTAGGTTCATAGGACTCTTGTCCTCTGAACCTACAACTTGTGACCCTTACTGACTTGTCTCTGCTTCCAGCTGGTTTTCTGTCCTTGGATCACAATGTTACTTTCTTAGCTTTATTTTTATCACTTTTGAGGAGCGAAGAACATTTTGTGTATGTCTATGTTGCCCAAACAGTGAATCTAAACTGGTTCTAGTCCCCTTCATTTATCCAGATCCATACATTTCCATGACAGCGGACCCTCCAGAGTATGGAGCAGTATGGCTGAAAATGTAACCAAACATTCAGTTCATTCTGGCATTATCACATCAGTGACCTAACACTAAAGGCTGTCTAGGCACAGAAGGTGCTTTTTGTAATGGTGCATGACAGAAGGGAGGGGATGAATGCTGACAACACTGCTATGTTGTCCTAAAACAACAGGTTTGAGACCTTTAACATGTTTGGTTGGAGTGAAACCATGGAAGTTGGCATTGTACACATAAACAGATGGTTTTCATTCACATACCTGCTTTGCAGATAGAATATGCCAGTGATCGTGCACCCCAGAGCTGGGATTACGCAACAAGGTTGATTCTCTTATCTTCCATTACTGTGACCATTCTGGGAGATATTTTTATGCCTCTTGTGACACTACAAAGTTCATTGAGCTCATGTCATGCACAGGGAAATTATCTATTTTTTCCTCTGATGTATGCTTCTGCTCTTGTAGGAGAGATATTTATTCTATATTTTGCCCCGGTCTTTGTCATGCCAAGCCTCTGTGCACATTACAGAAAATCCTAGGTTGTGCAATAATTATTGTATATTCCAAACCACCCATCCAATTGTGTTTCTGATATCTCCTGGGACTAGCTAGGAATATAGTGCTGGTACATGTCAGAGGAAATAGAAGGTCCTAGCACTCCTCCATTAACTTAGATATTTAGATGTAACTGCCAAGTTCACCAGGGTTACCCATGATGTTCTCGTGAAAGCCTAAGGTTTATTTTAAGTGATTAGAAGCAGTATGTTACCCTAGTACAGAAACGTCTCATACCTTAAAATGGTGCTGTAAAAAAATCTTTAGTACCACTTCACTATAATGTTAAAAAAAATATTTGTTGTTCTATATTTAGCTTGTCAGCCACACCAAGGTCGAGTTATTTGGGTCCTGCAGGGCTTTGATTGGCACCCGGAGTATTTTGGGCTGATACTGTTACCACCTCCACAGTGTTGTTCTTACAATATAGCCTCCCCCTGTTTACACCCTCTGGTTAGGAGAATGTTTAGATTTAAATATTGTTTTATTAGTACTGGTTTGGCTCAAAATCCTTTTGAATTCATTGCAACCAATTCGTATAAATGATGAAATGAAAGTTCCTATTCCTTACTGTAGTGACATCAGTTCGGAAATTACCGTATTACATAGAGAAAAAGTTCTCAGAAGTCATACTTCATTATTCAAAAGAGCTTATTAAATTTCCATTTGAAACTGGAACTGTTAATCCCTGCATTTTTCTGATCTCTCTTTATGGTCAAAGGATTTTCTGTAATTAGTTTGTTTGTGTCCTCACTTTTTCTTTGCAAAGAACAAACGCTTTCTGACAGTTCTGAGACTCTACCACTAGCAGACGAGACACTGGTCATTCAGGCTTGCTCTTCCAGAAACCATTTGTGCAGTCCTATAGTATGCATTTGGCCATTGTATGTGGCTCTGCAACTTTACGTTTCTTTTGATTTAATCAGCAAAGCAACCTTCTGGGCGACTCCCTATGACTTATTAATTGTACATTTGTGATTGACAGCTTCCCAGTTCTGCGAAGACATGAGCACAAATATTGTTGGGCACCCCTTTGGAATGTTCTATGTAGGTGCCACCCTGACCTTGGTGGTTGTTATTTTATAAAATTACGCCCAGTGTGGCTGAAGGGGTCTTGGGATGCAAGAGCTAGTAAAGGTGAAGCCTTTTCACCCAGTCTTGTAGTACAACGTTCATAGCCAAGGAGTGCTGTGAAGATTGCTTTGATCTTCTCTAGTAGAAGCAAGAGGATCACTAGAACTATGAGTACAAAAGTCAGTGTAGTGAGTACATCGTAGGTCATGGTCTATTCCCAGGATGTTTGCTGGTGGTCTAAGAGGGCCAGATCTAGGCAAGATTATCAAGACCACCACTGACTATAAACGAGGTACATTTAGATTAACTCTATATAAATCAAATATTTTGTGGATATTCTAAAAATCTGGGATGGAGCTGGTGCTCTGGGATCAAAGTTGACACGGATGAGACAACCGGATACCCATACAAGGATCTGGATGCAAATATAACTGTCTCATAGGGACATCTAGAGAAAAACAATTTTTTCTTATTTATTCATATTTAAGGTATCCTCAGTGTTCTAAACTCAGTTAATGATCACAAAGTGTGAAATAATCTGGCTCTACGTTGGTTATCCCTGATCTTTCTAGTAAATTACCTTAACACTATCCTTGTGATATACATCTGCGGATGTATTCAAACGAATGGTTGCACTTAGCATCATCTATATGAGGCAAAAGCCATTCACATGGTACATGCGAATGGTGAATTGTGTTTTTTCACAGAGCAGACAGCCTACTGAGAATGGTATACGGATCTGTATTTATAGTTGTATGATGTAGACATACTGCATAACGCTGAATGTGTCAAAAATTCATTAGGAAAACTCTTTTTCAGAGAATAAGGATGCTGACTCCCTACTGGATGAAGTCACCCACAACAGCAACCAGAACAACAGTAACTGTTCCTCTCCATCCAGGATGTCTGATTCCGTTTCCCTGAACACTGACAGCAGCCACGATCATTCCTTATGTTCCCCAGAGAAAGAAGCGCACATTGTTTTGAATTCAAAGATCAGGTCTGTGTATGTGTCTGCGTACGTGTGTATAGAGTGTTGTTGTTCTCATTTAGTACCATGTCTCAACTCGCCCTACCTTTTTAGTTCTGTGCTGCATGCAAATGTTGATATTTGACTTGAATTTTACAGGTACTGGCGGTAGGCCTTGTGTGCTTGTATCCAATTTCCTAATTTTTTTTTTGTGAACTGGATTCATTTGTTGCAAATTGCTATTCATTTATTTTTAACTTTTCTCCAATTTATTTTGATCACTGTTTTCAATGCAGGTAGCATCACATAATATGTTAAAGTGGCGTTAACAAGAAAATTGTAAATGCCATGAAGATATGCACGTTCTTTTGGAGAATAGAGCGATCTAACAGTTAATATCTTGGGATGGGGTTTGTGCAGGTTTTGGGGGGTAAAAAACTTAAGGGAATTATTTTACAATGCACATTTATAGTGCTTAAAATTTCACACTCTTCAAAGAAGTATAGAGCGAGATGACATTGTTTCTCCTAAATTGGATTATTTGTCTTAATTTTGGCCCAAAATGATTGCTATCTAGCAGTGTGTATTTGCAATGTCAGTTTGCTGTTTGTTTACTCAAAACCCCCTTTTGTACTGGTGTTTGCTATGCAATTAGGGAAACGCAATTTCTCTGTGCGATCCTAATGCTTGGAGAGTACATACTTTTCATTGAATATTAATCAGATTTGATGTGGCCACTTATAACTGGTTGTCAAGTCAGAATTGTCAGATCTTTTAATAGGTAAATCAGTAGAGTCTGGATACTTGATACAAATTGACCCAGAAATGCTAATGCGAATGGCGAAGCAGCAGGCATGGCAGGAAGAAATGACAAATAGCGATGAACATCTCCTGTGACAGGTGTTAATGGCAGCCAAAAGCCGCCTTGCTGTCGTCTACAAGAAGGGGGAGCATTTGAATGCTCCTAGTGATGGGAAGGCTAACTTTAACGTTTTAAAAGCAGAAAGGAGAACATTTTTGACAACATTAAGTCCACTAGTAGACTGGCTAGAAATTGATGGCATAGAGGTGAATATTATGGTACCATTACGAGGGACAATGAACTAGAATGATCAAAAGCACAGTTTTTATGTTTTTAGAGTCCAACAGATCCTCCTGTTTAGTGCTCTTTGACCTCCGTCTTAATTCCTGTTCTTATGCTACAAGTAACTTCTGACTAAAAAATACTAGGGTTGAGAAACTACTGACGTGATAACTATCATTTTGGAGATCTGAAGTGAGATGCAGTGTGTGCTGCACAGGGTTTGTCGTTGTGGCCTTCCTGTGGATACCATTGATGGATGTGTCTCTTACCCTGGGTGTGTTTGTGCTCCAAGAGAACCTAGGCCTCCTTTCAGTTGATCAGTGCTGATTCTCTATTTCTGTAAAGAGGGCGACTAGCTCACGGAGGGCAATGACTGCTTTCAATAATATCTTAAACCTCTTTCTATAGCGCACATAGATGAGCAGTGTGTGCAGAGAGAACTGGGATGATCCCCAGGAACCAGTGGCCGTCCTGGCTGTATTTCCTTTGGATAATTTCAGGTTCTACATTGCTCCTTTCTGAAGCCTGGTGGGTGGTGAAATCAAGACATGTAGCAAAGCATCAAAATCTGCAGTGGTCATAAAAGGGCCGATCCACCCAATGCTCTCAGCAACATAAACAGCTAGTGGAATTTAACATGGATGATCTGTCATGTTCTGTCTTAGACTAGGTGCGGTGTAGGCTACAAAGCTGAGTCACTTCACACTGTTTGTACTGCGTTTTCTCATGGTTATTCACTGTCGAAGAGGACAGGCTTAAGTTTAATAATTAGCCTTGGAATATCACCAACTCATTAAGCAAATGCTCCAGTATGTTTTGGGTAAAGTACTTGCACATAGTTTGAAAGGCTGTTGGTTAATGGTAATGCTCCAATAGTGCTCATCATTGCAACACCAGGTTTCTACTGCTTACATCTTTGTTCACTATTTAAGGCTTCTAAATCCCAGCATGGTCGACTCTACTAATAATATCCCAGCATAGTCGACTCTACTAATAATATCTCCGCATAGTCGACTCTACTAATAATAGCCCAGCATAGTCGACTCTACTAATAATATCCCAGCATAGTCGACTCTACTAATAATATCCCAGCATGGTCGACTCAACCTTCAAACTTTCAGAGGTTACCAAAATGAGAACTAATTTTGATTGGGTAATACTTGTATATGAAAAATGTGTTATATAAAATAAATTGGATAAAAGGCTAATATATATAACAGATTATTATTGGAAGTACAAAAATGCCTTTCTTGGAATTTAAGACCCACAAATTGAAACAGACCGCTAGGGTTAAAACTAGTCTTAAAAGCAGAGTTTGTGTAATCCCTCCACTCCTGCCCTCTAGCTAGGTCTACAGTAAATTCGTTGGACCATCGTCAGAAATTCTGCTTCGTTCTTGGTCCCGACTCTAATTGAACTATGCCCAATACATAGGGAAGGATACATTTTACTTCTCGGTTATATAATGATTTAAAAGCAGATCTTTGTCCAATCGCTGGACATACTTGGAATCATGACGCTGGCAAATCATTCCACTCCTGTGCAATCTCACCTAATTTATTTCTCTTCACTCTGACTGGCCTTCAAGGGTTTCAACTAACATACCTGCTGTTTTATTCATGCTCTCGCTTATATGATTAATTAATTGGAGGCTTCTGTCTCTCTCCTCCTTTTGTAGCCACAATCAATGTAAATGCCTTCCACAGTTAAGTTTTTGCTCCAAGCATTCTAAGTTAATCTTACCTCCAATGCAGAGGCTCCCATACATTTTGGTACCGGAATGCAACAAGCTTTTTCACTCTGAGAAAGCTTTTCCTCTCGTTTTAATGATTGTTTGAGAATTAGAACATTATGATTGATGGCCTGGGGTTGGTGTGTGTGGTTCATGCCACATGATGTGAGGAAGTGTTATTGTATTTATTATTAACTATACTTGTGCCTAATGACATCTTGCCAAGGAGTGAAACAGTACTAAAAAAAAGGCCCTTTAAAATGTAATTTTTTGGTTAATTTAAAGAGAGTTTTATTGCCTTTATTAAGAGCATATGTTTGTTTATTTTCAGGTCGATAGCTAACACAGGTGAAACTCAAATAATTTCGTTTGTGGCACCCAGTTTAGATTACCTACATCCCACATACATAATTCTCTGATTTGGTACTTTTTGTGGCAAGGGCCTTTTACAATAACATTTCTAAACTATTTATTTTTTGAAGTAAAAATGGCATTACTAATGTAACAAATGACTATTTTCACTTTAACCAGGAAATTATTTTCCTGTTGTCCTTCCAGGTACTGAAATATCCTTCATAACTTGGATATGAAAAGGGTCACCTTAGTTTTTCTAATCTAGTTAAAGGGGTTGAGGTCACTTTCCATGCTTTGTGATCCTTGTGCCAGCAACCCCATTGTCAAGATCTCCACTCCTAGTTGGTATGAAATTCAATAATTGTCTTTCAGAAGAGGGCATAGGAGTAATTATTTTGTATATTGTAAAATAACGTGCATCCATGCAGGACTACCAGACTGAACCGTAGCTGTCCTCCTAATTGCCTGGATTATGCTAAAATCAAAAGTCAAAGTCAAAAAGGCTTTATTTCGACATATGACAATATCTTAAAAAGCATACATACAATAAAAAATACTTTTCAGTGCATTTAAAATAAACCGTAACTTTCTGCTATCAGAAAATGGATCTATAGGTTCTAAAATAAGCATTTAATTTAAAACAGACCATGGTAAAAAGTGTAATTAAACAATTTGCCTAAGTCTTTTTGACCGGATTCGCCATGCCCACCCAAGGTACTTCGAGGTGGCACATGCGTAAAAAGTACGAGTGTCCGAATAGAGAATCCTTAAAGCCACGTTGCAATGCCTAGTGCCCAGAGTACGACACATGGGCTTGAGCCATTTTGACCGTGGAACTATATATGCAGGACACTCAAATAAAAAGTGGGGGACAGATTCTCTGCGCTGTGGGCAGAAGGGACACCACGGAGCAGTCTGGTATGGGATTTTCCAGTGACAAGTAAATTCCATTACAGGGAGAAGACCAGTTCTGAATTTAAAGTACAGGGACCTTTCCCAAGGGGCTGAGATGGTGTCCAGATACAGTTCTCTGAAGGGGGTATCTTTGGACTCCATGAAGTTTCTAGTCGACTTGCATATCGAGGTGGAGGAATTCCTTCTGTTTGTTACCCAATTCCAATAAAGTTGTTTTATTGTGGATTTGGGGGGGGCTGACTGTTGGTGCCATGCTTCTTCCAGCCCCAGATTGGTAAGTAAGGCTTTAATATCCGTTAGCCACTTTATTTTCGCCCACCCTGTCGATCTTAGTATCTCCCGTAGACCGTCCGCATAACTTGAGAGTTCAGGAACTCTCCAGATGCGAGCCCACAGAAGCAAAGGGCGTAACTTCGCTAGGTCTTCTATAGCCCGACAGCCCATGTCCAATTGCAGAGGCAAGATGGGGACAGACGGGCCAAGGGACATCAGGCTTCTCAAGAAGGAATTCTCAGCTCGAGTAAGGTCTTTCAAGTTCGACATTCCCCATAATTCCGCCCCATACAAGGCAGCACTTACTCCTCTGGCCGCGTAGATGTCCAATACTGCAGCTATGGGTTTAGTTGAGGCTGCTCTCTGCTCTTTTAGCAGGGTCCCGGTTATTCTTTTTAGGTTTAACAACATCTTGAGCAGATGCTGGTCCCATTTCATGGAATCCACCAACCTGATGCCCAGATAATCGAAGTTTTTAGTCCTGTCCAATGCCACGGAGCCCAATGTTGGCGGAGGGCCCAGTTTTTGCGGAGGGTTCAAAATGAGGTACTTTGTTTTGTCTGTATTTATACAGAGTCCTCTTTGTTTACAAAAATCGTCAAAGCCTGAGAGAAGCTGTTGTAGGCCCATTGGCGATTTTGACAGGAGCAAAGTATTGTCCGCAAAAAGCAGGGTGGGGATGGAGCGACCTGCCAGACGAGGGGCATCTGCTGGAATCCTTAACAAGTGGTCCACCACCCCATTAACATAGAGCGAAAAGAGTGTTGGGGCAAGAACACACCCTTGCCGCACTCCTCTGTTCACATCTATTCTTCGGGTTTTTTGGCCATTGGGACCCCAGCGAATTTGGGCGTAGTTGTTTTCATGAAACTTCATGACCAGGTGGAGCAGGTAAGGTGGCAGGCCAAGATCATTAAGAACCTTCCATAGATTATTTCTGGGGACCAAATCGAAGGCCGTCCGGAGGTCGATGAAGGCCAGATATAATGTACCCTTCCCAATTGTGACGACCTTCCAGTGGATCATAAGAAGCCTTAGCGATTGTTCAATTGTTCCAGTGCCAGCACGGAACCCTGCCTGATAATCCGAAAGGATCCTGTTCTCATCTGCCCATTGCTGTATTCTTGTTAAAAGAACCTTGCCTGCGACTTTTTGTGAGCAGTCGATCAGGCTGATTGGCCTGTAGTTCCCAGGGTCTTCTCTCGAACCTTTTTTGTGAAGGGGAACCACTTCAGCGGCCATCCAAGAGGCAGGCAGAGGTGCGCCTTCCAAAGCAGCATTCAAAACCGAGGAGATCAGTGTGCTCCAGTCATCTATGTCAGCTCGGAGCAAGTCGCCCGGAAGACCGTCGAGGCCAGCCGCCTTGCGTGGAACCAGAGATTTTATTGCGCTTTCCGCTTCTATCTTAGTAAACAGACTTTCCTCGGATCTTTCCATCACTCTAAGGGGCTGTGGTAAAACGAAATCCAACGCTTCAACTGCAGTTGCCGTATACAATTTCGAAAAGTGTGTGAACCATAAGTCCTCGGTTATATTACAGGTGATAACTGTATCAAGGGGTCTGTTCTTCTTGTGAACTAAGTCCCAGAAAGCTTTTGCGTTTTTTCCGCCGCTGGCAGTTCAGAGATCCTGCCAGAACTTGTCTTCCCAGTCTCTCTTTGCTGTTTTAAGCTCCGATTTATAGCCCTTCCGTTCAGTGGATATTAGGGTGGCATTTCCACTTTTCACCGCCAGTATCAGGGCTCTCTTCTTGGCACGACACTCCTTCGTGTACCACCCTGACTTGCCTTGTTGGTTATTGCGATTAGGGTTCCCATTTTTTACTTTGGCCTTGAAAAGGTCCCCAATTGAGAGTGAGACCTCACGGAACAATGCTGTAATCTGATTAGGGCAAATAGGCTGACTTTTTAAAATGGCACAGGCTGTGGAAGTAACAGTTCTGATACATGCCATTTTCTCCTCATCTATTGCCACTTTGTCCCATTTCAAGCGTCTTAAGCAGTTTGTTGGGACCACTCCTCCCAGTGGCCCTGTTGCAAGAGCATCGTGGTTTCCACTTCCAGGGAAGTTCTCTTTCCACCAGGTTGATAGGGTCAAAGAAAGGGCGTTATGGTCACTGTCCAGGGAGGGTAGAACTACCATATCCTTCATATGAGCCCACAAAGAAAAGTTTAGAAGGATATAATCGATCCGGGAAGAATGACCGACCCTGTTATATGTATGAGCCCCCACTAGGTCTGATGGTGTCCTCCCATTGGCTGCCCTTAGGCCATGCTCTAAAGTGAGGGAATTTAGTTGGATGATTCTGGGGGTCCAACTATTTATGATGGGCAAGTCAAGTGACGGGACACCTCTCCTAGAATCTTCATCATTTAGGTCCAGGGATTCATCGGGTAACAGAGGCTCGAATGTGCAATTAAAGTCCCCCATGACCAAAATTAGGGAATCGCTACAGCACTCACCCAGGGCTGCCTCCAGGTCCAAGAGCGTTGGTGACAAAGCTCTCCCGGAGGCCCCTCGTGTATAGATGTTAATAATCTCCAGTTTTTCTGCTCTCCTCGGGCAAGTTACAGTGAGGTGCATCAAATCTGGAGTTTTTTGGGGGTGATGGTGTACCCTCCATCCCAAAGTAATGTCTATCCAAACCAAGAGACCTCCGAAGGGGCGACCTCTTCCCGAAGCTGGAATTTCTGCCGGGACAAAAAAGGTGGCATTACCTACTCGGTGCCTAGGTTCTACGCACCATGTCTCTTGAAATGCGCAAACTGAGTGGGGATCAACGAGTGCCACCCAGTCTGGGACATCTAGCTTACTGCTTAAGCCTGCCACATTCCAACTGATGATTTTCAAAGGGGCATGATGCTGGGACTCATTATAGCCACTATTCCCACCCTGAGGACCCGAAATTTGAGGTCCAGCCACTAGTTCAAATTTGTCTGTCCCATCACCTGAAGGAATGGGTAGGATTGGGGTAGGCGAGGGATGGGGCACAACAATATTGGTCAGCGGTACCTCCCCTACCAGAGAAGTTGTGTTAGCCCTTTGGGGGGAGACAATTGTTACCTCTAAGGTGTTAAGTCACCAGCCCCAACCCTGTGGAGTGGTTGGTTGGGAGGGGGTCCATACCCTTGCTCTAGGATCCAAGGTTGGGTAATGAGGGAACCATACACCTCTACCCCCATCTTGAAAGAAATTATTATTATTATTGAGCCCCATTAAGGGGGGGGGGTGATAAAAATACCCCAAATCCCTAGTTTGTATGTCGCAAAAGTTGTGCTGCGACTGTTGGCTACAAATCATGCCAGCAGCTCTGGGATCATTGAAATTAATCAACACACAGTCCCCGGTAATAGCCTTGCGTCTGTTACCGATCCAACCCACCCGTCGGACGAAGGCTATTCTGCCATCAATGTGCCCTGGGAGGGGTCTATTAGCTTTTAGCCAGGAGAGCGTCTTGTGTTTGAGTTCAGAATAGGACTCACAAGAACCCTCTTCAAGCTCGGGTACCCCTGTTAGGATAACCACATAAGGCTTACAGCCAGGCGGAAGGCTAGCATTTGGCGTACGCCGTTTTATCCTGTCTTTGGCTGGGGATTTAGTTGTGGTTTTTGCTGGGGATTTGGGCGCTGCATGCAAAGCAGAAATAGGAGGGGATGTGATTATGATTGCGGCGCCCTTGCTTATGGTCACTGTATCTCCAGTTGCCTTAGTTTTGGAAGTGGTAGGCTTGGGATTTGCAGCAAATTTGACCTTAGGTGCCTTTGATGCATGGGTGCTGGATTTGTTCATTGGGCGTGCCAAACTAGACTCAGGGGTAGGGGTCGATGGGAGGGGTATGGTTCCAGTAATAGGTTTGGGAGCCTTAGCCAAGGCAGGCGTTTTTAAACTAGGTGAGGGATCAGGGAGGGCTGTCGGAATAGACGGAGCTGTTGGAGCGGCACCACTCCTTAGCCCACCGTTTTCTTCAGCCTGGGTTTTAGCGTGAAATTTAACTAACGATTTCACTGCATAAAAGTTGTCCAGCATTGACTGCTCAAGTGAGGCTA
Source organism: Lissotriton vulgaris (assembly GCF_964263255.1). Taxonomy (NCBI): domain Eukaryota; kingdom Metazoa; phylum Chordata; class Amphibia; order Caudata; family Salamandridae; genus Lissotriton; species Lissotriton vulgaris. The sequence goes on along the minus strand of NW_028254413.1, from coordinate 585,923 downwards.
GTTTGCGTGTGAGGCCATCGATCTTATCTACAAGTGGCATCACCACAGACTTAATAATGCTCTCGACTTGGGGGAAAATGCTAGCATCTATAGGAGCCAATTGCCCAGGAGTGCCCTCGACAGCAGAGTTTCCAATATGGGACGCTTGGGGTTTTGAGTGAGGAACCTGATTCGGGGTAATACCCCCTTTTGGTGTGATGTTCCTACTAACCTTACTGTGAGGTTTTAGAGAGCCTCCCCTACGGGGACTAGTGGGACGCTTTCTCTTCTTTTGAGGGACGGTGCCTAGGGTTAGATTCCCTACAGGTACAGTTTCAGGGACTACCACTCTAGAAGTGTTAGTATCAGGATGGCCTGCAGTGGATGGGGAATTCACAGCTATATTAACAAGCACATGGGGGCTCGAATCATCAGGGGTATTGGGAGTGCGATCTGGAATCTGCCTCTCTGGTGATGGAATACTAAAAAGAGAGGAAGTGGAGTGTGTCGGGTCGAGCACAATACTTGGAGCTGTGGTGGTTACTCTTTCTAGGCTAGCCCTAATCCGACTCACTCTCTTGTCAATGGTGGGGGAATCAACTATTAATAAAGGAGTTGATGGGATGTGACCAGGGCTATCAGCTAGGGCAATGGCGCCCAAAGAAGAGCGCTTATTAGACGTGCTAAAGGAGTCCCGAGACAACCTTCGCTCAGCCAAGATTATCTCCTTCTCAACTATGGAGACAGCACGGGTTATGAACTGGTCCATAGTACCTAGAACAACGTCTCCAGCAGATTTCTTTGTCTTACAAGACCGGGTTCCTGAAGCCATAATCCTGGTGGCTGGATATCCGCTTTATGGAGCCAAGGGATGTGGCCCAGCCCGGCCTCCTCCGGCCCCGGACGGCCACAGACGGTCCCGCCCTTGTCCCGGGCTTCTCCCGGCGCCCTCCCGCTCGCTCCCGCGTAGCGGTGGGGCAAGCGTTTGTATATAGATGGTGTGATTGGTGAAGGGGCGGGGCTTGCAGGGAGAGCGGCCCAGGTGATTGCAGGTGGGCTATCAGGGACTCCTGGGATATGGAGTCCCTGACCACGCTGCTCGCAGCCCTGCAAGGCTTACCGGCACCCTTGGCGTCTGCACGCACTCCCGAAGTTCCTCTGCTCCCAAACACGAAGCGGGACCCGCGGAGCGGGTCCGGCGAGGATTAGCCTTGGTCCAAAAGAAGGAAGCTGTTCCAACAGCAAACGGGCAGCAGGTACGCACAAAGAGAGTCCCAAAGAGGTAGTGGGAGCGGTGGCTTTTAGCTCCGTAGGTGAAGGGGCGGGGCTTGCAGGGAGAGCGGCCCAGGTGATTGCAGGCGGGCTATCAGGGACTCCTGGGATATGGAGTCCCTGACCACGCTGCTCGCAGCCCTGCAAGGCTTACCGGCACCCTTGGCGTCTGCACGCACTCCCGAAGTTCCTCTGCTCCCAAACACGAAGCGGGACCCGCGGAGCGGGTCCGGCGAGGATTAGCCTTGGTCCACAAGAAGGAAGCTGTTCCAACAGCAAACGGGCAGCAGGTACGCACAAAGAGAGTCCCAAAGAGGTAGTGGGAGCGGTGGCTTTTAGCTCCGTAGGTGAAGGGGCGGGGCTTGCAGGGAGAGCGGCCCAGGTGATTGCAGGCGGGCTATCAGGGACTCCTGGGATATGGAGTCCCTGACCACGCTGCTCGCAGCCCTGCAAGGCTTACCGGCACCCTTGGCGTCTGCACGCACTCCCGAAGTTCCTCTGCTCCCAAACACGAAGCGGGACCCGCGGAGCGGGTCCGGCGAGGATTAGCCTTGGTCCACAAGAAGGAAGCTGTTCCAACAGCAAACGGGCAGCAGGTACGCACAAAGAGAGTCCCAAAGAGGTAGTGGGAGCGGTGGCTTTTAGCTCCGTAGGTGAAGGGGCGGGGCTTGCAGGGAGAGCGGCCCAGGTGATTGCAGGCGGGCTATCAGGGACTCCTGGGATATGGAGTCCCTGACCACGCTGCTCGCAGCCCTGCAAGGCTTACCGGCACCCTTGGCGTCTGCACGCACTCCCGAAGTTCCTCTGCTCCCAAACACGAAGCGGGACCCGCGGAGCGGGTCCGGCGAGGATTAGCCTTGGTCCACAAGAAGGAAGCTGTTCCAACAGCAAACGGGCAGCAGGTACGCACAAAGAGAGTGCTAAAATCCTCAAACGTCCATTGGCAGTGTGGTCACTTGATGACAAAATGGTGTTTGACTTTGTAGAACGGAGAAGTTCCAGGTCCTACAGGAAGTGGGCATGGTACCTTACTTTATTTTGTGGGTCTCCCTGCAACACCGTGACCCGACTGCATCTGTCAGAATCTGCAGCAAACTATTGGGAGCGGTCACCCTCATAGAGGTACCATACAAGGACGCCCTCCATCGCCACTCTGTTCGCCCTCCCAGTGGAGCCCCTGGCATGGCGGGTGAGATGGATACAATATAAAAGACCTAATATCCAGGCAACCTGCCTATACCTTCAGTACACCAGATTCTTAAAACAAGCGATAACAGTTTTTAGTTTAGCCAAGCTGGTCGAGGCATCTTGAAGTCAGGCATGGTCATACACTGGCAACATTTTGTGAATGTTCCTTTCTTTGACATTTTTCTAACCAACTTACATTGAAGGGAAAGGAAATATGTCTAGGTTGTGGATAATGTGTCTGCTGTTCATAATATAATTTTTTTCATTTATCTAAATACTTGGCTGTATTACGGCTAAATTAAGGTAAAAAAGTATGCTGTGGGATAATATGACTATGTTGTATAGGATGAGAAAGCTACAGTCTACAAGTGCGACATTGAGAATACCTAGTAACTTGTCGTGCAGGGCCGTCTGGAGTAATGCAAAACAGTATTGTCACGCACTGGTGTTTGAGAGTCGAAGTATCCCGGGGCTGATTGCTGCATACCTAGTTTCTTAAAATGGTAATTGGGTTTCTGGTACATTGCTGTGCCTCTAGAAACTTTTGCAGGTGAGATGTATTTAGGATCCAAGGGTCTGAGGGGACCCCTGTAATGTTCATGTAACTAGACTCATGTACCCCTGTAATGTTCTTGTTCATGCACGTTGTCTCTACTTAATATTTCATCTTTCTTGATTCAAAATACCTATTCTGTATATTAGTGGGATATTTTAGTTCTCAAGTTAAGTGACTTTTCAACCACTTTATAACCCATATAAAAAGTTGTAGCTCTGATGTCTAATGTCGTTTTTTAAAAAGTACTTTTTTTGCTTTTAGGCAAGAAGATGAAAATTTCAACCGTGTTCTACAGAATGGAAGTCAGCTAAATGATGCACAGGGAAGAGAAATTACTGAGTTGACAAACTATGACTTAGGCTTTGGGGATAGGTTAGTTCTAACAGAAAAGGGCATTGAACTGACGGATGTGATGGACAACTCACAAAGGTTGGACCAACTCAACATGAATATCAACAATTTGATCAGTTCTGATGGGTTGCACTCGAATGCAGTGGAATTGGCAGAGATAGGTGGTAAGGATGTGGTTTCAGGGATGGGATTTTTAAATAATAATATTGCAAAAAGTGCAGACCATTTAGATCCTGAAAACAAACACACCATCACCTATCCCATGAGTAGCATCAATGGGCATTCAGAGGGACTAGAAAGAAATCTTCGAGATCTAGAGAGCGCTGCAACTTCCAACGAGGATTCTTCTGTTGATATGTGCATCTCAAAGAGCACTGATGATCTTTCTCCAGAGAGGGGAGATCCTGCAGGGACGGTAGTGAAATCTCATAGCATCACTAACATGGAAACGGGTGCAATGAGGGTTTATGATATCGTGAGTGACAGCGGAATGCAACAGCCGAATTCAGTAGCGAAAACAGCATCTGTTGGTGTTGATGGACAACATATTGTGCGCAGCAAGTCGGCAACACTTCTCTATGACCAGCCTTTACAAGTGTTTTCCGGATCTTCCTCCTCTTCTGATTTATTGTCTTGTAGCAAAAAAACTGTGTACAGATTTGATTCCAACCATAACCCAGAAGGAGCCAATGTAGCAAGAGGTCTAGCAGGTGCACCTATGATGAGCATACCTCAGTATAATGTCCAGTACAGTAGTAGTGCTGGAACAAAAGAATCCTTGTGGCCACAAAAGCAAAATGCACCCTTGGAACAACAAAGCAGTTTGCCACTTCCAAGCCTTCTAAGGTCGGACAGCACAGAGAGCCCTACTTATGTAAAACATTCTGCGAACATGAATTTCTCAAATCATAATAATGTACGATCCCCTGCTGCTTACGGCATTCAGCAAAGAATGGGACCCCGGCACATCGAAATGTGGGCTGTTCCACCAAACGATCGGTTTATTCCTGGAGCAACGCGGCATACTCTTCAGCGACAAGGCAGTGTATCCTCATCAGCATCTGTAACCATGGGTGATATGGCACCCCAAAGGCGACCCCAAATGCCTGAAGGAGATTATATGACCTACAGAGAATTGCAACGAATGGGTAGAGCACCACCCCCAATGCCTGGTCCTCAGAGACCAATGTCTGCGAGGACCTACAGCGTTGATGGCCCCAATGTACCCAGGCCACAGAGTGCGCGTCCCACTGTTAGTGATATACCAGAAAGAACTATGTCGGTTAGCGATTTTAACTACTCGCGGACTAGTCCCTCTAAAAAGCAGAATACAAGGGTGAATTCAGAGCATTCATTGTTAGACACTCAAGGAAAAAACAAAGTCCCTCATGATTGGAGAGATCAGGTACTGCGACACATTGAGGCAAAAAAGCTGGAAAAGGTAAGTCATCTTATAAATATTTTATTTCTCCTTCTCTGTCTCCTATATATTGTGCATAGTTGCCATACACTATGTTTGACTTTATTTGCATAATTAATGTCTTTCTGTAAATGGTTTTCAGGAAAGAATTCTTCGTGCTTTGGCAGCCAGGGATGTCAGTGGCTCTACAGTTCTAATCGTTACAGTGAATGTAATATTTTTGCAGCCTGTTTTTACTACGTCCACCTAAGGACTGCATGCAGAGACAATGACAATAATGAATTTATTGCTTGCTTGTTTCGTTTCTTTGTTTTCCTTTTTTTATAGTGTATTCAGGAGTCATTTCAAACGCCAATAATGTCGTGCTATGAGGATTCAAAGTGGGGGTTTATCAACACATCACTTTCTCAAAACCAAACCCTTTTTGCAAGGGGTCTCAAGGCTTGATGTTCGTACTGGTGGTTGTAAGTAGGCTTCCACAGACAGCCTATATTGATCACGCTGATGCTCACAGAGGGAGTGTGCTGCTCTACGTGAGGCTGAAAAAAATTGTCTTGGAGCAAGATTGGTCTTTACCAGTAATGGGCACTGTTTTGACCTGAAGGCAGGTACATGGTTCTTATAGAAAATCAAAGCAATCTGCTTTATTAATAGTAAACTTCAGGGATCAGAAAGTATTTCCGATTAGCAAGGCTGTCAACCCTTTTTAGGTCTCGCCTAGGCAGCGCGCATACGCTGCTCTAGGGGAGGGCCTTTAGCCATTGGTCTGCTCCTTTTCAAGCATACTCCTGCTTGTGCTGGCATCCACCTTGCGGGAGCGAGCAGCGGCGCGCGTGGTAATTGAAAACATATGGCTCTCGCGCCACCGCTGCTCGCTGCCTGCTCTTTCGGGGCCATGCCATGCTCCCTCATGCTTGTTTCGCTATTTTTCCTGAGCTGAATTTAGAAGCGCTACTGGCGCCTGAGCGTTTTTTTTTTCATTGTCCAGAGCTCTTTTAAAGCAGTGAATTGATAAGCGGGTGCCCTGTCCCATGCCAAATAATGGTGATTTATGTCTTGGAGAGACAGTTCAAGAAACTTTTCAAAATATTTTATGGCATGGTGAATTTCTAATTCTATAATGGTGCCCGTTTCACTCCATCCATGTTCTAAGAAGTTGTGCACACAGCACAATCTATTCAAAACCTCTGTGACTAGTTTGTATTGGTTGCAAATGTATATTAAATAATATTGTGCATTTATTCGGAGCGATAGCTGGCCAGAGTCAAGTCCAGCACATTTGTCATTCTTAAAATACTTGTGGTTCTAGGTTCTAAGGGGTATCTATCTATATCACAGGTTGGCAGACGCACGGCCACTCTCCACACGTCGCTTCCTTCATGTGATGACCTGACTTGGCATTACCCCTGCACTACCAGGACGTGCACGTTTAAACTATAGCGTGTAATCGACAACCGGCCGCCCTTCCCAGGGCTAGGAAGCCTAGCCGTGGACTGGACGGAGGGGGGCTGCTTTCTTGTTTGTGCTCCGCCAGGGAGGGGCCAGATTCGGCTCGTTTTTTGGCTCGAGGGGCAGTGACACACCGGCTTCTCAACGAGTGCCTGAGGGTTTTTTTTATTTTTATTTTCAGTGTGGTTCCAAAATGGGGAAATTCCGGGGGAAGGATGTAAAGTACGCCAGGGTTAAAGAACCCTCCCACACCCCGATAGTGCATCCCACAAATCTGCATTCATAACATTATTTACCTGTCTGTAGAACTATATCAGCCTTTACTAAAACATGCATTTATTGTTAAAACATTATCAGCCTTTACGTTAACATGTACTTTAGTGAGTGGAAAATCGTTTTTGACTGATTATCATACCTTCAACCTTAATTTAACATTTAACAATGGTGGACCTAATGGATTTGTGCGGCGTTCCTGTGAAGTGGTAGCATGTCAATTATTATGCCTTAACACTTAAAGTTGTCAATGCAAAATCAATGTTGCTGTGTTTCCTAAGCAGTCGAGGTGAATTAAAACAAGTATTGGCATAGCCAATAGGTTTCATATTTGGGACCTTATAAGTATTTAGTTATGCAGCACAATATCCTTGGTACAACAACATCAGCTGTTGCATGGCTAAACACTTATAAGGTCCCAAAGGCGAGACCTATTGGCTATGCCAATGCTTGTTGTTCTTATATGCAACTGAGCCAACCTGGGCTTGCACACATTTTGTTCCAAATGCAAAATAAATATCTTTGCAAGTATGCAAAACAAATACTATTCTTTTTATTCCTGGCTTAGAGAACCTTGCCAGCCACATATTTCCCAGGTGAGCCTTTTTCACGCTTTCAACTATTTGGCGGTACTTTACATTTTGCTTCCACACAGAATTTACTGTGGTACAATGGGTCAGCGGGTCACCCACTTCATCCATTGTCTAAGAGTGACAGCATTTTGCCTACTCGCATGTGCACAACCTTCTGGAAAGGAATGCACTTAAGTGCCTCGACTGTGCTAGCCATATCTTTATTTTGAAATCTGTTACATTTTTGCCAAATTTTAGTTCACATTGCATTTATTTGTAAAAAAAATAAGACACCATTATACTCTTGTCAAGGTAAGACTCATTGGCTCTGCCAAAGCATATTTCAGAAATGGTGGGCAAGTTTCACTTTACGTGGACAGATAGGCAACTTATAACTCGACATACACAGTGTCTTTTTTAAACGTATATTATGTAGAATCTGCATCAAATCAGGACGGATTCCAGAAGTTTTAGGCAAACTTTCGGGCAAATACCAGAGTCTGTGGCATCTGACACGTTTTTTCTTTTAAGTTTTCTAGAAACTTTCTGGATTTCAAATACAATCTCTTTTTGAAGACCCGAATTTAATTAGCATAGTCTGGTTAACAATGCCAAACTCGTGTATTAGATGTTACACTAAAAATCTGTGTGCACAGTCACGAAGCCAACTAGGTTGCAAGTAAGTACCTTCCCAGAGTCTGTGAATGAGTTTACTTGTATTGGATTACTTTGCTATGTTTCTTTAATGTAATGTATCTTTCGTTTGACACTTACCTTCAGACAATGAGCTGTATCGACCCTCCAAACTTTAGGATGTCTATACTGCTGCACGATCATTGCTAATACAATCTTCAGAAACGTAAATGTGTCTTAGGATTCCTTACGTAGGGACAAGTTCTATGAGTACATTGAACACTCATCTGCTGTTTCGGGATAGTACATGAAATTTAAGCTAGTGTCTAGTGCTATTCCTCCTGATAGTTAAACTGTAAAGTGATTTTAATTAATTAAGTTAAATCCAGCATCACTACAAAGAACATAGTTTTATGCTAGCCACATAGTGTTGTGCCTTCGACCATTAGAATGGAGCCATAATACGTAAACTGGTTGCCCTTATTGTACAGTTCCATGGTATTCTCTGATTGGCTGTCTATTGTTATTAATAATTTCCATTACAATTGCACACAGTCTGTTTTGTGTATGGTTAGTGCAGATCTGTATGTTAAAATTCTACTATATCAATTGTTTATATGGGTTAATGCCAAAATTAGAGTAGTATGATAAAATAAAGATCTTTGTGTGTTGTGTTTAAAGATGGGTGTGCAAAGGATTTTGGGTGTTTTCATTGAACAGGGTGATCAGTTGTCCATCGGCTGGTTGTTGCCAATAGTTTTTTTAGACATGCCTCACTCCCTAGGTACATAGCCATTATGTGATGTGTGAATCAGCGTGGTATGCTTTAGCTGAAAGTTAGTAAAATGTATTTTGTGGTGGTGAGGTGGGTGCTGTTGAGTTGGCAGTGCATTGTCAACTACATGGCTTCAGTGCCAATTTCATGCACTTAAATGAGATTCTCAGTGTTCCTTGTTTCTGATAGAGACTTCTAACCGCAGATTCCTCACCTTTTGAATATTTTCCCAAGAGTCAGACTTCATCTGGAAAATCTTAAGCAGGACCCCTGCACGCCACAGGTGACGTGTGCCCATGCATGCCAACATCAGTTCATTTCTTTCCACGCCAACAGGCGCAGATCAGGAGCTACCCTTGTCTCTTGAGACAGCCCTCTTTGATTTTGCACCAAAGTTCTACAGTGTAAATGTCCCAACACAAATCTCCAGGGCTTTTAAGCGTTGTGTGGAATGTCATAGGAAATGTCTGTGACTGACCCGCATATGGTTTGGCCCTGCCTGAGGTCGGATCACAAACCTAACTCCTGTAGTGATTGCACCCCAAGGCAATCTGAGATCGGGAGGCAAAGCTTTTCCCAGAGAAGCACTGCAAGATTCCATGTTGTGACCGTTGGATTCCAAAGAAAGGTCCCGGTCCTCCTCATGAGCACGTTCCAGATCATCGTCACTGTCCAAATTTTGGGTAAGTTGAAGGAAAAGCACAAGAAGTCCAAGCAGGACCCATCCCCGTTCCGCCACTCAGGATCTCCTGAGAAAACGTGCCTCTGAGTCTTGCTCCTGAAGCCATTTCTTTTTGGAGCCGGTTCATACTCATGTTCTGCGGCAACCTGAATTTCCAGGGCCACTGGCAACTACGCAGCACATTTAGTAATTCCACACAGCTTTTGGCACATTACTGACTCCCATTGGCAAGCCTACGAGCCTCAAGGAGCAGAGGGGCCTCACAATTGGACTGCTGCCCCTGGTCCACCCTCGTGCCAGTTGGGCTCTCTGGTTTCATTCTGGGTTCTGGACCGACCTCAGTAGCAGTTCCCTCCCTGGCTCCACAACCTATGTCATAACATGATCCACCAATGTGGTATACTCCGAACGACGACAGCCAACCAACAGTTCTGTTTGATGCCGAGAGGGGGCCATGCACTGCTTTGACTGAGCTGCAGCGTTATGGCCACCCCCTGATTCGAGTAAGGTGCTCTTTCCTTCCTGAAGAAATAATGTCGTACGTTTCCTACATGGATGATTTGGTACAGATTCTAGTAATGGAGATAGTGATGCTGGAGACATGTTTGCCTAGTCCTATCTTGAGGAGAATTGATATGAGGATCTTCAGGGTGCGAGTGGTCTGGAAACGTTCCCTGACACCAGATTAGTTTCACCTCCAGGCCCTGCCAGTGAAGATATTGCCAGCTTTGCAATAGATTTATGGAGAGCGGCAGTGGTTCTTGACCTTCAGCTCCCTACTCGGGAAGTAAGGACCAGTGTCTTAACTGAGGTGCTTCGGCCTGGCCAGACTAGTTCTGATCTACTACCTCCCTTTAATGAGTGTTTTAGACATGCTTTGGGGACCCGGGCTAAGCCCTATTCAGGCCCCCCTGTCACTGCAGGATGCCTGGTGTCATCGCCCTGCTGCGAGTGACCCAGGTTTTCTCACCCAGCACCCCATTCCTCAGAGCTTTGTGATGCAGGCTTCAGCTGCAAAGGTACCCCAAATTCTCTGCTAACTACTCTCCCTTACAGGGAATCGAAGAGGATAGAGACTTTTGGAAAAAGGATCTAGTCATCTACACGTTTGGCTCTTCTCTAAGAAAATGCCAGCTGCATTTAAGGCCCCTACCCACATGCTTTATGGAACTCTGTTGCACTAGTGTAACTTATGGCAATGGCCAAAACTCGAGCCATAAACTCTCAGGCTTTGAAGGATAGTTGTAATATGGCGAAAGGTACTTTCCACTGTGGGTAAGGACCTTTCGGTATCATCAGAAGATCTAGCCAGTACAGCAATCCCCTCAAACTCATTCATGGCTGTGGCAGCAGTACCCACAGGACACGGGGGCAACAGGGAAAGTGCACAGCTCAGTCCTTTCACACTCCTCCCGCATTCCCCTAACTTCTTTTGAGTTCCCTTAATGGCAGAATTTCACCCCTTCAGAGGCAGGTACTGACATTTTCTATCAGGGTAGCAGACGAAACGTTGGACAAGTGGGTCCTGCAAATTATTCAGCGGGATTACGTATTACAATTCCTCTGCGCCATGCTGCACCTTCCACCATTCTCAGACAGGCTGATGGAGGGTCATTGGTTCTTATTGCTGCAGGAAGTGCAGGCTCCGTTGGCCAAGGGATCCATAGAGAGAGAGTACCAATACCAGATGTGGTTCATCAGTGTTATTCCTGCTACTTTTAGGGCCAAAAAGATGGAGGCCTCTGTCCCATTTTAGACCGTCACCGTTTCCGTGTCTTCCTGCTGAAGGAAAATTCAAGTTGCTCATAATAGCCCGGGTTTTGTCTGCCTCCAGCTCTGGAGACTGATGGTAGCATTGGATCTGCGGATTGCTTATTTCCACATACCCTTCTTGCAGGTTATCAGGCGCTACCTGTGATTTATAGTAGACCTAGAGCATTTTCAGTTCATTGTGCTTACTTTTGGCCTTTCTAGCATCCCTTGGGTGTTCACAAAAGTGATGGCAGGGTTGCAGCACCTCTTTGGAGGTCAGGGGGTTCCAGTCTTTCCCCACCTCCTCAACTGACTTGGGTTCGCCACAAGCAAATATCACCCCCAGACTATGACTAACCTCCTAACATCTCTGGGGTTCACTATCAATGTTCTGAAGTCGCACCTGATTCCTCCGCAGACACTCCCCTTCATCAGAGACATTGTGGACACCTCCCTCCCGGAAAGTGAGTCTGGACATTAAGTCCATGATCTCAATGTCCTGGGTGTCAGTGAGGATGACTCTGAAATTGTTGGGACTGACGGGCTTATGCATCCTATTGGAGACATACGCCAAATGGCATATATGGACTCGACAGTGGGATCTGAAGTCCCATTGGGGACAGCACCAAGGGGTTCTTCCTGATCAGGTCCAGATTTTGGAGGAGATTGAAAACCTGCACTGATGGCTGTTGGACCGTGATTAGTTCAGTGGCAGACCCCTTTCCCTACCCCACCTGGAGCTGGCAGTGATAACCAATGCCTCGTTCTTGGGTCGAGTGCTCATCTGGGAGTGGTGGAGATCAGAGGCCTCTTGTATCCAGTGGAGACTTACCTCTACCGCAATCTGCTGAACCTCCAATCTATCCTCTTGGCGTTAAACACTTTACTTCCTTGCAGGTGCTCACAGGCAACACCACAACCAAGTGCTACTGCAACAAGCAGGGCGGGGTGCGGTTGTGGACTGTGCCAGGATGCCTTGCGCTTCTGGACCTGACTGGAACCCTATGAGAATTTCCTGGTGGTTTTCCACTGATGGGATCTCTGAACGCCAGGGCGGACAGACTGAGCTGTTGATGCCTTGTACATCATGAATGGTGGTTATATCCGGAGGTGGTGTGAGTATCCTTCAGGGAATGGGGAGAACTTTGGCTTGATTTTTCTGAGAATGCGTAATATCTCTTTTGTGCATTGGAGTTTCCAAGGGGTTGCTTGCTCAGAGATGTTTTCCACGTGCATTTCCGCAGATACCTCTCCTGCCCTGAGTCTGAAGAGGATTAGGAGCGACTTGGCCCTAGTCATTCTAATGACCCCAGATTGGGCAGGGAAAGTATAGTATCCCAAACTCCTGGGCATGAGCATCTGTCCTCTGATCAGGCTACCCCTTTGGTAGGACGTCCTTTTGCAGTAGCAGGTCTGGGTCCTGCACCCAAGGTTTCTCACTCTTTACCTCCTGCTTATGGGCTCATACCACCTGAGCCAAAGCTGCTACCACTCCGCTGGCATGTGGTGTGCCTGTCCTGGACATGTGCTTGGAGACTGATTAGGGTCAGTTGAGAGCTTTTGATCTTCCTTCTGATGATGTTGATGTTGTTATCTTGGTAGCAAGCTATCCCTCCCAGGTATCAAGTCAGTGTACCTGTCACTGGGACAAGTTTGTGGCTTGGTGTACAGTGACCCACTTCATACTAAGCTGTCCATAGTGTTGCTGTTTGTGCCCTCCCTCACCCATGAAGGACTTGCTTAGGGCAACATTAAAGGTATTTGTTGGCTATTTCTGCCTTTTTATGGTTGCCGGATCAGCTCTCATTGTTTAAATTGCCTATTGTGATGCACTTTCTCCAGAGTTTACAGTAAAGGTTTCCCCCTTCTCCTTTTATTAAGCCCTAATGGGATTTAAAATTGGGTCTTGTATTCCTCATGTGTAGAACCTTTGCGCAATTGTCCTCTTTGGCTGCTTACCCTCAAGACTGTATTTCTTGTTGACATAAGATAGGCAAGGTGGATAAGTGAGCTACATGCACTCTCATTCAACCTGCCTAACACCACTTTCTACCCAGACAAGCTGGTTATACAGACTCAAGCCTCCTTTCTTCCAAAGGTAGTGAATCAATTTCATGTTGGGAAGAACATTACTCTTCCAGCATTCTTTTCTCCATCTCACCCCTCTAATGAGGAGGACAGACTCAATCTGGTGAATCCAAAAAGGGCTTTGTTTCTATATTGATCATACCAGAGAACACTGGTTTTATGTTGCCCGCACTAGTAAACACTGCCTGGGTGATCAGCTTTTTATTGGATTAGCTGGAGCAAAGAAAGGCAAGACAGTGCCTAATAGAACCGTCTCTCACTGGATCAGTCTCTGCATTAAAATCTGTTAGGGCTCATACCACCTGAGCCAGAGCTGCTACCACTCCGCTGGCATGTGGTGTGCTTTTCCTGGACATGTGCCAATTGGCTACATGGCCGTCCCACCATACATCCACAAAGCACTATTGTTTAGACAGCCAGGTCAGTCAAGGGAGGTACTTCTCCCGCTCGATCCAGCAGGACATTTTGGTTTCAGTCTGTTCACAGACCCACCACAGAGGAGTTATCACTTTGGTATCTATTTAAAAAGAACGACTCTGAGGTTAGCAATCTCTTTCAGAAGAACAAATTAGTTACATTCGGTAGCACTCTTTCTGGTAAAGGCTGTATCTAATCGCATTTTCCTCACAGACCCTACCATTCTCCTTGTTCTGTGCATGGGACATTTCCCAAATTCCAGTCTTGCAATTAGATTCTGCATCTGATGGTGTGGGCAGTTCAGAGAGCAACTAATGTCAGCATGGATGGATTGCACCTATATAGGGCGACTCACATCACTTCCAGAGCAAAGTGACATTGGTGTAGGTGTACTGCTTAAGATTTTTCCAGATCAGTCTGATGCCTTGGGGAATATTCATAAGGTGAGGAATCTGTGGTTAGATCATCTCTACCAGAAATAACATTACCAAAGGTAAGTAACACATTTCTTATGTTTGTGAACGACAAATTATTGGGACAAATGGAAAGGTGTTGTTTTGGGGTAATAATAAGTGGAAAGTGGTGTTGTTTCTGGTGATAGTTGGCATATCAGAGGTGTGATGGAGGTGTGTGTATGTGGTTAGGTCTGTCTATTGTGTACTGATTCTGTGCTGTGATGGGTTTTGTAGTACCCTACTTTTCAGCAAACCTATTCTGTGTTGCATGTGCGTCAGGTACTATATCAAGGGAGGCTTATTTATATTTGGCTTTTCCTATGGGAGAGAAGAGAAGTAAACAGTAGGGAGCAGTGCAAATCATGAAGTCAACAGCACAGCTCCCAGGGCAAACAGTACGAAACAATATACACTTCAGCAACTTAAAATATAGTTCATGAAGACATGTATACACTTGAGCTAATAGAAAATGCAACTAAAGTCATTTTGGGAAACTCTGACCAGAACAGGATAGATTTCCACTTACCTGAAAGCAGGATTGACAGAAGGGCAAATTTAAATGCAAACAGATATGTAAGTGTGCAAATACTATACTGTATGTAAAATAATTTGATGATAGTCATTTGGTTCTGAGTGCAACCAGTCGCCATACAGCCTGACTCTGATCCTATATCTCTACTCGGGTGGATACACCATCAGAGACTCCATTGCCTTTGTAACTCTGATTCTGGCCAAAGCTTGCTACCAACCTCAGATAATGATGATGATTATGATTCTCGGGGTTGGGATAATATACCCCCTCATTGTGATGATGACAATAGTTTCATGGACTTGCAGGAGGCCAGTGGATTTGGTACTTCCACTGATACTGAGCTGAATTTTCCATTTAGACCTCCAGCGGAAGACAGTGCATCACTTGCTGTGGTAATCCGATAAGTGGCTGAGGTCTTGAACCTACAACTGCCCTCTATTGAGATTAAGACAAATGTCCTTATGGAAATCATACAGCCTAGGCCAGCCACAACTGAGCCATGGCTCCCTTTCAGCGAGGCCCTCACTAACACCTTAATGGGCCCCTGGTCAAGGTATTGTTCTTGCCCATTGTTCAATACATAGGTGGCCAGAAGTCACAGTCCAATGCCTAGTGACCCTGATTTTCTCACTAAGCACCCTACTCCAAAGTTTGGTTGTTCAGGCTTTAACCAACAAGGTTGGTTCATTCCCCATGACTTCTCTGGATAGAGAGTCTAAGAGGATTCAGGAATTTGGAAAACAAATCTTCTCTACGGCCAGCCTAGCATTGGGATTGGTCAATGCAGTCTGCTTATTGTACTGCTATACGCATGCCCGCTGGACATGGTCGGCGACATCTGGCTAACTGTCCAGAATAAACTTAGGGTCTGTCTTAAAAGCTTTAAGTATTTAGACTTGGTGAAGGTCAGCTAAAAATGCGATTTGTGCTGGCCTTGATCCCACTGATTGTCTGTGAAGGGTTTTGGCACCAGTGTGATACTCAGCCGCCATGCTTGGAGCCACAGCATGCTTCATGGCTGTGTCTCCCCCTAGCCTCTGCTGCAATGACTCCAGTCTTTTCTAGAGTGGAGACGTGGATCTGGCAGTCAGCATGCAGACTTACAAGTTTATCAGTTCTTCCAGTTCCATTCCCCAGCAGCAATAGCCACCAATCCGCTTTAGCTCGCCACCAGTGGAATAAAACAAACCTAAGGGAGGCAGGATCCAGTATTTTCTCTCAGGGTGGTGATCCATCTTGTCCGACATACGAGGCATAAAATGGTTAAGCATGGCTGTGTCCTACCCTTTCTTCCTGCTCCACGAACCTTTTTCTCCACATTAGAGCGATTCTCAGGAGAACACCTGCCCATTCTGTTGCAAAAGGTGTGAATTTACTTTGAAAAGGAGCCATTAAGAGGGTTCTGTGCTTTGGAATAGGTGAGGGTTTCTTCTATTGGTATTTCCTTGTGCCAAAGAGGATGGGGGTCTTTGGCCCATCTTAGATATTTGACCTCTAAACGCTTTCTTGTGGAAGGACAAATTCAAAATGCTCACGCTGGCCCAGATGCTGTCTGGCCTGGACCATGTGATTGGATGGTGTCCTTGGACCTTCAGGATGCATATTTTCATATGTACGTCCTGCACTCCCAAGGACATTTCCTGCGTTTCAAGGTAGGCCATGAGTTCTTTTGGTTTGCATGCTCCCCTTCGGCCTCACCAGTGCCCCTCAGGTGTTCACAAAAGTGATGGGGTTTGTCACTGGCCATCTTCGGAGGTTCGTAGATACTAGTTTTACCCTACCTCGACAACTAACTGTTGAAGTCCGGCTTACCACAGTCAGTTGTAGACCACCTCCAGATTTTGGCGGATCTCCTTATATCATTGAGGGGTCACTATCAAAGAGCCAAAGTCGCAACTCGCTCCTTTGCATAGATTTATCTTCATTGAAGCTGGCCTGGATATGGTGTAGATCATGACATTCTCTATGTTACGAGTCCGGTACGTTTAGGCTGTGATCTCTATATTTCAGTCTCCTCCTGGGTCTCGGTGAGATGAGCTCTGCAGATGCTCAGCTGTTGTGGGGTTCTCTGAGATGAAGCAGAAAAGGACCCTGTGAAAATGTATAGTTCTCTGCATTCCGCTGTGCCATGAGCGTAAGTGCATACTTTCACAAAGCACTCCTGCCATGAAAGCCAGGTCTGCCTAGAAGGACATTTAACCTGCTCGGCCCTGCATACGTTTTTGGTCTGAGTCCACTTCATAGACTTTCCACTTGGAAAAGTACTGCTCTGCTATCTATTCTATGGTGAGGAATCTGCGGTTAGAAATAACAATCCGAAGAACAAATTATTTACCTTCAGTAATCCTGTTTCTGGTGGATATTGTATCTGACCACAGTTTCCTCATCGTCTTCCCACCTTCCCATTATGTGGAGTGGCCTCGTTTTACCATCTAAAAGGGTCCTAAATTAGGAATCTGTACAATAGTTCTGCCAGTTGTTCACACTCCTTGTCTGAGGGTGCAGAAAGAGACATGCAAGAAACTGACGTGAGCACTCAAGGTGGTGCCTATATGCAGCTCTGCTCCACCGCTTCAAGGACTGTGTGGAGTCAAAGCAGAGCCGCAGGGCGCCACCTAGCAGCATGCGGAAACATTGCTGGTAAAAGAATTCCAAATACAGTCTGGCAGCTGGCGAGTATTCAAATTTGAGGAATCTGCTTTTAGATAAGAGTATCCATCAGAAAGTGTAATACCAAAGATAAGTGACTTGTTCATCAAGTCTGAAATGGGAAATGCTGATAGACTATTACAGTACAGTTAGTTGATAATTTGCTTACTTAATATAAAGATATTTATTTTACAGTAGCCAAACGGTCTAAAATTGAAACAAGCTGCTATTTTTCAGAAACATGCAACTCCTTTTCTGTTTGATGAACAGCATATCTTACCATTGCTTTACAAGGAGAACTGGGCTAGTGGCCTTTGGTCTTCAAAGTTACACCTTCCACATGCCATGTTAAATTCTAGAACGCCATGCAGTTCAAAGGTAGAATCTTTTCTTGGGAAAATTCAAATTCTGGGTGACGACAGCAGCTTTACTGTATGGCTAATGGTGACGTCCACAATGAACCACAACAAAGACAACATCTTCAAATAGTTTGTTCTATCATCTTTTTCTGAAGTAAATAAGAAAGAACGTATCAGTATCAATGAGCTTCAGGATTTGCAGTCAGGCCATATGAGAAAGTCTGAAATAATTTTTAGTTCAAAGCCTACCAGATGTCTGGTTGCAAAGACACATTGGGGACATGCTGAAAGCTTCCCATTGCTTCCTATTGGCTTTGTTTTGTAACCCATATTTGCTTGCTTTCTATTTGCTGGCTTTATTTGTTTTTTTAAGCTCTCCAGAATGTCTTTGTCCCTCTCATGGAGCATAACCTGTTTAACACCTCTCTCACTGGACCCTGTAGTCTTCCACATGTGCTTGCTTTCTGGGAACCCATTTTCTTTTTCATGAGGCATGTCACAAGAATACATATATTTTAAGTTGTTTCCCTTGTGTGCTGGTTCACAGAAGAAAATGTGCTGTATTTCTTTGAAAAGGTTTCCCGTCTCCTATCTTTCTGCATGCTTGATTCTACTTATCTCTGCCTGTACCAGTTCATCAGTGTCACATGCCTGGGAGAACCAATTTTCTGTCTGCAAGCTTCTTTATTTTGTTAAGTAATCTTTACTAGTAGCAGACCTTAAACAATTCTCTTCCTCAATTTCACGCTCATGCCATAGGCGCTAGAAGTAGGGGGTGTGTTGGGTGCTGAAGCACCCTCAAAATAACCATGCTAGAGTTGGAAGTTAATGAACAATAAACAGGCTTTTAAATTATGTTTTTATATCATCACAGACAGAAGTCAAATGTTAGGCTATGTTTCCCAAAGGAGGTGTTTACTTTTCTTTATCTGATTGCAAAGTGAGAGGATTTATTTGACAATCTTTCTGGGTCCTCAGGGTGTACAAGGAAAGGCTGTAGAATGTTATTTTTTGCTAGCATACAACAAAATGTAAATGCCAGTAAAGGATTTGTACAAATATTTCAGAATATATCAGAATTAGGAAACCCAAATGAAGCACATTTTTTTCACTCTCCGATACTCCACTCTAAACCACTCAATTCTACTCAACACTTAACTCCACTCTATGCCACTCCTCTCTACTCTACGCCACTTCACTCTATGCCACTTTACTCCAATCCACTCCACGACTCTCTACTCCACTCTGCGTCACTTCAATCTGCGCCACTCCACACCACTCCATTCTTTGCCACTCTACTCAGTGCCCCTTCACTGTATGCCAATCCACTCTACTCTACAACACTACTCCACTCTACTCTATGACTCTCTATGCCACTCCACTTCACAACACTGCTATTCCTCTATACAACACTCTGAGCCACTCCACTGTACGACACGCCACACTACACCACTCCACTTTACGGCACTCCATACCCTAAGTCTACGCTATGACACTGTACTCCTCTATACGCCACATTACTAAAGTCTACGCCACTTCACACTACTTTACTCCACACTATGCCACTCCACTCTGACACTTCACCCTGACACTTCACCCTACAACACTCTATTCCACTCAATGCTACTCCACACCACTCCATGATATGCCACACCACTCTGTGACACCCCATGCCACTCCACTCTGACACTTCACCCTACAACACTTTATTCCACTCAATGCTACTCTACTCCACACCACTCCTTGACACCCCACGCCATCCACGCTATGTCACTCCACTCTATGCTACTCCACGACACAACACTCCACGCTACTCTCATCTATGCTACTCCCCGCCACTCTACTCCTATCTGCGCCACTCTACACTACACCACTAACCTTTAGCCATGTTGAAAAGCAGCCACACTGGTCTACAAGATGGGTAAATCACATTGACAAAGCCATTAGCTCTCGCATAGGCAAGACCTATTTGCTTTTGTATCTTCTGTTGCTCTTTGTGAGGTGCGGTGTGCCAATATAACTTACAGTTTTGCACAAGGTGTCATTGATTTCACAATGTCTGTAGGTATCAATCATTTGCACATTTCATGCAAATGAAGAAATGCTGGGCCCTCGGTATAATGGTGCTGAAACTAGCATTGCATTGCAGGCCGTTTCTAGATCCTGTGCAGCAAAATCTAGCCACAGTGTACAACCGGATGTGTTGGATTCTGAGACAGCGCAGACTTTCATAGACATAATATTGATCACAAAGGGAGAATAATATCCAGGACGTCGCACTGGATTTACATAAGACTGTTATACTGGTAATAATAGCCATAACCCAGCCCTATACTGAAAGCACATTGGAATACAAATAGAAGAGAAAAATAATTGAAAAAAGACCACATGCTGCATTAACTTCCACGACTCAGTACATTCAAGCCCCAACGAACTTCGTCTTCGGATAGAAGCTCTTTTTAATACACTATGGAGAATGTCTGATTGATGTTGAGAAGTTTTGAGAGATTGCCATAGGGGAGACTCCTCAAGTTGAAAAGTTTTCTGACACCAAGAAGAAAGTTCTCCTTCGACCTCAAGTCGGCAGAGACTTCCCTTGGACCCTACAGATTGCCATGTAGTCGCGTTGCTAGCACACATCTTGCAAAGGTTATCCTTTTAGAATTTTCATGCCCTATTACTAAAAACACAAAAAATCCTGGGGAACAGTCTTTAAACTGGAACAAATGCGATCCCCATACCTATAACGGAGTAGAATGTTTTAAAGTGCGATGTCTAGTCAGTATATGACCAATCCTGTAAACCTCCATGAAATAAAAATGTAAATTCATAAGAGTAACTGTGGGTTGTGGCTGACCTTTGTGAGCATACATGGATAGAGCACCAGCCAGTTCTACAATCTGAGGATTTAGAGTCCTACGCAGCCAGACCTTCAACCCCTGATGAGCTTACTGGATACAATGGACTTTCACAGGTATCAGTTCCCTTTCAGTTGGTACAGTTGGAGGAGACAGAGGAACAATCTGGTTTCCTGCCTCTGCAGACGAGAAACCAATTGTTACCTTAAGATTTTGAATGCTGAAAGACCGACTCAGGTTAATCACCCACTTACTCTTTCATCTGTAGAACAGAGCACCGATGCAAGCCAGCAAGGTTAGACCACAGATACTAAGTTTCATGCTGCCTCAGATTCAGTCGTTCTCACAAGTTAGGAATGCCCGCCACCCTCCTTTTTTTGCCCAATTTTATTCAACTCCTAGGTCAGTTAGGACAGGTCATTCTTTCGGTAGGATATACATCACACACACCTGCCTGTTCCTTGTCTGTAGATCATTGTAGAAGTGTGGTGTCCTCTCATTGGGACTTTTTGGAGCTCAGTGGTCTGAAACTGATCAAATCTGCACTGTCTGACCGCTAGACCACTTTGTGTTTCACCCCCAGAGTCAAAATGCACCACTGTCTCCATTGGATCTAAAGCACAGAGGTACTAACTTAGTGAGTGAAGTGTATCAATGTGATGAGGGCCAGGTGGCCTTATGTATTGTATCCTCATTCCCCTTCTAGAGCTGGGAGCATGCGTACACCTCTAGAAAGTCCCGATGCCATTCGTAGTCCTGACTTGGAGGATGGAACTGCATGGCAGAGGCCAGGGCTGTACCTTGCCGGTCCTAATATTCAGGAGAAAACCTCACTTACCAGCTTGGGGTCTTGCAAAGGTGAGACCCAAATAATCGTCCACATCAATCAGATAAGCACAGTTGGTGAAGCATGGCGTATACGGGCCACACGGCCAGCCATCTTGACTGCAGTGACCCCCAACATCCACGACCTAGCAATTATCAACCAACCAAAAACATTGTTATAAACCTCTGAAGGTTTTAGGTAAAGTCACTCTCTCTCTTTGAATTTAGAATAAAAATTGCAAGCCTTTTTGCTTTATGTAGTTTACAACAGTTTTTGTCAAAGTGTTTCGAGATTCTGTCGAGCACTCCCAAGATATATCTGACCTCAAGAAACTGTTGATCAGCAGGCAGTTGCTGTAGATTCACAGCTGGGGTCAGTGCTCGTCACCAGAGGCTAATCCACTCAAAAGACTGGTTTGTCAGAGTAGTAGCGGTGCATGCAAACAGGATGTTGTGGGGTCTTCGGACAATTTGCACCTATGACTTTGTAGCCGCTTTTTCCCAAGGCCCATCTCGCATCTAAAATCCCACATCCAGTTCCATATACGGAGCTATTCTAATGGTTCGTTTTGCCTCCCCGTGCCTTAAAATGGTTCTTGGTAGGTTGTGGGAAGACATGGGAATTCAGGTCAATAAGAAACATATTAACTAGACACTCGTCCAAAAACAATAAAATTGTTTATCGGTCACTGCTGGACTGTAGTGCTATGGATGAGTTTGTCGGTGTTACCAAAGGATGATTTGTGCTGTGGGATTCGTATTTGAATACAACCCGTCAGCCATTTTCTTTTTCCTTTGACTGTTACATTAAGGCGACCTGCAGCAGTTTGGGAATAGTATTTTTGTTTTTTTCTTTAAGAATCACTGGTTGCGGTATAGTACAGTGACAGGTGTTACTGTGAGGCCGAGAGTATCTAACAAGTCAAGCAGTGTGATTTGTTCTGTTTGCTGGACCAGTCTTTCATTGTAGATTGTACAGCGAAGGGTGTGCACTACTTTCTTCATAGACAGACCTTTAGAGATAGAACTAAAGTTTTTGTGAAATTGCAGATCTAGTTATGTGTAGACTGATTTACTGCCCCAGAGGTCATTATAGGGATTACTTTAAAAGTAACATTATGTAGCGTTCCAGGTTATTTTTGCTTTCTCTCTTTTCGACTAAAAGATTTACAAAAAATGACTCTTGTAAGTTTTCTGTGGCCCTTTAACCACTGTGGTTTTTAAAATACTGACTCAGTGCAGAAATGTGTTGACTTGACACCCCAAAATCTTTGCAAGGAATCAATCATGTAATATATCCTTCCCTAAATTAGTAATGAATTACAGATCCCTATGATGCTTCCAGACAGTGCTTGTCTCCTTAACCTCAGAGGATCCCTGATTTAGACCTTCATGATTAATATTATTGATATCAATACAGGTACATCGACTGTCCGCGAAGAGGTGCAAATCGTAACAGGTATTGAACCTTAAAGGTGTCATGGATTTAATACACTTTATGTAAATCTCGCCATACCTTTGAATAACATGTTTGACATTACTGTTACACTCTTTGACTATCTTTGGTCCATTAATCTGTAGTGACTCTGATCATCCTGCTCCTGTCTTTGCCCATCCTAAGATTCCACACTCTTGGTTGAGAACCGCCCCAGCAGCACGCCTTGGGTTGTCTTTATTCTTCTTTGGTACCACTTAGGAAGCATCACCTACTTACCGCTTTTGTTCTCACTATCAAAACAGAGGCTTTTAAAAAGTGACACCAACCAGACAGTCAAGGAAACCAGCGTTAAATATTTGGCATAATGAAATGAACTGGAGTTACTTTCTAACGACCGTATTGCAGTTGCCCCAGAATCCAGATTTCAAATCTTTCTCCTGTGTGCGTTTTATTGGTTATTGTGTCATGGGTGGAATGATGCAATTCAAAGTGCATTTTCATAGTAAAGAAACCTACTTGTTATATATAAGTCATGTTCTTTTCAAGTCACGTAGCAGGACCCACCAGTTTATGTAGGGTACTTCTTTTTTTATGGCATGTTCCCCGAATGCTCAAGTATTGAAGTTTTAAGTTGTAAGTAGGACCGCGGCAAACCCGCACCAGAAACAATTAATAATCTGTTCATCTTGCAGACCCAACTGACTCTTGCATTCCACCTGCACCACTTACAACTTCTAAAAGTGCAATATCACACAATCAGTCTGAATAGTAAAAATAAAATAGAGATCATAGATTTGAGACCTCATCTTCCTTCATAATGGTGATTTAGGATGCAGCTATAACACATCCATTTTTATTATGAGGAAAAGATATACTGCATTGATGTGAATTACATATAACAACTTGAGCACCAGCTTAACCATCCACAAAACCATAGTAGCATTGCATACGCCAATCACAATCGACTTCCTTTTCACATTATTCAAGCACATAACTACCAACCTTCACTACAATCAGCACAGCAGTAATGTTGTTCACCAACATTTATCACCCCTTAGATGGGCAATCACCATACCAAGAAAAATCAGTGTCCAGCATGAAATGGGCTTCAACACATGCTCAACAATGTACTTGTAGTACCACATTTGTGAGTTTTTGTCCTCACTACACACATCATAAATACATTGTACTACATACTCTGACTTCCACACGTACACAACATTGTAAGAGCCATTGCCCCACATACTCTTACACACCAGGTAGTTTCATGCTGTAGTAAGAGCATGCAATCGCACCAAATACTCTTGCATGTTGGTGAGTTCTGTGCTCACAAGCACACACAACAGCCTCCAGCCATTGCACAATATTCTCTTGCACACAAACAGCCACAATTATGCCATAATCACCATTCACAATGTTCCGCTCGCACATCATCTTTCAAGTAAAACATAACACAGTTGCACCTGTTGGTGACAGTTTCTTGCATGGAATGTACATATGTACAATTTCGCATTGCATGCTGCCAAGTTGCACCGTATATTTTACTGCAATATTGTATGTATTTGCATTGTGTTCTTGTGTGCATGACGTCAAGCATGCACTTGATATATTTTGCGCCTGTGCCTTGCTGCATAACAAGTCCTGTCGTTGTTTGCATGCTTAACTAACCTCTTTTTGTTAAATCTGTCCTTCTTTATGCAGAGCATGCTGTCTAGGTCCTTTAATTCCAATTACTCTGCAGCCAGCAGCTTTCATTCTGGCAGCTCTAGGGATCTGTTTGGCAGCCAGGGCAGTGTTGCCTTGAGTATGGCAGACCGAGGAGGCTCTGGTGTGCACATTGTCCGTGTGAGTACCTTCTGTAGGCTAGTAATTCTGATCTATGTGGTGGGGGAAGAAAAACAAATCAGAGTCAATTCTTACCCCTTATGTTTAAACCTTTTGTATGCGAATGGATCCAATCTGCATCGGTACAATGGTAGAGATGTCAATGCAGGCTCGGAAGGGCCTATTGTATCACATGCATTGAAATGGTAATGTATTTTTGGGGGAATGAGAAATGCTTTCATTTCACACACAATGGAACCTAATTGTGTTTCGTTAGCTGAGCAAATTGCATGGCTGCTCCAGATTTTTTTTTGCAATCCAAGAATAATGTGCAGCTTGTGGTGAGCTCTATTGTAACGTAACGTGCTCAGGGGCAGACTTTCCAACTAAGAAAGTTAAGGAGGATATTAAACAAACGTACGAATTTAGCACTGACAAGCTTTATGAATAATCGGCGCAGATTCGCAGCAACTGAATCCTGTTAGTAGTCATCTTCTCAACATTGTAGACCCTTCAAGTTACTAATGAATTGATTGATATCGAAGTACAGCACTAGACCCCTCAATAATATAATGCCTGTTGGATCAAAACCCTTTTCTTCAGATAGCCATGTAGTGAGTAGATTTTTACTAAGTCCATTTTTTAATGCCCTCAATTCTGTATTAATAGTTACCAGGGTTAAAGAAACCATTAATGGACACTTGACACATTATTATCACCCATTACAGATACACTGAAGTAGGTTTTAATTTCAAAGTTGTAGACTTCCTTCTAGAAGCCTTTATATTAAGCAAAGTGTTTGCTCCACAAAGATTGAGAAAGGAAGTAGTCTGTTTATTTTTTTTATTTTTTTATTTCTATATAGTTTTCATTGTTTTTTTTTACAACATATAACGTAATCGTCAACGCTTTGTCCTTACCGGGTGGCAGCCCAAACTGGCTGTGTTAGTTGTAGTACAGTTTCTGATTATCTATGCTTGCCTGTCTCCCTATCCACTGTCACAGTAAGAGGAAAGGAGAGAGTGAAAGGAGAAAGGATAGGAATTAAGGCAGAGAGAAAAAGAGATAGCATACCAGAAGTTTACTTTCTACTCGATAGTGTCTTGCTCCAGTGGGGGTGTGCTTTCGAGCAATTATTCCGTTCTGTTAGTACTATTCAAGGTGGATCGTATGGGTCTAGGAACTTGTCCAAGGACGCCCACATTCTCCTGCAGGGTTGTCTCCATGGTGAGTTTCGTAAGGCAGTTGTGTCAGAGCCTGTAAGGTTTGTCACCCAGTTTTGCCAGCCCTTGAAAGTCTTGGAAGTGTCTTTCCATTTGTTGAGTACTATTTTAACTGCCGCTGTTCGTAGGAGATCCAGTAGTCTGTTTAGTTTTAACTGTGTTCGTTCTGGTACATGTTGGTTGGATGTGGAATTTGGGAAACATTCTTAGAATATCAATTGTAAAAAAAAAAACATTATTACCTAAACTGTATCATGGAAATTACCAAGATAAATGGCATTCATCTATTCCAGAAGCTAATTCATTGAAGCCTATTTCGACAAAATTGCCTTTGCATGTTTTGTTTTTATAGTGCACACATTGTCGGATTTTCCCTTTTTTCCGACCTACCCCTCAATTGCTGCATAGTTATTTCCTGTCAGAGCAGATGGCAGACTTTGACCTCCGAACATATATAATGGAGGTGGAATTTCTAAAACTTTGAAAAATCAGCTGTTAATGCAGAGTTCCAGAAACTATAAATTTAGAGTAATGTTTGGAGATGTAGTGGTTGTCAAATTAGGGTAGGGTTTGAGTATTTGAAAGGGTGTAAACCTCCACAAAGTTAGAATGTTTTAGATTTTCAAGTGTTTTATCAATGGTTTTTCCACCCTATTTGTACAATTAGGTTTAAAAAAGAGTAGGGATAAGTGTGCAAATTCAGTATAAATATCCCTGCAATATTATATTTTGTAATGGCATAAGGAAAGAACTTCTCCTCATAGGACAATATTCTTTTCGAAAAAAGTGCATGTGCAATGCTTGTATTGACAATATATGTCATACAATATAGGGGGCGAAACCCAAAATAACCCAATGGCATCTGGGTAAAAATACAAAACTGTAGAAAAAAACTGTGATACCAAGGGATCGATATTCACTCAATTTATAGCAGGAAAAACATGAATTAGTCCTACTTTCAATAACTCATAAAGAACAATCAATGCATCTATTTTACAAAGACAGCCTATAACCTAGTGTAGTCCAGCACGCTTAACCAAGCAATTCTTCTTTAAAGCATATATCAATTTTATTTTTTCATTTTTTATGCTTAAAGTGCTATCTTTTTTTGTCCATCCATAAACAAATATACAAAAAATTACATAAATATATACACACAAAACACATATTGTACATATATACACATATTATACATTGTAGGTCAAATCACCTATTGGACCTTTTTGCCCTATATATTCACAGGGAAAGGCTGCAGACCGACGTGGTTGAACGATATCCGGCAAACGAAAGAAGCGAGGGGACACAGCGAAAAGTATTCCAATTCAGAACGGTGTCCGCTGTGGCACACCCATACAGCCATTCACACACCCACTCAGCAATCCAGCGAACCACTCACACACCCACTAATGAACCCATGCAAGCACTCATACACTTGTACAGCCATTTACACAACCTCTCAGAGATCCTCAAAACCACTCACACACCCACTCACAGACCACACAGCCAGTTACATGCACTCACACACACTCACAAATGTACTCACACACTGACAAGCCCACTCACCCACCCACACAGAGACCCAGAAACCACTCACAGACCAACAGGGGCACTCACACACCCACTCACACACCCATGTACACACCCATAGAGCCACTTACAAACTCACAGACCTACACAGCCAGTTACACACTCACCTATGCACACACCCACCTATGTACCCACACAACTACTCACAGGTTAGAGGGATGTTATAGTTAGGAAATAGCATTAAAATACCCTAGACATTAACTGCTTCTGAAAGCGTGCTTTACTTGCGGTCTGCGGAGGCTTAGTACCTCTAGCTAACAAGAGTCCTGGAGTTGCCTTTAGCTTGCAAGGAGACTCCTCTATCCTTTGGAACTGGTCTCTGGTCGAGGATGAGTCGCAGTCGTATATTTGCAGGGCAGTTGCCACATGTGCAGCTTTTCACGTGTTTGCAGGTCCTGAAGTCGCAGTCTCTGGTCTCTTCTTTGTCCTTGGTTGCAAGTCAATCAGATCTGAGTTCCTGGCACCCAACCCTCCTGTCGGAGGTCAACCCCCTAGTACCCAATAGTTATTTGACATAACTGTAACTGCTGAATTTCTGTGGTTTTGTGAGTGAAAACCAGAACCTAACTATTCTATCCCTGCAACCTTTATTTTTTATGGAATTTCTAAGGTTTTATAAATTCTATTTCCTAGCTGGATATATGATGTTACAACGCGGACTTTTACTCCGCATACCGTTACAACGCGGTTTTTACAACGCGGATCATGTAACAACGCATGTATTTACAACGCATTTTTTTACAACGCAGGTACCTTTACAACGCAGACCATTACAACGTAAGTATTGGTAAGTATATATTAATAAGAATAATATAATAGTAACTTAATTTTAAAAGTATAATTTAAGTATAATTTAATGTAATTTTAAATAATTTAATTTCCGTTAATTAATTTAAATTTAAATTAATGTTACTTTATTTTTACCATGTACCCCTGTACCCCAGAAACTCTAAACTGACCCTAAACACCCCAAAAAAATAAAGTAATTTTTTTAAATATAATTAAAATTAATTATTGTAAATTAAAAAAATTATAACTTTATTTTTACCCTGTACCCCTGTACCCCAAAAACTCAAAACTGACCCTCAACCCCAAAAATAATGCAAAGTAATTTAATTTAATTTATTTACTATTAAATAATTTAAATTAAAATTAAATTTAATTTATTTTTACCCTGTACCCCAAAAACTAAAAACTGACCCTGAACCCTAAAAATACCCCTTTACCCAAAAACTAAAAACTGACCCTGAACCCTAAAAATACCCCTTTACCCAAAAACTAAAAACTGACCCTGAACCCTAAAAATACCCCTTTACCCAAAAACTAAAAACTGACCCTGAACCCTAAAAATACCCCTTTACCCAAAAACTGAAAACTGACCCTGAACCCTAAAAATACCCCTTTACCCAAAAACTAAAAACTGACCCTGAACCCTAAAAATACCCCTTTACCCAAAAACTAAAAACTGACCCTGAACCCTAAAAATACCCCTTTACCCAAAAACTGAAAACTGACCCTGAACCCTTAAAATACCCCTTTACCCAAAAACTAAAAACTGACCCTGAACCCTAAAAATACCCCTTTACCCAAAAACTAAAAACTGACCCTGAACCCTAAAAATACCCCTTTACCCAAAAACTAAAAACTGACCCTGAACCCTAAAAATACCCCTTTACCCAAAAACTGAAAACTGACCCTGAACCCTAAAAATACCCCTTTACCCAAAAACTAAAAACTGACCCTGAACCCTAAAAATACCCCTTTACCCAAAAACTGAAAACTGACCCTGAACCCTAAAAATACCCCTTTACCCAAAAACTGAAAACTGACCCTGAACCCTAAAAATACCCCTTTACCCTAAAACCCAAAACTGACCCTAACCCC
The DNA here is from genome assembly GCF_964263255.1 of Lissotriton vulgaris. NCBI lineage: Eukaryota > Metazoa > Chordata > Amphibia > Caudata > Salamandridae > Lissotriton > Lissotriton vulgaris. The sequence continues at coordinate 556,882 of NW_028254413.1, read as the reverse complement.
TAAAAATACCCCTTTACCCTAAAACCCAAAACTGACCCTAACCCCTAAAAATACCCCTTTACCCTAAAACCCAAAACTGACCCTAACCCCTAAAAATACCCCTTAACCCCAAACATATAACATTTAAAATATAACTATATACTTACCAATACTTACGTTGTAATGGTATGCGTTGTAAAGGTACCTGCGTTGTAAAAAAATGCGTTGTAAAAACATGAGTTGTAACAGTATCCGCGTTGTAATGGATGCGTTGTAACAGTAGTGCGTTGTAAAAAATGCGTTGTAACAAGTGCACACCTTCCTAGCTATAACATTCCTGTTACCTTTTGTTTTTTCAGTGAGAAAAAAATATATATCTAGATAGATCGATTTTTTTTTTTAGGAAGGGATACGAAGGGAGGATGGAGATGTATATCTTCATCCTCCTTTCCTTCCTGCAATAGCCAGTAAGTTGTTATAGTTAGGGCCAACTTTTCCCATAGGCAAACAGTTTTTTCTTATGCTCACAACTTTGGTGCCATTTGACGAATCGTGACGACATTTTCAAAACTAGTACACCAGTTAGTTCAGCTGCTATCTGAAAAGTTTCAGGGTGATTCGTCAAGTGGGGGCGAGAAAAATGGAAGTTCTAAAACGCTTTTCCCCCATGCAATGTCTATAGGGATGTTGCATTTTTGAACATGACTACAGCGTACCGCTGAACAGATTTACACCAAATTCAGCAGAAAGCTAGCTCTTGGTCCAGAAAGAGTGCTTTTTGTAATTTGGTGTACATTTGTTCAGTAGTTGTGGAGTTATTAAAGAAATAAAAATTTGTAAAATCTAGGGATGTGGATTAACTTGTGGGTTATCCGCGGATCCAAAATTGAATGAAAAAAAAACACATCCACTTGCATACTAAACCCCTGCAACGCATGGCCAAAGGCCATGTGCGGCAGTTGTATTAATGGTAATCCATCCCACATCAGAGGAGGCAATAGGCAAGAAGGCTAAGGGCGGAGACCTCCTTGTGGCAGTAGCAACAGTCAGGACCCCCAACAGAATAATTCCTTTCAAAGAGTTGCCTACAGGAGAAATGGGCATGGGAGAGTAGGTGATTGCCCTGCAAGGGGCTCCTCTGCTACAAAACAGTGACACTCTTTTCCTCCTCACCCTCTCCCTCCCCTCCAAATCACACTACATCTGTCAGGGGGAGGGGAACACATTACAATTGATGTGATTCCATACCTAGAAAAGCTGATAAGAGCAGTAGCAACATGCTACACATGACTGCCTTGTTCTACATCCAGAAGCAAGTGGACGGGGGCACTCTCTAAAGCTTCCTCAACTGGCCCAGGAGATTTGGCATTGGGCAACTAGCCACAGCATTCACCAGTTGACGAGAATGATTTTGTGTAGCTGCTCAACGGGACATGTCAACAGGTCCACGAGTGGGAGCTCCACCCGGAAGTCCTTCACAAGTAATTCCAACGCTAGGGGACTCCAACAGTAGATCTGTTCGCCACTCCCGAAAATGAAAAGTGCTCCTTAATGTGTTAGTCAGCTGTCACAGAAAGCTCCCATTCAGGCCGAACCTTTAAACTCAGCATCAGGATCAACTCAACCAACCAGATTAAAAACATCTCAGTTTTGTAATCCTCAGTTTGGCTTCCTGAAACCCAACAGGATTGCATGGCTCCTCTACGAAAGACCAGGAAACCTAATATGCAGCTGAGTGGAAAAGGTCCACAAACTACTACATTTCCAAGTATCTAGGCCCGTTTACAGTCTCCATGCTTAAGATCGTTTCCTTCCATCTACATCTTTACAGAGCAGGCCTAGCTTACACTTCCATTCACCTACACCTATCTGGAGTTGCAGCTTATCTCCAAAACAGACAACAATCGTCACATTTTTGTATCACTGTTATGAAAGATTTAGTGGAGGGTTTAAAGCTGTGGCTGCCAACACAAATAAAAAGTGGTGGAGTGGGCACAGGGGAGTACGCAGGGGAGTGTTAATAATGAATACATTTAACTTACCTGATGCTGCCGGCCGCCTCGTGCCTCTATGCTCCTCTTCTTTCTGCTCCCAGCAGTCCTTGGCACAGCATCAGAGACCCCACATCGAATCTCCGCGCTGCTCTCATACTATGTCACCAAGCATGAGAGCAGCGCGAGGATTGGCCTGAGTGGGCTGGTTTAATGCTTGCTCAGACACAGAGAGTCTGTGTTGTTTCTCCAGCCTAGCCGTGCAATACAGCTAGGTTGGAGAAACTTAACTGCACCTAAGACGGCCGGCCAAACTGACATGCACACTTAGCAGTGCACATAACTCCTCCCAATCTGCCAAGGCCCGGTCCCACCCCTCCCTACACATGCTGGCTCAGCCAGCAGCTGAAAAATAAAGCCCTAATAAAATATAGTTTTATTTTTCAGCTGCTGTCTCTGAGCCAGTAGGGCGACTCTTTCGACATTGAGGATCTGCCTCCTCCTGCACCTGTATCGTCCTGAGTGTGGTCCTTACATGACCTATAGTTCCTCTATTCGAGTCTCTACACATGTGTTTTAGAATTCTTGTCTTGAAAGCTGGACTTACTAATAGCAGTTATCTCACTCAAGATGTATTAGTGACCGCCAAGGTCTTACAATACAGGATCAATTTATTCATGTACATAAAAATAGGGTAGAACTAACCCTACATTTCTGCTTAAAGTTGACTCATCATTTCACATGAACAAACACAGTTAAGCTACCCATTTTTAACCCATTGCCAGAGTCGGTAGCTGAAAGGGAGCTTCACACTCTGGAAGTTAAAAGTGCACTCATGTATTATATTGACAGAACTAAACCATTCAGAAAGTTCTGTCAGCTTTTTATAGCCTTTCCTAAACCCCACAAGGGGTGTACTGTTTCAAAAGCTGACATTGCTTGGTGGATAGTTTAATGTCTTCAAACCTGCCATATTAAAGCCAAGTACACTCCGCCTGTGCTGCAAACAGCACATTCCACACGTTCAAAGGGGGCCACACTAGACTTTTTATGTAATGCCCCTTTTCTAGCTATGTGTAAGACTGCTGCTCGGTCCATCTCCCACGTTTACCAAGCATCATTGTAATGTTTGAGGTAATATGTTACTTCGCTCTGAAAGGTATTCTGTATGTTGGCACCTCTTCAGCCTGTATAATCTCTTAACGGGCGTGGTTCTGCAGCACATGTCTTCTATACAGTGCCTTTGGTGATAGCTGTTACCTACATGTGGTGCAGCATGGTAGCACCTTGATATACTATTAGATAGGTTGCCTTATCACTCAAAATTTAGATAATGTAATTGACTGTTTTGCATTGTCATACGTTTTCTATGCATACAGAGCAGAAAAGGTTCTCCGGGTTAAATATTTCTCAAGAATTGATGTGAATTCTTACGCTTTGAGTGTATTGAGTATATATACACAATTATTTATTTAAACATTTTGTGGGAAAAAGGAAAGAGGGCTTGGAATACCAAGACACTTTATTTTTAGAAATAATCTGCTTTTTAGCTTAACACGAGACAGGGAAAAGTACAAAAAATCGACTTACAAATGGATATAACAAAAGAGATGACTGTGTGTTAAAGAAAACACATGGAAGATGCCAATGAAATCATCCAGCTATTTAATGGCTTGACTTCATTTGGTGTCTAACCATTTAGATTTGCACGGCCTTCAACCCCATTCTATGCCAGCACCTTGGATCTCTTTTATCCACTGGGATCCTTATACAGCCACGTCCAGCAGGCAAAGAGCAAAGGAGTGAATACATGCCACACAAGTAGCTGCATAGTCAGTGCCTACTAAAGACTGAGGTCCTGGGGCAAAATGGCAGTCCTGTGGCTCCAGTCTGTGTTAGTACCCAGGCCCCGGGACCTGCTGGGCGTACCCTGGACAAAGGTGCAGGTGAGTACACTTGCCTAGGCAAAAGGTGGCCACGGTTGGAAGAGGCAGCAACACCAACTTTACGGAACTGAATATCACTGTGGGTGTAAAAACAGTCAAGAAGTCGTCACAGGAGGGATCAACATGCCTGAAATCGTTTGTTTTTGGCTTACATTAAGATTTGTCAATGAATGAGAACACGTTCCTCTCTCGTGTGCATGTAATTTCTCTCGTGTGCATGTAATTATCCTTCTACATAGCGTCTTATGAAGCTGCAGAGAAGAACCTGTGTTGCAAGTACTTTATTGTTGGGAGGTAATTTGTAGAAATGAGACAAAACACAGAAACAAAGCCATGTGACAAATGCTGTTAGTCCTAAATACTCTTGGCAAACCCTGACATTTCCCAAGCAGCTTGCTCTGGATAACCCTAAGTGGTTCCTATGGCTAAATGAATAAAACCCTAAAAGCTCCTATGACTTTAAAGATTATTTTAGTTATTGTTTAGTAGATTAGTTGTAACTAATGGTAGCACTGCGTGCATCAAACCAGATTACATTGGGGGACTGAACCTACTAGTGCACAGAAAGACAACAGAACTAAGAAAAGACTAAGGGCCATATGTAGGTAAATGGCATTTACCGAATCGTAAATACCGAATTTTACCGATTCGATATTTACAAATCGGTAAATGCCATGTAGGTAATTATTCGGTATCAATTACCGAATTGTTATGATTCGGTAATTACCGAATCGGTATTTACCGATTCTGTAATTGCCATTGATTAGGAAACAATGGCAATTACAGAATCGGTAAATACCGATTTGGTAAATTTACCGATTTGTCAAGGGGGACAGGGTGTCACTTTGACACCCTGTTGCACCCCTGATTCTGGCTTGTGTGCCATGTGGCACACATACATGCCCAAAGGGCATGATTGTGTGTCACATGGCACAGGTTTACATGCACAGATGTGCATGTACACAGAAATTCGTTATTTACCATGCCATTGTATTTCATGGTAAATAACGAATTCCTAAGGGCCTGTGGCACTGTTTCCAGTGCCACCTATATCCCATAATACCGATTCGGTGCATTTACCGATTTACAGATTCGGTAAATTTACCGATTCGGTAAATATACAGAATCGGTGATTTTCTGTTCCCCTACATCTGAAACTACAAATACCGGTCGGTAACGGCCGAAATCGGCCGTTACCGACCGGTATTTGGCCACCTACGTATGGCCCTTAATGATTTTCTTTCACGTTGTAACTAGATCTGAAAGGAATTTTTCTGCTGTTAGGTACTTGGATCAGGCGGCCCAATGGGACATACAGTGTTTCAGATGCATGTTCGATTTTCACAATGTCCCCAAAAAGTTGATTTTACTTGGAAGGGTGTTAAACGTAGCTCATTTACATTGTCAGAGGTTAACCTAAAAATCCATCATGAATCTGGCTAACCCACAACTGCGGTGGACACTGCTCTTCTAAAGGTATTTATCCGATTAATTGAAACCTGTGATGACTGGGTTTCCACAACGAAGGAAGAAGAAAAGGAGATCTTGTTGTACTGTCCTAAGTTATACTAAGGATTCTTTACCAGGGCAAGCGCAGTGTTTCCACTCTTGAAATGTTAGGAGAATCCTTAGGTGTCTGTTTCAAAAGCAGGTAGTGAGCCATCCTTAAAATGGCTCTAAACCAATGATCATTGTTTATCTTGCAAATATAGTATATCGATACTGAGGAATCAAAAGTACTTTTAGGACATAGGTTGTCTTAGTTCTTCAGATCTAAGTGAATCCATAGCACGCTGTAAGGAAATCTGGAGAGACCACAAGGCAACTTGGTTTCAAATTGAATTAATGAAGATTGGGTGTCCTTATTAAATAATTTTATTTGGAAGTGTTCAAGAAGCCTGAAATGTACTTGCTGATCAGCACTAAGCAGTGGGGGACATTGCTTCAGTTTGAAGCAGCCCAGGTACAGATACTGAGTAATTTTGCATAGCATTAACAATGCTTGCCAAGAATGCCAATGCTTGCACTGCAGCCAGACAAAACTTATGTTTTGACTTTGATGATTTTAAGTAGCTCTACAAGCGATTACCAGAGTATCATATTTGCACGCTTGCTCTTCAGGCATAATGAGTCAGGATGTGCAATATCTGTCCAGGAAATCATATACATGTCTGGCATACCAAGATAAGTGAATAACAAAACTATATAAACTGATTCCAACTTTTACCTGTTAAAATGAGTAGCTTTTTAAAATATATAATTATCAACTTTTGTGTATAATGCGTTTTTTAATTCCATCTTTAAGCATCCCCAGGCAGGCAGCACTGGAGAGCCATGCCAGGATGATGTGTTTCTATCAGGACCGCAGACCTACTCAACTGCTACACTCAGTCTCAAGGATGGGCCTTCAGAGAGTATGAAAAAGGTGAATATTTATAAAAGTAAAGTATTCCATTTATTTGATGTACAAAAATGCAACCTTTTGCAGTCCTGACGCCTTTTCTAAACTAGGCTAGATTTGAAGATCGGTGATAGGGAATTAAGGAGATGAAGCATCAGTGGAATAGAGGAGAGATTGGTAAGTGGCGAACTTTTCAGCAGCAGGGTTTTGAAGAAGGGCAGATTGTTTTTCTTCTTTCTGTTGTAAGGAAGTTCGACAGGATTGAAGCCATAGCACCAAATATTCATGTTCTAGGGCAATGCCATTTGAATTTGGGGGTTGGTACAATAACTACAGGGATCAAAGTCTTTGAAGATCTTAGCTATTTGATAGCATGAAACCTGGGGACCAGACTTTGGAGGTAAGTGGGGCCCTTGCTTTGTAGCACTTTGTGCCTGATACAAAGAGCTGTGAATCTGATAGTCTACTAGCCGCAGATTCCTTAACATAGAATATTCCCCAGGCGTGAGACTGGACCCAGAAAACTTCCTTGCCCAGCATCCCTGCGTGGCGGGGGGCGGTGCCACACGACTCCGCCGACGTCCTCCGTGGGCGTGACATCAGCGTGGTCACATAAGCCCCACCCGGCGCGCTGATGTCAGTTTTCTTCTTTGCCGTGTGCAACGCGAACCTGGATCATGTACTCCTGGCCTGTTTTCAGGCCTCTCTTTTTCGCCTTGAGCGTTTTTTCTTGAGAACAGTGTGCGAAAGTCTTCAGGCTTCAAAACTTGCTCATCTTGCCCGCACCAGATGTCGGCGACGTACCGTCACTCCATCTGCATGTGGTGTTTGGGAGAGCACCACGACTCCACAGACTGTGAGGCGTGTAAACATCTGAAACTGAAGCCCTGGCGGGAGCGCCGGATGCAACTCCTCTCGGCACGCATGTCCATAGTCACTGCTTCCGTCCCCCACGGACGATTTCAAGAACCGCCGCCTGCGTCTCCATTATCGTCCTTCTCCCAGGCCACAAGAGCGTAGCTCACCTGTTAAGTGTTGCAGTTTGTCCCCAAGGGCCGGTCCACGGCCTGTTGGAGGGGTGGGTACTCTGCGGGTGGTGCGGCCCAGCGCGTCTTTACCCTATCCGCCGTTTCCCGGCTCAGGGGTGACTAGAGCCCAGATGGAGGCCTATGCGGTGGCCTTGCAGGCCTTGTTGGCTCCTCTTCCTCCTCCAGGGACGTCTGCAGATCCCTTGCCCAGGCAGGGACTTCTGCGGCATTGCTTGTGGCTCCGGCCCCGGTGCCGACAGGCTCGGCTCCAGGTTCGGAGGATGTGAAGAGGAAGGAAGATGGCGTCCATGTGAGCGGTTGCAGTGGCTGTGCTCGGCGGTCTGGGGATGTGTGATGTCAAATATCTTCTATAGTCCTACAGAGGATGAACTTGAAGAACCAGAACCAGAACCAGAACTCAGAGGAAATCAGTTTACTATCCTGAGTTCTCAGAGTTGTCAAGCAAGAAAGAAGAAAGAAATTACTCTGACTGTTCTGACTCTTGTTTCCGTTTTTGCTGCCTGCTATCAGATTTCACTGCCTCTAATTCAACAGCGCCTCGTGGGGTAAGGCAGCGACTTTCACATTACATCCTATTTAATTTTGTTATCGTGACACCATGATGCCGAGGCAGCAGTGGAGACGAGGGGGGGGCCGTGTCCTGTGTCACGGCGGCTCTGCTCTGCTTTGATTAGCCCTAGCCCTCGCCTCAGCGTTTCATCTTTACTTCTGGATCTAGCCTCTGCCTAGAGAGCTCACAGAGAGAGCTCACACCTCGTTCATTTCATCATCCCTGGCAGCTATTATTTACTGCTTACTGCTTACTGCTTGCCTGATTGTGAATAATCAATAATCCCTGTTCGTACGGGCAACGACTGCTCCAACGTGCTGGCTCCCGTTTCTCCTACTCTCCTTGCACACCTTGCGCTCACCTGTTCTCCAGCCTTTCCGATTCCCCAGCCTCCTGACTCTCGAGCATCAAAAAACGTCATCTGGAGACTCGAAGGAGGGGGTTTAAAAGTGCTGCATGTCCTTCATCTGTTTCTGCCTTTGTTGTCACGAGAGACGGCCAGGGCAGGACTGGAGACAGCCAGGCTTCTGATAGGTAAAAGGCGCAGGGGGGGGAGTGTTTATTGGAACGAACGGCTGTAAGAGACAATACTGAAGGGATTTAATAAAAAAAAAAGAGAGCTTGAGTTGGAAACCTAAAATTGTCGAAAATGACAAAAATGTTAACAAATGCTACCAGATAAATCAATCTTAAAGTGGAAAGCACACATTTATATCTTGAATAGTCAAACTTCCAAAACTGAATGCCATCTAGATTTAAATGGAAGAAATGGGGATGCAGCTTTAGCAGACTTAAAAATCGGATTTTCACTGAAGGTTTGTTTTCCTTTGTACGATTAAACTCTGCAATTAAAAACACATTAATTGCTTTATGTGCTGATAAATTGGTAAAAGTACAAATCCATGAGCTCTCTCTAGCTGCTTTAACGCATACCATCTTAGAAAACTATTTGAGAAAGCTTGACAGCAAATCTGGAGCAGAGGATTCAAAGGGTGATAAAAACGCATTGAAGAGACATTCTCTCTGTAGTAAGAGACCCCTAGAAGGATATCATTGGAAAGTGTCACTAACATTCCCAAATTCTTGGACAGCGAGCACGGACGCAGACACGGACATGGACATGGATAAAGACAAAAACAAAGATAGAACTTCTGAAACGGAATGCACAGACGGAGCGTTTAGGGATGGAGAAAAGCCCGTACTGAAAGAACAAAGGAAGCAGAAAGAACAAAAAAATCAGACAATACAGGAGTCGCAGACCTCAATAAATCAACCCCAAGCCAACAATATGGCCCTTAATAAGGGGCAAATTGCAGGGATTGAAGATGTTGCTATCTCCTCACTAGAAGAAAGACCTTGTATAGATGATCAAAACCCGATAAATAAAGAGATCGCAGAGGAAGGGGCTGAGGTCGAGGATCAGACCAAAACTATCAAGCATAAGGGTCCTGAAACAAGAGGAGCTCGGGCAAAGGAGAGAGTCATAACTAAAAATGAACCTCAAGAGAAAGAAAAAGAAAAAGAGAAAGCAAAGACTAAAGACAAAAACTTTGAAAAAAAGTTGGAAAGGGAAAGAGAAAAGATAAGGCGCAAGGAGAGGGAGAAGGAGAAAGAAAGAGAAAGAGAAAGAGAAAAAGGCAAAGAAATGAAATTGAAGACAGGAGATAAAAATGAGGCAGTGGAAGATAAAGAGGAAGACGAAGAGAGCGCCAAACGGGAGCTCCTAGCAAAGAAAGCACAAAGATTACAAACGATAAAAAACTTAAAAGCTACAGCTAAGAATACCGGTCTTACAGGGACATCCCAGCTACGAATATCGAATATCTTCAGCCCCCTACCAAAGGAGCCTCTAAGCGATGCAACAATAAATGAAAAACTACTGGATCTACCACAGATTTCAGTTCACACCAAAGACTTTAGAAAGCCAGATGATGACAATTGTACTCAAAATAACCCTTCAAATGCAAGTATCTCTAGCATAAACAGCAATGTCATCACAGGAAAAGGAAATTCATCTGAAGATCCAAGCACTGGGAGCGAAGAGACAAGGCTACCTCCGGAAGTCGACAAAAAAATAATCAATCAAGGAGATCTGCCTGATCAAAAAAAGTCAATTCAGAAAACAGAACTTTTAGAACCTATCAGCAACATACAATCTACTCTAATAGGGAAAAACTCGCACTTAAATCTGTCAATCCCCGACGAGGATTCTGAATCTGAAATATATCAAACTGGCATATCTATCTCGAGCAACCCCAGTGATTCAAGCGAATTAAGTGACTCAAGTGAATCAAGTCTCGATATACAAAGAGATACAGTACCTCTAGAAATTACTGGTTTCAGTGAGTCAAGATTATCCACGGAGAATAGTTTCTTGGGTAAAAAAAGAAATGGGAGTGGAAAAAGACGGATAAAACATAAAAGGAGTGAAAAAAATCTGATAAATGAAGAAACTACAGATCCCGGTAACAATACGGACTACGACAAAATCAGATCCAATCCTACGAGAAAAAACCCAATGAATAAATCACCTGCTGAAGCAAATGACCCCTCACTGAGCGAGGTGCTCATATCCATAAAGAATCTCCATGAGGATGTTAAAAAAGACAGTCTAAAAAATCGCAAGGCCATTGAGAAGTTACAAGGGGCTGTGAACAAAGTTACCAATATCTGCTCAGAAATGTCGGATAGAATGGTTATGGTGGAAACTCGCACTGAGAACCTTGAGACTGATGTTATGAAACTTCAAAAAAGTGAAAAAGAGCAAGATGGAATAATAAAGGACTTAATGGCTAAGGTAGAAGATCATGAAAATAGATCTAGAAGGAACAACCTAAGGTTCCTTGGAATTCCAGAGAAATTTGAGGGAGATGATGCCAGAGGTGCAATGATCAACATCCTAAAAGAATCATTCCCGGAACTGGAAGCCTGGGATATGACAAGGGAGATACAACGGGCCCATCGCTTCCCCTTGACCCTTTCAAAACATCCCAAAAAGCAAAATCAATATCCCAGAGCAATGTTGGTCTACTTTGGAAACTTTGTTCTCCGCGAAGCAATTTATGATCTTGCAAGACCAACAACACAAAGAGAACACAAGGGATTTAAATTCTTTGCGAGACCAGACTTTGCTCACTCTACCGTAGAACGCAGATGGAAAATGCGCCAACTATTTGATCCATTTGAAAAACTCGGAGCGAAAGTATTTTTGCAAAATCCGTCACGCCTGAAAATCATATACAAGGGCACAACAAGAACATTTAATAGCGAAATACAAGCGCAGGATTATTTACATGAAATTACAGAGACTATTCCACGAAACTCTAGGAAATGATTTCAGGATATGTTAGAGGATAAGAGAAGTCAAATCAATTATCTCACCTCTTATTCATGCATAAAACTTAATGGTATATTTTGAAGATTTGTTTATCGGTTGAATAAGCTGGAAGACAATCCTATCAAACCGATAAAAAAAAAAAAATGAAACGTTAATTGAAGAAATTAGGCCTTAGTTTATTTGAGTTAATATAAATATGTAATATACATCTATAAACCAGCCCAGCCCGCCGGGCTCGCTTACATTGATGTCACACCCCTGGTCGCAACGAGACCAGGTAACCTTCAAAGGTGGTGGTGGGTGGGGGGTGGGCAAGAGGGTGGGTGGTCGGGCAGATCAGATAGATTATCGAAAAAAAAAAATTCAACGAACTGAAAGAAATGCATTACTATATAGTCACAAAAATCAGGATTGATAGATGGGTCCATTAAAAATATTGTCAGTTAATATATGTGGCTTAAATGACATCAAGAAGAGGCAAATGGTAGCAGTTGGCCTACAGAATATTGGCGCCAATATCGTATGCTTACAGGAAACCCATATTGAAGGGTCACAATTACAATTATTAAATTCATTTGGATACAATCTGATTGGCACAACTTCACAGGGTATGCGGGTAAGAGGGGTAGCACTTTTGGCTAGAGGTAGAGGGTTTAAATTTAATAAAACTAAATCTGATAAGTTAGGAAGATGGGTGATCTCAGAAGTTCATACAGGGCAATCGTCTTCAATGACCATCTGCACAATTTATGGATGCAATAATGATGATCCTATGGTAATTAATAATGTCTCCAATGAACTTACCAATTGGCCACTACCACTTATAATTTGTGGCGATCTCAATATAAATCTCTCACATGATTGGTCCACAAAAGACAATTGGCACTACCATGGTCGCAAATCAAAAGTCTTTAATGCAATAAAGGAACTATGCATTACCCATGGGCTAATTGATGCGTGGCAAATTTTAAATAACAATTCCAATGATCCAGGGTATACATATTATTCAAATCCACATCATACACATGCTAGACTCGATTACTTTTTGATATCTAGTTCAATTAAAACTCATTCAAAAATAGAAAAATTACCCCGAATCATGTCGGATCATAATCCCTTAATACTAACACTTGAGATAACATCTTTGACACAGACGCCACAAACTTGGACCTTTGAGAGGTCTTTGCTCCTTGAGAGTGAATACTGTAAACATATGAGATGCTGGATTTCAAATTTTTTGTTGGTTAATAATGGCAGTACAACGGTAAATTTCGTTTGGGACGCTTTAAAAGCAGGCATTAGGGGTGAAACTATACAATATTCACTCCGGAGCAACAAATGTGCAAAAGAATTATTAAGACTCTCACAAGAAACTTTAAAAAGGTTGGAGGAAGAGCTTATAAGGGTTACAAGAAACTCTTCTACTACAGAAGAGATAAGTAATGCACAAACTCAGGATGCTATAGCTAAGGCATCAATTACAAATATATACATCAATAAAGCTATTAAAAAAGCTACTGCTCACCGGGAAAAAATATATGAAGTTAGTGAGTCGGTTGGCCAACAATTAGCAATTCGGATGAGACAGCAGACTACACAAAATCTAATACAAGAAATTCAAGATCCAATAATCGGTAGGGTAACTGACTCAGAGAAGCATTTTGGCATTTTTATAGTGCTCTGTATACAGAAGAGGGAGAAATAGATCAAAAGAAAATTGCTGATTATCTAGATAGAAATACCTGTGACAAACTTAACATTGAAGACCAGCTAATTCTGGAAAAAACCCCAGACATCGAGGAAATAAGAAAAACTGTGAAAGATCTTTCCCGCGGGAAAGCAACTGGAGTAGATGCCATCCCACTTGAATTTTACATAACATTTCTGGATCAACTCCAAGAAATCTTGTTGAGCCTATGTTCACACCTATTTAGAGGAGGTCAACCCCCCAACTCATGGTCTACAGCTAAAATTGTGATATTCCCTAAGAAAAATAAACCTCCCGACCAGATGGGTTCGTATCGACCAATCACCTTAATAAATGTAGATTCTAAAATCTACTCTAAACTACTCGCTAACCGTATCTCGTCAGTAATTCATAAAGTTACATCAAAAGTACAACACGGCTTTATCCCTGGGAGAGACACTACCGACCACACACGGAGAGTAATTAGCCTGTTTGACTACACCCAGGTGGCAGGAGACCCGATGGCACTTATTTTACTTGATGCCGAGAAAGCCTTTGACCGGGTCTCCTGGCCATTCTTGTGGCAGACAATGTCCAGGGTCGGCTTCAATCACACATTTATACAAGCAATACAAAAACTTTATATTAATCCTCAAGCGATGGTGATGGTTAATGGAGGGAATTCAAAAGTACTAAAAATTTCGAGAGGAACACGGCAGGGATGCCCTTGCTCCCCGCTGCTATTTGCTCTCTATATTGATCCCTTTATTAGGAGATTACAAAATATTAGTACTATAACTCCCATCCGGATAAATGAATACTCAACAAAAATTCTCGCTTATGCAGACGACATTGCCATTGTCACTGCTAATCCAAACTTGGCTTTACCAATTATTGAACAGGAGGCACAAATATTTGGCACTATTTCAGGATATGCTTTAAATCGAGGGAAAACCCAATTAATTCTTAATAACAAATGTGCTATGATAGACTCACGTATAACAAATTCAGCCACGTACCTAGGGGTTACAATAACTTCTGAGCTAGAGAATTTAGTCGACCTGAACCTTAAACCTATCTCAAATAAAATACAAAAAGACCTTCGCCGTATCAATAATTTACATCTTTCTTTGATAGGACGGACAAATGCCCTAAAAATGGTCTACTTTCCAAAACTTTTGTTTTTATTTAGAGCGATCAATCTGGAAATTTCAGATCATTGGTTTAAAACAATGGAACGTATCTTTACGGATTTTATTTGGGCATATACTCAACCCCGCCGTGCCTATAAACTTCTTACACTTCCCAAAGAAAGAGGAGGGTTAAGTCTCCCAAACCTCAGGCTATATTATTGGACAACAGTCCTACTATATAATCATGAGCTTTTTTTTCTTGATGGAACAGGAATATCTCGGGATAAAGATGCACCGACTATTCATCAAATAATATTAGATGATAGAAGTATCGGTTATCTTTGGAAATATATCTTTGATAGCTATCATAAAAAAGTTAAATTAAAAACTCTCATAGCCGTGTTTAAGGTCTGGAAATCTGTGAGGAAAATGATAGGTCTGAAACGGTTATCTGTCTATACTCCAATACAAAATAATCCCCTTCTACCAGACATTTTCAAAGATTCCTATATTGATAGATGGATCATAGCTGGAATTACTAATATAGGTTGCTTCTTCTCCGCAGAAGGGATACATTCTTTTGAATTTTTGAAAGACAAGTATCATCTTGAATGGAGAGATTTCTTTAAATATCTCCAAATTAGAGATTTTTTAATACGACGAGTGAGGAGAGAAGACAATATGCCTAAAAACATCATAGCTGAATCTCTTAGCCATCATCAGGAAAAAATACGGATTGGGGGATTTTATCAACTATTACTTACATATTTACCTGATGATAGGCAGAAGATTATTCAGAAATGGCAAAAGAAATTTATAATTTCAGCTGATCAATTTGAGTATGTAAATGAGCTATCACAAACTGTACTCATGTCAACCAAATTACAGACACAATTTTATAAAATATGCTTCTTCATGTACTATACTCCAGATAGAATTGCCAAATGGGGTAATGGGAGAGGAACATGTTGTTTTCGCTGTAACTTGCAAGATGCGGATTGTATACATATCTTTTCATCTTGTCCCATTTTAACCTCTCTCAAATCAAAAATTGAACATTTCCTCTCATTAATCCTTAAAACTGTGGTCAATCTATCTGATCAAACAGTTCTATTAGGCTTAGTAAACAGTACTAATTTGAATACTGGTCACGAACTGATTTTTATCTCGATGGCCGTTCTAAGAATCTGTATAGCATCGGCTTGGCTAGATCCTATTGCCCCCTCATATCAACAGTGGTTTTCAAGACTGTTAGCAATTTTTAATTTAGAAATGGCAATATATAAAACTAAAGGTAGGAAAAGTAGAATAAAGGGCTTAAAAATATGGTCTCCTTTAATAGAATGGTCTGAACTTTAGGCACTCATTTAACAATAATATGGCTAAAACTGTTTAGATGTAATGTATACCCATCTATCCTAATGTATATCTGTATCTTGATGATTCATCTGTTAATTCAAATATTCAATTTTATGTACTATTATTATTTATAAGCTCTTGAAATTCTTTTTGTTCTACATTCAATCTGCCCGATCAGAGTGGGGGGGGCGGAGGGGGGGGGGGGGGGGGGCTGGGGGTTGTCTTATGTGTTGTATTGTCTTTTCGTTGTATAAAATCCAATAAAAAGAGTTTAAAAAAAAAAAGGATGTGGTGCTGTCTGGGTGCGACCCTTCGGGGTTCCCTCCTTCGGGCCACATTGCCTCTGCCTCGCCGCAAACCCTCGCGTGGCCCCTGTGGTGTCGTGGGTGGTTGTCGGGGCTCAGCGTGTCCCCGAGTCCCCCTCGGTTCTATGGGCAGGCGGCGGCCTTGTCCAAGGCTGAGGAGACGCCCCTCAGGCATCGGCGGTTGCTGGCCCTGGCGTTGCCGCATGGGATAGCTAGGGGCGGGGCGTGTCCTCGAGCCCCCCTCGTCCCTCCTTGCAGGCGGCTGCCTCGTTGGAGGTTGAGTCGATGCCTTTTCGGCGCCTTTCCTTAGCCGCCCGACTCCAGCCCAGCCGTGGTCTCCTGCGACGCGCGTTGGAGTGGAGGTCGTTCCAGCGTCCCCTGTGGCGCTGGTCGACGTTGACCTGCCCCCGGTCGCGGACTCTACTGCGCCTGACCGGCATCGGGTTGCTGATTCATCTTCGATCGCCCTCTCCTCCCCGGAGGTTCGTCAGTTGATGGTTTCGTCTTCTCCGGAGACCGGTCGTGGCTTTTTCCCCGGCTTCGTCTAAGGACGGCTCCTCGCCATCACAGCGACCGCAGTCTTCGCCGGAGGTTCCTCAGGTCCCCCATTCCTCTGCCTCTTTCCCCCCTTTCCGGTCTTAGCCTTTCCTTCCTCCGGTGGGACTGGGGGACGGCCGCCTTAGCTTGCAGACGTCGCCCACAGAGGAGCTGCTTTCCCCACCGCTGGACCCTATGGAGGCGGGTGCTGCCTTCGCTCCGGCTGTTTCTACGGCTACGGGCATCCTGCGCATGGACGATCCAGCTCCCCATTTCCCCACGGATCATCTTCTGGAGGTCTTCCATCAGGGCTCTGGTGGTCCGGAGCTGCTTCTTCCCTTTTAGGCTTCGCTCCACACTTCACTTTTGGGGGCTTGGGGGCGGCCAGCCACGGGGGACCCTGTGCCCCAACAACTTCTGCACCGACACCGTCCTGCGCCTCATGACCCTGTCTGTCTTTCCCTTCACCCTTCTACCAGGGTTCCTCTTCTACAGAACCCTTCTACCAGGGTTCCTCTTCTACAGACTGCCTTTCCCTCCCGGCCATCGGTGTTGTCTCCTCCGTCACGGGAGGCCCGCTGGTTAGATTCCTGGGGGCCTAATATCTTCGCCTCTACCAGCGCGGCATTGCGGGCCCTTAACACTCTGTGCGTCCTGGTTAGGGCCACTTCTTGCTTGTTGGACTCAGCTGAGTCCCTTCTGTCTGCTGTTTCTCGGGAGGGTGCCTGTGTTGATCTGCGGCACCATGTGTTGGATGGCCGGGAGCTGGCGTCATTCATTCTTTGCTCCGCTCTGAACATTTCGGAGGTGCTTGGTCGTATCATGGCTTCTTCTGTGGCCCTTTGCCGACATGCCTGGCTACGGGATAGTATGTTCCTGTAGAACGTTCTGGGACGGTTGGTGGACCTTCCTTTTGATGGCACTCTTTTGTTCCATGCCCCTGCAGACTCTGCCATTCAGAGGTTTCTGGCATGGCTTCGCCCCCCTCCCTCAGTGTCCGGTAGGTCATTCTGGTTTTGAGAGTGAATGGTGAGTCATTCTGGTCTTTTGAGGTATTCTTCCATTGTGTTCTGGGGCCTAGTTGCAGGTAGCCCGGTTGTGTGTATTCTGTGTGGTTATTGTGCCTTCCGGTCCTTTGTTGGACTTTGGTGCTGTTGGCTGCTGGTCCGGCCCCTATTTGATTGTGGTTTTGGCTGTTGGTCAGCCATGTGGGCCCTGAGATTAGGCCTTCTGTGTCTTCTTTTTGGCTGATTGGCAGGCCCTCTGCGGTTCCTTCGTGGGTCTTCTTTGTTGTCCTCTGCTGCGGATATTTTATCCTAAGAGGGTTCCCATGTTCCTGGGACGTATCATGCCCTATATGGGGTAGTGGTAGCTATTATATAGCCCTATCAATTACTGGGGAGGTGTAGTCGTCCTTTGGGCCTCTACTCTCTGTGGCATTGCGGTATGTCGCGGGTGCGATCTCCTTCAATCTGTCCTTTTAGCGGTGCAGCCGTTCCTGTCTTCTCCGCTGCTTGAGGGTGGGGTTTCACTACTTAGTGGATTGGTTTACTAGTCCTGCCCCTTGTTCTGAGCCTGCATCTGGCTTGGTCCGGGCTTTTAGTTTCGTGGCGTTGTCAGCAGCTGGCTGCCCCGCCTGCTCTTCTGTTCTGTGGCCGGTGACCTTGACTCGGCCTGGTCCGTTGTGAGATCTCGTTCTTCCTCTTATGCATGCCTTCTTGCTGCCGCGCTGTTCTGTCTTGCCTTCGAGCTCTGAGGAGCTCAGCGGCCCTCTTCACTGGGTTGTTTCCCGGTGGAGGGCTTTGCCATACTTCTACCCATTCTCCTTGGAGTCTGTAGGTGGCTCTTCTTCCTCTGCGTTTTCTGTACCTTGGGGCTTCCGGTGGAGGTCCCTGGTAAGTTGACTAGGCTTTAGGTGGTCTGGCCTCCTTCGTTTAACCCTTGCTTCTCCTGTTGGTGGAGGCTGGGTTGTCTCTTGTCGTTATGACATATCCCCTGAAGGGCTGGTGTTCCTCCACAATTCTGAGGTTCTCTTCAGCTCAGGGCCTGTGACTCATTCCCTGTTGCGGTGGTCAGGCTATTTTTCCCTGTCCCTGTGACTGGTCCCCTGTTGGGGGTCTTGTGCTCGTCTGAAGCTGGAGAGGTCCTCTCGCAGACCCTCCTCCCCTTTGTGTATGGCTTGGGTATCTATTCTACGTTAAGGAATCTGCGGCTAGTAGTCTCTATCAGATGTACGGGTACTTACTTTTGTTAACGATGTATCTGGTAGAGACGATTCTAGCCGTAGATTCCTTCACGACCCACCCTTCCTCCCTGTTCTGCGAGGACCCTCTGCTTGGGTTTTCTGCACTCGCCTCCCTTAGGGTGTCTTGTCTTCCATGGGTGTCCTCTTCCTTTTCCTCTGGTCAGGCAGCCATCCGGTTGGTTTCCCTCCAGCGTGAGGGCCAACTTTGGCTCTTTCTCTCTGTTGTTGGGGTTCTGATACCCTCCTGGTCTTTTTCGTTGGGTTTTTTTTGCCTGTCCTTGACCTCCTCCTACTTTCAGTAGCTATGGGCATTCTTGGCAGTATAGTCTGGAGATGGATGACTGTTGCTCTTCTGTTTCCGTACTTGTGGCCCTTTCCCGTGTGGTTGTAGTTGCAGACTTTCTTTCTCTTTCTTTGTGTCTCAACGCTTTCTCATGCTTGTGCCTCCAGGGTGGCTCTCGCCTTGAATTGCAAGGTGGTTCCACGGAGTGGTGCTTACGCTTTTCTTGCTGTGGCTTAGCTCCTCTGGCTTGCTAGTGCTTTACTGTCACTTGGTGTTTTCGCCTTGGTTTGCACCAGTTGTGCCTCAGAGTGGTGCACTGCTCTTTCCTGCTCTGGCCTGCTGTTGTCGCCTTCTGGTGCCTTGGTGCCTCCTAGGGTGTTTATCACCTTTGTTTTTCTCTATTTTGTCTATCTGGTTTTTTTGCACACTGTTCTCATGCTCTCCCCAATTTTGTTATGGTGCAGAAAAGTTCTCAGAAACAAACTGACGTCAGCGCGCCGGGGTGGGGCTTATGTGACCTCGATGACATCATGCCCGCGGAGGACGTCGGGCGGGGTCGCGTGGCACCACCCCCCGGCGCGCAGGGATGCTGGGCAAGACCGTTTTCTGGGTCCAGTCTCACACCTGGAGAATATTCTACGTTAAGGAATCTGCAGCTAGAATTGTCTCTACCAGATACATCATTACCGATGGTAAGTAACTCGTACATTGGATGTACGTCTTGGTGCCAGAGTAAACGATTGAAGTACAGCTTTGATATATCTGTGAAGGAGATCAATATGTGGACTACTTGCCTACGCCTGCCTGGACAATGGTAGCTCAAATTTGGACTGTGTATGGGTTGCTGACGAGGAAATGGGTTATATTTATTGGAACTCCTTGTTGGTTGGTGCACAATTTCACTACTTAAATGAGTGGTAACGCTTGAAAAATAAGCGCTAGAGACTCAAAGACTTTAGAGACTTCGTCAGCGCTCCTAAGCGCTCTGTGTGCCTTCCCCCCTTCCCTGCCTCCGGACCGCCCTCGGCCGAGTATCGACGCCGAGGGCTGGGATCCCGGTTTGTGGCGGCCATATTGGGTGTGGGCCAGGCGGGTGACGCGCTCTAGCAGCGCTTTAAAAAGAACGGTCACGACTCCGCGCAGCGAACGCGTACTGCGGACGCGCCGGACCTGCGCCGGAGTCGTGCCAGAGTCCTGCCCGTCTGCGCCCGTCCGCGGCCGGACGGGGCCAGGGGCCATGGAACCAACTCCCACGTCTATTACCTCCGCAAGGGCCCCTCATTTCAGGTATTCGGCTCAAACTTTATTACACCTTAGACCTACCCCTCTCCCAGAATGCTCCAGGGGTTCCTGTCCGTGCCCTGAGGGCCCTTTCTCCTGCATAAATTGCAAATATCAAGCCACTTACATAAAACCTACTACTGAGAAGTTAAATAAAAAGGAACAAACTCCTCCTAAAGGGACAAAGGAGACAAAATGCCTCCTTCTAAATGTTCGCACCCTACCTAGACATCAACTTGAGGTATGGGACCTAATACACACTACACAACCCGACCTCTGTTTCCTAACGGAAACTTGGTTGAAACCCCATACAGTCCCCGCAATCGCTGTAGGGGTTCCTCTTGGCTATAAGTTTACTCACTTTGACCGTCCTGAGAAAACAGGCGGTGGCTTAGCCATCATGCATAAAGAACACCTGAAGGTCATTATATTAGAACAGAAATACAGCCCTCTCTTCGAGATTATAATTTTTAAAATGCAATATGCCACAAACATATTTTGGAAAGGAGCCTTAGTCTATCACCCTCCAGGGCCTTCCACAGGCTTCCCCCTCGCACTATTGGAACTCTTGGCCCCACATTTCAAAGCAAAAGAAGATTTCCTCCTTCTTGGCGATTTCAATGTCCACGCTGACAATCCCTCACTCCCTGAAACTATGTCCCTTATCTCTGAACTATCTTCCCTCGATCTGACTTTGCAAAACCATGAGCCCACCCATAAAGGTGGACACCTTCTTGACCTGGTTTTCACCAACTTCCCCAAAATACACTGCCTTTCCCCGACTCAAATAACTTGGTCAGACCACCTTATTGTGGAATTCTCAATATCCAAGGTGGCCAAGCCCTCCAATGAAAACTCCCTACCTCCCGTCTGGCGTCGACAATGGCATAAAGTCACCGCAGAGGAACTGCAAAAGGTATGGAAGCAGCCCACTCCCACAGAGACAGACAGTATAGAGGCCGCTTTAACCAAATTCAATAAGTCTCTCAAAGAAGCAATTGACCAAATAGCACCTCTAAAACTGCACAAACAATACCCTGCCACCAAACAGGGAGCATGGTACACTGAGGAGATTAGAACAGAAAAACAAAACTGTAGGAGGCTGGAAAAGAAGTGGAGGAAAACTCGTACTGAAGAAAACAAGAAGGCACATCATGATGCCCAGGCTAGATATTACAAAAATATCAAACTTGCTCGGAGGAATAGCCTCTCTCAACGACTCGCAGAAGCTGGAAATCGTTCCAAGGAACTATTTAAAATCCTTCAAGACTTTGTAAAACCAACAGCATGTAAAAGCCCTGATGACTTTTCCCAAAAACTATGCGACGAAATCTCCCTGTTCTTTGAAAACAAAATCAACTTGATTTACGATAAAATCCTATTGGTCTCCAACCATAATAGTAACAACTCACTCTCCCCCTCCATCCCGTCCACACGGAGTAAAACCACACTCACAGCATTCCCAGCAGTCAATGACTCAGATCTCACCTCCCTAATGAGCCATATAAAATCTGGATCTCCAGACGATCTTTTATCAGCTAAAATAACTGCCTCTCTGCAAAATCTGCTTAGGCCCCATATTCTAACATTGATCAATCATTCTCTTAGGGAAGGATCTGTACCTACAGAATGGAAAAAAGCAGTGGTGAACCCAATCCGAAAGAACGCAGCAATTCCATGGACCGACCTCTCCAACCTCCGACCCATCTCTCTCCTACCCCTTCTCAGTAAGATGACCGAGAGACACGTAAACACTCACTTGTCCAAATATATCGAGGCAGCGGATGGCCTAGACCTCTCTCAATCTGGATTTAGGCCCAACCACAGCACAGAATCTGCCCTCCTTTCAGTGACTGATAACATCAAAATGTCTCTGGATGGAGGAAACTCAATGATTCTAGTGCTGCTGGATTTATCCGCTGCCTTCGACACTCTGTCCCATGAGATACTTCTCGGTCGTCTGAAGGAGAAAGGAATAGAAGGGGTGGCTCTCTCTTGGCTGGAGAGCTTTCTTTCGGACTGCCAACAAGAGGTGAGATTGGGCTCCCACCATTCTATCTCTAGGGAGCTCACCAAGGGAGTACCACAGGGCTCTTGCCTAAGCCCCACACTTTTCAACGTGTATGTGGCTCCCCTGGCGGACATTGTAAGATCTTATGGGTTCACCCCTGTGTCGTACGCTGACGACACTCAGCTTTTGTTCCCCTTTAAAACCTTAACGCCCGCAATAACAAAATCTTTTGCGGACGGAATGAGGGCAATATCTCACTGGATGGCCATCAATCGCCTCCAGTGTAATGTAGGAAAGACTGAGGTAATGCTGTTCGGGGAGGCCACACTTTTGTGGTCCCCGGATTGGTGGCCTCAGGATTTAGGACCAACTCCAAGCCCCAAACAGATTGTCAAAAATCTTGGTGTGCGCTTAGACAGAACACCCCTGCTTAAAGAACACACAAATCAAGTAGCAGGTTCCTGCCTCCAGGTCATTGGTCTGTTACGACGAGTCTTCCCATTCTTATCAGACTCTTATAGGAAGACTCTCGTCCAAGCCTTGGTTATAAGTAGGATGGACTACTGCAATGGCCTGTTGGTCTCGGCAAATGAGGAACAACTACAGAGACTGCAGGTGGTCCAGAACATTGCCGCAAGATTAGTCCTCAACGCCCTGCCAAGGTCTGCCTCACCCCCCCTGCTGACAAAACTCCATTGGTTACCAATCAGACAGCGTGTAAAATTTAAAATCTGCTGCACAATTCACAGATGTCTGTATGGCAATGGACCCAAATATCAAAAAAAAAATATTCAAACCCTACATACCCAGTCGAACTCTGCGATCCAGCAGCCAGCAACAACTCCAGGTTCCTAGGATAAAAAAAGCCAGGCAGGGAGGGCGAGCCCTGTCCTATAAAGGCCCCATCCTTTGGAACTCATTGCCCTCTGTTCTCAAAAATACAACCAACTTTCAATCTTTCAAGAAGTCCCTGAAAACTTTTTTATTTGTCGCCTGTTAGGTCTGTTCCCCCTTATCTCACTGTATAATTACTAGTTCCCCCTTATCTTACTGTATAATTCCTAGCTTCTGGCTCTTTGGTTATACAAAAGTGCGGAGATACCCATTCGAGGGTTGACTTCCAGCGCTATACAAGAGCATAAATAAATAAATAAATAAATGCACGTCATGCAACAAGCCTTGATTGCATTCGGCTTAGAATTGAAGAGTCCATGATGTTCGTTCTGTGGTAGCATAGGAGGCAAATGTCACATTATCCCTATTTTTGCCCATTCTGCAACACATTCTTGTGGAAGATTTAGGATGCTTTTTATTTTGCCTATTTGTGCTATGCCCCATTGAGATTATGATTGGCAATCATATAAGTATACTGAAGCATGTATGAGCCATCGCGGGGAGATTCACAGTATCAAATCAGGGTGGACATAGCATGTCCAAGTTTTAGCTCACTACATCCTTCTATGTTTTTGTTGACCCAAACTTGTTTGCTCTGTTCTTGAGCTAAATTAATCTTCAATCTAGAGAGTGCAAACAGACTGTTCTTTCCCTCTACACAAATGACATGCTGTCTCTGCCAGAGCTGAATTCAAGCACTTCTTGTCCATTAGAGCGATGAGTGATTGTGAACTGCACACTGCTTTCCCAATAAAACTACATGTTTCTGGTGAGCGTTCAAAGACATCTCATTCGTATTTCTGAAAGTTGCATCCGTGTTGTGCAGCCAGTACATCGGATTCATGGGGGGGCATGTTGGGTTGGCATTTTTTGAACTAACAGTCTTATTTCACACGTCTGCCTTCTCTTTAAATTATTTAATATTTTCTTTTATTAGTTATCGTTATGTTATGTATTTTAGAATCCACATTGGGTCTAACATTCATGGTTTTACTTTTAATGATTCCAATATTAAAATGGCGGCTTATGCGGACGATGTGCTTTTATTTATGTCGCAGCCCCAATCCTCTCTTCCTGTCTTTGTAGAAGAGGTGCAATCCTTTGCGTCCGTTTCTGACTACAAACTGAATAAAGACAAATGTGAAATTCTGCCCTTGACAAAATATACCTTTAGTGCTGATTTTGCTATTTCAGGTTTTTCATGGAGTCCTCAATTTATCAAATATTTAGGTCTACACTTTACCTCAACCGTGGCGGGGACGGTATCGCGTTGCATGGATAATTGTATACAAAGATTATCTTCTTTAACGTCAAAGTGGCATCCACTATACTTATCTTGGTGGGGTCTTTTGGATACCATAAAAGTTATGCTCTCTCCCATATTCGTATATACAATTTCAAATATCCCATTGTCTATCCCTCTTCAGCATTTTAGGAAAATTAACTCTATTTTATCCTCTTTTTTATGGGGACATAAGAAGTCCCGCATGTCTGTTCGTAAATTAACTTGTCCAAAATCGGAAGGGGGGACGAATTTCCCAGACTTCTCTCTTTATCATAAATCTTTCATGCTGACTCAATCGTCACGATGGCTCTCTGACCCTTCTGCACCTTGTCCTCTCTGGACTACCTTAGAACGATCTTTCCTTTCTCACTTCTCCTTTCAGGAATACCTATCTTTTACACGCAAACCACAATCCGTTTCCACTCCTATACTTAAACGTACTTCTAAACTCATTCCATCTCACCTTCGTCATTTTTTCTTAATTCTTCCAAATGGCATAATTTACACATCTTAATTAACAATAAACCTTTCTATTGGAAAACCTGGAAACAACGTGGGCTGATTTGGGTCAATCCATTATATAATCGGGATTTAATTCTACCCTTTGCACAGGCTCGTATTGTTTTTGATTTTCCCTCATCTGCCTTCCTGACTTTTAGACCACCACCTTTAAATAGCTCTATCGATTCTACTCATACTGTTAAACTGCATTCTCTGTTGCTTGCTCATTCTAAAGCCTCTACCATTTACAGTTTTTTACATACCTCATCCACACCAAGAGACATAACTCAGACAGAAATATTGTGGGAAAAAGACTTTGACACTTCCTGGAATTTTGACGTCTGGGATAAAATTTGGCCTAAACTTAGGAAATCTTCCAGGGTTGCAAACACGACGTAAACGCTCTTCCTTATCTATAACAGACTTCTATTCTCCCCTCTTACTCTCCACTCATTCCACGCTGATGTCTCACATGAATGTTGGTCCTGTTCGGCTCAACATGCTGATTTATTCCATTTACTCTTTAATTGTAAATTTGTTCGCCCTTTTTGGGAAAAGGTGTGGAATCAACTAAATTTGATTTTTCAGTCCACTCATCCCTTTTCTAAGTTACATATTTTTTTAGGTAGCTTATCCTCCATCTGGGAACATTCAAACTTTAATGTCAAAATAATTGACCTTCTAATAGCAGTAGCCTTCCAGCAAATAACGAGAGACTGGAAGGACTTCAGTAAGCTCTCATATCAAGCATGGTGGTATGTGGTCTTTTATAATCACCGGCTAGACACTACATTTGTATATCCATCACATTTGGCATCCAAGCGCTCTGATTTATGGGCTCAGGTCATTTTATTCATTGACGCTCATGCTAAATGCTCTACTACCCCTAGACCTCTGCAGCAAGAAGTTACTAAACCTTTATGACTTCCTTTGTGTTAATTTATATTTCTATTTATACCTTCTTTTGTACAATATTGCTTATGTTATCATTATTTTGACTGTATTTGCATTTTTTATTTGTTATGTTTATACTCTGTTTATTTTCTAAACCCACTTGTTACATTGTATATGAACCTACTCTAGGCCTTCATTGTTTTTTTATCTTCTGCACATTGTTGTAATTCTTTTGTCTTAATAAAGTTTTTCTGAGCTTAGAATCCACATTGGGTCAAGGAAAATGAAACACCATATACAAGTTGCTCAGGGGAGGTGAATGGGATATTTTTGGCATGGGTGCTATGCTGGTCACTGAGGTAGAGACTCTTCAAACTTCTGTTGATTAACTACATAGCCGTTGTTATTGGTACAGCAGTAAACTCTTGCTTAGATTACTGCAACAGCCCATATGACTGCTTTGTCTGTATCAAAATCCTACCTTCACAAAGAGTCCAGGATGCAGCAGCACATCTGATATCAAACTTGTGGGAAAACAGAATGTGCGACCTAATCCTCATGCACTCTACATCGGTGACCAGTCCGGAGTAGTATTTTATTAAAACTAGTCACATTAATATTTAACAAGCATTGGCATAGCCAATAGGTCTTGCCTTCAGAACCTTATAAGTATTTAGCCATGCAGCACATTATCCTGGGTGCTACAACATCTACTGTTTTTACAGTGGAAGCTTTTACACTAATAAGCACAGTATAGGACTGCATAGTGCATGTGTTTTCTCTCACTTAGTACTCCTGCAGAAACAGCATTCGTCTCCATTTCTACTGCACCATGCTTGTTGTATAATGTGTTTTAATATAATATGCCACATTGATTGTTTGAAAATCTGAAGCTCGCACTCCCCAATCTCAATGAGCAAGCTGCGCCCCTGAGTGCATCCTTTGTTCTAATACCTTGAATGAGTTTCTGAGAACATGTTTTATTGAAGCAGGAGCAGCACGACCTAGAAGGGTAGGTGTGGCGCCTAATGCCTGTGGAGACCGATTACAGAGAGCAAACCGGATGTGACGGGGGAAGGTGGTGTAATTAGAAAAGAGTGTGCGGGTGAGAGACAGAGAAAAAGAGAGCGAGTGCGTGTGCACGTGCGTATGCGCATATTAGTTACATGTCTTGGTTACATTCTGAGGTATGGAAGAACTGTTTATTCTGGAGCTACTTCGACACGACAAAGAGTACATGAATAGGAGCCAATGGAGAGACATTTTAATTAAGTAAATACGGCCTTAGACTGCCAACAAAACACTACAGTATCACCAACTGTGGCATTTCCGTTTTGATGAAAACAAAATTGGTTTCCATAGTCATCATCTCTAAAACTGCAGCAATTACAGATGTGTGACCCTTTCTGATGGTCATATGCAGAGCACACTGGGGAACTTGGGACCGGGAGCAGAAATGTGGGAGACATTGAGGTCATTATTCAACTTGATTGCTTACAGTACTCTGCTATGCACGAGTTGTAGCTCTAAAGCGAGTCACATCACACCAGACACTGAGATAGTCTTGAGTTTTTACATGGACAGCACTTCGCATGTTAGACTATTTGGGTCCACACTTACAATCCTAAGATCTAAACTATGACTGTTATAATGCTAACTGATATTGGCAGAAAAAGAAAAAAAAAACAGAACTGGCTATGGAAGTTAGAAACACCACAGGGCCTGCTTGCAACAGTTCTGATTTTGAGAACCCTAGAAAAGCTATATAAAGCAAGGAATCCAGTCTGGATCCTGGGTCAGCTTTGTTGCAATGAACCCCTTTGGTGGCTGGGTTTATGTCTTTCACTAGGTCAGCTTTTTCACAGCCCTGTGTCTTTTCCTGATATTTACAGGGAAATGCTTCTAGGTGTCCGATTCTTAAGCATTTACAGTTCGCCCCTACAGGCAGACCAAAAGCCTTGAATGTTGTGTGTGTTTCTGAAATACAAATGCCGTCAGTGGAGCACATTTGTTTCAGAAAGACAAAAGACAGCATTCCAAAAAGCTAAGCGGAGGCATTTATGGTAACCTTTGTGTTTATAAACTAAAAATCCCATGTGTGGTTGCAAAATAAAACAAGCCCACTCTTACCTCGCCAGTATGCTTGCACTTGTGCGTATTCAGCTTCCACGCCTTGTTGACAGAAGCACTGTAGTCCGGATCAGAGCAGATGTAGTGCTTCTGAACTCGTCCACGCTGGTCTGCTAATACCTCTAACGAAGCACTCCTGTAGCACCCTGCTTTTGACAGCTGGAGACTAGCTTTTGGTGGCTGTCATGTTTTAAAGAATTCACTTACAGAAGATATTGTAAACCAGTAGAATGCAACAGGAGTAGAAAGAAACGCATATAATCATTGGCTATATGCTGTGCAGTGAAAAAGAAAAGCGTGTTTCCTCCTGAAGTGTCCACATTGCATGAAAGTGGGCTCCAAGCTGAAAAATAAAGCGCAGCGCAGGAGTAGATACGTTTTACCATGCAGTAAAAAAGAAAAGCATGAGACCCCCGAAGTGACTGCATTTCATGATAGCAGGCGCTGTGCTGAAAAAATAAGCATGGGCCTGTGTAGATTAATCTTTTACGCCATGCACTAAAAGCGCCTGGCCACCCGAAGTGGCCTCATTGCATGAAAGCAGCCACTGGCTGAAACCTGAAGCACAGCGCACGGTTTTGGTCGAAGGGGACAGCACACCGAGAAACAGTGGGTGGGAGGGGAAAGCAGTAACAGAGGACAAGCATGAACCCGGCAAAGGAAGCGGTCAAGAACACACAAAGTAAACACAACACTTAACACAAGCATAGGCAGGCCAACCAAAAAAAGAGGGCTCCGAAAGTATCGTAAGAGCACATGTAGCGGGGCAGTCTGTATGGGAGGTAACAAAAGTACAAAATGAGGAACTAGTAAGCTATTTCACCAATCAAAAGCCGAATTTACAAAGGAGAGTAAGACGAACCCATTAAAAAGATGGACTGTGCTCAAAGCCCATATTGTAGGTAGAGCATGTCTCGAAGAGACAGTGCATGCGCTGACAAGGCTAGACCTAAAAACGTACCAACAGTCTGGCGATCTTGGGGGATGGGGGTGGGGGGGGGGGGGTGGGGAGGATCAAAGTGTACTAGCCAGTTAAAAAATCAAGATGCTGGGACCAGCATATGCTGTCTATACCAGGTGTCAAATTTATACCAGAGTCGACAGATCACTTTTAGACCTGGGTACTTGTTTTTGAAATCCTGACCCATGGATTTTAGACACATGCCTAAATGACTCACAATTCATTTATTCTTCCATTTGTTATCGAAAGTTGAAATTTGCGTTCATTTTGAGAGGCATTTGTTGAATGCTTTCTCATTACAAAATGCCCTGAACAGCTAGAATCGAGCAATTTAAAGACAACAAAGTCATTGGAGGTCCTTCTCTCAGTACGTTCATAAAGTACTTAGCACTGTATGGTTCCATGAAGCCTTCCTTCTCATTCTAGGTTTCTCATTGTCCTATTGCACTATTACAGCACCAGTGTCTGGTCCCAGGAAAACTAAGATTATTGGTTTCCTTCAGTAGTAGTTATTGAACAATTACTGATTGAGAATTACAGTGGTAGATATCATTTACCTCATTGTATAAGCCTAAGTAAACAAGTAGTTTTTAAATATATTTTTTGCGGTTTTACTGTGTTTACTATTTGTGTAATTTGTTTTGAGATGAAGGTACAGGATAGTTTGGGACTGGCTCCATTACTGTCAACTGGATCCTTGTTATGACAGAGAATGCCATCGCACTGATTTTGCATGCTATAGCAACTAAGCATTTGCAACCATTACCTCTACAATGAACAGGGTGTTTTCTTTTTCACTAGCTTTTCCTCATCCCATTCCCATGATCCTCATCTCACCTCTTTCTCTAATGGAGCCTGCTGCACTTGTTCAACCCTTTTCTCTAAAGCTGTACTGTAATCTTAGATAACCTTCAATACAACACAGCTCCAACTTTTGTTAAATATATTTAATGATTACATATACCATTTGATCTGTTTAGGTACCGCTAACTAATGGGCAAACGTGTCAGCTTCCTAGACCTCAGGGGAACTATGGTCAAGGTCACCCTCCTCCTCCTCAGGCAACAATGGCAAGACATCCCTCTCGAGAGCAACTTATTGATTATCTGATGTTAAAAGTTGCACATCAGCCTGCATACCCACAGGCACAGGGTCCCCTAAGACAGGGCCAAGAGGTATGTCCTAATTGCCATTTCAGAGATTTTTGACATCCTTTGTCAAACTGAAATATGCGTTTAATAGTACATCAACTGATTATCTCTCAATGCTGCTTTTTTTTTACATCTGCAGATGCGTGTGAGAATTGAAAAAGATCCAGAGCTTGGATTTAGTATATCTGGAGGAGTTGGAGGCAGAGGGAACCCGTTTAGACCTGGTGATGATGTAAGTACTATATTTGGGGCATTTGGTTTGATTCTTAAGATGAAAGCCTAATGTAAAAAGAAGTTTCTGTTCAGTCTCATTTGTTCTCAGTGGTGCTTCCTAGTTGGGTTGTTGCCTCTCAACTGGTGCCTAGAAACACTTGAACCATATATTCTGATGTATATGAACTTTACTGCTTAATGTTGCTTCTTGACATCTACATACCACACTGAACAATATGTTTCCAGATTAGGCATCTTTATCAACTGGCCAATGTCTGCCTCAGGGCTGTTAAGTAGGCTGTTTGCTGCCCCATAGACTCTTTTGAAAGAATTGTCCAAGTTGTGCATTATCTAGGTGACAGAAGAGTTACTGAAATTCTGAAGAATGATTAAAAAAACAGCCATCAATGAAGATGTGGATGCTTCCTGCTTCTGTTTCTTTCTGTGTTCAGTAGAATATAAGTTAAGTTATTCAGAGGTGGTGTAGAATGTTTGCTCCTTTCGTATGTCCATCTGTTGTAGTTTTCTAAATTCCTGCTCATGACAGGGTATTGCTTCTTCATGAGCAAGATTTTGAGTCAAAAGATCAATTAAACATACACTGCTTCTGTATGTCATCATTAAACTTATGCTTCAGTTCTTGCCTTTTCGAGCTGTTCAAAAGAAATTAATAAAAACTATCTGTAAAGTAAATTGTTTTGTAATACTGTATTTAAATGTATATTCAGTGGGACAACATGTGTGCATTTATGAGAGCAAAGAGCGCAGAGATAAGTACCTACAGTGGATTGAGCTCGGGTAATGCTGAGGTAACACACAAAATTTTCTCTAACGGCCTTATCCTCCATGAGTGACCAAGGGCGCATGTTTCAGGCTATGCTATATGTCATATATGAGCTAGTGCTACCATGTTGAGATTTTGGAATTACTCAAAACACTTGGTGCCGAAGCCCCTTTTGAGACGTGATATGCCAGTATTGGCAGTTTTGATCTTGCATTGTAGCAATCCTGTTTAAAATCTTTGGGCGGTTCCACATCAGGGTTGACTTGCAGATTGTGTTAATTCTCATTGTTTTCAAATTTGATTCTGAACTTGGAGAATTTGTCAAGTTTTGATGTACATTCCAAGATTTCACTTGTGTGGTGTATTACCGTATTTCAAGCCCAGCTTTGCTGTTAACTTGGTCAGTGCTCAAGAGGTTGATTTGAACTTGTCAATCCTTACTCGGAATGATCGACTACTCAGAATGGCATTGATCTTGTTGAAATTGTCATAGGAGGATGGGTTTCTGTGACATGTTGACTGTTCCATTACTTTGCAGCACTTGTTGCCATTGCCATTGGTGAAATGGGGTATACGGTTCAGTGTAGTAAAGGGATCAGTATGTTGGTATTCTCTACTGACCTGAGAAGTGTTTGGTGATAATGACGTTGTAAAATCCTCAGTAGTGTGACACACTGACAGAAGTGTTTGGCGCACCGTATGGAAATCCGAGAGAAGGGACATCATTTTGCAAACAAGCATACTTGGAGCAAGTTTTAGGCATTATTAGGTCAATCTGCAAAATACTAAGAGACTCCCATCAATACATACAACAAAGTTTTGTGCCTTGATCCTTATATCATTTGGGATGCCACCAGCTTTTGTCATTCACACCTAAATATCGATGAATTTTCCAATGCAAAAAAAAAAAACTAGAGTTTTTGAGTGTAAGTCCTTGAGAAAAGATCAACCAAGAATTACTTAAATAAATCTGAGTCCACTTGGGGTCCTTTAAACTTTGACCCCTGCGCTAAATCCTAACCACTAATTTGTAATTTCTTTGTCAATAATAAGATCGTATTAACAGTTTTTTATGTTGTTACTTCACACAATTCCCCCTTTTTGGACCTTGCATGCAACCGCGCATGAGCTCTTGCTTGTGAGAGAGATTGTTTAGAACAAGGGGCCTGAAACCTGCCCTTTAGATTACCATTTGTTGACTTCATTGTCACTCTTATTTGCTGCCTTCTATTGGCCAACATCTGCTGGATTCACTTTATCTTCTTTAAGCTGGAGCATGGACCTAGTACCAATTGCTTTAGCTTAATTGCTATCCTTCTGCTGATTGAGCTGTTATTGAGATACTAGTTTTTTAGGGCTTGAGCAGCGAGAGCCCTTTTGTAGGGGGTTTAAAACTGCACCTAGAAATTGCACATTCTTGTGCGTGTGCTTTTTCGTGACGGGATTGGCTTTTGCGTGCTTGTATTTCAGAAACAGAGCACGCAATAGGCCAAAGGCTGGCACGTTGCTCTGCCCATGGCATATCGGTGTCTGTTACCCGCACAGGCTAACATGTGGTTTGCATTATCGTGCGCAGACGTGTGCACGATAATGCATTACACATGGCTCACTTTGGCACGCACACCACTCGCGTGCTTGCCGCTGTCGCCACTCTCGAAATATAGCGAGCCGGTGTTTTTTGCAAGGGTTTTCGCTCCTCCCGGCTGCCATCCTGCTGTTTTTTGTTTTGCACTTACCTTTACCCGTCCTTATTTTATATGTGGAAAGCCGGGATATGTACATACAATACCAAAAGTTCCAGGGCGTTTGTGCCAAGAAGATGTAGGTGATGTGGCAGGTGGATTATTTAAACCCCAGCAGCTCTGGGATTCATGGGGGCCTTACCCGTGGCAGCACCTGCCCCCCCTGCCCCTGCTCATCTAGGAATGCATAGCGAAATGGCAGCCCAGAGCTCACCTCATAGAGTGCGAAATCTCATTAGCGCATGGTTCACTGACGAGGGAGCGTGAAAGGGTTGAAGCGGGTCTCGACAGTCAATGGCCTCCCTCTCCCTTAGGCTCCCCTCTCCCTTAGGCTCATGTAAGAAATTATGTTAACATCAACACTGCCTGTAAATAAGCTACGCCAAGCCAAGGCCTATTAATCACACCCTCGGTTTCGAGTTTTGGCTACACTCTTTCCAGGCACCTGTCCTTCAAGGCGGGCATGGAGGGGGCTTCTCTTCCTCTTTTCACAGGCCTGACACTCTTTTACTACGTTTGTTTCCACGTATACGACCTTCATTCCTGCTGTTACTGTGGATGAAACACACAAAACTTCATTGGTGTCCGGATCTGAAGTCCTCCCTCTTTGTTTCAGGTTTTGAACCCTCAATCTAAGTGTTCAGCCTTCGGAGCATAGCGCCACCCATTTCTCATTCCTCGTTTAGGTGCCTCAGCCCTGGCTGTTCATTTTGTTGAATGTCATTCCTGAAGAGTGAGACTTAGCGGCTCAATTAGCGGCACAACCCACGGGACTCCATTGTCCTCAGAGTTCCGAAAAACAACCCCAACGTTACGGTGTTAAATTATGGTGGCAAACACCCAACGAAAAAGTACTGCCTACTCAAAAAATGTATAAAAAATATATAATCCACACGTAATCACATATAGTAGCCATGCAACCTTCCACCTATGGACACCTATGCTGCTGTTTTATTGATCGCTGTTTTCATTATTTCAAAGTGTTAGCACGTAAAGCAGTAAGTAGTTTGAGTGCCCTCCATGAGTCCGTGTGTGGGCAAAATGTGGGTGTGTCAATCACTGCTCTGCATCGCCTACCCTGGGTCCCAAGGTGCAGGAGGCGGGTGTGCTGCGCCTACCCTAGTACCCAAGGTGCTGGAGTCGGGAGTGCTGCGCCTACCGTGGCACTCAAGGGGGTGGGGGTGCTGCGCCTACACTTTCCCCCCAAGGTGCTGGGGGTGGTGGTGCTGCGCCTACCCTGGCCCCCAAGGCACTGGAGGTGGGGGCGCTGCATATTCACCATCTATACATTCCATCTTGCATTTAAATATCTATTTTCATATTTGTATTCATCCATTTACACCCCTTTACGTTAACATAGCCTTAGCTCTACTGTACAGTTGCAATAGAAGTTTATAGAATGGTATAGTGTGCACTTTGATCTTTAAATTATCACTCCATTTAAAAAACATACCTAAAAAAATTGCCATTTACATTGTCAATAGCTCCAACTCCAACAAATGCGAGACCTATTGCATTGCAAAAGCTTGTTATGTTCTTCCTCTGTCCAACTTGTTATACCTCTAGCCATTTGTTGTGGTTTCATGATGGCTGAGCCAAAAGATCTACACCAGAGGAGGATACAGCAGAGGAAAGGGTAGACTTTCTCACCATTCCCACACCTTTTCGAAGAAAATGTAGTTATTCCTTTCACAGTGCCAAGAAGTAACCTTAGACAAGTGGACCGATTCTATTGTCTAGCAACAATACTAATTGTTGTTTCACACCACCAAATATCCTGCATCACTATCACATCACTTAGGAACTGATTAAAACAGTGGTATACAACGTGTGCCTCCACACAAAAGGGGACGAGGAATATACTTCCTTATCCCAGCTAATCTAGATAGGCTGCAGATTGCCCAAAGATGGAACTCTGCTGCCTATCCTCCACCTCAAGCCCCTAAACTGTTACAGACTATCGGTACATTTCAAGGTGACCACCCCAAACATTCCAGAATATCTCTGCCCGCAATCACTTGTAGTCACAATCTGAGGTGGGTCTTTGTGGATTTGTGGGAGGGATAACAAGGTACCCCACAACTTAAACTACTAATTCAAAGACAAACAACTTCAAATGACTGCTTCTAACACTAAATGGCAAGAATCTGCAGTCCATGTGAACATACAGCACTGCAACCTACAAAAAGTTAGTTACTAGGTAAGTAACCGATGTAACCCTGTGTAGGGGCAGAATTAAACATGGTATTTGAATGGTGCTGCATGCTTGACTGCACATGTCCACTACAGGAATGTCTGTCAACGGTTCACCACAATCTCAAATTACTTGGCAAATTGTTTGCTGACCCTCAAGTGCAGGTGACCATTACCACGGATGCCTTACTTGCATGATGAAGAGCACATATAGATACCCTGACTGTTTAAGGTACCTGCATATAGCAATAGCAGAAAATGCATACCGTTTTCTTAGAGGGGAAAGCAGTACAATTCGCACTCAGAGAGTTTTACATACGCAGGGATCCGAGGCAAAACCCTGGACTGGATCACCTCCTTCCTCACCGGCAGTACCCAGAGAGTCCGCCTCCCCCCGTACTGATCCGAAGCCACCACGATCATCTGCGGCGTACCCAAGGATCATCTCTCAGCCTGACACTCTTCAACATCTACATGGCACCGCTCGCTAACATCGTTAGAGCACACCACCTCAACATCGTCTCGTACGCCGACAACACCCAGCTGATCCTCTCCCTTACCAAGGACCCCAACACTGCCAAATCCAACCTCCACGAGGGAATGAAGGCTGTCACAGATTGGATGACAACCGCCTGAAATTGAACTCAGACAAGACGGAGGTCCTCATCCTCGGCTCCTGGTGGCCGAACTCGCTGGGAGCTGCCCCGGCACCCACTAACCATGCACGCAATCTGGGGTTCATCCTGGACTCAACACTCTCTATGACCCAGCAATTCCTGTTTCCTCCTCCTGCTTCAACACTCTCCGCATGCTCTGCAAAATCTATAGATTGATCCCCACCGAAACAAGGTCACCCAAGCACTCGTCAGCAGCAGGCTGACTACGGCAACGCCCTCTACGCAGGAACCACAGCTACACTCCAGAAGAAACTCCAACGCATACAAAACGCCTCCGCACGCCTCATCCTCTGACTCCCTTGCCACATCACCACCCACCTTATAGATCTGCACTGGCTCCCAAGAGATCACCTTCAAACTCCTCACCCACGCTCACAAAGCACTCCACAACGTCGGACCAGCATACCTCAATGAATGACTGTCCTTCTACACCCCGAACCGCCGCTTCGCTCCGCCGACCTCGCCCTCGCCACCGTCCCACACATCCGGCAAACCGACCACAGGCGGAAGATTCTCCTCACACCTCGCCGCAAAGACTTGGAACACCCCCGCCCACCTGCATCAGACCCAGACCCAGACTTCTCAAGACCTGGCTGTTCAACCAGTAGCTGCCACCCCTCAGCGCCTTGAGACCCTCACGGGTGAGTAGTGCGCTCTACAAATGCGTGATTGATTGATTGATCTGCAACAAGGCACATCTAGTGAGAACAGACAATACAATGTATTCCAATTAAAAACAAGGAGACACGTTCTCTCCTCATCTGTCTGCAATGCTGCACTCAACATCTCTGTCTGCAATATATCTTGCTCCTAGCGGAGCATTTACCAGGGATGGATAGTTAATCTGAAAACTTTCAAAGAAGTATGCATCAGTGGGTACATGTGTGACAGATGAACCCCCAAGTATTTGATCATTGCTTGTAGAAATGGGGGACACCCACAATTGATCTGTTTGCTACAAAATAAAACACCCAGGTTTTGTCTCCAGGTACTCACACCCACAGCCCCTGGGCAGTGTACAATAGATGAACTCCTCAGGGTTAATTGTGTATGCTTTTTATCTTTTGATCCCCTACGTAGTGAGAAAGTCGAGACAAAGTGGAATAAAAAGTTTTCTAATCGCTCTGAGGGCAAACCCTCAAACATATCAGCCTCCCCTACCTCCCCCCTTCCCACCAGGGCCACAAGTAACAATATTAAAACAATACCTAAGGATCCCCCCTTCCTGCCTTGCAGACCCAAAACTGCCCGTCCCTCCAACTCTGCAGTGTTTCCTAATTGCCGACCATCCAGCCCTACAAAAAGAAAGCAAAAAGTTTACCAGTGGTGCGTTAGTCCCTACAGTGTCCCTGGGTTGCCGGCACTGACAGGTCCCTACTCCCAGTGGTATTGCCCAGGGCATGCCCAGCCTCTGAGCATATTGGTCCAGGCCTCAACAGCTCGCTCAACTGCTATCAGCTGGTGACTCCTCAGTGTCCTCAGGCAGGACACTCCAGAAGATGTCACATTGGGGGACATTGGATTTAGAGTGCAAGTTGTGAAGAAGCTGGACTCCGGGGGGGGGGGAAATCATCCTACTCCTGACTGTCTTCTTCAGCCGCTTGCATAGCTGCTGGGTAAAGTCGCTGTCGTTGTCTTTCCAGCTGTGCTTTATGCCCGGTGCCACTCACTGCTCTCCATCAAGCCATTCCCAGGCGTCTTCAGGTGTCATGAAGTACCAGGTTTTCCCTTCAGCTTCAACTCTGTTTCACCAGAAAGAGCATTTTTTTCTCCCTGTCCCTCATGACTTCTAGAAAGCTGCAACATTGTTTTTGGACCTTGAGTGTAAAGTCTGGAAAAAGGTTATGGTGGCATTCTTGTAGGTCAATGCGGAAGCTCTACGGGCCGTCTGAAGCACAACATCTAGGATGCGATAGTTGAAAATGCAGGTTATTATTGGACGAGGTGGGCTCCCCGGGCTAGGTCGCGCACCAGCCCGGGGAGCGCTGCGGGGAAAGTTGCCATCGGGAGGCCGGACGCCCAGGGAGGTGGAACGCTCTGGGGAGGACCTGCTGTGAGACCCTGGTGCCGTGAGGGGAACGGCCGGAAAACACGAAAATTGGCCAGCAACCCGACCGCCGCGAGGGCAAGGGACTACATCCCCCAGGTGCCCCGGCGGTCGGGTGACGTCAGCGGAGCGCCCGGAGGCGCGGGAGAAAAGCAGGAGAGCCGAGCGCTGCAGGTGAGCGCTGCGGGGAAAGTTGCCATCGGGAGGCCGGACGCCCAGGGAGGTGGAACGCTCTGGGGAGGACCTGCTGTGAGACCCTGGTGCCGTGAGGGGAACGGCCGGAAAACACGAAAATTGGCCAGCAACCCGACCGCCGCGAGGGCAAGGGACTACATCCCCCAGGTGCCCCGGCGGTCGGGTGACGTCATCACAGGCCAGAGGAGGCCGGGACGGGCCACCCCCCCTGGCCGTGCATTTATAATAGGTAAGATTTCCTGTGCTAAGTCCTTCAAATCCCTTCAGGTGCCTGCTGCTACTGATAACATGTCCTGTAAGGGGGCCAGGAAATTGTATACTGGGTCTAGTGACCGGGCCAAGGGGTCAATGGTACAATTCCTAATAAATACTGCACCGTCCACTGTCCAACAACCAGTAAGAATAGCACAAGATCAATTGTTTACCGACCGTGCCAATAATGACATTATTCCCCCTCAGTCTATTGTTGCCTCTCCAAACTTATCCTTCTTAGAGGAACTCAACAGCTTATGCCACACCAAATATGCGGCCGTTAAGTCGACATCAGAGCACACTAACGCCTCCTTTTGTCCTACAGCCAGTACAAGCCCCCACCTCAGTTCTTTATCCTCACCCTATGGAAGCCGTTTGGATACTCCTCTTGGCCCACCAGAATCAAGGAACATGAACCCAAGTATGTTTTCCCAGGACCTCTCTGGTGAAAGGAATCAAGCTGCGGACAAACATATAGGCACTCATGCTAAGGAGATATTGTCTGCTCCCCCAATCACACCAACACTCTTGACCCAGATACAGACTATGATCAATGCCGCAATACACCCGCTAATGGAAAAAATGCAGGACCTCGGGGTCAGGATCACGGCAATTGAGGAAAAGATCAAGATAAACTCGCTCCCCCAAAATAACGTGGCACACCCCAATCTATCTCCACGTAATACTGTTAACCCTTTAACAACTTCAAAAAATAGAGTATCCCA
This sequence comes from Lissotriton vulgaris, assembly GCF_964263255.1. Lineage (NCBI taxonomy): Eukaryota > Metazoa > Chordata > Amphibia > Caudata > Salamandridae > Lissotriton > Lissotriton vulgaris. The sequence goes on along the minus strand of NW_028254413.1, from coordinate 518,144 downwards.
ACTCCAACGGACAACCCCAGGTACGCCAACTCAAACTAGCGGGAAAGCCCCCATCAAAATAAAAACAATACCCAGCTGTTCCTTTACAACGAGGCTGAATAACGCTACAATGCCACCTAAAGGGCCACTCCCCACGATACGGAACATGCAAAGGAAAACTAATCACATCCATCTACCACCGGAGGCTGCTCCGTTCGTGGGTGTCCTGTCTGGGGTGCCGGAACTCCCAAAGGGTAAATCTGAAAGCGAACAGGAGCTGAGAAATAAGACACTATTTTGGCTAACAAAAAATAGACCCCGACCCCCATACATTGATGGTAGAATAAAATGTGTTAGAAGGGTGGGATGGTTAGGCCCGCTCCGAAAAGAGAGATCCGGTGATCTGGTGCTAATAAAGTTTCTTAATAACAATGTTGTTCCTTACCTCCAATCTTGGAAACCACAGATAGGAGACGGACCTATACACACCTGGGGTTTATTCGATTTTTATCCTAGAGAAGCACTACACCCTCATACAAGATCATCGCCAAGATTAACTTTTGGTTGGGCCAATACACCTCCGGGGTGAAGGGCTTTTAATATACAGACCCTCTCTGGACATTCCATTGATTCGCTACCTGACATGATTTGAAATGAACTGAAATAATCTGATTTGTAATTGTGTATATATTTTGCAATGTGCTTTTATGATTTTATATTTAAATCGAATAAAGCTAAAGCTACTACTACTAGGTCGCGCACCAGGGACCTGATGAGCCCACTCCACCGAAAAGTATTTGGGAAGGCCTTGGGGCTGCAGTTTTTTTAGGATGAGTTCTTCCATGAACAGGTCCTCCGCAAGCCCCTCTACACACTCCAGGACCCCTATTATGCAGACATTATTAAGCTGCGATCTGCCTTTGTAATCCTTCAAGCGAGCCTTCAAAGTTTAGGCTGTAGCACATAGCTTGCCGACCTGAGCCTTTAAAGCCGCTGTGTCCTCTATAAGGACAGCAGTAGAGGGCTCCACCTCTTTCACTCGTACTCCCATGTTGCGTATGTCGGCTCTCACCAGAAACACATCAGACGTGAGTGAATCAATTCTGTTTTCCAGGTATGTGCACACACCTTGACAAGGGACAATTGAACAGTGGGTAATTGCTGGTCTCAGGCTCCCTCCAGTGCAGCCACCTTTTGGGGAGTGTATATTTATTGAGTTTGGTCTGATAAGCACCCTGTTTTACCCTGCTGCCTGTCTTGGTCAGGGTAACTGTCTGAGGTGTGTCGTAGTCCCCCGCCCCCAAAAAAGTGGGGGAGTGGAGAGGAGCAGGGCTACTGGAGTACCCACTGCCGCTACCTCTGGGCTTATGCAAGCACTTCACGCGGCCTGTCTGGTTTCCTGTCACGCGCTCCCCATACCACCAGCTCCTAAATCCTATAGATCCAAAACGCCCTTAATGGCTGCCATGGGCCCGTCTTGGAGATGCTACGCCTGTATGCGTCTGGCTGGGGGGACAAGAGGTGGGTCATTCCTCGTCAACGTTCGAGTCCTCCAGGGCCCAGCCCAGCACTTCAACTAGATTTCACTAGGCTCCTAAACAGAGATTTACATATGGCACTTTGTCGCAGCAGAAAGCTGCAGAGTAGAGGAGCAATAACATGCCTGTATTCTCGGCCACTCCACCACCAGGGCTCAGACCAGCACTATCCCTGCCTCCATTCAAAGACTATACATAGGGCCAGATGGTTTCCACCCCACCATGACTCTGGAGGGCGTCTCACACTCCGTGTGTGCTGGGGTCATCGCTGTGTACGTGGCTCACCCCGCACTTGCTGCTCAGGCCAACTCAGGTCGATGGGTGGCCTTTCTGCAGTCCGCATTAGGGGCCCTTGCAGGCTGTGGTTCAGCAATCCCTCCTCAGACTGTGGAGGCTGCAGTGCTGGCTGTTACGCAGCCAGTTGCCACAGTCAGGTTTTACTACAATGTCCTACAGGGGTTTGTCACTGCAGTTCTACTCTGTTCCACCCGGCCCCCGGTTCGATCAGGTCAGTGACTTGGCGGCCCGTAGGTAGTGATGAACCCGGGTGGGCTCCTCCATGTCTGTCAGCAGTGCTGCGGTGAACGGCGGAGGTTCCAGGCCGCACCGGGGCCCCACTCCTCCCCACACGTGGCGTTGCAGATCACAGGAGGGGCATCAGTCATTGTCCGCTCAGGGCAGCTCTCGCAAAGCCGCACTAGCTCCGGCATCTTCCGGTGTCTGCCACAGCTCATCCCGTAACAGAGGTCAGGGCCCCTTCAACGCCACACAAGCCACAGCGTCTGCCTCGCTCAGTAGATGCCGCAGCCAGGAAATAAAGAGCTCGTTGTTATCCCCATTAGTCAGCAATTTGCGATTTCCAGGCAGGATGCTGTTGGGGACAGATAGAGTATCAGATTGTTAGGGGATTAGGCAGATGGTTAGCGGAGCCACTCTAGAAAGCGGCCATCTTGCTTGGCGGTTGGCCACGCGCCCTGCAAAAACAACTTTTTGTTACATTTGCAAACACCCACTTGGGAAATCCAGCCCTTAAGTTAGGCCGCGCAAGATGGATGGAAAATGTCCTAGCATTTGCGTCAAGAATTTTCAGTTCTATTAAGGATATGGAGTTGAGGATTATGCTTTTCTGTCTACTGCAAATCTTTCAGCAACCAACCTAAACCCAGTAAACACAAAAACTACATTTCCCATAGGTCCATCATCCAATCAGGGCCCACCAACCCAAATTCCATGAACAACCACCTAAGACTCCTCCTCTTTCTTTGGTCCACACAGCTTAACAAACTCGGTACATCTCAATGAGTCTAGCAGCAAAGCTCCAACTGTCCTTCAAACACGCAAGACAAGACAAAAGGCGGCGATTGCATAAAACCTCACTCAGAACGTTGGCAACAGGAACCAGACTGCAGATCTTCAGCCTCCAAGAAACTCAGCTCCACTTCTGGTCTGAACCTGTCAAGAAAAAGAGTGGAATAATCTCTGCATACAATCACTGCAACGGGTGGGTTATCCTCGCCTCCATGTCCTTAATACAACTGAAAATTCTTGACACGAATGTTAGAATATGTGTAATTCTATGTCAGGCCCAGAGGCTCTGATTATACTTCTTTAAAGCTGATCCACCACCGGAGATGCAACATTCACAATAGGCTTAAGATAAACACATTTGAAAGTAGAGTCAGAGGACCAATCAGCCGCTCTCGGAATGTCCTCTTAACGAGACCCCACATAAAGGATTTAAAGGCCACAGCACCCCAAACTGAATGTGCCCCTAACACTGACCCGTCCACCCCAGCTTCCGCTAGCATCCATTTAACCTCGCCTGCTAATGTGGCAGAGGTCACCAGTCCAGAAGCTAGCAATCAATTATTGCCCACAGGGTCACTTCTGATCGAACTGGTTGCCTTCTCACAAGACTTAAGGCATTGAATAACACATAACTGTGGAACATCAGGAAAACTGATGTCTGAAATACATTTAGAAAACGTTTTTGTGCACCTCGAAAGTTGAAAGGAAATTCTTTCTGGAGTAAATTCTCTACCTGCAACGTCAAGCGCCCTGACGTCCTAAACCCTGTGACAAGATATGAGGCATAGCAGAGTAGTCAATTTGACCGATAGCTGCTTACAAGATAGTAAGGAATTCTCTGGCCAATACTGATGGAACCGAAGCACCATGTCGACATCCCAAAGGCATGAATAACAGGGGTGCGGGACTTCATAATTTGAATTCCCGTCACAACCCTACATACCAAAGGCTTCTCTCTGACGGGTGTACGGTCCAAGGGAACATGGCTTTCTTAGATATTTCTTCTCTCAGGACAATGATTTAGGTCCAGTTTATGACTTTAAAAAACCATGGGATAATTCACTAAAGTTTCCTTTAATTTGGTTGTACCCCTGGTTGACTAAAAGATTATCAGGGGTAAATACAGGAGGCATACTTGGGTGTAATGACCTGTATGCATCACTGTACAAATAAGTATGCCAACATGTGTCTGCCTCTTATCAGTCTTGGGTCTAAGGCATTTGTCAGGGCACTGTCTATGCCCCCTACACTGCAATTAGTAAATATCTATCTATCTATCTATCTATCTATCTATCTATCTATCTATCTATCTATCTATCTATCTATCTATCTATCTATCTATCTATCTATCTATCTATCTATCCCAACTGGGGTCAGAACAGGAATGGTAGGCAAAATATTCAGGCCCCAGGCATAGGAGAAGTTATATATGGAAGCACAACAACACTTCTGATACACTTAAAACATAAAACCACTCCCTTGTCCTCTTTCGTAATAGGAGCGATTTACAAGGATACCAAGATATCCTGTTTTACTGCCTCTTGAAGGGCCTGCATTCTAACAATCCTCAAAACACTCCATGCAAGACTTACTTCATCAAGGTAGAGAACCCACTTGTCACCTAACTTGCCCCATCAAACAGCTGTCTGGTGCAGTGTGTTTTTTTGCCTGGAAGTTTCTGCTTTTAGGTGTCCAGGTCACAGTAAAATTAGATGATCATTTGCACCTATGGCTGCAGGCCGTAGAAGAGGGGCAGGTGAGAAAATCTGTAACGGAGCCGGAATCCTCGCCCAGCATGCGGCAGGATCCGAGGGTCCCACCCCGAGCCTGACATGCCCACACCTTGCGTCTCGAGTGTACTTTGATTTAGGGGCGTTTCCCCAAGGCCTATAGCACACAGTCTGCGTGCGGGAGGAGGCGATGTAACCGAAAATCTAGTTTGTTTAACCCAGGATTGTCTTTTAGCCTCATGTGACTATCTCTTTTGGGCTGCATTATGAAACATGAAGTCCCTCATCATATTATTAGCTAGACAACCTGTAGTTTTCTTAACAAAACAATATATTTATAGTGAGCCAAACAGAGTATTAGGACATCATACGTCTGCTCATTGTCAAAATTACTAAGATCTAGAAACCTTCCAGAAAATTTCTGGATGACATGTAGGACAGAGCCCTAGTTTTCTAAAAGGAAAATTATATATTTTCCTGAATTTTAACATGTGCCACCAGCCTCTGTTTTTTAGATGTTTTGAAAAGAATGAATTTGTATGGAGGTCCGGTACTCACTAGCGAGTAATAGTGTATTGAATTTTTTATTCTGTGTAGGATTCTTATCAAATTCACGTTGTCTCCCCCGGATAGGCTCGGGGAGATGCATTATGATTATCTACAGGTAAGACAGTTTTTTACACCAAGGCAGGTATAAAACCTTCTGATGGAAAGACCAAGTGTTACTACCTTCTGTTTAATGATCCCCATGGGATATTGTCGTTTAGACCCTGTGAATCAGTTCGGAGTCGATACATTCATCATTCTTCAAACCTGAACAGTGCTCTTGTGGCGTCAGTGTTTCTTTGTTCCAGTTTTTGTAGAACAAGTCATTCTTTGTCGTTTTCAGCATGTTGTCTTTCTATATAATGTCTTGTCAGTTTGGTATTATCTTTCTTGCATCTGATAGTGCTTCAATGTTCTTTACCCTTACCCTAGCTTTTCGTTAGGTCATCCCTATGTATAGGAGTCCATACAGGCATTTCAGCATATAGATCACGTTATTTGAGTTACAATTTGTTAGATGTTTTACTTTCCAGGGCTAGGAAAGGCCCACATCCACCTCAGTGCATTTCTTTGTGAATGTACATACTCCACAGCTTCCACATGGGTAGTGGCCCTTGGTTTGAGGGAGGCTCCAGAGTCTCTGTTGTGACTCCACTCTCCTAATTTTTGGGCGTGTATGCACAACCGAATCTCTGATGCTCTGACTGCATTTAAATGCAAACCTGGGTTGTGACATCTTCAGATTGCCAGTGTTCAGTATCCCCCCCAGTGTCTCATGACCAGCTTTTTTACTGAGTTGGAAGTGGGGGTTTACATAGATACACAGATAGAGCTAGAGTCTTGTGTTTTTTTGTATGTTTCTAATAGGGCTTCCCTATTATTACTTAAAGCTCTTTTCTTTGCATTTGTGGTCGTTTTTTCAGGGTAGTTTCTCTCTCTGAGTTTATCACTTAGTATCTCAGCATATTCTTTTTATTTTCTGGTTTCTGTGCAATTTCGTCATAGCCTCAGTAATTTGGTAGACCTTCCCTTAGTGCACGAGGTGATAGCTTTAAAATCTTGGGAGGCAATTTCTGTCTGTAAGTTTATAATAAACCATTCTTTTCAAAAGGCCTTTGTCATGGTAGATCAATAAATCCAAAAAGGGCATCCCTTATTCGCTCATCATCATCGTAAATCTGAGAAACGGATCCAGATTGTTAAACCAAAGTGAAAACTCCATGGCTTCTTCTCTGGTGCCCCTCCAGATCACCAAGACATCTTCAATGTACCTTTTCCACAACCTAATCTGTTTATGGAAAGGGTTCTGATTCACATAATGTTTTTACTTTCGAAATCGTGTACGTAAAGGCATGCTAAACTCAGGGCTCAAGTGCTCCCCATGGAAGTCCCATCGACCTGTAGGAAACATTCTCCCTCATATTCAAAAACGTTCAGAGTCAGGACCATATGTGCACAACCCCGAATAAAACCCACAGCGTTTCTCTTAGAGTATCATTCACTAACCTGCTGACTTGCTGATTAACCAAACAGCATTTCTCTGAGGGTATCACACCAAATTGTTTTTGAGTTCGTAAGGGCAGGCGTGAGCTCCATAACGCCCCTCTTGTCTCCCCTTTGTTATAGTATATTTTGAACAAAAATTGTTGACAGAACGATAAGCCATACCGTCCGCTGTGGGAGAAGACAAATAGTTCATTACCTGGGATAAGTCTGCCCCATGGGATCAAGATCCTGTAGACTACACCAACTGACCCATCGATGCCATGCCAAAGCATATCGCTTATGGGTACTGGATGACCACGACTGGATGACCAACCGCTCAGCCTGTTGCGAAAGCCCTAGCAGACTCCAGCATCTCCAGAAAATGGCCACGCCATGGGTTGTAGAGAGCCCTACAGAACCAGGGAAGGCGGACTGTCTGAGGTGTCTGTCAGAAGCTCCTGCTGCAGAGAAGATCCAAAAGAGTAGGAAGCCAGGACTGCACTCTCCAGAGAGGCGTCACCAGGACCAGATTTTCCTTCTGATGCCGCCGTCTGAGCTGTCACTCGAGGAACCATGAGTAATGGGGGAAAGGTGTACATTAACCACTGGCTCCAGTCCTTTAGAAAAGCATTGGTTCCACTCAAAAACTGAGAATTCTCAGCGTTCAGGCGAGACGCAAACAAATAGGTCCAAAACGGACCCCACATATGTTGAAGCCATTGAAAAATTGGGAAAAACTCCTTGGCAATCTCCGCCAACATGCAAGATTTGGTGCCCCCCAATTTGTTGACCTAAACCGTCAACACATTGACCATCCTCAGCAGGATACAACCCTCCCCCGCCAGTGATTGAAACACAACAGGCTCCCCAACCGCACCTGCTCACATCCAACTCAATGACCGTGTCTGGTTGCGATCTGAAATTCACCCTTCCATTCTAGGCCTCCATGTGACGCAACCACCATTCCAGCTCCATTCTGTTGACCTGGGATAGAGGAATGAGATAGGCTATTTCGGATGTAGTGACTTTTGAGCCATTGGAGAGCCTGATAATGAAGGTGACCAAGGAGAATGGCCTAAATAAAGGAGGGGAGTAGCCCCATAATCCAAGCCACCTGTTTCAGAGATACTAACTCCTTGGACAAAAAGGATCTCAGCTCCTTCTTGACTTCCCTGATCTTGTGAGAAGATAACAATAATTGCGCCGTCACTGAATTTATCTGGAATCCCAGTAGCTCTATAGACTGTGAAGTAGTAAACCAGGACTTCTCCGTATTCAGGAGTAATTCCAACTAATGAAGAAGCAAAATGGTAATGGTCAAATGGGACAGATGGACGTCCCTCTCCTGAGCCAGGGTAAGTAGATTGCACCACCATGGGCATGTAAAAATCCCACTATGGGCTTCATCAGTTTGGTGACGCACCAAGATAAGGAAGAAAGACCGAAGAATAGAGTTGAGTACTCACGCCAGATGTTCCACCATTGGAACTAAAGATACCGACAGTGGAGTGGGAATATTGTAACTGTGAGATAGGCATCCTTCCGATCAAGCTGGACCATCCAGTCGCCCTCTCTGAAGAAATCTCTGAGCAAACTGATTCTTTCCATCTTTAAATGGAAGTAACAAACCCACCTTTTAAAATGTCAGAGTTTGAGCACTAACCTGTGACCTGTGACCTGCCCACTCCCCGCTTGGGAACCAAAGACACTACTGCAAAATCCTCTCGGCTGGCGATATGCGGGGGAGATAGCACATTTGGCCAAAAGACTCTGAATCTGTTTGTCGATGACCGCTTGGTCTAGAAAGAAAATATCCTGTGGTTGAGGCGGGAACCGCTTGGAGGGGGTCCAGTAAAGCTCTATCTGATAACCCAGGACCATCTGAAGGACCCAGGCGTCCTGAGTAATCTGAGCCCAGTTGAGAGAAAAATGACGAATCCACCCCCCAAAGGGACCTGGGAGGAAGATCTCAGTCTTACCTGATGCTGAAAATTGAGTTCCTCCTTGCACTCCACCATGGTAGCCACCTCTGCTGTGCATGGCTCTGGGGAAGCGGGATTGGGAAAGGTAGAAGGTGTTGCCACCATTGTAATCCTGCCATGAGAAGTTTTGACAGTGTAGAAACCCATGTTGAAAGCCTCTGTGGAAACCATGGCTGGGTGATCAGCCTCAGAAAAGCTTAGCCCTGGCAAAAAAAATTAGAATAGAAGACCTTCTTGAACGAGATGAAAAGCGTTAGTTACCTGTAACTGCAGTTATCCAGTGTTAGTGTCTTTCATAGATTCACATGCCTGAATCATTCCCCGTCGTCGAGACGGGAGCCTCCGGTATATAAAAAGTAATGTCCTATAGACATACATATAAAGGAATAGGCCTAAGGATCTCGCCTTAGTGTCCTATCTACGTCCTTATGTAAGAAGGACCAAAACCGAGTAGGCCCAAGGGTCCCACCTTGGTAGCCTATCTGTGTCCTTTTGTAAAAAGGACCAAAGTAAAGAGAACCAACCAATCAGCTACTACCTCCTTCTAGAACCTTCCTGTCAGGAGCCTCAGTCTCTCAGATTTTCGTACGCACCAAGCTAGTTAGGCGCAAACTTGTTAGAGAGATAGGTAAGTCCTTCCAGGGGAGGCGGGAGGGTGCATGTGAATCTATGAAAGACACTAACACTGGATAACTGCAGTTACAGGTAAGTAACGCATTTCTTATCCAGTATTTGGGTGTCTTTCATAGATTCACATGCCTGAATCAGAGTAGCAAGCAATACATTATGCACATTCTGTGATGGTACATCATATATGAGTCTGTAGATAATACATATCACGCGACTGCAAAGCACCAACATGCAATGTCATGTAGTTACTAGGGAAAAGAAATGTGCATACCAATAAAGGATGGTGGGATGTAAGAAGGCTCACCTCACTGGAATAGATGGCGAAGCTTTGCTCTGCTCACTGCTGCATCCCTCGTCAGCTCAGTTTCCAGGCAGTAGTGCCTGGTGAAGGTGTGCGGGGACTTCCAGGTCGCCGCTCTACAAATGTCCAGTACTGGTACTCCAGCAAATAGTGCCGCAGACGTGGACATGGCTCTTGTAGAATGAGCTTTGACTCTTGCCTCCAAAGGCCGTCCAGCCTTGTCGTGGCAAAAAGTGATCGCTGAAGAAATCCACCTTGAAATACTTTGTTTCGTCAGGGGCATGCCTTTCCTTGGTCTGCTAAAGGCAACAAAGAGTTGGGATGACTTTCTGAAGTGTTGTGTCCTGTCGATGTAGAATTTGAGACATCTCTTCAGATCTAATGAATGAAGGGTTCTTTCAGCTGCAGTAGTTGGGTTTGGAAAGAACGACTTGAGCACCACTGGTTCGTTAAGGTGGAAGTCCGAGGGGACTTTCGGTATAAAGCGGGGGTTAGTTCGTAGAATGACCCTATCCTCTCTGAATTGCAAAAAAGGATCTTGGATGGAGAGAGCCTGCAGTTCTCTGACCCTTCTGGCAGAGGTTAGGGCCAGGAGGAGGGCCGTCTTCCATGAAAGGAATTTGATGTCCGCTTTATGGATGGGTTCAAAGGGGTGCTTCATTAATTGGTGAAGGACCACATTGAGGTGCCACGACGGAGGGATTGGTCTTTGTCGTGGAAAGGATCTGAATAGACATTTTAGGAATTGTTTGACAAGTCTGTCCGCCCATAGGGAAGGACCCTTGGAAGTTCTTGTGAATCTGGATATCGCTGCTAGATGTACTTTGATGGACGCATGCGCAAGGCCTATTTGCGCCAGATGCAGTAAATATGGTAGCAGCTGCTGTGGAGTGACATGGAAGGGGTGAAGGCCTTCTGCCACACACCAGACACAGAACCGTTTCCATTTTAGTGAGTAGGTCTTATTAGTGCTGCCGGCTCTAGCCTTAGCCAGGACTTCTCTACACTCCTGTGGAATGTTCAGGTGGCTGAATTTGCGGTATTCAGGAGCCAGGCAGACAACTTCAGAGGGCTCAGGTTCGGGTGGAGAACCTGGCCTTGGGACATTGTGAGCAGGGCCGGATGTTGGTGTAAGCGAAGAGGTGGCCGGACAGATAGGCGATGAAGTTCCGTGTACCAATGCTACCTCGGCCAGGATGGGGCGATGAGGATCAGAGTGCAGGGCTCCGACTTCATCTTCCTGAGGACCCTGGGTATCAGTGGAAATGGTGGAAATGCGTAGGCAAACACGTTCCGCCAAGCGATGGAAAATGCATTCCCGAGGGTTCCTGGTTGGTGAAGCCTGCTTGCGAAGCTTGGGCATTTGGCGTTCTCTCTGGTGGCAAAGAGGTCTATCTGCGGGGTTCCCCACTCCGCGAAGATATATTCCAGCGCCTCCATATCCAATTCCCATTCGTGGGATGGTGACCTCTCCCTGCTCAGGACGTCCGCCAAGACGTTGTCCTTGCCCGGGACGTATTCGGCTTTTAGCGTTATTCCATGCTCTAGAAGCCAATTCCAGACTCTCTGCGATTCTCGAGAGAGTGAAAGTGATCGCGTCCCTCCCTGTTTGTTTAGGTAGTGCATCGTCGTGGTGTTGTCTGTCCTGACGAGCACTGGGGAGTTTCGGATGCGTGGAAGGAAAGCTTGGAGAGCTAGAAAGACTGCCCTTAGTTCCAGTAGATTGATGTGGAGTGTGGATTCCTGTGGCGTCCACTTGCCATTGATCTGGAGTTCTTGCAGGACCGCTCCCCAGCCTTCTAGGGATGCGTCCGTTGTTATTACGTGTGGTTCTGCAGGAAGCAGGAACGGCAGTCCCTGCGACAGATGTCTGGGCGACCTCCACCATTGCAAGTGATTGACCATACCTCGTGTGACATGTATGCGGTCCTCGAAAGATCGCGCAGCTTGTGTCCATTGCCTCGTTAGTTCTTCCTGGAGGGGGCGCATTTTGAGACGGCAGTGTGGAATGAGCATAATGCATGAGGACATCATGCCGAGGAGAGACTTGAAGGTACGGACCGGCAGAGTCTTTCTCGATGCCACTGACGTGGCTAAGGAGATGAGTTTGGTCTTTCTCTCCTGAGAGGGGAAGGCTCTCATGCGTTCCGTGTCCAGAGTCGCTCCCAGAAAAGTGATGACTTTGTTTGGTTCTAGTGCCGATTTCTCTCTGTTGAGGGTCAAGCCTAGGCGGCGGAAAAGATTTAGACAGGCGCTGGAGGATGTGGCTGCGGCTATCGCAGACGGTGCCTTCACCAGCCAGTCGTCCAGGTATGGGAAAACCTGGTGACCCTGTTGTCGAAGGAAAGCTGCCACAGGAGAGAGGCATTTTGTAAATATCCGTGGGGCAGATTTGAGGCCAAACGGGAGAACATGGAATTGGTAGTGGTCTCCTGCTACTGCGAACCTGAGGTACTTCCTGTGTCCCTTGAGGATAGGAATGTGATAGTAGGCGTCCTGCAGGTCTAGAGACGTCATGTAGTCGCCTTCCTCCAGGAGGCCCAGGATTTCTTGCAGTGTGACCATACGGAACGACTGTTTCTTTAGGAACACATTGAGCGCTCTCAGGTTGAGGATTGGTCTCCATTTCTTTCCTTTTTTGTGAATTAGAAAGAAATGGGAGTAGAATCCTTTTCCTTTTTGGGTGTGAGGAACTCTCTCTATCGCTCCCTTTTGAAGCATGGAAGCTATTTCCTTAAGAAGCAGCCGTAGGTGTCTGTGGGACCGTTTGGCTGGTGGTGTCGTTGGGGGAATTGAGACAAATTCCAGTGAATGTCCGAATTGGAGAAGTTGTAACACCCACCGATCTGTTGTTATTTTTTGCCAATTCTTTAGGAAGAACGTGAGTTTTCCTCCAAGTCTTAAAAAATGCAATGGTGGATGGGCTGGCAATTGGGATGAGTCACTGGCGGTTGCCAGCAGGTCTTTTTTGGTTTTTCCCCCTGTAGTTTGATTTATTGTAGGAAGATTGACGTCCTGTCTGGCCTTGACGCTGTTGGTACTGCGTTTTGCTCTGGATGTACGGATAGGAGGACCTACTCTGGTAGGAGCCTCTGTATGCAGGTTGTCCCCTTCCTCTGTTACCACGAAAGGACTGGTTCCTAAATTGCAGAGTTCCCAGAGCTTTGGCCGTATCTGTGTCCTTCTTGATAGTGGTGAGGGCCTCGTCAATCTTTTCGCCAAAGAGATGTTGGCCGTCGTAAGGCATATCAATGATTTTTGTCTGTACTTCCTGACGGAAGGAGGTGGCCTTAAGCCAACCTTGTTGTCTCAGAACAGCGGCACCTGCCAGCTGCCTGAAGCCAGTCATGGCGACGTCTATTGCACAGTCAATCAGCTCAGAGGCAGATGTTTGGCCCTCTAGGAGAAGCGAATGTGCCTCTTCCTTTAAATCCTCTGGTAGATTAGCCAGGTAGGGCGCGATGTCTGCCCAGAGTTGACGGTTGTAGCGGCCCAGAAGTGCAATTGAATTGGCCACCTTCACCGTCATTGCAGATGTGGTGGAGAAGCGTTTTCCAATGGTATCTAGCTTCCTGCCTTCCTTGTCAGGTGGCGTCGACAAAGGAGATGCTGGATTGCGCGAGTTTTTCTGCGCTGCTTGTGTTACCACGGAGTCTGCTTTGGGGTGACCCGTGAGGCATGCTGGCGCCGATGAGGTTGCTTTGTATTTTTTATCAAGCCTGGGCACTACCACAGGAATTGAAGCTGGCGTTTGCATTAGTTGTTTGCCTTGTTTCCAGAGGAAGTCAATGATTGGGATTGACCTAGTCGTCTTTTTTGTAGGTTCCTTAAAATCGTAGAGGAAACATTCAGTCTCCTGGGTTTCCATAGACATATGGAACCGTTTGGCCGCCCACTCTATGAGGTTATGGAAACCACCAATGTCTACAGGTGGTGATTCCGAAGATTGTGGTTCTGGAGAGGCCGGGGATTGAGCGACGTAGTCCTGGTCCGCGTCAGGGTCTGAGTCGTCGTCACGGACCTCCCCTTCTTCTTGATCTCTCTCATAGTCATCGGACGAGAGAATGTCTTGTGTTGGCTCTTGTTGTGTAGAAAGTACAAGTGGAGGAGGTTTGTGTCGAGGTACAGGCGCAGGCACCTGTGCAACAGGAGGTGCAGGTGTAGTGGTTTTCTCTGGGAACCGCTCTTTATAGTCTTTTATGAGGAATTGCAAATCCGAGACAATGGATGCTGGTAGACACACCATCGGTGTTACTTGTGTGTGCACCTGAGTATGGATAGTCTGTTCCATGTGTTCCTCCACTTCCTGTTCCTCGTCTGTGCTTTGGCACTTAAGCACCAATTTTTAAGGACTAGTGGCCTGTGTATAAAACTCCTCCTCCAGCTCTTCATCTTGCAATAAGCAGGATGGGGTCAGTTGTTGCACCTTACTGGGTGACGTCAGGTCTGGTGTGATTGGCTTTTTCGTAATTTTGATTGTGACATGGGCTGTCTGGGCATCCATGGCATGCGAAAGTAGTTCAGACTCTTTCCATGTGCCTGCGGTCGTTGACGGTGCCGCCGTTGCAATTTCCGTCGTCGACGGTAATTTACTCTTCGTCGACGGCAATTTCTCCGTCGTCGACGGTTTAGTCGTCGTCGGTCGAATACTCGTCGACGAGAGAGGCTTCGTCGACGTCGCGGTTTTCGTCGACGGGGTCGTCGTCGATGTCTTCGACGTCGATCTCGTCGTCGACGGCACAATCTTAGTCGTCGATGGGATGGTAGACGGCACAGGTCTACTCGTCGACGATGAAGGTGTCGTCCTCGTCGTCGAGGAAGATGCCGACGATGCCGTCGTCGTCGACACCGTTGTCGACGTCGAGACGGTTCTTTGCGCTGAGGTGACCATTGACGTTGTCATCGTCGCCGAGATCAGCGGCTGCTTCCTGGGGATAGGAAGGTCCTTGTCAGACACAGGTGTTCTGCCCTCTGAAGACTTTCTGGAGGCCTTCTTAGGAGGGGTGTCTGAGGGGCTAGGGGAAGTAACCCTTGGCCTCTTCAAGGAGAACTGCGAAGCACCAGAAATGCTCTCACCTTCTGAGACCAAGTCGCTCTGGTTTGTTCTTCAGTCTGTTCAACCATAGTAGTAGGCGTCCTTCTCGGTCCTTCAGGGTTTTGTCTGAGAAGGTTCTACATATCTTGCAGTCCTTGGCTTGATGTTGGGGGTAGAGGCAGTATAAACAGGTTTCGTGTTTGTCCTCTACGTGGAGCCTTTTTTTACTGCAAGAGGAAAAGGGTCTAAAGAGACCTTTTTTCTGGCTATCAGCCATAACAATAGAAGTTGGAAAAAATTCGTTTTTGAAGAAAGAAGCAAGTTTCCTGAGGAGAACTCAGGTGGAGACTCCCTAGCACAACGTGCGGTAGAAAATCTGAGAGACTGAGGCTCCTGACAGGAAGGTTCTAGAAGGAGGTAGTAGCTGATTGGTTGGTTCTCTTTACTTTGGTCCTTTTTACAAAAGGACACAGATAGGCTACCAAGGTAGGACCCTTGGGCCTACTCTGTTTTGGTCCTTCTTACATAAGGACGTAGATAGGACACTAAGGTGAGATCCTTAGGCCTATTCCTTTATATGTATGTCTATAGGAACTTACTTTTTATATACCGGAGGCTCCCGTCTCGATGACGGGGAATGATTCAGGCATGTGAATCTATGAAAGACATCCAAATACTGTATAATTGGGCCTTATCCATTCAGTAACTATTGACAAACTTGGCCAGATCATTGATAAAGGGATCCTCAAAAAGGAGACCGTTCAGCACTGTGCCCGCTTTAGCAGAAGCCAATTCCGAGAGCTTTGGGTCTATACACATCCAAATTGACTTCCTTCACTCCAAAGAAATGACACATTTAGCATTCCCCACTTGGCAGAGAGCGCGTTGGGCCCACCCTGCCAAGATATTGGGGTCGACAGGGTTCCCTGATTCCGTAGCGTCCAACACCATCTCTAGGGTTTTGGCTAGCAGCCCAGTAACATCCAGCAGGCGATCCTGGCAAGATAAAATGCAAAACAACAGTTGATGGACAGAATCCAGAACAATGTCATACATTCACCCCAGTACAGAGATCTGGGCCTAAATCCATCATTTATTTGCACTCCACACCACTTCAGTGTGTATTCTGGTTGAGACATTAAATCAGTTTTAATCACTCCTTATACTGCACTTTTTTGTCGCACCTTCTTGGTTGAGATCACTTGGTGTTTGCACAAATTCTCACCAATTTATGTGTTTAATGTTGTCGATGTCCATTTGCCCTGACTACATGTCGTGTTAAGAGAAATTTATTATTTTTTCCCCTCCCTTATGCTCCGTCCTGTGTGGGGTACACCAGGGCGTATTGTAAGCAGGCCCAATGATGAAGCATGTCACATACCTTGGTATGTGAGTGAGGGCAGTTTTTTCAAATAGAGTGATTTGCCCTATTGGGGCCTTCTCTGTTTGTTGTGTATATATGTATTTTTATGTTACCTACTCTATTCACCCCTTATGTGTGTACAATTGACTACACACCCCTTCATGTCATGACCTCAAGAGATACTGATGTTTTTCTTTCTCTGTAAATTATTTCAGTGCCTGAGCTTGTGTTCTTTCTACAAATGTGTTTTTAAAAAAAGTTTACCATTACTGGTGAGGCAACTTTTAAAAATCACAACGGTAAATGATTTTCTTTTCATTTTCAGGGTATATTTGTTACCAGAGTACAGCCCGAAGGACCAGCTTTCAAACTCTTGCAGCCAGGAGATAAAATAGTGCAGGTAATTATAGTAAACTAAGTTCAGTTTTTGTTTTTCTTCATTTTTCTTTTCATTAATACTCATCCTCTTGCTTATTCCATGCATTTCCTTTTTTGGCTTAGTGAGAAATCGCAGGCAAGTATAGTGTATTTCCTAAGATATCTGCTTTTTTCATCATGGATGTCTTTCATAACTGTGTGGAATGGCATTGGAAGTTGCAGTAATAAACTATTGTTCTATTTGACAAAAGGGTAGCAAACTAGGCGAAAATAATATCTGTGGCTGTTGATACTCTTGAGAGGTGCTGTTTTTCATTGTGTAGAGGCTACCTTCAATTTTCTTTGAAGTATTTATAGTCCTAATTCCCAGTGCAGCATTGTTTACTCATGCTTCAGTAAGGTTTTAAAAGAAGGATGCCTACCCTTACCTGAGCATCTCTACCTTAAAAGCCAGCCATTAGTTGCATCACACTTGCAGATCTCGCAAGTCAATGAAAAGTCCAAAATGTGTTAATGGAGTGTAAAACGGAGAGTTCCTGACTTCTAAATCCCAAATCAGATACCTCCTCTGCTCTCCCAAATAATCAGAAGGGATAGAAATTCCCTTAGATTTTGAAACTGTATGGATGTCATTAAGTAATTACCATGCCCTTGGGAATGAGGTGTTCTGGACCAGGAATTACTTTGACTAATTATTGTATAAAACCACATGATTTCTGATAATACGAAAAACCTCTGAGAGGTTACTAGGGACTATCCAAGAAATATCAGGACCTTGAATTCCTTTTTTCATTTAGTGGCTTCGTTCTGCACATTCTTACCATCCACTTTCATTGTTTTCCATCTCCATTTGACATTAATTCCAATATTACAGCTAAATTGTTATTTCATAACTATACACAATTTAGTCAAACACCCTTTTTTTGCCTATCACTGAATTATTATCAATATGTGTGTTAAAGGTTGAAAGTTTAGAAGGTATTGAAAGTTCTACAGTTTTGATGAATGATGTTGCTAATTACGGTTTCTTAGACGTTAGTGCCCACTTCACATAGTTTGAATTCAAACCTAGCGGAAAACTTATTGTTGAGAAATAAACAGACCAAAGGACCAACTCTGCTTTCGTTTTTAATTAAAACAGTGCTAGGAAACAAAGTAAGAAGGCTTTGAACAGTAAAAGAAATGAAATAATGTCAAAGTAGGAATGAAGCTTTCCAATGAATAGAAAAGATTGTCACGCATAGGACATAATAAATACTAATACATGAAGTAAATGAGTAATAGGACAGATGGGGAGAATAAGGTGAGTAGCAATAGGAGAAAGGAGACTTAATGGGAAAATTAAATAGAGTAATGCTAGTAACCTCTGTAGGAAGGAGTAAAACCGTAAAGAGTTCAAGAAACGCAACAAAAAGACACACCTGTGAGTGACTGGATTGTGTGGCATAATGTGGGGATAGGGAGGTTAAAAGTAGCTGGAGAATTTCCATTAATAGCAAAGCAGGGATTAATGGGTGGCTTTCAAAATGGGTATGAAGGATGTGGATCCAAAAGTGGGACTTTAACAAGCTAGGCGAAAGAGACCCAGATGGTTAATAAAGGTTGAGAAAAAAATACAGTCTGATCAGACCGGAAGCCACAGGGCCAGGGAGAAATGAGGAGTCTGGCAAACAACAAAAAACTGAGGTTTATGCGATGGGAGGACATCATTTAAACTACTCTTCAGGTATCGTAGAAGTGCAGTCTCAGTTTCCTACGTGGTAGGTGGAAACTGGTGAAGACATGGAGCATGACGGCTACCCACAGCAGGCCCAGAGTGTTTCTGAGTATAAGCCCAGAAAACTCAATTTCCAAAAATGTAAAACCCTGTTCTATAACTCTCCTTACAGACCTTTACTGCTGGGTCAAGATGGGAAAAATCTGACTTCACATTACATACTACGTGGACTCGTTAAAAAATCCATACTACTAACTAAAAAGGAAGTGGTGGAAAGAGGTATCAGGGCCCATCACATCTAAAAAGACATGTACAATAAGTAGCCATGAGAACAGAATGGAAATATTTCAGGAGCTATACAAAGAAAAAAATCAAAATAATAAAATTAATTGACTGTACAAAAGATGCTGCCAGAGATGCTGCAAAACCTCATCCCCAACCCAAAGGAATCGGGCAGAAGCAGAGATCAACAGCCAGAGAAGCCATCCAGATGTGTGTGAAATTATATTGGGATATAACACCAAACATCTCTACAGGTAAAGATGCTAGTCACCAAATGACATGGGTAAAGGCATCCCTGAGAAGACATGCTCCACTTCCAGCATTGATAAATAGTCATATTGTGGATATTACTCATTCCTTATTATCACCTAATATATGTGCATTAGAAAATGAAGTGGAATGCTGGCTTTCAAGTGAGAATGTCATCCACCTGGTGTTGCTTAAATGCAAGAAACAAGACCGTGAACTAATCCAGCGGGCAACACCTATACATGAAAGAAGATCCTTTTCATAGGCAAAAGTCAAAATGCTGAATCTCCCCCCTTATAGACCATCCATGTGCCTTAAACCTGACAAACTGAACATGAGAACAGTGTAACAGCTCGCATCATCAGGGTACCAACAATCTAAGCCACCTCTTCCATTTGAGTGAACTTGATCATCGCTTACACATTGATGTCTGGATTGCAGTGAGTTAATTCGCCAGTCTAATTAAAAAATCCTAAGCATATATATATTAAAATGGCAGAGGAGAGGGTGCTACCCTGTGTGCATTTAATCCAAACCTATGCAAATATTCAGTAATTTACATCTATAAAGGTCCTCAATTGGCATTACATCTGCAAATTGCAGTCCAGAAAATTGTCTAAAGAAGATTGCATCTTACATGTGCATGGGGCTCAGGCGGAGGGCACCTGCTTCCTTAGAAAAACTGAGGACCAATTGCTGACCTATGGCAACCTTTGCTACCTGTACACAAATTGATGATTTCTAATGACGATTTCCCGTCCTGAAGAGGGACACACCTGATAAGAGATGCTGCCCCCCTTCTCCCCGCTGCGCCTGGATCTGGTTTCATACTCTTGGCTCTCCCCTCCCCCGATAGACCACTGTAACTCCATATAATATTGCGGTACAGCCCTTCCCCCTGAACTGAATCATCAGTTATCTCCATCACACCGTGCTTCTCGTCCTATCTTGTTTTTGTACACTAACTGTGACCCACCCCCGTTGCGGAGCCATCATCTGTCGTGCATCATCTGCCCATATTCACGTACTTGATGGTTACATGTACTACTGCCACGCTCACTCAAAACTATGCAAAAATCAATAAAATGGTTTTGAAGAAGAAAAGAAAATCTATCGAAATCGACAGATCACACAGTTTCTCTAATTAAAAATAGGTCCAATTATTTTCAGTCAGACTGGGGAGTATTTCTCTATGTACATTTGCCAGTTTCATGTAGGAAACAGTCACTTCTTAAAAGAAGTGGTTTTCAAGGAGGTGTGTGTCTGTCTGTCTCACACATTTCAGCCCATGGAGTAGTTGTGTCCCATGGGTGGATGGTTTGAACCACTTAATATGTGGAACCTTCACTACTTTATTAAACTAGTTTGACGAGGAGGCCATTGCCTAAGCATGTGTGTTCCATCATTCAGTTGTATCTTAAAATAGAAATGTCTTCATTGATGAAGTAGAGAATATTGGCTTCTGTATCACCATGCATATAAAATCAAAGTTTGTCTGCACTCCGACAAGGTAATGTCCTAGACTAGTGCTGGCTCAAAAATGTAGCCATTAAAGAAATGGTGAGACTGCTTTCATCTTCCCTGGACCACGTTTTATCTTTAGTTCCCCTTCTGAAAAAGGTCTACGTTTATGTGGGTTCATGCAGGTCCCATCTACAAGAAATTAGTTGATTCCAATCAGAATAATGACATGCATTTCCCACTCAAAAACATGTTTGCCTGCTGATGGGCTCATAGAATTGTTCTTTTAAATTCCTCCATCACTGAGACCAGGTTGGTAATGCTTAAATCAGTGACTGGTAACATTCATTGCTGCTATTTGCCAGTTTGCATGTGTCATTACGGAAGGGGTTTAACAAGTCCCAAAAATATTTTCATATGACCTGTTGTGCTGATCTAATGAGCGTTCCTAAGTTAGAGGGAAATGCCCAGCCGTGGATCACTGTGCCATATGGATTCAGAAAGTATCTACCAGCGGATCCCGTCAAGGACGAAGCGGACCTGGAATTCCTTGTGTTCAGAGAGGATTTGGTGCTTTTAAGCAGACCAAAACTAGTTTGGATATGGTTGGTCACCTTCTAAAATGGCACATGCAAATTTAAAATAATGAAATGGAATGTTACCCATAGGAATTCCCACAAGCTTTTCCATTCGTCACTTTTTAACAGTTTTCAGTCATGCTGTTAGAGCTTATCGGAACCAGCTAAAATGTCCTAGAAAATGACAGAAGTTGACTTACTCTGCTATTACAGTTTAGTGGTATTGGTTTTATTTTGCCATTTCCCATTGGTGTTTTTTTTCTTAGAGTGAAGTGGATGTGAGCAAACCAAACAATGCATTTTTGGAAATATGAGCTACACTTTGCTATGGGTTACTGCAATCTGTACTGTGTAGATATAGTTCAGCCGCACTTTCCATTGAAAAGGCAATTTTTGATTTGCCTATAACTTTCTATCTTGTGGACGGATCTGCACCAGATTTGACAGTCGCTTAGCGTAGTCTGATACGGTCCTGCTTGCCAATTGTCGTGCAGATCCGTGCTGGCTGGAAAATGTCAAAGGCAGGGGTGAAAAAAGATGAGTTTTCCCATTTAAGCTCCCATAGGAAATTTACCTACAACCCAAAATGCTGAGCGAATTTATATCAAGCTTGTCATGAAAGTAGAACAAAGCGTGCTTTTGTTGGTTTGTTGTAAATCTGTTCAGTCGTTTTTGAGATATAAAGGTTTCAAAATAGTGTCTGTAGAGCTTAAAAGGGTCGACACTATTGTATATCTGTGCCATTTAAATGTTAATCACGTTTTTAGTTTTATGGCAAATGTGGAAGGGCTCTGAAATATGTTTTTTTCCATAATCTTAAAATTGCGTTTTTGTACTGGGGTAAAAAATATGTATGCATTCATGGGGGGCTACCCTTAGGGATGTCCCACCCAGTGGAGCTGCTATGGGGTACGAAGAGGCGTGGAAAACTCTTGTCTCACACTGGTAAAAGCGTAGAAAGTGATGCACCATTTTCAAATCAAAAACCCATTCACTGCACACGGCCAAAGGCCACAGATTGTGGGGTGAAGCTGCTGGATGTGGTGGGTGTAGGCCCTGTGTTATAATAAATGTAGCACATTTAATCCCACGCTGACCTGACATCTTTTTGAAGCGTTCTGAAGTCTGTGGCACATCTGTTAAAGATCTGAAATAGAGATGATCCACCGCACGGGCATACACACACACAGTATCACCATAAAACTGGATGTATACTAGATTGGTCCCTTGAGTAGACATTTTTGCAAATCATCTGTGAGTTGTAAGTTTTGAGGTTGAAGCCTACCAGACAGCACAGCTGTCTGATTGCTAATGACATCTTGGGGCCATTCGGGAAGCGTCCCTGGGAATGTGTTCTACCCGTTGCTTACCATTGGCTTTGTGGTTTGTAACTCACATGTTCTTGCTTTCTTTTTGTTGATTTTATTTGTTTTAGGCTGCTTGAGTTTGTCCCTTCCGTTGCCCAAACCTTTTTCACAGTATCCTTCCAAGTGCTCCCTTTCTGTAAAGAGGCTTTTAAATCTTGTTCTTCTATTTGCTGTGCATTCAAAGTCCGAGGTTAAATGTCAGCCTCTGCCTTCCAAGGGAGCTTGGTGTTTACTTTTCTTTCTCTGACATAAAAGTGGGAGGATTTATGTGACAATCATGGTGGTTATAGGGGTAAGTCTGGTAATTCTGAAGTGTAGTGGAAATAAATATTTTAAAACCATCAAAACAAATCAAGACACTAGATGTTGACATTTCCACACATTATCGTTTGTGTGCTGTATGCTGTTATTAGTAAAACTGTGCATCTGGCAAATGTAATGGTAATTTTAATTGAAGATGTATTGTCTGAAATGGTAGTGTGCTACCACACCATGCATACTCTACTTTTCCCCAACCCACTCTGCACCACGCCACTGTACTCTACTCTGCACCACTCCACTGCACTCTACTCTACACCACTCCACTCTAAACTGTGTTACTGCCCTCCACTTTACATCATTCCACTCTACGCCACTTCACTCTACGCCCTTTCTACTCTGCATCACCCTACAGTATGCAAATGCACTCTGCCCCACTTTACTATGCACCACTGCACCCAACACCACCCCACTCTACTCTGCAACCCTTCGTTATGCCACTGCTTTCTACGCCAATGCACTCTGGTCTGTACTACTCTGCGCCAATGCACGCTGATATTCACTCTAACCCACTCTAATCTTCTCTGCACCACTGCACTCCATGAAACAGCACTCTACCCTGCACCACTCCCCTCTACTGTGCACCATTCCACTCTATACCACTTAGCTCTACTCTGAAACAATCTATTCCAGGCTACTCCTCTCGACTGTGATCTACGCTGCAGTCTATGCCAATGCTTTCTACACCACTTTACTCAAAACTTATGCCTTCTATGCCAATCTACTCTGTGCCATTATACTGTACTCTGCAACACTCTAGGCCACTGCACTCTACACCATTGTACTCGACCTCTTTATACTCCGCAACTCTGTTCTACTGCTCTCTATGCCACTCTACTCTGCACCACTGCACTCTACACCACTCTACTCTGCACAACTGCACTCTGTGCCACTCTACCATACACCTCTGCACTCTACGACAGTCTTCTCTGCAACACTGCTCTGTCTGCCACTGAACTCTGTTACTGCACTCTACTCTGCACCACTTTACACCATTATGATAATGCCCTCTTCACCACTCTACTCTGCATCACTCCATTCTGCACCACTTCACTCTCTGCCACTACATTGTACTCTGCACCACTCTACAACACTCTTTACCAGTATGCCACTCTACTCTGCATCGCTCCACTCAATGCCACTGCACTCTATGACAATCCATTCTACGCTACTTTAATCTACTGTGCACCACTGCACTCTTAAACACTGCACTATACGGCACTCTACTCTGTGGCACTGCACTCAACGCCACTTCACTCTACTCTGAAATAATCTACTCTACACCACTGCACTATGCCACTCTAGACGACTGCACTCTAGACCACTGAACTCTAAACCATTGCACTCTACAACACTGTATGCCACTGCACTCTACGCCATTCTGTCCTACTCTGCACCACTGTGCTCTAGACCACTTTACTCTGCAGCACTCTGTCACTGCACTCTGCACTCTACGCCTCTCTACTCTGCGCTACTGCTCTCAATGCCACTGCACTACTCTACGCCTACTGCACACTATGCCACACTACTCTGCTGTTCACCACTGCACTCTACACCACTTCCCTCTACACCTCTCTACTCTGCATCACTCTACGCCAATGCACTCTACTTTACTATGCATTGCAGCTCTCTTCGCTATTGAACTCTACACCATTTTAGTCTAGGCCACTCCACTCTGCTCCACTCCACTCTATGCCACTTCACTCTACTATGAAACAATCTACTCTACACTGCATCACTCTACACAACTCTACTCTTCACCACTCTATAACACTGCGCTCTACGCCACTCTACTGTAACCCACTGCACTCTGCCCAATGAACTCTACACGTCTTTACACAAAACCAATGCCCTGTACGCCAACTACTCTGAACCACTGCACTCTACTCTGCAACACTCTACACCCATGCACTCTACGCCACTCTATTCTCCATTGCACCCCTGTACTGACACCACTGCACTCTAAGGGCCAGATGTGCAAAGCATTTTTATGGTTGCAAACGGCCTGATTCGCCATTTGCGACCAGAAAAATGCTTCTTCAAAAATGCAGACAGCAGTTGGGTAACTTGTTACAAATCACAATTTGCATTCGGAAGGGACATTTTTGGATGCCACTTGCAAATACTGAATCGATATGGTATATATTACTGTTTTACAACCAAATTCTGGTCGCTAAACAGTACTACTTTACCACCATTTTAAAAGTGGTGGTAACCTATTTGCAAATGGGAATGGGGTCCTTTTGGGACCTTTTCCTCTTTGAGAATGTTGAAAAAATATTTTTTTTAAAACAGTCAGTGATCCCACAAACCACTTCCTAGTCTTAAAAAGTAAAACTTTAAAGTTTTCTTTTTAAACACATCCAGCTTTCCTTTAAATAAAACGGGCTTCATAAAAAGAAAAGATTGCTTTATTTAAAAGCAATCCCAGACACGGTGGTCTGCTGACCTCAGCAGGCCACCATACCGGTGATGGCTACAATTCCTAATGGGTCACAAATTGCGACCTACCTCTTTAATATTCATGAGGTAGGTCAATTTGCTACCCACTAGGAATTGCAAAATAGAAGTTGTATGTTTTCGTATATAAGGAATTGTGATTTCCTAATTGCGATTCAGTAAGAATTGCAATTTGGAATTCGCAATTCATAGTTTTTGTACATCTGACACTAAGACATTCTACTCTGCACGACTGCACTCTCTGCCACTGAACTCTATGCTACTCTGCACCACTGTACTGTATGCCACTGCACTCTACTCTGCACCACTCATCTCTACTCCATTGCACTTTATGCCACTATACTCTGCTCTATACCTCTGCACTCCCCGCCACTCTACTCCACCATGCGCCTCTCAACTCCACACCATCACACTCGGCGCCATTGCAATCCACGCTGCGCCACTCCACGCCAATGCACTCTACATCACTTTACTCAAAACCAGTGCACTCTACGCCACTCAACTCTATACCAAAGATCTGAAAGAAACACGTTAGTGTTAGATTCCTTACCTTAGAATATCCCCAGGCGTCAGTCTGGATCCGGAAACTTTTGCGTAGCAGTACCCCTGCGCGTCGGTAGGCGTCGTCTGCAGGCGTCCCCTGCGGCTCCGCGTCCGTCGTCGGCGTCGTGCGCCGTGATGACGTCGCTGGAGTACATAGACGCCGCCTCCGCGCGCTGACGTCAGTTCTTCTTTTTTCCGCGCCAGTGGACGCAGATCTGGAAGAGCAGTACTCCGGTCTTTGACCAAGTTTTTTCGACTTTTTTCTCTATTGTGCCTGATAGGATGCCTGGATTTAAGAATTGCGATGACTGTGAGCGCACGATGTCGGTCACAGACCATCACCGCCTCTGCCTCCGGTGTCTGGGCCCCGACCACGACGTGGAATCGTGCCTCGACTGCCGGGCCCTTACCAACAAGGCTAGGCGGGAGCGGTCCCGCAAGCTGCTGGAGCTCCGGGTGTCGGCCCCACGTCGGGACCGGGAGCGGTCCCGGTCCGGCCGGAGGTCGGGGGAGCGTTCGAGGGAGCGGTCGCGGAGCCGCGCTGGGCGCTCCGGAAGTCGACACCACTCGTCAGGCTCGTCAGGTAGGAAGCACAAGAAGTCGGGGCGTCGTCATCGTACCCCCGACTCCCCCCGACGCTCGCGCGATGCGGCCGGGGGCTCGGGTGACCCCAACCCCGCGGCTCCGCGAGAGTCGCCGGCGCGGCCTGCCTCATACCCTCCGGTCCCTGGGCATGGCGCGACGCCTGAGGAGATCGAGGCGTTCCTCATGGCCATGAGGGCGCTCGCTTCTCCGACGGGGCCTACGGCGCCTTCGGGCCCAGTGCTACCGTCTGGGGGCCCTGGCGGTTCGGGTGTCCCTGCCTCGGCGCCGTCGGGTGCTCCGGGCCCGGCGTCGCCGACGGCTCCGACCCCGGCGCCGCAGGGGCCTTCGGGATCGGCGCCGGCTGGTCTTCCGGCCTCCCCGGCGCCGTTGCCATCGGGGTTACCCCCGGCGCCGTCCCCGCGCGGCGCCGGTTCTCCACTGCCGGTTCCGGCCGGCGGTGGGGTTCCGGCGCCGGCTCCGGGCGGCGCCGTCCCCTTACCTTCTCCGACGCCGGACGCGGCGCCGGATGGGCGTCGCACGACGCCGGTCCCGGCGCCGATGGGGCCCATGAACCCCGAGGAGCCGGTCTTCATCATTGACTCCGAATACGGAGAGGATGAGGAGTACGGTGAAGGTTGGGAGGGGTCCGAGGACCCTCTGGCTCGCGAGTGCCAGTATGACCCGGACTGGACGGGTGACTTGGGGGATGCCAGTGGTTTGGACGACTCCCCTAACCCTGGTTTGATCTCTCCTCCAACCGTGGCATCGGTGGAGGGAGCTGCCTATTCTGTGGTGCTGATGAGGGCTGCCAAGGCCTTAAACCTTGAGCTCCCCGTCGCGGCCGTGAGGCCTAACATCCTCACCGAGGTCTTCAAGCCGCAGTCATGCCCTTTGGAGCCTCTGCTGCCGTTTAATGGAGCCTTGTCTGACGTTCTGTTGGGCACGTGGTCCAGGCCCGCTTCAGGTGCGCCTGTTGATCGGAACGTGGCCAGGCGCCACCGTCCTTGTCCGGACGACCCCAAGTACCTGTCTACCCACCCCACTCCTGAGAGTCTGGTGATCCAGGCCTCGACCTCCCAGTCCGCATTCCCGTCGGCCCCGCCCGACCGGGAATCCAAGAGGTATGACCAGTTTGGAAAAAAGGTCTTCTCGTCCATTAGTTTGGGCCTGCGGTCTTGCAACACCGCCTGCCTCTTGGGCCGCTACACCCACTCTGTGTGGGATACGGTCGCGGAGCTGCTGCCAGAATGCCCCATGGAGGTGCGGGCAAAGCTCGGTCAAGCTGTAGCTGAGGGCCGGGATGCAGCGAAATATTCCATTCGGTGTGGTCTTGATACGACCGACTCGCTGGGCAGGGCTATGTCTACGACGGTGGCGATTCGCCGTCACGCCTGGCTGAGATCCGCCAATTTTTCGGCTGATGTCCAAAATACCCTGATGGACATGCCGTTTGATGGCTGTCACCTGTTCGGTGACAAAGCGGACCACGCGCTGGAACGCTTCAAGGACTCCAGGGTCACGGCCAAGTCCTTGGGTCTCTCGACCCAGCGTCAGCAACCGGGTTCGTTTCGTCCCTTTCGTGGCCAAGGAAGGGGCGCCCCCACACGTGCTGCCAGCCACGCGCCGCAACAATCCTTCCAACGCGGTGGCGGCCGTGGAAACCGCCGTGGTGGCGGTCGGGGACAACGGCGGGGTCAGACCACACCTTCCCCCGCAGCATCTACCCCAAAATCCTCCTAGTCCGTGCTTTCGGCCCCATGTGACGCCAGTGGGTGGCAGGGTTCGCCATCACCACGCTCACTGGCGCACGATCACTTCGGACAGGTGGGTGCTGCAAATTGTCCGAAGGGGCTACTCCCTCCCCTTCGAGACCTCTCCTCCAGCCATGCCACCGCAGAACCACCGTGTGTCGGGGGACCACTTGACACTTCTGCAGGAGGAAGTTACGGCCCTCTTGGCCAAGGGGGCCATCGAGCGCGTTCCTGGGCCAGAAGTAGGGCGTGGTTGTTATTCCCACTACTTTCTGGTGCCCAAGAAGGACAAGGGGGGCCTACGTCCTATCTTGGATCTAAGGAACGTCAACGGCTTCCTCCGGAAGGAGAAGTTCAAGATGTTGACGTTAGCTCAGGTCTTGGCTGCTCTAGACCCGCAAGACTGGATGGTAGCGTTGGACTTGCAGGACGCCTATTTTCACATCCCCGTCCTGCCGGCCCACCGGCGTTATCTGCGGTTCACGGTAGGCCAGGAGCACTTTCAGTTTATCGTGCTCCCCTTCGGCCTTACCAGCGCCCCACGGGTGTTCACAAAGGTGATGGCGGTGGTCGCAGCCCATCTGCGCAGGTTAGGGGTTTCAGTCTTCCCCTACCTAGACGACTGGTTGTTGAAGGCGGGCTCGCCCCAGACAGTCGTCCACCACCTTCAGATGACGGCAGACCTCTTGCACGGCCTGGGGTTCTCCATCAACGTGCCGAAATCACACCTGTGTCCCTCTCAAAAGCTCCTTTTCATCGGAGCGGTTCTGGACTCGGCGCAGTTTCGGGTTTATCCTCCGGAACGGCGGGTTCGGGATATTCAGGCTTTGATTCCCATCTTTCAGCCGCTATCCCGAGTCTCGGTCAGGTTGACGCTGCGGCTGCTGGGACTGATGGCTTCCTGCATCCTTCTGGTGCATCACGCCAGGTGGCGGATGCGGGCTCTGCAGTGGGACCTGAAGTTTCAGTGGGCCCAGCATCAGGGCAACTTGTCCGACCACGTCTTGATCTCGGAGGGCACTGCGAGACAACTGCAGTGGTGGCTTACGGACCGCGATTGGGTCAGGGGCAAGTCCCTCTCCCTTCCCCAACCGGAGCACGTTGTCGTGACGGACGCGTCCCTCCAGGGCTGGGGTGGCCACTTGGGAGAGGCAGAGATCAGAGGCATCTGGTCTCCGGCGGAGTCCCGGCTCCATATCAATCTGTTGGAGCTGCGGGCGATTCGTCTGGCACTGAAGGCATTCCTCCCCTTTGTCAACGGGAGTGTAGTGCAGGTGTTCACCGACAACACCACCGCCATGTGGTACTGCAACAAACAGGGCGGTGTGGGGTCGTGGACCCTTTGCCAGGAGGCTCTGCGCCTATGGCAATGGCTGGAACGTCAGGGCGTGACTCTGACGGTTCAACACCTGGCAGGTTCTCTGAACGCCAGGGCGGACGAACTCAGCCGTCGGTGCTCGATGGATCACGAATGGCGTCTGAACTCGGACGTGGCGCAAGGCATCTTTCTGCAGTGGGGAGAGCCTTGGTTAGTTCTATTCGCCACAGAAGAGAACGCGCAATGTCATCAGTTCTGCGCGTTGGAGTTTCCAAGACGGCACTCGCACGGCGACGCCTTTCGGCGCGAGTGGAGTTGCGGTCTGTTATACGCCTTTCCGCCTATACCACTTCTGCCCAGAGTGCTGAAGAAGATCAGGCGCGACCGGGCCCAAGTTATCCTTGTGGCTCCGGACTGGGCTCGAAGGTACTGGTATCCCGAGCTACTCAGCATGTCAGTCGGTCCCCCGATCCGCCTGCCCCTTCAGGAGGACCTTCTGTCGCAGCAGCAGGGGACGGTCCTCCACCCGAACCTGTCCAGTCTCCACCTCCATGCTTGGAGATTGAGCGGCGGCAGTTGAGGCCATTTGACTTGCCTCCTGAAGTCTGTGATGTTATTCTGGCAGCCAGGCGTCCCTCCACTAAGTCGGTATACGCCTGTCGGTGGAACAGATTTGTGGCATGGTGCACAGCAAAGGCTGTGGATCCTCTTTCTGCCCCTCTTTCGGAGGTTCTTCTGTTTCTTCTTTCTCTTGCCCAGCAGGGCTCTGCTCTGGGCACTATCAAGGGCTACCTTTCTGCCCTTTCAGCCTTCTTGAGGCTTCCTGATCAGCCTTCTTTGTTCAAATCCCCGATTGTAACTCGATTCTTGAAAGGCATCACTCACATGTTCCCACCTGTTCCGTTTGTGATGCCTCAGTGGGATTTGAACCTGGTTCTAACTTTCCTGATGTGTGCTCCCTTTGAGCCCCTTCATTCTTGCCCTCTCCGTCTCCTGACTTTAAAGACGGCTTTCCTGGTTGCCATCACCTCTGCCAGGAGGGTGAGTGAGCTCCAGGCTCTTTCTGTCCAACCTCCTTTCCTGTCCATTCATCCTGACAAGGTGGTTCTGAGGACTAGACCTTCTTTCCTGCCCAAGGTTGTTTCGGCCTTTCACATCGGGCAGTCCATCACCCTCCCTTCCTTCTTCCCGCCTCCGCATCCTTCAAAGGATGAAGAGCGGCTCCATCGTCTGGACCCAAAACGTGCGCTTTCATTTTACATGGATCGCACACGCCAGTTCCGGGTGGATGACCAACTGTTTGTTGGCTACGTGGGTGCGAAGAAGGGACGGGCGGTTTGTAAACGAACCATCTCCCGATGGGTCGTCCTCTGCATCAAAGCGTGCTACTCTTTGGCTCGGAAGGAGCCTCCTGTTGGGCTGAGGGCCCATTCCACTCGGGCCACGGCGGCTACTACTGCCCTGGGCCGGGGAGTCCCCTTGCAGGACATTTGCCAGGCGGCTACGTGGGCCTCGCTGCACACCTTTGCGAGGCACTACTGCCTGGACAGTCAAGTCCGGAGGGATGGCTTCTTTGGCCGTTCTGTCCTCCAGGACTTTCTGGTGTAGTTTTGTATTGGTTCGCAGACCCACCACCGGGGTTGGTATTGCTGGGGTATGTATTCTAAGGTAAGGAATCTAACACTAACGTGTTTCTTTCAGATGAACAAGTTACTTACCTTCGGTAACGATATATCTGTAAGAAACATTAGTTAGTGTTAGATTCCTTACCGAACCCACCCATCCTCCCCGTTCTGCGAACTGATACCTAGGGTTAAGGTCATCCCTTTCAGGGCCCTAGTTTGTACATGGCACCAGTGTTGGTTCTCTCATGGCTCTGCGTCTCCTGGCGCGGAAAAGCTGTGTGCAAAGAACTGACGTCAGCGCGCGGAGGCGGCGTCTATGTACTCCAGCGACGTCATCACGGCGCACGACGCCGACGACGGACGCGGAGCCGCAGGGGACGCCTGCAGACGACGCCTACCGACGCGCAGGGGTACTGCTACGCAAAAGTTTCCGGATCCAGACTGACGCCTGGGGATATTCTAAGG
The DNA here is from genome assembly GCF_964263255.1 of Lissotriton vulgaris. Classification (NCBI taxonomy): domain Eukaryota; kingdom Metazoa; phylum Chordata; class Amphibia; order Caudata; family Salamandridae; genus Lissotriton; species Lissotriton vulgaris. The sequence continues at coordinate 487,150 of NW_028254413.1, read as the reverse complement.
TAAGGAATCTAACACTAACTAATGTTTCTTACAGATATATCGTTACCGAAGGTAAGTAACTTGTTCTTTGCCCCACTGCACCTTACGCCGCTTCAACACTCCACTCTGATACTCTTCTCCATTAAACTCAATGCCACTCCACTCTACAACACTCTACTCCACTCGATGCCACTCTACGACACGATGCTCTAGGCAGCTCTCTCTACGCCACTCCACTCTATTCTGTTGACACACTGCTCCACACTATGCCATGTCACTCCACGATACTCTGTTCCACAACACTTTACTATACCCCATTCCACTCTACTACACCCTGATAGTCTACTCGCACTCTACAACCCTCTGCTGTACACTCCACTCTCTACACCACTCCACCCTGCTCTACACCACAACATTTTACTCCATTCTATGCCCTTCCACTCTACGGCACTCTATCTCATTCCACGACACTACACAACACTATGCCACTACACTCTATGTGACTCCATGACAATCCACTTCACTCATTTCCACTGTACATCACTCTCTATGCCACACCACCCACTCCACAACACTCTACTTTACCCCACTAACTTGTAGCCAATCTGAACAGCAGGCATGCTGGTGTACAAAATGGCTAAACATTTTAGCGGAGCCAATAGCTCTTGCCAATGCTTGTTTTTCTTGTCACCGTTTTATTGAAATGTTTCAAACTTAGTTCAGGGTGGCACAGAGGTGCGTTAATGTGCAGCAACCATAATGGGAAAGGGTATGAAGAGTAGCAGAAGGGTTGTGGAATAATTGGAAGTGATTTTGGGGAAGTAGGCCTATATCAAAGAAACGTTGTCTTGTAAGTTGTTGATGTGTTGAACGCATTTGCGTTGATTAGGTTGATGATGTCCACCATGTAACGTGAAAAAATAGGGACTTAGAAATATGCTTGTTAGGTACACAACTGTTTATGATTTTCTTTTGTTTTTTAGGCAAATGGGTACAGCTTCATCAATATTGATCATGGACAAGCTGTATCCTTGTTGAAGACTTTCCAGAACTCGGTAGAATTAATCATCTTGCGAGATTCTTCAGCATAAATTGTTTTGCGGGAAGAAAAGCAGCTCAGAGAGAGCAAGCAACATAAGGACACCTAGTGCAGCGCAGAAACATATCTGTTTTCCTTTACACACACAAAAGAAGCAATGTGAAAATGACTGACTGAACTATGGACTGCAATGAAATATTGGTTTTGTGGTGATAGGGAAAGAACCACTCTAAAGATCAAGCAGAACACCAGTTGGAGGAGTTGTACAATTCAAACACTTTTCCAAGGGGTGGAGGGTTGAACTTTATATCACTCAAGAACCTCTCTTGCAAGGACACACGTGTTGTGTTCATACAGATTGTAGGATTCTTTTTGAAAAAATCATATACATTAATAAAATCCTCGCAAGGACATAAACAGCTGCAGTTGTCGCCAGTGGATGGACGGCAGGGTTGTCTGTCCTTCCCTATTTATACCTTCTTGTTTCATTCACCCTGTGTCACTGTCTTATGCTGAAACCATTTCTGTATATGCGAACAAGAGATTCAAAATGTGGGGTTTGCTATAGTAGTTACAGTGTGTGGTGCTGGGTTGTTTGTAAATAAGCCAGATAAAACCAACTTTACTATCAGCAAAGCCAGAGTGCCGGCAAGTAGGGATACTTTACCTATTTAGAACAATCTGTTGACCAATAGAACATTGCAATAAAGTGAAACTTTTTTAAATATAACTATTTACATTTTTGTAAACGTACAAGATGAAGTCTTTAGCCCTCCACTGACTATCAATTTGCTAAGTGTAATTCAGGTTTTATTTTTTTTAATTACTTGTTTTTAAACATGCAACAATACTAATTTTACATGCGGAGGCGACATGCATTTCTTCTCTGCCTTTGTGTGGTAATAATGAGTTTTTATTCTGTTATGAACTACTTTGTAATCAGCGCTTCATTTTAAACCTGTTCATCATTTTAAATAATGAAACTGAAAGTGCCAGTTTTCAAGATTGTTTTGCCTAACACCCAGCACGTGTCAAGTTCAGTAGCTAAATCAACCTTCACTTCGTTTGGCCTTGCAATGTCTTGTTAAATTAAAAAGGAAACAATGAGTTTGGAGCTAGGTAACCAAAGTTATGTTCTCGAAACTGTGACACAGTGATCAGAGACATTGCTGTGCCAAGAAATGGACTTAAATTGGGTCGTGGGTCTTGTGGACCAATCAATTTGTTATGGTTTTTGTAAAAGGGCTGTTCCTGCAGGTCATAAAAAGGAGAAGTTGTTAGTTTCTGACTGTATTGACAAAATCATAAATTACCACAGGCTGCCTTTTTTCCTAGTAGTTCTAAAAACTGCGTTAAGAGAGTTCTACTAAGTTTAGCTCTTTTCCCTTCCCATGTAAGTGAGCGACAATTGCATCAAGTAGGGGGATGATTGATGCATGGTTGAGGAGGACCAGGAAAGTGCCATAGAAGACCAATAACTGTTTTTAGGGCTAATGGTTTGAACGCCTTTCATGATAGCAATATTGACTTATTGCAATTCAGTTTCAATAGTTATGTATTATATGGTCTTTTGGAAGGTATATGGTAAAGGTGCCCTTGATCCAAACTGTTAGACACATGTTTTTAGGTGGGGTACATAGCAACAACTACTAGTTTCCTTAGAGAACTGGTTTAATGAGCTAATTATTTCGTTCCTAATGAAATATATGTGGTTGAAAAATGAACTCTGTTGCTTACCCATTTGGCAGTACATTTCAGACCATTAACTCAAACATGATTGCACTTGTTTCAAACATATACTAGCAGAAAGTGGTATAAGTTGCTTCTTGTACTGTATAGTCTAATCATTTGGATTGCAACCCTGTATCAGATTTGTTTTGTATAATAACACAATTTAGTTGACTTTAAGTGCTATTTACATAGGAATTTGTTATTTTGGAATATATTAAAAAGAAATGTTGTATTTTAATGCAATTTCCATACTGTATGTGTGCTGAACTCTCTGAAGATCCAGAGTGCAAACGTTGCAAAATAGTGCAGGCTTTGGCATTCCCTTATAGTGCTTGTCCAATACTCATTATTTTGTTACATCAACTTTTCAAAATGTCTTTTTCTCACATCATACATTTCTTTCTTCACACTTTGCCTTGTAAAGGGAATAGCTGTGTGAATGTTTGCTGAATTTGAGTTTTGTTACATTATTGCATATACTCCAGTGAATGTTAGAGGAATGAGTCCAAAAGAACTGATTCTTTATTGACACTGTAATTTGTAGTTTAGTGTGTAAGTTTCATTTTGTTTAACCCATACATTGCTTCAGTGAACAGTTCCCCAGAGGACCTGCACTATAAAGATCTATATGTTCTGCATTTGCTTAGGATTGTCATGCAATAGTGGTAAACATTTTACATATTCTCCTAGGGAGAATACTGTATTTTATTTCCTGTTGGAATATGTTTTTCCGGTAATATTGAAGCATTGTTTAACAAGAGATTCCTACTTTCTAATGGGAATCAGCCAACAACAGTTTAGTAAATTGCAAAAAATATTTTGGGCCTGCAAACTGTGAACTTTGATTAAAGGCATGAATACTGTACACTGTTTCTTTCATTTCTGTTAGGTACTAATGGCAACTTCTACCTAATGGGATATTCGTTGTTCTGCCCACATCATTGTATAATGTTCCTATCGGTCAGTGGGCTCATAATGGTGCATGAGATGCTTGTAAAGCAGAAAACATCATGTCTATTTTTGTACAGAAGGAAGTTCAAAATGTTTGCTGAATGTAGTGTGAAATTGATGAAAGTAATACAAACTCAATATTTTACTACCACCTTGTAACTGTTCATTAAAGAATCAGTTCAGATGACCTAATGGAATTCAGAAATGTCCCAGATATTTATTATGTAAATATTTATTTTTTGATTTCCTTATTTTTGGACTGGAGGTTCGAAACGTGTACATACTTGAAATCATATTTGAACACGCCAACACAGCAATAAAGAACACAAACATTAAAGCCTTTTATGATTAATTTGCTGTGATACATTTTTTTCTAGAATTATGCCCTTGTTACATACTATACAATGTTTTATTGATGAGCATTTACTCAACATTCCAGATTTTGTATATAATTAGAATGTTTCTGAGGCAAAACATGAAGAATAGGTAATAAACTAATGGTCTTTAAAGCCCCGCCTGACTTGAGGTTTTTGTTGATTAAAAGCATGTGTAGTGACATATTTTCTGAAACTGTTGTTTTTGTTAATAGGTATGTTTGCACTGAACCCTTCAATCTGCAGGTCATCAGTATATGTGCACAGTGTTAGATATCTGAATATTTCATTCTGAATTATTGTGCATTGTTGACAAAGACCTACTATATACAGTTGTTCCTCATGTGTACATGCCCTCTCTGTGGGCCTCATTACGAGTTGTTTGGATCAAACTTTGTATATGGTTTCATGCGTTAATTTCACTCCTTACGGTTACAAGTGTTTCCTGCTTGTAGTATTTTAGCAGGCAGAAATACTTATCGGTAAGGTTGCATGAGGAGAAATCTGCAGACTACACACTAAATTACAGTCTGTTAGTTTGATATGCAGAAAATCTGTTTACCACAATTACAGGTAGGTCAAAATGCTACAGGACAGGAGAAAATACCACCTGAAAATGACTCCTCCTTAGAGCAGGTACATTGTTTTGAAAATTAATATCACATATCACATAGCATAAATGTAAAACATTGTATACAACTTTTTAAAATAAAGATGTTTTTTTAAAATCAATATTATTCCAGGTAGGCAGCCGGCTCTTTATGTAGTATATCAAAACGAGATAAACTGTGCAAAGAGTCTGGGTACTCCCTTACGAGTGGACAGGGGCTTGCTTTAGCACTCCAATGGTGCTCTTTTAGGGGTTAGTGTGGTCGAGCAGTGTTAGGCTTGTCAGATACGATTGTGAGTCATCTGCAGATGCAGCAACTTACAAGACCAATGAGTATGAGATAAGGTCCAAGGCAGCACCAGCGGAATCGATCTTCATGAACAGATGCTGTAGTGTCGGATTGGGAGACCAGTTAGGCTGAACCAATGAGGGGCTCGGGGGACCTTTAAATAGATGTTGCAGGCGGCGTTGGGAAGTCCACAGTGATGTAACCTCAGGTGGGCTTTGAGTATGGAGAGTCAGGGGACCATGTTGGCACCACTGGCCCACTTCAGCTCTGGCCAAGCAGCTCATAGCCAGTGGTGATTTCCTGAGTCAGATTTTTGCGGTCTAGAAGCTTCACAGCTCACTCTTTGGTACCTGCAATATACAGGGAAGCAACTCTGCTGTTCCACAATAGTTCCTACGTCTTTGGAGAAGTGTTGGCAGACCTCCCAGGCTTTTGGACGATCAGCAGCGTGCAGGGCGGGATGACTTTGGTGCAGCTGTTGAGAATACCTGAACAAGCCGGCAGGGCTGGTGCCAAGTCAGTTGCTTCTTCTGCGGTTCTTGCTTTCGCAGCTCTTCAGCCCTTCTTCTTCATTTGGTAAACAGGATCTGATTCTCTGGTGCCGGGGGCTCAGATAAATACTGAATTTAGGGATGTTAGGATTGTAGGATAGAGCCAATGGGCTACCTACTCTTGAGGTCACTCCTTCTCCTACATGACCACTTTCTAAGGGAGATGGTCATAACCCTGTCCCAGAATTTGTGATTTTGCCATCAACAAGATAGCTAACATTGAAAAGTCTCCTCTGCTTCAGGTAGCCCACCTTAGGGGTGGCACTAGCCTGAGGGTGGACACGTCTATTGGAGTAGCTAACTTTCCCACCAGTCCAGGTGCCAAATGGATTTGCATACCTAAGGCGGTATACCCTTTGAAGCTCCCCTGCCTTGGAATGCAATCTGCAGGTCATACTGTGGGAGAAGGTGAAAACACCCACTGCCCGCGCAGGCTCGGTTTATGGACCCCTAAGAGTAAAGTCCCTCACCCTTGGCGGTCCAAAACTTGTCTTTGGTGGCAGGTTGGCAAAAAACAGACAGTCAGCACCCCAGTGGCTGGTAGGTTTTCAGGGGGCACCTCTAAGATGCCCTCTACTTGCATGTATTACTAAATCTGACACTAGCATCAGTGTGGGTTTATTATTATGAGATGTTTGATATAAAACATCCCTACTTTCTGTAGAGCCATCATGCAGCTGGGGTACTCGTTTTCACCAGTGTCCAGCGCATTATTTCGAAATGGCTTCCCTGATCACTTGTACTGGCAGTAATGGTACTGACCAGCCCTGGGGCATATCTACTCGTGCAGTCATACCCTCACATGGGGTATAGTGCACCAAGCCTTAGGGCGGTAAGGTCTGAGGTAGAGGGGACTTACTTATACTGCATGGATTGTCGGCAGGCAAGGCACACAGGCTGTGTGCCATGTTGTGTCTTGTCTTTTGTATGCACCAAGACACGCAGCCTGCAGTGGCAGTTTGCATGAGCTTGGTGAGCGGTGCCTTAGGGCGGCACAATTTGGGCTGCGGCCCTTTGGGACCCTCTTTAGTACCTCAGGCCTATGGTATCAATGGTACCATTTACTAGGGACTTTCAGAGGGTACTAAAGTTATTGACAATTGGGTAAACAATTACACAGTTTTGGAAAGAGATCTGGATCTTGGGCCCTAGTTAGCAGGAACCTAGTGCACTTCCAGGTAAAAATCAGATCAAATACCAGGCAAAAAGTGGGGGTGGCCATGTCACAAAGGGCACTTTCTTATATAGCCCCGTCCCAAACGAAAGAGGATGAGACTAACATTGCTCAAGAGAATCTTCATCTTCTAAGAGGAAGAACCTGGAAAGACCATCTGCATTGGCATGGTCAGTCCAAGGTCTGTGTTCCACTGTAAAGTCCATACACTGAAGATGGATGGACCACCTCAACAGTTTGGGGTTTTTACCTTTCATTTGCATTAACCATCTGAGAGGTCTGTGGTTGGTTTGGACAAGGTTTTGCTATCCAAACAAATATGACCAACCACCGCAAAGGCTTCCCTCTCCTCTCAATGGCACTCCAACGCTGCTCTCTGGGGAGTAACCACCGAATGAGAGCAACAGGTTAGTCATGGCCATCCTCATTCGTTTGAGATAGGACCGCTCCTTCCCCATGTTCAGAGACATCTGCACTATGAACTCCTTTGATTAACCTGGAGCTTTTAGATTAGGTGCTGAGCAATGGCTTCCTTCAGTGTCAAAAGCCTTTTGACAGTTCAATGTCCAGTTTACTTTCTTTGGCATTTTCTAGGAGGTTAATTGTGTGAGGGGGGCCACAATGGACCCTTACCACTACAAACCTCTTATAATACCCAGTCATCCCAAAGGAATGCCCTGACTCAAGTTTGGGTGGTTGGACCTACCCAGTCCATAATTGTCTGGATCTTGAGTTGTAAGGGTTGAACTTGGCCTCCTCCTACCAGGTGGTCCAGGTATGCAACAGAGCCCTTCCCTGTCTGGCACTTGATTACGGTCCAATCATTGCCTAAAGCTCAATTACAGGAAAACAGTAGTGTTGTTATTGGTCATCAAAGGTTCCTTCTGGTCCCCTAGTTGGTGGCCACAAGAATTTGGGGTGAATGTTTTGATTTATTCTGCATTCTGTCCATCAATTGTGTGTCTTTTGTTTTCACGCCCTTAGTGTGCCAGGCATGTCCAGAAGTGTGTGCTGGGCTCACTGTGCCACTGGATTCAAGCTATCCTGGCTGATGAGGGGTGAATCCCCAAAACTGGTCCTAGGATGCTTGTTTCCGGTCTAGGGAGGACCTGGCTTGGCAGTTCAGGCTGGCCTGTTCCCATGAGGCACAGGGTCAAGACTGATTTGCATATGGCCAGGTCTAACTGGGGTGGCATGGTGAGCAAAAGAATGATGGATTTAACCCAGATTTGTTGACTGGGGTTGAATGTTTTGATTTGTTCTGCATTCCGTCCATCAATTATGTGTCTTTCACAAGAATTAGGTGCCTTTCCCACCCCTGTGTCCAAAGCCAAATATCTTGGTGTTATCTTTGATGATGAACTGACCTTCAAGAAAAACATCAATGCATTTACCTCTTCCTTTTTCATCCTAAAGAGGAAGATCTTTCCCTTCATTCCTCCCTATCTACAATGACTGGTGGTTACTGCTCTCGAAGTTAGATTATTGTAATGCACTTTATGTCAACCTGCAGCAGAAACATTTAAACAACCTGCATGTTTTGCAAAATGCTATTGCTTACTTGGTGCTCACAAATTCCAAATACCATTCAGGCCCGATCACCCTGACCCAGCTTCACTGGGTGCCGATATGCTAGCGGATAATTTTTAAATCAGTTTGTATCGTTTTTAAAGCTCTGAATGGTATTTGCCCTGAATTCCTGAAACAAAAATGTACTAGGTACCATCCATCCAGAACGTTGCGCTCTTCATCAGCATGCAATGTCTTTACCAAAATCAAAAAAGTTAGCTGTGGCGGCAGAAGTTTTGTCTACTGTACAGCAAAAAGATGCAACTCTATGCCACTTTTGCTTAAGGCCAATTCAAACCTTTATGCTTTAGATAGGGCCTGAAAGCATTGCTTTTTTAAAAATCAATGACCTCCTTCATGACCGGACCTCTCCTTGGAACTGTTGGCTCTTTGCTTTTCCTCTACATTAAGCAGCACCTAGACACCCTTGGGCAGTATTTGCGCTATGTAAATAATAATTTAATTTCAAATTATAATTACATTTCTTGCTTTGATAGTGAAGCCTGCTTTTCGCAGACCCTCAAGGACCTTACTGAGGTGGATCATGTGATCCTGCCATGTGAAGCTAAAACAGCAATATCGTTGAGGTATACCAAACTAAAGGACTCCAGCCCAACAAGGAGTTTGTTCACCATCTGCTGGAAGGTGGCAGGGGCATCCTTTAGTACAAAGGAAATAACAGTGAACTGATAATGCCCATCTGGGGTTGAGAATGCAGAGTTCTCTTTTGCTTCTGGGGTCAGACCAATCTTTCAGTACCCGGATGTCAAACCCAAAGTAGTGAGAAATTTGCCACTAATCTGTGAATCAATTCGTCAGGCATAGGAATTGGGTGGACATCTGTCTTTGTTACTTCATTGAGACCCCGATAGTCCACACACAACCTCAGCTCAGTGTTACCACCATTATTATGAGGTTTGGGGACAACTAGGCTGGCCCAGGGGCTTTCGGAGGGTTTAATGACTCCCAATTTCAGCATCTTGCTTACTTCAGCTTTGATGCTCTCTTTGACATGGTCAGCCAGTAGATTTTTTTTTACTCTCTGTCTCCAGTGTCAACATCATGTGTACACCAGCTGGTCTGATCAGGGGTTGAAGAGAAGAGCTCAGCATACTGGTGCAGGGCTTATCTGCAGTCAGCTTACTGTCGAGCAGGGAGGATGTCTGAAAAGACAACTCCTTCCACTGACCTATCTTTAGGGTTGTGAGAGGATGTCGGGAGAGGTTAGCTCTCATGCTCTTGATCCTCATCAGTGACCATCACATAGCCACATCAGCCCTGTCATTGTAGGGTTTAAGGTGGTTCACATGGATGACCATTTTGGTGTTCCTGCAAGTGCCAAGGTCCACCAGATAGGGGACTTACCCGTTCCTTTCTAGGATATGGTAGGGTCCAAGCCATTTGTCCTGGAGGGACTTAGGAACCACAGGCTCCAAAGCCCACAACCTCTGCCCTGGTTAGAACTCCATCAGTGCAGCCTTGTGGTCATGCCAGAGATTCTGGAGCTCTTGGCTGACATCAAGGTTTTTGGATGCTCTTTCCATGTGTTAAGCCATTGTGGAGCGAAGGCCAAGTACATAGTCCACTATGTCTAGTTTAGGCTCTTTGAGAGGTTTCTCCCAGCTTTCTTTCTCTAGACACAATTGTGCCCTTACAGGATGACCAAACACGTTCAAAGGGGGAAAACCCAACTCCCTTCTGTGATACTTCTCAATAGGCGAAAAGCAGGCATGGCAGTAGGACATCCCATCTCCTTATGAGTTTTTCGGGGAGTCCACCAATTATGCCTTTCATAGTTTTGTTAAATCTCTCAACTAAACCATTTGTGAATGATATGATGTGGTAAACTTGTATGTCACCCCACATTCATTCCACATGTGTTTTAGGTATCCAGACATGGAAGTTTGTACCTCTGTCTGACACCACCTCCTTAGGAGAACACACTCCGGCAAAAATAGCAATGAGGGACCAAACTACTACAGGAGCAGTGATAGTCCTGAGGGGTACTGCTTCAGGGTATATGGTGGAGTGTTCCACCACCACCAGTATAAATCTATTCCCTGATGCTGTTGAAGGGTCTAGGGGACCAACAACGTCAACCCCATCCCTTTCAATGGGAAGTCCAACCACTGAAAGTGGCATTAAAGAGGCTTTTGGTTGGACACCTGCTTTGCTACTGGCTTGCCAGGTCGCACAGGAGTTGCAAACCTCCTTCACCTTATGGGACATACCTGGCCATGCAGAAGTTGGAAAATGAACATACTCCATCCCCAGATAAGGGTATGTCAAGAGCCAAAGTGAGTAAGAACTCTAGTAAACAGTACACTGGCAATGTGGACCCCAAACGGCGCACTGGTATGTAATTAATACAAATTCTCTTTCTTCCAATGCTCTACTTTTGTGACCCCATTGCCAAGAGACCACCCCAACACAAGGTCAAGAAAAATCAAATGAAAAGGAGCGTTCAATTCTATACAGGATTATCTGTTCCAAAATCAACAGATGGTTAAACTGTTCTCCAGCAATAGATCAAGTATTCATAATGTGACGAATACAAGTGATTTAACCCCTTCGCTGCTAGGTCTTTCCCCCTGTGCTTTTTTTGGCTATTTGGGGTAGTTTGCGCTTAGGCTCCTGTAACTTTTTGACCACATAAGGTATACATGCCATATTTGCGTCCTTTTCTTCTAACATCATGGAGATTCTAAAGGTACCCAGGGTTTGTGGATTCCCTTGGAGGGAACCCAGAAATTAGCCAAAATATAGCAAAATTTAGCTTTTTTCTGAGATAAATGGGGAAAAAAGTGCTGCAAATGAAAGGGTCTAGTTTTTTTCCTGCAAATAGTATCAACATAAGGTTTGTGGGGCTGAAATCACCATTTTCCCTCCTTTTAGGGATGACTGACATTTGTCAGAAAACCAAACTTTTTTTACACAGGTTTGGCATTTTACTGGGATATGGCTTATTTTTGCTATTTTTTGTGCTTTCAACCTTCTTCCAGTTAATGGTAGAAATGGGTATGTAAGCAATAACGGATCCTGGAAAGCTATACATTTTAGAAAAGTAGACAGAATTCTGAATTATGCAAGGGGTTATTTGTGTAGATCCTTCAAGGTTTCTTTATAGAAACTAATAGTTGAATATAGGAAAAAATGAAGAATAGTTGAAAAAAACAGCCATTTGTGCCAATGGTTTCACCTGTAACTTCTTCTAATTGTGACAGCTGTTTGAAAGCAATATACCGTTACAACCGCTGGACCTTTCTGATGTGGGGATATAGAGGACTTGTAGGTTCACCAAGAACCCGACAAACCCAGAGCCAATAACAGAGGAGCATCTTGCAATGGTTTTTTATTATGTACCGGGTATATAGCAATTAAATTGGGAAAATATATACATGGAAAAATCGGTATGAAAGACACCTATGTATTTCTAGAATTGGAACAAAATATAGAGTTTAAAAACAGTAGATATTTGCGCATTTCCAAAATTGGGAGTACCTAGACTAGCATGAGAATTATAGGTCATTTTTCAAAATGACTTATTTTATACACATTGTCTTTCATTTGCAAGGCAGAAATGAATTAAAAGTCAATAAGTAATAACAGTTGCTGTACAATTCTGTGATACCCTAGTGCCCGCGACAGGAAACGGACCCAAACCACAACGTGAACACACCACATTTTCACAGTGAAAACTGACCCCTTTTTTGCAAAGTGCTTAGCTGTAGTTTTTTAACCCTAGCTCTGCCGGCACCCAGCACCTAGCAAACCTATGCATTTTTTAAAACTAGACACCCAGGGGAATCCAGGATGGGGTGACTGTTATCCAGAATCCCTTGCAAACCTAAAAACTTGTCAAAAAAACAAATTTTCCACACATTTCTGTGGTGGAAAATTCTGGATTCTGGGTGGATCCCCAAAATTCCACGCACCTCGCGTTCCCCAAAGTTTTCCGAAAACAATGGTACCTTACTCGTGTGGGTGGGTCAAGTACCCTCGACAGGCAAGGGCACAAAACCTATTGAGGCGACATCAAAATTACTTATCACAAACCAAACCTGGTTTTGCAAGGGGGGGGTCCCATGAGTTTTTGGCCCCAGGCTCGGCGGCCATCTAGGGAAACCTACCAAACCCACACATTTCTGAAAACTAGACACCCGGCAGAGTCCAGCGAGGTTTGGCTTGCGTGGGTCCCCCAACATTCTCCTACCCAGAATACCCTGCAAACCTCAAATATAGCTGAGAAATTACTTTTTTCTCAAATGTATGTGTGGGAAAGTTCTGGAATCTGCGTGGATCCACAAATTTCCTCCCAGCCAGCGTTCCCCCAGTGAAGGACTGGGTTCTTTAAGACCCAGCGGTGCCAGGGGACAACACCTGAAACCTTCGTGGGTAACCTGCTCCGGCGTACGAATGACAGAGACACGGGACACTTCCTTCGGCGTCAAAGATTCAAGGTTTATTTGCTGCAGGGAAACACAGAGATCACGGAAGTACAACGAGTGTAGTTCAGGGAGACTGCTTCAAATTGGTTCTGTGGATCGCTCCTTTTATACATGATTTTCCCATAGGTTTGCATAGCAGACAAAGGTTTACAACCCGGTTCCCACAATTATCCCCGAGAGGGGTCGCTTTGGTCACTTTGATACTCATAAGGTCCGGAACATAAGTGCGGAAACATTTGGCGGTTCCCAACTGTAAAAACCCATCTTCCCATCATTAGTACATTCCAATCAGCAGTAAAACAGATCGAAATAGGAACAGGGACAGGTGTAGAGGAAGATGGAAACAGTGGGGAGATTGGAAAGGGTGTAAAAGGGGAGGTATCGGGAAACACGAGCTACAGGCATCAAAGGGACGTGCCTAATGAGATGCACGGCTAAGACAATAAACCGGCACGGCGAGATGAGCCTCGAGCGGGGCCATCTGCCTTACAGTATCATCCCCCTCATCATAAAGATACTTACAAAGGACATGTGTCTTCCGCAAATATCTTGGGAGTCCCAGGGTCGCGAAGCGGACAACGTCCGTTCGCTGGCTACTTGAGGGCAAGAGACAAAATGGATGCCGTATCTAAGATGGAACCCGTGGGTACAGATGAAAAACCCACGTAGCAAACGAACGGTTTAAGTTAGCACAGCGAAATTGCGCACACTTACTAAACTCGTCATTTGCGGTTCGTAGATACCAGACTCGACCATATTCGTGCGAGTCGAGAACATCACTTACAATTGTCACGGAACCTCAGACGCTCCTTTTGCCCTCATGTAGGCAAGCACTAGTCGGAATCATATTCGATATTCATCAGACCATCTAGATGTTGCTGTAGCATAGCTTTGTCCAACCGAGTTCCATTGGTAACAGGCGGCTGTCTCATACACGTTGTAGCACAGAGGCCACATAAGGCAGGACCGCACTGCACACAAAGGCAACACGTGAACAGGAACGCCACAACAACTCCGATGATCATCAGAATCTTCCAACCCCAAGTCGACATCAGGCCCCAAAACCACCCAAGTAGCGTCCAATCCCCTACATCCACGTGTATGGATTCGGAGATCTTATGCAACCTCGAGATGGCTTGATAGACAGTCGGAGCGTTATCAGGAATGAAAATACAGCAGCTCGAATGGATCACCTTACATACCCCACCTCGATCTGCTAAGATCACGTCTAAAACCATACGGTTTTGCAACGTCATAAGTCTATCCGCCTGAAGTTCAGTGGTGATATTACCAAGGGCACTGGCAGTAATATTAGCTGTCGATTCTACCACTCGAGTCAACTGTCTCAGGTTCCTACTATTAACCATAGGTCCCCAAAACGGGAGGAAACCCTTGAAAAAGTCTCCTGCCTCTTGACCGGCAGTATCCTCTTCGCTAATTACGCCTCTCACAACTCTAGTCTTGTGATAATCTGCATCTACAGTAAACGTCGGAGGCAACAAGTTTGCGATAAAACATGAGCCCATGAAGTCAGAGGGCAACCATGCATACGCACGATCATGACAGATAAAGTATGTACCCTTGGCAGCCAGATACACAGGGGACGAGACCATCGGCAGAATGTAATTTTCAGTGCAAGCACTCTCTCCAAGTCGGGCTTTCGACCTTCGGCCACGACCCATTAGACAGAAATTACCAATGTGGGGTACGACCCATATCGGAGGCGAGCTTTTAAGTTGTTTTTCACTAGTGAACACACTATACTCGCCTCTACTCAGGACCCTGTAGGCTCGTACCTCTTCTTCTGGAATAAGCGAGGGATCATAGACATCGCTATCTAAGTCTTCAATCGCTATAGACAAAGGTTTTTGATACGAGCTAGGACCAGAGTAGGGGGAACGTGGTTCTCGAATGGGGTGGAAGCCTAGTGCGCTTCGAAACATTGTTTGAAATGCTCGAGCAGACCCTTGGGAACTATACGGTAACACCAGATATGGAATTCCCTTATCCGTAGTGTGTGGCATCAACCCACACACCCAACAATTAGTAGTGTTAACCACTAACTGATGCTGATGAAGGAGCTGAATAAAGGAATTGTTGCGGAATTCTGCACGTCTAGCCTGCTCGTGTTCAGGTAAGATATGAAAAGAATGAGGAGAAGCAGTGGAGGTGAGTTTAGGGTCAGGGGTAGGAGTAGGTATGGCAGAAGGTAAGAAATAAGACATCATGTAATACACCCCACCCGCCAATAATGCAGAAACAGTCAAAAGCAATACAAATATTTGGAACATAAAACATTTGGTACGACTAAGTTGTTGCAACTTGAACCTTTTCGCATGAGCTCCTTCCAAGTCCATCAGCTTCAAAAATGCCATCCCCTACGACCGCCGCAACGTTTCTTGACGCACTTCGTTCTGTGTAGCAGTAGTCAATCCCTAGGAGTTCCCAGGAACCGACGGTCTTTAACCTAGTGTCAAGACCTACTAACCAGAAGGAAGTACACGCGCGGCCCTACGGCCTTTATTCACAATTATGTGTATGCAAAGGTGTCCCTCAGCTGTGGAAGCAAAAATATGAGGAACGAAACTCAGTGTATATATACAAAAATAATTACAATGATACGAGTGTTCAAACTGATCATGGAAAACGGGATAATGCAATTGTCAAGGGACACGACAGGATCTTTTATTAGTCTTTAGTGCTGGATCGCAAAAAGTATCGGGTTTTCCCAGGACGTGTCTGTTCGTCAAACAAAGGATCCGTTGAAGAGACAGCTTTCTGTTGATCAGTTGAATGTTCTGGTCTTGAGTCTTTTGATGACAAATGTTCAACAGTGTCTTTCTGCTGCACTGAGGATTCTCCGACAGGTTGTGCGTCGCTGAAAGGTACAAACGCCGGCAATCCTTCGGTTTCAGTTGATGCAATGCCTCTCCTCACCCACGAGTCTGCCGGCAACGGAATAGGGACCTTTTTGGTATGGGTGGCATGCACCCAGTTTTTCCGACCCTCTAGACGAACTGCAGTTCTCGTGGCAAGGAGGACCTGGTAGGGTCCAGTGAATCTTGGCTCCAAATTCTTCTTGCGCGAGAAATTGCGCGTCACCACCCAGTCTCCGGGCTGGAGCTGGTGGCCTGGACCCTCCGTCTGCGTCGGCAATGCTTCGTAAACCTGTTGGTGAATTAACCTCAGTTTAGCAGTCAAGTCATGAAGATAATCGATCAACATTGGATACTCAAGATCACAGAGCACACCCGGCCTAGGGACCCCCCAAACATTGGCAGGACGACCGAACACTATTTCATAGGGACTGAGCCCTACTCGGGAGTGTACAGTTGCCCTTGTTGGCAATAATGCTAAGGGTAAAGCGTCAGGCCACGAGAGACCAGTCGTAGCCTGAATCTTCGCTAGCTTTAGTTTAAGGGTGCCATTGTACCCTTCAACCAAACCAGCTGACTGGGGATGATTGGCGCTATGGAATTTCTGATTAATTCCAAGGCCCTTACACACACTCTTCATCACACTCCCCACAAACTCACTTCCGTTATCCGACCACACAACTCTAGGCATTCCGTACCGAGGAAAGTATTCCTTCAGTAGGATTTTCGCAGTTGACAAAGCAGTGTTGTCCTTAAGAGGGTAGGCTTCGATCCATCGGGAGAACGCGCAAACCACAACTAAAACGTATTTCAGGTTATTGCATCGCTCCATATGGATGAAGTCTAATTGGATCACCTCAAAGGGACATGAAGGGGGAGCAAAACTACCAGGAGGAGTTGGGGTTCCCTTACCAGGATTGTACAACATGCATACCATACAGTTCTTAACCAAGCGTTCAGCACACTTTGTGATACCATCATTCTTCCACACAGGAGACAACAACTTGCAAATACCTTTCGCGCTAATATGTGCTAACCCATGTGCCATTGTCACAACAGCCAGCACATACGCATCAGGCATCATCCATCTTTTCTGATCCGATAAGTCAATCCAACAACCATTCGCATCCAACTTTCCCGTACTTTCTTTCCACTTCATCTTTTCAGTCTCGGTGGCCTCATTCTGAATCACTTTCACACTCTCGATAGTGTCCTCACACATACTCGATTCTGTAGGCCACCTAACCGAACTCGTCACATACATTCGAGTGCTAAGGTTCCGGGCAGTCTCCTTAGCAGTCTCATCCGCAAACGCATTACCACGACCAACATCATCCGTCACCTTACGATGCGCACTACATTTAACAATCGCCACTTGCTTAGGCAACGTAAGTGCATCCAAAAGATCATTCACAAGCTGACCATGCTGAATCTTCGTACCATGCGATGTCAGAAAACCTCTCTCTCTCCACAACCGTCCAAAACTATGTGCGACGCCAAAAGCGTATTGACTGTCGGTAAACACATTCACACGTTTCCCTTTCGCTAACACACACGCTCTGGTGAGAGCGATCAGTTCTGCAGCTTGGGCAGAATTCTGATTTAATCTTGCAGTCTCAACAACAGTATTCAATGTTACAACAGCATATGCAGTAGTCACATCGCCATTCGGTAATTTAAAACATGAACCATCCACATACAGCGTTCCATCTGGGTCTTCCAAAGGAGTGTTTTTAAGGTCCACTCGACCTTTTGTTTCCTCTTCTGTCCTCAAATAACAGTCGTGTTCTGTTATTTCATCTGACTCTGAGCTAATTGGTAACAAAGTCGCCGGATTCAGGACATTACAACGTTTTATCTGAATGTGGCTTGCCAGCAGCGTTAACTCGTACCCAGACAATCTCGCACTCGTCAAGTGCTGGGTTTTCGTACGATTTAAAAGAGTGTCGACTGCATGCGGAACCATCACCGTAAGCATATTATCCATGACCAATCCTGCTGATTGTCGGATGGACACCGCAGCTGCCGCTGTTGCTCTCAAACAACTCGGCAATGCTCTAGCTACCGGGTCCAAGGTCGAGGAAAAATATGCACATGGACGTTGCTTACCACCAAAAGGTTGCGTTAAGACACTCAACGCACAACCTTCCCTCTCGTGAACATATAATGTAAACGGCTTGCTATAGTCAGGAGTACCTAACACAGGAGCCGAACACAATGAATCACGTAATTCAGAAAAACTTTTCTGACATTCTTCTGTCCATGGTAAAGGAGTTGAAACATCCTTGCACGTAAGAGCTACCAATGGTTTCGCTAGCAATGAAAAATTTGGAATCCATTGCCTGCAGTACGACGTGATACCTAGAAAGGCACGCACATCTCTTTGGGTTGTTGGCACAGTCATTCGCGCAATTGCTGCAATTCTCTCTGGGGTCAACCGCCTTCCCTCCTTTGACAATAAGTGACCTAGATAGGTTACTTCTTGACAACAATATTGGAGTTTAGAAGGTGACACCTTGTGATTTAACTCGCAGAGATGTTGCAGCAGCGATACCGTAGCAATTTTGCAAATGTCCTGAGTATCTGCAGCTACCAATAAGTCGTCGACATATTGGATTAAGGCCGCACCAGCCGGCAACCTAAACGCATCCAGTTGACCCTTCAAGGCTTGACTGTAAATCGATGGACTTTCACAGTAGCCCTGAGGAGCGCGTTTGAACCGGAAGCTGCGTCCACCAAGAGAGAAACCGAAAAGGTCTCTACTCTCTTCTGCAATAGGAATGCTGAAGAACGCATTCTTCAAGTCAATCACCGAAAACCAAGATGCAGAAGCTGGAATCAGAGTCAGTAGTGCTGTGATGTCAGGCACAACGGGGAACTGAGGAATCACAATTTTATTCACCTCCCGTAAATCGATAACAAAACGATAAACAGGTGGTTTCGAAGGATCAGTACGTTTAAGGATGGGCAGTACAGGGCTGTTGCACACGTTTCCCCGCGTTTCCTCAATAACGTCTTTCTTGATCAAATCATAGATGATCGCTAACAATGCTCGTTCACCATCAAGAGAGATACGATACTGGGGAATACGTGGCAACCGCACATTAGATTTCAACTGAACAACATAAGGGGAGATGTCAAGCAGGCCCACGTCATTGGGACCTGTTGCCCACAAAGATGCAGGAAGAGAACTCAATTCCGGTGGAAGCTTATCGAGAGACAAGTACATAGGAGAGACAACCCTCTCTCCCAACGTAAGCTTTACACCCGCAGGGGAACAATACAAAGTTGCATACAAACGTTTAAGCAAATCCAGACCCAAAAGATTTTCACCACAACCCGTGGTCAAAATCAACGGAGCTTCTAGCTCACGAGGCCCAATTGTAAGGGGCAAAGGGCGCGAAACTGGATTGCTAACGGGGGCGCCAGAGAATCCAACGGAAACATTTGTTAAGCCAGACAAAGGTGCGCCAGGGAGTTTCGAATGCTTTATGGAACTTTTCTCTGCACCAGTGTCCAACAGAAAAGGCTCAACGACGCCCGATGTAGCAACTGCGACGTAAGGCCCTCTCTGATCAACCGGAACTGATACCACTCCCTCTCCTTGTCTATGGCTGTCCTAGTAATTACTGTCATCAGTTCCCTGATCGACGTAATAATCGTCTACATTGTACTGCGCAGATCGTCCTTGCGATGATCCACGTTGATCAAAACAATTATCGGAATTTGATGAGTTATCTGAACGGTCATTCTGAGCACCACGACCCCTACCGCGTGACGTCTGCTGTGAACCACCACGACCTCCTCTAGATGAATTACCACTATTACGATCGTTTAGAACAGGACAATTGAATTTGATATGACCCTCCTGTCTACAATAGGCACATTGGTTGTACCCTAACGAAGATCTTTGGGAAGAGGAGTCATTACGAGATTGTGATCGGTTCGATTGCGGCTGCGATCTATTTTGTTGCGAAGCATTCGGATTCGAACGTGGAGGATAGGCCTGCTGTAACAACACTTTAGTTTTGAGTTCTTTCGTCTTTTTATCAGCACGGTCGTTCTCTTCTTTCTCTCTATTCTCATAGTATTGTGCCGTAGCCAATATTTGAGCTGAAGTAGAAACGGCCCACGCACTTTCCAAATTTTTCAATTTATTGCTCAAATCGGGCAATAAGTTTGAAACAAATTTGTCCACAAACAACCGTTGACCACCCTCCGTGCTCATATCCTGGCCACTATGGTCGATGAATGCCTCCTCGAATCTCGTAAAGAAGTCGGAGACACTCTCGTCCTTCTTCTGTCTACAAGCTGACAATTTGTCCCAATTCACTCTCATAGCTGGCATAAGAGTTTTCATTATCGTGATTATTCTTTGAGGGAGAGCAGTAATGAGTTGTTCAGGCTTAGCCCCACCAACTTTTCGCGTATCGGCCGCAATAAGAGCAGCCCAATCGCCACCTAATTCATTTGGATGATTCTCCTGACGAATCTTAGCCCATACCGGTTGAGGCACGACATTGCCGAACAACATGTCGATATCGGCAAGATTCATTATCGTAGCGTCTACGAGCTGCGATAATTCTTTATAGTACCCTGCAGGATTTTTGCGAGGGTCAGGCAAAGATTGCTTTACCTGTAACACTTCTGATCGTTTCCATGGGAGATGGATCCATACTCTCTGGAAATGTGGCAGAATAATAGGAATAGCATTAGCATCACCTGGCATCCATACTGGTGGAACTTCACGCATAGGAAATTGACCAGACTCATCTGGCTGTCTTTCAACATCTTCAACAAACAAGGCTTGAGGTATAGGAGTGGGACGAAAAGATAACAACCGTTCAACAGCACGTCGAACATTGGTATCCACTATCAGTCCAGTCGAGAACTGAAGTTGCAAATCAGACAAAGCGGTCAGCACCTCGTCAGGTGCGTCGGCCGATATCTGATCACGAAGAACCTTACACATTTCTTCAAACACGAATCTTTGGGTTGGTATATTGAATTGACAAAACGTGTCGAGCACAATACGTGGTGGATTTCTAAGGGGATGCGTCATCCAACCCATCGCCATATTATATAGCGAAGCGCGTTCCCTGTTACCTGGAAGCTGACTACGTCTCTGAGGACCATCGGAACCAGCGGACCCAAGAACAGGTCCGAGCGAATGGAAGAAGCTAGCCGCAAGAGGAGAAGTACGACTACGAGTAGAGGGAGGAGTATAGGACACAGGACTAACAAGCCAAGGAGTAGAGATAGAAGCAACAGCAGGAGTTAACAGAGCAGGAGCAGTAGCGGGAGCAGGAGTATGTGGAAGCGGAGGAGCAGTAGGGATAGCAACAGACAAAGGAGCAGGAACAGTCGGAAGAACGGGTGCAGGTTGAGGAACAGGCGGAGGAAGAATAGGTGGAAGAATAGGTACAGGGGGAACCGCAGGAGCTGTGGTACCCTGTACATACGGAGGTGGCGACTTCATAAGATAAGACATTAAAGGATCCTCAACTGAGTCTTCCTTCTTTTCCGGCTCCGTAGGCAAAGCAGGATAGCATTTATCTATAGTCATGCGCTGTAGTCTATCAAACACTTCCTTTTCCTTAACCTCCTTATCACGCTGAAATTGCTCTGCTTTCTTTACAGTGGTAGCAACGCCATCTCTCTGATTTCGTTTAGTCTGTCTGATTTCTTTCTGTCGGGCTTCTTTACGCCACAACCGAAAGGCATCAAACATGGCCGGCCTTGACTTTTTCTCGAACAAC
This sequence comes from Lissotriton vulgaris, assembly GCF_964263255.1. Lineage (NCBI taxonomy): Eukaryota > Metazoa > Chordata > Amphibia > Caudata > Salamandridae > Lissotriton > Lissotriton vulgaris. The sequence continues at coordinate 465,800 of NW_028254413.1, read as the reverse complement.
TTAGCCTCTAGGTTATCTAAGATCGGGGTCTCAAAGCTACCATGAGGTGGCCAACTAAGGACACCGTCCTTCTTAGTATAGCGAATCCAATAATCATTAAAAGTAATCGGGCCGAGGGGCGTGGCCAAGATGGCGGGGTGAGCGGACGCTTCCTCCCGTAGCTCCTCCGGCCCGGCTCAGCTCGAGCCCCGATTCCTGCGCTTCTCTCCCCCCGCGGTTGCACTGCGGGCGAGAGAACTGTGCCGGAGTTCCTGGGGCACGTTTTGATGCCACTTTGACTTCTGTTGCCCCGGGGGAAGTCCCCGAAAAGTCTGTCCACCGATCGACCCGAAGAGGGGAGCCTGGGTCACCCCGAGGAGAAGGGCCTGGAGGCGGAGCATATTGCGGCGCTGTCCGCGCGCCTCGGCTGAGTCGAGTGCTGAACGCTGGAGATCCCGGGGGACGGACTAGACGGACTCCGTGGAGTGTGGTGGCCTCCTGCCCGGCGCCCTGGTGGCCAGGACCATCGCTGGGAGGCGGATCCCAGCCCTGCGATGGCGATCTACCCCCCTGCCATGGGTATCGGAGTGTGACGCCTTGTGGACCCCGAGCCTGGAAGAGTTGAACGGTGGAGTCTGAGCGGTGCCCGGGACGGGCGTATTGGTTGATGGTACTGGGAGACATTGGGTTCGCACTTCCCCGGCCTGTTGCCACTCGAGGGTCGCCCATAGACTGGCTGGCCTGGGCTGGCATCCTGGGTTCCGCCCTCCCGCCATCTTGTCTCTACGGAACTATTACTGGTGACCCTCGCCCGCGCCCTGGTCATGCGGGCGCCTTGGTTTCTCCTGGTGCCTACACATCTGCTGTCCTCCCTGGGGGCACACGGCTGAGAGCCTCCGACTTGGACATTGCTGACCGCCTTGCTTGGCCCGATGGTCGTCTCGCCCTGACCCGGGCCGCCATTTTGTCGCCTGTGACGCACTATCCTTGTCCTCGGCGAGGACTTCACATCTGGTGCCCACGAGCGGCTGGGCGCGTCTACGGCGGCCGGCTCTAGGCTTCACCCACCGCGGAGGCCAGGATGGCCGGTAGACGAGGCGCTGCACGGGGAGATCGCACATTGCCGGACATGCTCGGCAGGGCCCAGCAACTACGCGACAGGGCGCAGCCGTCCCCGGGGTCCTCCCGGGCCTCAACGGACGCCACCGGAGGCGAACCACCTGTCACGAGGTCCTTCATGGAAGACCTATTCAGCTCCCTCAAGGAGGAACTTCAGACTCTCAAGACCGAGGTGGCGGGAGAGGTCCGTGAAGTGCGGAGAGAAATCGAAGGCCTGGGAGAGCGAGTCGACACTGTGGAAACGGCGGCCCAGCGTCGCGACGAGGAGATAGTTCATCTCCAGCAGGACGTCCTCCGCCTACGGGAGCAGTGTGTCGAGCTCCAGGCCCACTCGGAGGACCTCAAGAACAGATCCAGGCGGAATAACATCCGGGTGCGGGGCGTTCCGTCCGCGGATGAGGGTGCGGACCTAGTGGCCTATCTGCAGGACCTGTTCCGCGACATCTTGGGAGAAGAAGCGGACTTCCCGATCCGCATAGACAGAGCACACAGGGTGGGCCGCCAACGACAATCATCGGCACCCCCGCCTGATATCCTGGCATTCCTGCCGGATTTCCCCCTAAAGGAGCGCATTATGACTGAGGCCCGCAGGAAACAGCCGCTGTCCTTTCGAGAACGGCCCGTGGCGCTCTATCAGGACCTGTCCGCCATCACACTGCAGAAGCGCAGGTCTTTCCGCATCGCCACGGACTTCCTGCGAGAGCATGAGACGGCCTATTCCTGGGGTCACCCCTTCCGTCTTATTTTTCGATGGAATGGGGTGTTACATCAGCTGCGCTCCTTACAAGATGTCTGTGGGGTACTGGGACTCACAGCTACGGAGGAAGAAGGGGCCACACCTGCATGGAGGCGCCCCGAGCGGCGGGGCCGACGGAGATCGAGGAGGCGCCAATCGTCGGCGACAGTGAGTCGCCCTGACTCCCCTACCATCAGGGCGGATATGGCGGAGGCCCTGAGGACTGCGGCCAGGAACTTGCCTGACTCCAATGGCGTGGCCCAGACGGCCTAACTTTACTCCGGGGGGAGAGACTCATAGCTTCTTCGATGCTGGGTTGGGGCTGGGGGTTGGGGGGGAGAGGTTGGAGGTGTGTGGCTGAACGTCCACTTGACGGTTTTCTGCAGACTTGCCCACTTGGGCTAGACTGAGACTATGGGGTGTTTTTTCTTGTTTTTGGTTCTGGCTGGTTGCCATGGGTTGGTTTTGGGGGGGTTTCAATGTTGATTTGATGTTGGGGGGGTCCCGTCCGATACTGTCCGAACACATGCGGAGCCGATTCTGGCCGTCCCTGCGCCCCTGCCCCGCGCACCCCTTCCACTGATCCCGCGCTCGCTGCACTGCGCTTTGCTTCCCTGGGAGTGATGCCGCCCCTGAAAGTAGTGACCCTTAATGTTAAGGGTCTGAACAACCCTGTGAAGCGTAGGGCGATCCTCTCCCTGCTAGAAGGGTCGCAGGCGGATATCTGCCTCCTGCAGGAAACCCATTTACTCTCTAAAGATTGCCATAGGCTGCGCTCTGCCAAGTTCCCCACGCAACTCTTTTCCTCGGCTGCGACTAAGACTGCAGGGGTAGCCATCCTTCTAGCCAGCTCCTTCCGAGGTGAGGTGCTCTATAAACATGCCGAGCAGAAGGGGAGGCTCCTAGTGTATCGCATGCGTCTGGGGGGTATTGCCTTTACGGTTGGTTCCGTATACAGCCCAAATGACCACCAGGATCGCTTCCTGGAATCTGTGTTGGTAGACGTTACTGCCTCGCCCGACCGCCACGTCATCTTGGGGGGAGACCTGAACATGGTCTTCGATTCCACCTTGGATAGGTCGGCCCAGCGCTTTCCGCAGACGGGGGAGCTTTCTAGAACGGTACAGGACCAGATCGCAGAGATGGATCTGCACGACCTCTGGCGCACCATGCACCCCGCCGATAGGGACTACTCATATTTCTCCCACGCACACCGCACTTACTCGCGGTTGGATTACCTCTTGGTGAGCGGACCGCTCCGCTTAGCCGCCACGGCGGCAGACATCGGGGTTCTGTCCCTGTCTGACCATGCGCCGGTTTCCGTAGTTTTTGCTTGGCCGGCGGCCCCCCCCTCTAGAGGGATGTGGCGGCTCCGGGACACGCTTCTCCATAAGAAATCGGTGGTGAAGCGAGTGGAGGAGGTCATCCAGGAGTACCTGACCCACAATAGCAACCCCGATATGTCCCTGGCGACGCAGTGGGCGGCTTTGAAAGCGGTCGTCAGAGGGGAGTTTATCTCCATCTCCTCGGCGGAGAACAAGGAGCGCCAACGCAAGAGGGAGGAACTAACGGCGCAGGTCAGGGAACTCGAGCAGGTTCACCGCCGGACGGGGGCGCCTCGTGTTTGTAGACAGCTGAAGGCGGCGCGGAAGTTACTCTCTGCGTTGGACCTGGACAGGGCGGAGTATGCGGCGTTGCGCCTGAAACATGCCTTTTACACCGGCGGAGATAGATGCGGCAAGCTCCTGGCCCACCGGCTCAGGGCTGCGCAGCAACGCAACGTCGTAAAGGAGCTAGTGGGAGCAGATGGAGTCCCGGTTTCCGGTGACGCGGAGGTGGCGGATTCCTTCCGTGCCTTTTACGAGGCGCTGTACGCTGCAGAGCCCTCCCCACCGGGAGCGGCCGAGGCCTACCTGGAATCGGTAACCCTCCCGGCCTTGGACCCCGCCCAGGCGGACCACCTGGAGCGGGATATTCACGTGGAGGAAGTCATCTCCGCTATTGCACGGCTGAAACACGGCAAGGCCCCGGGCCCGGATGGCTATACGGCCTTGTTTTACAAGACCTTCTGTCCCACTGTCGCGCCTCTCCTGGCTCGCTTATTCAACTCCTTCTCCGAACCGGGTGCCATCCCGCCGGACCTTCTTTCGGCGACCGTGTCGGTTATCCCGAAACCGGGAAAGGACCGGACTTTATGCGGCTCGTATCGGCCCATCTCGCTTCTAAATGTGGACCTCAAGCTTTACACGGGGATCTTGGCGGCCAGACTGGGTCTACATCTCCCAGGTTTGGTGGAGGCGGACCAGGCCGGCTTTGTACCCGGCAGGCAGACGGTCGACAACACCAAGAGGGTGACGCACGTGCTAGAAAAGGCCTCACGCGTCCCGGGGGAGCGGATGCTGCTATCGGTAGACGCGGAGAAGGCCTTTGATAGGGTTCATTGGCCGTACCTCGAGCTGGTTCTTGGGAAACTGGGGATCGGCGAGAAGTTCCGCACTATGATCTTTAATTGCTATAAGAGACCGTCAGCATCGGTGCGTGTTAACGGACACAGCTCCAGCAGCTTTGCCATTGAGCGTGGCACGAGACAGGGTTGCCCCCTTTCACCGCTCCTGTTTGCCCTCTATATGGAGCCGTTTGCCCAGAGGATTCGTGATAACCCGGACGCTATCGGGGTGAAGATGGGGCAGTACACGCATACTGTCAGCCTGTATGCGGACGATGTCTTGCTGACCCTGGATGACCCTAGGCGGTCGCTCCCTGCCTGCGTCCAGGAACTGACTTCCTTTGCCCGTGTGGCAGGCTTCAAAATGAATATGTCTAAGTCGGCCGCCCTGGACGTGTCCCTCTCTGTAGACACCAGGCGGGACCTCCAGCGTCTTTTTCCTCTGCAATGGTCCTCCTCCACGGTGCCTTATCTGGGGATTTTGCTTGCGCCTTCCCTGCCTGCAATGGTCGCTGCTAACTATTCCTCTCTGGGCAAAAAGATCAAAGAGGAACTCGGCCGATGGAACAAGGGCCTGCTCTCGTGGCTGGGCCGTATCGCAGCGGTGAAGATGACGATATTGCCTCAGATCCTGTATCTTTTTCGCGCTTTACCGCTCCAGCCCCCTGTAGGTTGGATACAACAGGCGCAGGCAGACATCTCCCGCTTTGTGTGGCAGGGCTGTAAGCCTCGGATGAAGCGGGTCCTCTCCATGCTTGCCCCGGAGGCGGGGGGTCTCGGGGTCCCAGACCTCCGGAAGTACTTCCAGGCGGCGCAAGTTCGGTACCTGGTGGAGTGGAGCCGGTGGGAATCGGACAAGCACTGGCTCTTTCAAGACCAGGCAGTTGCGGGCCGTACACTCCAGGAAGTCCTGTTCCTGCGGCGCACTCACCGCCCGCCTAATCTCTATGCCTCTTTTATCACCCGGGTTCCGCTGAGAGTGTGGGACGCGGTGTGCGAGCTTCGCGAGCTCACCACTTTTCCATCACCGTTCACTCCCATTGCTGGCAATCCAGACTTCACTCCTGGCCTGGAACCGGGAGCCTTCTCCCACTGGGTGAGCACGGGTTGCAGGGCGCTTTTCCAGATCTACGGACCGGAGGGCGTACTCCCCTTCCAGCAGCTCCGACAGGAGTTTGGCCTGACGGAGGGGGACAGACTGCGTTATATGCAAGTCCGCCACTGGGCTCTACAACCCCCAGTGCGCGACGTCGCTGCCCGTTCGATTACGCCCTATGAGCGATGGCTGGTAACCCGGACCTCGGATGCCAAGCTTATCACCGACTTGTACAAGTTTCTCCAACCCCCGCCGTTTCACTACCATAACCCAGGGAGGGAGCGCTGGCACAGGGAATTGGGCAGAACCCTGAGCCACAAGGAGTGGGACAAGATTGCGTATCGGGCGAGGCACTCTGCGTACCACACTGGGCTGACGGAGACCTTTACTAAGGTGTCCACCTATTGGTATTACACCCCGGAGCGGCTCTACGAGATGCGCAAAGTCGGCAATAAAGGTTGCTGGCGCGGCTGCGGACAGGAGGGTACCCTTACGCACATTCTCTGGGAGTGCCCGGTGCTGTCGGCCTATTGGACGGAGGTCTTGGACGAAGTGGACAGGCATTTTGAGATTGAGCTCCCGCGCTTCCCGGTGTATGTCTTGCTAGGCCTCCCCAATGACTTGATGTACCCGCTGAAGTCCCGCAGGGGTAGGCAGATTGCGATTGCGCTGGGCTCCGCGGTTCAAAACATCCTTGTACTCTGGCGTACCCCCACTGCCCCCTCTATCACTGGTTGGTTACACAGGCTCTGGCAGGTACTGGGCATGGAGAAGATTTCACTGACGGTGGCTGGGAATGTTGACCAGTTTGAAGAACTCTGGCACCCCTTTTTGGCACTGTTGTCCACGGAATTTTGCGAGCTCACATGCCCACGGTACCTGCGGCTTCTTAGGCTGACGCCGCCGGCGGCTCCAGCGGAGTGAATCTGCGGGTTCAGGGGTTTGGGGCTGGGGGTGGGGGGCGGGGTTATATGCTTCTAATGCTGACTTTCGGACGGGGATGTTGGGGTATTGTTTTCTTCCTTTTCTTCCTTTGCTCCTCTTTCTCCTACTTTTCCGGGGTTGGGGGGCTGGAGGGATGGTGTGGTTTTTTTTATTGTGTTGCGGGACGCTATTCCAGCTCGGCCTTGCTAAGGGAATGGGGGTCTACTGGGGGGTCATTCGCGATGCCTTATTGCCTTAAGACTTATGCCTTGTTACCCTCTGGGGCTTCCTATCTCCCCACTTTCCTTCTGAACCGCTGCAACATCTCGCTTTTTGTACTGTATGTTCGCTTGACCTCCTATTCCCTTCCCCATGTTTTTTATACCTGAATAAAATACTTTAAACATAAAAGTAATCGGGCCTAGCCCATGTTTACTATACAGTTCATAAGTCGGAGTTCCAACCGGAGGTATCGGACACGAGTCCTCCAGTCGGGAATCCGCACCACAACGTCTGAAACAACTAAACAAAGTACTGCGACCAGGCATCTTGCACACTAGTCGAGTTTCACAAACTTCAAGGGTTACGGGATTTACCAAGTCCCAGCAAAAGCAAAAACCCTCGGTTTTTGGCGGCTGCAGTCGTCAAACAACACAACCAAGTACCAAGAACTACAAATGCAATGGAACCATGCAACCACTAAGCAACCACAACCAAGAACTCTGGGAGCGACCCACAAATACTTAACTCAAAGATCGATGGCGTCACCAGGAAGGCCCGTCAATCGTCTCGCTCTACCAAGGTCTACGCCAGGCGCCAAAACAGGTCTACAGTCAGGGCAGCAGTCCGTCGCAGCCGTCAGGAGGCGGGAATCTTCGCGGGAAAAGTCTTCGGGCCACTTGTTTCGACAACAGGATCGATGAAGCGGAGTGCACCTTCCCTCGGAGATTTCACACGAAGTTCCTCACGATCGTCGGGCTTGGACCGGTACCACTGATGCAACCCCACGTTGGGCGCCAACTGAAGGACTGGGTTCTTTAAGACCCAGCGGTGCCAGGGGACAACACCTGAAACCTTCGTGGGTAACCTGCTCCGGCGTACGAATGACAGAGACACGGGACACTTCCTTCGGCGTCAAAGATTCAAGGTTTATTTGCTGCAGGGAAACACAGAGATCACGGAAGTACAACGAGTGTAGTTCAGGGAGACTGCTTCAAATTGGTTCTGTGGATCGCTCCTTTTATACATGATTTTCCCATAGGTTTGCATAGCAGACAAAGGTTTACAACCCGGTTCCCACAATTATCCCCGAGAGGGGTCGCTTTGGTCACTTTGATACTCATAAGGTCCGGAACATAAGTGCGGAAACATTTGGCGGTTCCCAACTGTAAAAACCCATCTTCCCATCATTAGTACATTCCAATCAGCAGTAAAACAGATCGAAATAGGAACAGGGACAGGTGTAGAGGAAGATGGAAACAGTGGGGAGATTGGAAAGGGTGTAAAAGGGGAGGTATCGGGAAACACGAGCTACAGGCATCAAAGGGACGTGCCTAATGAGATGCACGGCTAAGACAATAAACCGGCACGGCGAGATGAGCCTCGAGCGGGGCCATCTGCCTTACAGTATCATCCCCCTCATCATAAAGATACTTACAAAGGACATGTGTCTTCCGCAAATATCTTGGGAGTCCCAGGGTCGCGAAGCGGACAACGTCCGTTCGCTGGCTACTTGAGGGCAAGAGACAAAATGGATGCCGTATCTAAGATGGAACCCGTGGGTACAGATGAAAAACCCACGTAGCAAACGAACGGTTTAAGTTAGCACAGCGAAACTGCGCACACTTACTAAACTCGCCATTTGCGGTTCGTAGATACCAGACTCGACCATATTCGTGCGAGTCGAGAACATCACTTACAATTGTCACGGAACCTCACCAGATGTCCCGATAAAAATGGTGCCTCATTTGGGTGGGTGGGTCGAGCACCCGCGACAGGCAAGGGCCCAAACCCTATTGAGGCTACATCAAAATTACCTATCACAATCCAACCTAGTTTTGCAAGGGGGGGTCCCATGAGTTGTTGGCCCTGGGCTTGGCGGCCATCTAGGGAAACCTACCAAACCCACACATTTCTGAAAACTAGACACCAGGGGAAGGCCAGCGAGGTATGGCTTGCGTGGGCCCCCAACGCTTTCCTACCCAGAATCCCCTGCAAACCCCAAATTCAGCTGAAAAAAACAAATTTTCCACATACTTTTGTGTGGAATCACCGTGCCGGCACACATGTCCTACCTCACAGCATTTTCCTTAGTGTCCAGAGTAAAATGAAACCTCACTTGTGTGGGTGTCCAATGCAGAATTGGTTAAAAACATATATTTTTTTAATGTAGGGCTTAGAATTCTCTGTGCTATACCCTTAATCCCTATGTTTTGGGCTCTTCCCAGTCAGAAGCCCTTGCCCCACCCACACAAGTGAGGTATAATTTTACTTGGGAGACTGAGGAAATTGTTGTTTCTTTCGGAAGCGTGAAAGTTTTGGCAAAATAATGCAAGGAAACTGTGACAGTCACATTTTGAGGTTTGCAGGACATTGTGGGTAAGATAACTTGTTGGGATCCACAAGAGAGACAACACCATGTACTCCCATGGGTGTTTAGTTTACGTTAATATCTACAGTTGGTAGGTTTTTCTCAGATGGAATGTACACCTTAGCAGAGAGACAAAAAAGACAAATATTACTGCACAGCCATCTATTCCTCAAGCACACACACATGCTGGTTGGATATGGCACTTGGGCGAGTGATGGTTCGATATATTAAATTTTATTAAGAGATTTCACAAAAATGAAATGCACTGTGAATAATTGAAAGGACGAGAAACTGAACCAGTAACTAGCAGCTTGTGAGCTGTAAAGCCACGTCAAGGCCCCAACCTCTTTACATGCCATTCACACACCTTTCATACGTGCGACACATACAAAACCATTCACAACGCCAGCCGCGGGCCCAGCACATTACAACACTCACACCAGCAGACCGCACCATTCAAGGGCCCATCACTTTCACACGCCCCCATTCCTGACACAGCAATCACACCACCTCACGGATTTCGTGGAGTGGTGTTTGGCTAGCAGTGTGTGTAGTGACCAGCGGTACAAAAGGGGGTGGTGATGGACGGAGCATCTGAACCAATCAAACACTCGCACCAAGTCAAAAGATCTGGGTTTAATCCATCACCGTTCTTTAGCCCACTCTGCCACCCCAGTTCAGACATGGCTATATGCAAACCGGTCCTCGGAAGCTTGTTTCCGGTCCAGGGAAAGACATGGCTTGGCAGTTCGGGCTGGACTGTTCCCATGAGGCACAGGGTCAGACTGATTTGCATATAGCCATGTCTGAACTGGGTTGGCAGAGTGGGCTAAAGAACGGTGATGGATTAAACCCAGATCTTTTGACTGGTTGTGAGTGTTTGATTGATTCAGATGCTCCGTCCATCACCACCCCCTTTTGTAGTGACCAGCAGCAAGTCACTACTCACACACCGCCAACCGAGCGCCAGTCCACCACACCGCCAGCTGAGCGCCAGTCCATGCACGCTGCCAGCTGAGCGCCAGTCCATGCACGCTGCCAGCTGAGCGCCAGTCCACGCACACCGCCAGCTGAGCGCCAGTCCACGCACACCGCCAGCCAAGCTCCGGCCCATGCACACCACAGGCCAACCGCCAGTCCACGCACAACGCCAGCCAAGCGCCAGTCCACGCACACCACCAGCTAAGCGCCAGCCTACACACACACCCCAATCACATTTAGGATTTTTTTATACAAAAAAGAAAACACAAATTACAGATAGATATAATTTTACGAACACAAAATCAGAAACTAAATACATTGCACAAATGCCTACCTTGGAACTGAACCAAAAATATAAAAAAATAGAGACCAGGTAGTCCACTTTACCACTCATGGATGCTCCCAAAAATTATTTTGTGTGTGGTACATTCTAAAACAAGCAGGCACACACAGCGCAGGGTTAGAAGGACGCTCTGGACAGTACGTACGAGTCTCCTTCCTCGTACCTCTTCGCCTACAGACTCTACATCTCCTACTGGGAAAGTCTTTTGAGGGTGTGGGAGGAATGTGATCAGAAAGTGGCGATCTTTCAATCTAGCCACATCCTCAACCACTCCAACTCTAGGAACACTTGCCTATTCCACTACAACAAGGCTGCCTATTACAGACTCCTGAAACTTAGCAAAAGTCATCTTTGACTCAGAACAGCAATCCTTGAATACAACAAAAGCATTAAAGGTTACCAAGTGGAAAAGCTGGATGGTGAACTTCGTATACCAAATGTAAGCCTTACGAAGAGCATTGTAAGGTTCCACCCTATGATCTACTCTATCAATACCACCCATGTGCCTATTATAGTCTAAAATGGACACAGGGGGGGCGTGGCCAAGATGGCGGGGTGAGCGGACGCTTCCTCCCGTAGCTCCTCCGGCCCGGCTCAGCTTGAGCCCCGTTTTCTGCGCTTCTCTCCCCCCGCAGCTGCTCTGCGGGTGAGAGGACTGTGCCGGAGTTCCTGGTGCACATATTGATACTACTTTGACTCCTATCGCCCCGGAGGAAGTACCTCAAAAGTTTGCTCAAAGATCGGAGCACGGAGGAGAGCCTAGGAGGCGGAGCGACTTGCAGTGCTGTCCAGGCGCCTCGGCTGGGCCTGGTGCTGAAAGCTGGCGATCCCGAGGGATCGGACCTGCCGCGCTCCGAGGAATAACGGAGCCCTCCGGCCGAAGCCTACGCGACCGGTGTCGCCGATACACAGCGGACTTTGGACCTTAGCTGGCGCTTTGGCCCTTCACTACCGACGACGGTGCATGGTGTGGCGCGGACCCCGGATCTGGTGGCGAAGGCCGGAGGCATCCACACGGCAGCCGGCCTGAGTGGGCCCTCCGGTGCAACTGTGGGACATTGGCTGCGGACTTTCCTTGATTATTGTGCCCCGGGGACCGCCGGTGGTCTCGCCGGCCCGGGCCGCTCTCCCTGGCCCCGCCCTGCCGCCATCTTATCCCTGAAGAGCTGGAGTTGGCGACCTCCACCCGTGCCTCTGGCGGGCGGGTGCCTACTTTCGCCTTGACTTCTGAACTAATTCCCCGAGGGGTGCACTGCTGAGAGACCCTGACTTTGGCCCCCGATCGCCACCCTGGTCGGAACCACGACTGTCTCGCCCCGGCCTGAGCCGCCATTTTGTCGCCTGTGACGCAGCACCCTTGTCTTCGGCGGGGTCTCCACATCTGGTGCCCACGGACGACTGGACGCATCTGCGGCGGCCGGCCCTGAGCCTTGCCCACTGCAGCGGCCACGATGACGGGGAGAGGAGGCTCGAAAAGGGGAGATCGCACCCTGCCGGACATGCTCAGCAGGGCCCAGCAGCTGCGGGACAGAACACAACCGTCGCCGGGATCCTCCCGGGCTTCGGCGGACGCAACTGGAGGCGAACCGCCGGTCACGAGGTCCTTTATGGAGGACTTATTTAGCTCCCTCAAGGAAGACTTCCAGACACTAAAGAAGGAAGTGGCCAGCGAGGTCCGAGAAGTGCGCAGGGAAGTAGAGGGCCTCGGCGAGCGTGTTGACACGGTGGAAGCAGCGGCCCAGCGCCGAGATGAGGAGATAGTCCATCTCCAACAGGACGTTCTCCGCCTCCGGGAGCAGTGTGTCGAGCTCCAGGCCCACTCTGAGGACCTCGAGAACAGGTCCAGACGGAACAACATCCGGGTGCGGGGTGTCCCGCCCGCAGACGAGGGGACAGATTTAGTGGCCTACCTACAGGAGTTGTTCCGGGAGATTTTGGGGGAAGATGCAGATTTCCCGATCCGCATAGACAGAGCGCATAGAGTGGGCCGACAGCGCCAGTCATCAGCACCCCTCCCGGACATTCTGGCGTTCTTGCCCGACTTTCCCTTGAAGGAGCGCATCATGGCAGAGGCCCGCAGGAAGCAGCCTTTAACTTTCAGAGAGCGGCCTGTGGCGCTCTACCAGGACCTGTCCGCCATCACGCTGCAGAAGCGCAGGTCCTTCAGGATTGCCACGGACTTTCTGCGGGAACATGAGACGCTCTACTCCTGGGGACACCCCTTCCGTCTGATCTTTAGATGGAATGGAGTGCTGCACCAGCTGCGCTCTCTCCAAGACATCTGCGGAGTGTTGGGACTCACGGCCACGGAAGAAGACGGAGCAACGCCCACATGGAGGCACTCAGAGAGACGGAGCCGGCGGAGATCGAAGAGGAGACAATCACCGGCGAATGCGAGTCGCCCTGATTCCCCTACCATCAGGGCGGATATGGCGGAAGCTCTGAGAACGGCGGCCAGGACCTTGCCTGACTCCAATGGCATGGCCTTGACGGCCTAACTTCACTCCGGGGGGAGAGATTCTTAGCCTCTACGATGCTGGGTTGGGGCTGGGGGTTGGGAGGGAGCGGCTGGAGGTGAGTGGCTGAACGTCCACTTGATTGGTTTCTACGGACTTGCCCGTTCGGGCTGGACTGAGACAATGGGGTGTTTTTATTTGTTTGTGGTTTTGGCTGGTTGCCAAGGGTTGGTTTTGGGTGGGCTTAAGAGTTGTTTTGTTGTTGGTGGGGTCCCGTCCGATATTGCCCAAGCACACGCGTGGCCTGTCTCGGCCTTTCCCGCGCACCTGCCCCACGCGCCCCCTCCGCTGATCCCCCGCTTGCAACACAGCGCTTCAGCTCCCCGGGGAAGATGCCATCTTTAAAAGTAGTGACCCTTAACGTTAAGGGTCTGAACAACCCTGTGAAGCGCAGAGCGATCCTATCCCTGCTCGAAGGGACGCAAGCGGACATATGCCTTCTGCAGGAAACTCATCTGCTACCCAAAGATTGTCATAGGCTGAGCTCTGCCGAATTCCCCACCCAATTCTTCTCTTCGGCAGCGACCAAGACTGCAGGCGTAGCCATTCTTTTAGCTAGCTCTTTCAGGGGCGAGGTGTTGTACAAATATGCCGAACAAAAGGGGAGGCTCCTAGCATATCGCATGCGACTTGGGGGTATTGCCTTCACGGTTGGCTCCGTTTATAGCCCGAATGATCACCAGGATCGCTTCCTGGATTCAGTGTTGGTGGACGTCACTGCCTCGCCCGATCGCCATATTGTCTTGGGGGGAGACCTGAACGTTGTCTTCGACTCGGCTATGGATAGGTCTGCACAGCGCTCCCCACAGGCGGGGGAGCTTTCCCGCACGGTACAAGACCGGATTGCAGAGATGGATCTGCACGACCTCTGGCGCGCTATGCACCCTACCGATAGGGACTATTCCTAGTTCTCCCATGCGCACCGCACTTATTAGCGGTTGGACTACCTCCTGGTGAGTGGCCCGCTACGCACAGCCGCCACGGCGGCGGACATCGGGGTCCTGTCCCTGTTCGATCATGCGCCGGTTTCCGGCGTCTTTGCATGGCCGGCGGCCTCCCCCTCTCGAGGGATGTGGCGGCTTCGGGATACTCTTCTACATAAGAAGTCGGTTGTGAAGCGAGTGGGGGAGGTCATTCAGGATTATTTGGTCCACAATGGCAACTCCGACACGTCTCAAGCGACGCAGTGGGCAGCCTTGAAGGCGGTCCTCAGGGGAGAATTTATCTCCATCTCCTCGGCCGAGAACAGGGAGCGGCAAGGTAAGAGGGACGAACTAACTGCGCAGGTCAGGGAACTTGAGCAGGTTCACCGCCGTACAGGGGCTCCTCGAGTTTGGAGGCAGCTGAAAGCGGCGAGGAAACTCCTTTCTGCGCTGGACCTAGATCGGGCGGAATATGCTGCGTTGCGTCTGAAGCATGCCTTTTACACGGGCGGGGACAGATGTGGTAGGCTCCTGGCCCATCGGCTCAGGGCTGCACAGCAACGCAATGTGGTGAAGGAGCTAGTGGGGGCAGACGGGGTTACTGTTCCCGGTGACGCGGAGGTGGCGGACTCCTTTCGTAGCTTCTACGAAGCGTTATATGCCGCGGAGCCCTCCTCGCCAAGGGACGCTGAGGACTATCTAGAGTCTGTGACCCTCCCGGTGCTAGAGCCCGCCCAGGCGGACCACCTGGAGAGGGACATCCATGTGGAAGAAGTCATCTCCGCTATAGCGCGATTGAAACATGGTAAAGCCCCGGGCCCGGATGGTTACACGGCCTTGTTCTACAAGACCTTCTGCTCCGCTGCGGCACCAATCCTGGCTCGCCTGTTCAACTCCTTCTCCGAACCGGGCGCTATCCCGCCGGACCTTCTTTCCGCGACTGTGTCAGTTATTCCGAAACCCGGGAAGGATCGGACCTTGTGTGGTTCGTATAGGCCTATTTCGCTTCTGAATGTGGATCTTAAGCTCTATACGGGGATTCTAGCGACCAGGCTTGGACTGCACCTACCGGGCCTGGTGGAGGCGGACCAAGCTGGATTTGTACCCGGTAGACAGACAGTTGACAACACCAAGAGAGTGACGCACATATTAGAAAAGGCCTCGCGCGTCCCGGGGGAGCGGATGTTGCTGTCGATCGATGCGGAGAAGGCCTTTGATAGAGTTCATTGGCCGTACCTTGAGCTGGTTCTCAGGAAACTGGGAATCGGCGAGAAGTTCCGCACCATGGTCTTCAATTGTTATAAAAGACCATCAGCATCGGTACGGGTCAATGGGCACAGCTCTGGTAGTTTTGTCATTGAGCGCGGCACGAGACAGGGCTGCCCCCTCTCGCCGCTTTTGTTCGCCCTCTACATGGAGCCGTTCGCCCAGAGAATTCGCGATAATCCGGACGCTATTGGGGTTAAGATGGGTCAGTATACCCATACTGTTAGCCTTTATGCGGACGATGTCCTGCTGACCCTGGACGACCCCAGGAGGTCACTCCCTGCTTGCGTCCAGGAACTGAACGCCTTTGCACGCGTGGCCGGCTTTAAAATGAATATGGCCAAATCGGCTGCCCTGGACGTGTCGCTCGCCGCGGACACCAGGAGAGACCTCCAGCGTCTCTTCCCCATGCAGTGGTCCTCGTCCACGGTGCCATACCTGGGGATCCTGCTAGCGCCTTCGCTGCCTGAAATGGTTAATGCTAACTATTCTTCCCTTAGCAAGAAGATTAAGGAGGAACTCGGCCGATGGAGCAAGGGCCTGCTTTCGTGGCTGGGCCGTATCGCAGCGGTGAAGATGACGGTGCTGCCTCAGATCCTATACCTTTTTCGCGCTCTACCTCTCCAGCCCCCTGTGGGTTGGATACAGCAAGCGCAGGCTGACATCTCCCGTTTCGTTTGGCAAGGCCGCAGGCCTCGGATGAAGAGGGTTCTCTCCACGCTTGCTCCGGAGGCGGGGGGTCTTGGTATCCCGGATCTCCGGAAGTATTTTCAGGCGGCGCAACTCCGATATTTGGTGGAATGGAGCAGGTGGGAATCTGATAAGCACTGGCTCTTTCAGGATCAGGCGGTGGCGGGCCGTACCCTTCAGGAGGTTCCATTCCTGCGGCGCGCGCATCGCCCGGCTAATCTTTATGCCTCCTTTGTCACCCGGGTCACCCTGCGGGTGTGGGATGCGGTTTGCGAGCCCCGCGAATTAACTACCTTCCCATCACCGTTTACGCCCATAGTTGGTAACCCGGACTTTACTCCGGGCTTAGAGCCGGGAGCTTTTTCCCACTGGGTGAGTGCAGGTTGCAGGGCACTTTTTCAGATTCACGGGCCGGAAGGCGTGCTTCCTTTCCAGCAACTCCGACAGGAGTTTGGCCTGACGGAGGCAGACAGATTGCGCTACATGCAGGTCCGCCACTGGGCTCTCCAACCCCAAGTGCGTAACGTCGCAGCCCGTCAAATCACACCTTATGAGCGGTGGCTAGTGACCCGGACCTCGGACGCCAAGCTCATTACCGATCTGTACAAATTTCTCCAACCCCGACGTTTCACTATCATAACCCTGGGAGGGAGCGCTGGCACAGAGAGTTGGGCAAGACCCTGAGTCACAAGGAGTGGGACAAGATCGCATATCGGGCGAGGCACTCTGCGTACCACACTGGGCTAACGGAGACCTTTACTAAGGTGTCCACCTACTGGTATTACACCCCGGAGAGGCTCTATGAAATGCACAAACTCACCGACAAGGGATGTTGGCGGGGCTGCGGACAGGAGGGTACTCTATCGCACATTCTTTGGGATTGCCCGGTACTGACTGCTTACTGGAAAGAGGTCTTGGATGAGGTGGATAGACATTTTGAGATTGAACTGCCGCGCTTCCCGGCGTTTGTTTTGCTAGGCCTTCCCAACGACCTAATGTACCCGCTGAAGTCCCGCAGGGGTAGACAGATTGCTATTGCGCTAGGCTCAGCGGTCCAAAATATCCTTGTCCACTGGCGCACCTCCACTGCCCCCTCCATCACTGGTTGGTTACATAGACTCTGGCAGGTACTGGGTATGGAGAAGATGTCGCTTACAGTAGCTGGAAATGTAGATCAGTTCGAGGAGCTATGGCACCCCTTCCTGGCACTACTTTCCACAGAATTCCGGGAGCTCACATGCCCGAGGTACCTGCGCCTTCTTAGGCTGACGCCACCGGCGGCCCCGGCGGATTAGGATGAATGGGGATGGGGGGATTGGGGTTGGGGGTAAGCTGTATGGGGCAGATTTTTCTATTACGGGCTATTGGACGGGGTTGTTGGGGTATTGTTTCTTTCTTTTTCCTTTCTTCTGGGGACGGGGGGCTCGGAGGGACTGCGTTGTGTCTTACTGTATTGCTGGAAGCTACTTGCACTTAGCTTTGGCTGGGGGGTTGGGGAATATGGGAGGGTTGTGCGCACTGCCTTATTGCCTTACAACTGATGTCTTCCCTTCCCCTCCTAGACCGCCGACCTCCCCCTTTTGACCAGAACTGCTTCCACTCGTCTTTTTTTCTTTTCACTGTACTGTATGTAACCTTGACCTCCTACTTCCCCATGTTTCTTTTGTTTTAATAAAAATGCTTTAAACCTAAAATGGACACAGGTTTGCGCGCTTTAGCAACCTGACCCCAAACAGTCGCAGGTGAAGGGCTTTCATCATGGATGGCAGTCCGCATGTAGACATCTCTCCTGTATGAAAACTTCACAGCTAGAGGTTCATCGCAACACAACACACTGCACTGTTCCCGCACAAGCTTTTGACAAACAAGTTCTTTTTGGAAACCTGTACGGTTAGAGCGGATTGTGCCACAAGCAACAGTGTCTACGTTGGCCAATTCCCTGAACAACCGCACACCAGTGTAGAAGTTAACTACATATAAATGGTGACCTTTGTTAAAAAGTCCTCTATCAAGTTCCCACACAATTTTCTCAGTCACTCCAAAAGTGGATGGACAACCAGGGGGCTTAATATTGGATTCCGTACTGGTGTACACCCTGAAATTAGAGACATATCCAGTGCTACTGTCACACAGCAAATATATCTTAATTCCATAGCATGCCCTCTTACTGGGAATGTATTACCTAAAAACCAAGCGGCCCTTGAACAAGACCAAAGACTCATCCACTTCTGTTTCTTTCCCTAGAGCCTAGATCTCAGAAAATCGATCTACAAAGTGATCAATGACAGGCCTAATCTTAAAAAGACGGTCACAATCAGGGTGATCTCGTGGCAACACTAAACCATTATTGACAAAATACAGCATCTGAAGCAGAAGCAAAAACCTATCACGACTCATGGCTGCTGGAAATATAGCTGTTGTCATCAAGGGACTAGTAGACCAATATGAAGACATTGATGGCTTGCTTAGCAAGCCCATCAAAAAAGTTAAACCCAAGAACTTCTTCAACTCTTATAGATTTGTGGGAGTCCATCGTGTAGCTCTAGAGTGGGGCCTAAGGCTGGCACTGTTGTCCCAAAAAAACAAATTAGTCTGCTCAACAATCTCTGCCAAAAATACATCGTCAATAAACAACTGAAAGAAATGTATCTGCAAAAAGTTTTCAGTATTGACTCTACACCCTGCAACACCAGTAATGTCTGGCAATTGCCGGCTGCACCATGCCTGGGGCAATCCAGAGGTCAGCACTTCCAACTGTAAGCCTTGCATCCCTAGGCTGCAGCCCAGATGCCTCTTACTGCACATCAATGTCCTCCTCTAAAACAGGCACTTCAGCTGCACTAAGAGTAGCTTCATCCGCACTGAGAGTAGCTTCCTCATCCGATGATTCCATGTGGAGAGAAAACTCACTGCCTGAATCTTCCACTCCCTCCTGTGCCTCCAATGCAGAGTCAGTGTCTGAACCATGGTCAGAGTAAGACTCAAAAAGCATACCAACAACCTGCTGAGCAGTAATCCTGCGGCTAGCCATTATCCTTACTAAGAAAGGAGACTGCACAAACAAGTCAACAACAACCAACACTGTGCAAAATAAGGAAAAAAAAGTGTGCCTTTATCACAAAGATCTATATACTGAAAAATTATGCGTTGCACTTGAAAGAGACAGTTACACTCACCAGCACCTACTCTGTAGAGACACAGCAAAAACTAATGAAATCCTACTAGAAAGAAAAAAAAATGACTCACAAGACAACAAAATACACATTGAGCACAAATACAAAAAGTTTGACGCTCAAACAGAAGCCAAACATACTGCTATTATTCCACCATCCGTAAAAAACACATTCATGCAGAAAAATGAAACTTATATTGTACAAAAGTCTCTTACCAAACACATGCAACTACATAAACAGCAATACCACCAGTAACGAAACCGCAACCTGGAACAGTCTAAAGAGCAAAAGCATTGAACTTGAACAAAACGGGAGAAATAAAGCATTACGATTGCAATACACTAGAAATAAAACAATTAACATTATAACACTCTATGTCACTACCCAAATGGTCATTCTGCCAGAAGGGCCTTCAAATAGGGCTGAGAAAACACTGTGCTCCCTTTCGAAGCGACCCTTGCCCAAGGGCTCGCTTCCAATACAAAGAAAAAAAATCCCTGGTGCCTAGTGAGGGCATTTCTGCTGCACGATCACGAAGCTGTGTGCGATCGTGAAGCAGAAATGCCCTGCACATTGACATCAGGACATCCGGGGAGAGGAAAACTCTTCCCTCTCCCCCAATGCCTCTGTGCATGTAGGAACCCCCCATTCCCTCCCCAGAGCAAGGAAACCTACCTTGTCCTTTCAGACCCTGGAAGCATAGGGCTTCTAGGGCTTCCTGATGACGTTGGCGCACGCTGACGTGATGGGATTGCCCAGGGAGGTTCGGGGGTGGCAGTGGATATTCTTCCGCTGCCATCCCCCTTTGTGGGGGCTTGATGGGCTGCCCATGGGGGAAGCACCAGCGCTTCCCCCATGGGTGGGTGGCATGATGGAGCAGTTCCGTCATGAGCACTCAAGGAGTTAAGAGTCTTGCAAGTAGCTTTGAATCCAATTTTAACCAACAAATGCCAATTTGACAGAAGCAATCCATTCACCCAGCCAGCTCAGTGTAGAGGTGTCCCTCCTCCAAGTAGGTTCAGTGTGAGCCACTGACATTTCCTTTTTCCTGATCAGCAGCTTGCTGTCTCAGGCTTTCAAGAGGGAAACAGGTCCTCTGCCCCTGGCACATCTCTTCCCTAGAAGGTCCCTTGAACTCAGGAGGTCTGCTGTGTCAGGCCCAAGTTCCTGGGATTCAGTTCCTTCTGAGGCTGATAGGCACTCTCCCTGTAGAGGGAGGACCTTGAGCTTGTGGCTAATTTGAAGTTGGTTTCCCAGTCTTCTTGCCTTTTCTCTTGGATAGTTGGACCGTTTTTCCAGGTTCCAACTCCTCTTTTTCATTCTGGGCTTTGCATTGCGTTCTTGTTTTTTGCACACACCCATTCAGGTATACCCAGCATAGCTGCATGGGTCTTTCTTTCAACTTCAGCCCAGGATGAGGTCTCCAGATCATTACCTAGCAGACATTCTACAGGAATTTCCGAGGATACCACCATCTTCTTTTTACCAGTAACCCCTCTCCAGTCTAAGGACACTATCACAATGGGATGGACCTTCGCCTAATTATCAGCACTGAGGCCTGTGAATCTCTCATCAGTCAGGGAGTCTCCTGGGGACACCAGTTTTTCGGTCGCCATCATGACACTTGGACCTGTATCCCTCAGGACAAAAACTCTAATCCGTTTATATGAGGCTGTTATCTGTATTTTTCTATATTAATAATGGGCCAGACAGCAATGGCAGCTACATACACCCTCTGAGACTAAAGTTGCTTCAGTGAGCTCTCAGAAATTGTCAGAGCTCACTTGGGATCTCATCTGAAGACTTGCAGCTACATTTACTGCAGATGCACTAGGGGGACTCTTTTTGTTGGGAGAGCTACGGTTTTTAGTTTGGTGCCCACTACCTTGCAATTAAAGCACCAAGCCTTCTTGTATTCCCAGTTCTCACCCTGGTACCCATCCTTAGACTGTGTATTGGCCTGGGACCCACCTCCTGAACAGGTTTTTGGGGGCCTCACGAAGACTCTTGTTTTTTGTTTTTCAACAGGTCACCATCTTTCCCTTGGGTGGGCTTAGTGATCCCTATCTTTTTTTCACCAGCCATGAGATTTTTTGGTCACCCTTGTTTTGGCCCAGTGGCTGGCCTTCCCAAACTCAAGGAGAAAGAGCACCTAGGTCTACCAAGTACTGATGTAATTTCTCGGGAACACAGTTACTAAACAGGTGCTCCTTTATATTAAGATTATAAAGCTCAACATAGTCTTGCACATCATTATCTTTCAATATTTTCAATGAAAAGTCTACAAAATCGACCCAGGTATGACTCTGGGTTTTTTAAGTCTCCCGGAACCTGATCCTGTATTTCTCAGTGGTATGTCCAAAGCCTTCAATCAGGGTATCCTTCATGAGGTCATAGGAATCAGCATATGCCCCATTCAGTGCCAGGAGCCTGTCCCTACACTTTCCTGAGAACAGTTCCCAGAGAAGAGAGCCCCAATACTTTTGGTTGACTTGCCTCATTTTACAAACCATCTAGAAGGCTTTAAACTCTTTGGTGTGATCATCACTCTGTGTATATTTGGGGAGAATCCCTCTGGGGATCTTTGGGTCAAACGCTTCATCTTTCTCCCTATTGATTAGCTTGCTGCCACCAGAGATGGGTCCTAGACCCTTCTCGGCTATTTCTTTTTCTATAGCTAAGAGTTTGGATTCAAAGGCTATCCTCTTGGATAGTTTTTGAAGATGAGCATCTTCGCTCTCTAAGTCTTTTGGTGCATTTTATCTGGCAGAAATACTTATCGGTAAGGTTGCATTGGGAGAAATCTGCTGAAATACAAACTAATTTGTTGTTTGTTAATTTGGGATGTAGAAAATCTGTTTACCACAATTACAGGTAGCTCAAAATGCTCAAGTACAGAAGGAAATCCCACCTGAAATGTACTCCTACTTAGAGCAGGTACATTTTTTTGTCATTATCACATAGAAGCATGAATGTAAAACATAAAAATACTTAAATATATATATATTTTTTTTAATTAACATTATCCACTGTAGGAAGACTGCTCTTTATGTAGGATATCAAAACGAGATGCTCTGTGCAAAGAATCCGACAGGGGCTTGATCTAGCAATCCCATCGTGGTGTTATCTGTAGGACCACTGTTGGAATCATCATCAACTTCATCCACTTCAGGCTCCTCTCCAACTCTTTCATTAGGGGTTCCTTCCTTGGCCAAGAATCTAGCATTTTCTACAAGCAGTTTTTGCAGGTGTGCCTTATTGGGTCTAGATCCCGTGGGAAGGTTGCATGCTTGGCAGAGGTATTTAGGTCGGTCTAAATTAGGTTTCCCGTAGGGTCCCAGGTTGAGCTCCTGGGAGGAACCTGCCTCAGACATGGTATTAAAGTAGTTGGGCCTCTTTTTGAAAACTACTAATATTCTAAGTACTTTCTAACGGCCAAACTAATTTAAATGCTTTTTCAAATTTAAACAGTTTCGCTGTTGGGCTTAAAACAAGGCTCTAACAGCTAGGTTTTAAACAATTTAGAAAAGATCTAAATTGGAAAAATGTTTTGGGCTAAATACAATTTCGGATTCCTTAGTGGAATCACTTATTAATCATGTGGTACAGCAGATGTTGAGTCTTGTATCCCACCGCTTCTTCGCCAATGTAGGAAGCTGGCTCTTTATTAGTATATCAAAACGACATATACTGCGCAAGGACTCCGGGAGTCCCTTACGAGTGGTCCGATGCTTAATCTAGCAATCCCAAGGTGCTCTTTTAGTGTGGTCGAGCAGCCTTAGGCTTCTCAGAGAGAAGTGTAAGAAATCTGCAAATACACACAATAGTCAATGAATGATGCACCCAACTCAATAAAGAGATACACACCAATTTATAAAAATAACACGTATCTTTATGTATGTTCAGGTAACACAATCCATACGATCAGGTCAGTATGTTTTTCAAGGAAAAAACGTTTACATTTACACAGCGACACTGTGCATTTTTCAGAGGCTGCAATGTTATCTTAAGGAAAGAAAAACAAATACGAAATACGAGGTCTTTTAAAAAATATATATATATTTATTGGCATTTTCAAAAGAAAATACAAAAACTCAAAACTACAACAAGCCAGTACACTAGCTATGCATATACAGAATTCAAATCTGCACAATCCGATCATTTCAGGTGTTGTATAATATGCGCCCATACCATGAATATCCAACAGAGAAATAAAAAAGACATCCGCATTTCATTGTTCATCAAGTACAAAGCATATGGGGAGCGTGATCACAAGACCAAGCCTTTTCACATATCATTTGCACTGCATGCAGGTTAACTGTAAGGAAAGAATGTTTTGCAACATTTCACAATAGCCCAGCAGTTGACTCTGTGTGTGTCAAGACGTTTCCATCTGACCCCTGTCTCTCTATGGCCCAAGTGATGAATGGCTCCCAGATGTCTCTAGGTCTTGAAGTGGAGGGCATTAATTCCCAGAATGTGGTTAATTGGGAGTGACCATATGTGACGTCCCTGATCCACTCCTTAATGGAAGGTACCCTCCTCTTCCCCAGTGCACGGCAATCCGGGGTTTAGCAAATAGAAGTAATAACGCGTGTAGTTTGCGGACCTTAACGGGCGTGTTTCTAACATAGCTCAGCAGGCCAAGCAGAGGGGGGGGGGGGGTGACAGAGACGTCCCGATGATCTGGTTGATCAATGTGAAGATTGTGGATCAGAAGGATCCCATGCCAGGTATAAGACGAATGAATAAGTAAACCCACTGCGCCAGCGGATTTCATTGTCTCTCTGCCCCATGCGGTGTAGACCTGTAGGTGTTTTATAGAACCGTTGGAGGAACTTTTAATTGAAGCAGGCGAAGCTTATTGTTATGTCGTATATTTCTTTAATTCCACGAGGTAAGAACATAGAGTGTAATGGTTTAATAGTTCCATGTGGAACATTGATTGTAAAGAGCTGTTGAGAGGAAGACATCGCTTCCCTGGCTCTCACCTGTTATATTACTATTTCTTGGAATAAATACTATATCCGACTTCTACATCTTGTTGACTACCTTCACTTCAAATTGGCGACGAGGGAAACTGGCGTTTGGTCATCTTTATAAACTATTTTACTGGAAGTATATCGAAGGAAACCTCATTTTAAAAAAGAAAAGAAAAGAAAGCGGACCGGAACAAGAGACTTCTGTGAGTTATTTTTTTTACATTCACCTTGACGTTGCCACCACTTGCCGACTGCGCTTTAAATTAATTATAAACTGTGTGAATAGTAAACACAGCGCCGCTTACAAATCAACCGTTACAAATCAGCGTCTACCTGCATTTTTCAACTGTGCCTGCCATTCCACTGCATGCGCCGACCGCGAGGGGGACTGCGCACGTCACTTATAACGCGACTGCAACAATACCCTCAGGATCTGACGTCATACGCAGGTCACGCAGCGTGACCCCAACGTGGCGGCCATTTTACAGCCAATGTTTACATATCGAGTACTTCTCGGGAAGTAATGAGAAGCTGTGGCACATTCTGAAATAAGCGTTAAAGGTCGTGTAGTGCAACGCGAAAGAGACAATATCTACATTTCACAGAAGATACATTCGGGACAGCACAGTAAGGTGAAACGGATATTTAAAAAAAAAAAAAAATTTAATGGTTATTTTTTTTTTGTGGAACATTATAACAGGTGAGAAAGTCGGGAGAAGGTTGTTTTTGTTTATTTAACTTGTACTTCACAGTGCATGGAAGAAGGTGATTCCAGTGTAAATACTGTGGTTAAGGACAGAGACATGGCACAACAACATTTTTCAATTAGTCCTCCTGAACCATTTTGGGTTAAAGGTACCCAACCCAGTATAAAATGGATAGAATGGAAAGAATATTTTGTTAATTATTTGGAAGCCGTTGATGAAACCAAGAAAATGAAACCCGAGCAAAAAAAGAGACTTTTATTACATTCTTTAGGTCCCATAGGATTAAAGACATTTTCAAGAATGAGTAAGTCTGATGACTCCAATCTAGATGAGTTTGAAAACGCGATAAAAAATATGGATAAGTACTTTGCACCCAAGGTGTGCATTGGGGTCATAAGACACAAATTCTTCCAAAGAAAACAAACTAAAGAGGAAACTGTGGATGAATGGATGGATGACCTCAAAAAACTAGCCATTGATTGTAAATTTGACAATTTGCATGATGATCTCATACGTGATCAATCGGTAATGCACAACAACAACTCTGCCCTACAAGATCGTCTTTGGGTTAATGGTGATGCACCTCTTGATGATGTTGTAGCCATCATGAGAAAATCTGAAATGTCAGGGAGGTGTGCCACGGTTGTGAAGGAGACTGAGAAAGATTTGTCCAAGGCTTCTGGAACTGTTTGTAAGTTTCAGGCTTCCAATAGAAATTTTCCTCAGCAGCAGCAACAAGGGAGATGGACTGGTCAGCCTACAAGAGTTCAGAACAAGAACATGGAAGATAGGAGATGCTATGGATGTGATAGTAAAGAACATCTAGCATTTAGTAGACTATGTCCAGCGTTAAAGAAAAAGTGTGGTATTTGTGGACTTTTAGGTCACTTTAGCAAGATGTGTCGCAGACGCAGTAATGTGAAGTATGTGTATGAAGATGAGTTTGAGAACGGTAAGTGTCGGTGGTGGTGTTGCTCCTCACAGGCGAGCAATATTCCGCTTAGCTACCATCTGGCCAAGCGTTGACCAGAGTTTGCCTTTGGTGTTCAGGTCCGTGAGCTCCCAAACATTTAGGAGACACCATTTGGCCTCGAGCCGCATTTCTACCCCTCATACATCACTCATACATTCATGTATTTCCCTCCAATAGTTGTGGATTAGAGGACACTCCCAGATAATATGTAGAAAGGACCCCTCTACGCCACAATTTCTTTTACACAGCCCCTCTTCGTTCCTGCCCATCAGTACCAGTCTAGGACTGGAGAGATATAAACAATGTAGGATCTTTAATTGAATCAGCCTACGGTTTGCTGAGATGGTGAACTTCTTTGGCGAGGAGAATGATTCATGCCACTCCTCGTCGTCCAATTCCAGGCCGTCCCGCCCCCACTTCTCCCTCAATGATGTAAGAGGATCTGGGGTGTTGCGTATTACCTTCTTTTTTTTTTTTTTTAATATTTTTTTTATTAAACAAGCCGTAGGATAAACATTGGTACATTGATTACTTCATAATTAGAAAAAATTTCCAGGCAATATACAAGAGACAAAACTACACAAACTGCAATGACGTATGACTAAACGTTTTTCCTTTCATAAAAAGCTAAAACAAAAACGTAGTCAGATTGAAAATATAAAAACTATTGGTATGGAACAAACATCAAGATTACAATACGGATTAATAAAGTGCTAGTGCACTGTAGTATGGAAGCCGCTAATTTAAAACAGCAAGAATATTATTGTACACATTTTTTTTTTTTTTTTTTTTTTTAAGTGCTAGTGCAGTATCATGTAAAGTTGGCATATGTAAAGAGACTAGAGCGTTAAAGTGGGTGGACCGACAATATATATCAGGAGGAGTATTATCCTATTTCTTTAAAGTACAAATGCAAAATCGCACAACGTTAACAAATTAATATATCTATGATGGAATACACAAACGACTGGTATAATATAGCAAATTAAATATGTAGTTGAAATTCTTAAAAATGTAGAAGCAATACATTCTAAAAATTTGACTTAAATAAGACTATTGACTTCCTTTTATCGATTCAAGCATCTCAAAATATTTCCAGTTCCTTTCAAACCTAGCAATCGCTCCCACTCTACCTGCATAAGCTCTCTCAAAGTTACATGTTCTTCTCATTTTATTAATCCATTTTAATTGGCATGGGGCTATCATAGATTTCCAATTTTGTAAGATTAAAGATCGTGCTACCGCCGTAGAGATAAAAATAAACACTTCTTCTGATTTGTTAAACCTGTTCCTATCTTTACAGATACCGAAAAGGGCTATCTCTACCTCTGGTAGTAGAATTTTCCCAATTGCCATCTCTATGTCTATAAAAATCCCCTTCCAAAAGGATTCTAACTTAGGACAGGAGAAGAAGATATGTTGCCAGCCACCCTGACCCCTAGTTTTACATCTGAAACATTTGTTCTCGTATGCAGGGAATATTTTCTGCAAAGCCTCAGGGGTATAATATAACAACCAACGAGAAAAAAAAGACATACGTTTAAAATTAGCTGCACGGAGTGCTTTGTTTCCTAAATGACATATAACTTCCCAGTCTTTATCTGTAAAAACACACTGAGTCATAAGGCTTATTTTTTCTAAGTGACAAGCAGTTATAGGAGATGGTCCAGAGGGGAAGAGCTTTTTATACCAGAATCCAATACCTGTATGTTTCTCCCCATATAGAGTTGTTAACAAAACATTAGGTGTTGTATCTAGCCCTCCTATTTCTTTTTTTATAAAATTGACCAGTTGTATATATTCGAAGAACCTAATACGTCTAGGATGTGCTCTATCTATTACCGTTTGCCAGCCAATTACAGAATTTTGGATGAGTAGGTGCCTTATTTCCCCAAATCCAGCGGATTCCCATTCTAGCAGGTGATTCAATGATATCTGAAGACCCATCTTAGCACATTCTATCAGTTTCAAATAGATAGATCCATCTGAACCATATTTTTTAAATAAGAGCCGTAATCTTGATGCATATCCCATCAGTGTCTTTATATCTGGTTTTCTTAGGAAGCTTTGCAGTTTTTAAAAAGAAAAAAATTTGAGAGCCTGATTCCTCAAGCATTTTATCCCAAAAAAAATTGTCTCTTGTCTGTCTATTCCTTAATAATCCCGCCACTATGTCAAAAAAAGCTGCTTCATAGTATGTTTTAAAATGGGGCAGAGCGAGTCCACCTAGATTTACTGAAAGTTGTACCACCGAAAGCTTGGCTCTTGAGGCCTTTTTATTCCAAATAAATCTCCTCAGCATGGATTCAAGTTCATTAAAAAAGGCCATGTTAACTTTAATTGGGATATTGCTAAACAAGAATAAAAGCAAGGGCAGTACGTTCATCTTTACCAAAGCCACTCTGCCAATCAAAGACAAAGGCAACAGGTCCCATTGTTCAAGTAAGCTCTTGATTTTGTTCTTCGTTTTTAAATAATTTAAACGAAAAAGTTCTTGATACTCCCTGGTTACATAGATCCCTAGGTATCTTATTGGATCCCGTTTTTCTGCTTGGGGCTGGAGTTCTAGCGGAAGAAAATCTGAATTTGAGCATAAAACAAGAACTTCTGTTTTTTTCTCATTGATCTTATAACCCCCAATCTTTTCGTATTCCTTAAGATCTTTCATAAGATGAAGAATATTTTCTTTATCGGGGGCCATATATAAGATAATATCGTCTGCGAATAATTTTAGTTTTGACATTCCAACGATTGGGGGAGATATTGCTACATTATTCCTTAATTTTATTACTAGAGGCTCAATAAAAAAGTGAAAAGCAAAGGGGATAAGGGGCACCCCTGTCTAGTGCCTCGATTAATTTTTATCTTCCCTGCTTGCCTAGCATTAATTATAACCTGGGCTGATGCCCCTTCATAAATATTCTGTAGCATATTAATAATTAGAGCAGGGAACCCAAAATAACCCAAGGAAGTAAATAAAACTGACCAGTTAACTAAATCAAACGCTTTTTCTGCATCAATCATTAAGATGCATGCAGGGATTGAGTTAATATTAAAAAAATCTAACGCCTGTATCAAATATTCTGTATTAGCAGCCATATAGCGACCGGCTATAAACCCCGTCTGGTCTTGATGTATTACCTCCTGGGCTGCGAACACAAATCTTTGAGCCCAGATTTTCATAAGGATCTTATAGTCCGAGTTCAACAGACTAATTGGTCTAAAGGAATTCACATCCTCGGGGTTTTTATCTTTCTTCACGAAACTAATAATTGTGGACTCTTTGAACTCTAAAGGAACCGTCCCGCCAAGTCGAATAAAATTAAATAGATTTTTCAAGGGGTCTTCTAGTTCCTTCAAAAACACCTTATAAAACTCAATTGGGAACCCATCTATTCCTGAGGCTTTCGCTCCCGCTGTTTCCTTTATACCATTTTGTATTTCTAGGGAACTTATTTCACTATTTATTTGATTATGCCTGGAGACAGAAATTTTGGGTATATCCAGATTGTCAAAATATTCCCTGATTAGTGTTTCTTCCACTTGAATAGCAGGAGAATAGATTCTCTTGTAATGATCTAGGAATATTTTCGCGATCCCCTCACTCCGAGTCTCTGTGCCACCGAGGGGATCCTGAATTTTCAAAATAACAGAGGACTCTTGTTTTTTTCGGATCGAGTTAGCCAAAAGCTTCCCCATCAGTTGACTATCTTCATATAGTTTTTGCTGGAAGGCCTTTGAGCTGTTTATCTCTTCCAAAATAAAGAAGTCCCTGAGCGATGCTTTGGCTTGTTCCCATTTATTAGGCATTTGATGCAGTTTTAATGCGTATTCTTTCTCAGCGATACACTGAAGGGTAGATATTTTTCCCTTACGGACGTTTGCCTTGTTGCTGGAATATGCTATAATCTGTCCTCGGGCTGCAGCTTTAAATGCGCCCCATATTGCAAAAGGCTCTGCTGAATCCTTATTGACCAAAAAAAACTCTTTTATCCATTCTCTGAAGCTCTCTACCCATAATGTATTCTGTAAGAGGGTACGATCCAGCTGCCACCTGGGACGCACCCCCTCCATACCCTCCAGAATCAATTCAATTTCAATCCTCCCGTGATCTGAAAACGGATTACAACCTATCGATGCGTTGGAGATTTGCAACGATCTGGAGGATAGAAATAAGTCTATTCTAGAGGCTGTCTGAAATCTATTAGAATAACATGTGTAATACTCAATGTTGGGGTTCAGTGAGCGCCAAGAGTCTCGCAGTTGGTATTCTGCCATAAAGGCCTCTAGCACCCTTTTAGTTTTTGGTTTTAATTGTTTCTTATTCTTGTTAGAGGTATCCTTCTTTAAATCCTGAATGTAATTAAAATCACCCCCTATTATAATTTGCCCCGGAATACCCCTTAACGTTTCACTAATTTCAGTCAGGGCTGTGGTGTCATCCAAGATTGGGCCATAGTAATTTACAAGGTTGAATGTTTTTCCCAGCAATTTTACTACCACCCAAAGCCATCTACCTTTAGGATCTCTTTGTACCTGCACAATTTCCCAGGGTAGGTTTCTTGAGAAGTAGATTGCGACACCCCTCTGCGCCACCCCTGCTGAGGAGAAGAACCCATGGGAGAAATATCTTGGCAGAAACAATTTTGGATAATGTGTTTTCAGGTGTGTCTCCTGGAGGAAGACCACCTGGGGTTTAAGGGCTGTAATCCATTTTAAAAGGGCACCGTATTTCTGTTTGTTGAGAAGCCCATTTGCATTTAAGGACAGGATTTTGCATGGATCAAAACCCATCTATAGAAAAAAATCTTAAACATATTCTGTACCAACTAATTTCAAAAATAGCAGACCTACTGTGCTTGTATTTTTTTACTGCATTTACCCCCCCCCACCCTACACCCCCCCAGTGACGTGGGAGCCCCCCCTCCGTCCACGCAGCCCACATCTCCCCCCCCCATAGCTTCTTCAGGTGTCTTCTTGTTACACCTGGTGTGACCCACTAACCCAGGCGCCGCCTTGGTTGTTTCCCTCTTTTTTATTTGCTTTTATATAAATATATATATATTTTTTTTTTTTGTTTTTGCTAACAGAATACTCGGATTTCTTAAATGTAATCGCTTTTTAAGTTTTTTGAGCTTTTGAGCCTTATAACCTAGGCCTTTGTGGATATTTCATTGAGAAGAGTCTGGGCCTCTTCAATATCGGTAAACAAAAAGAATTTTCCCTTTACAAGAACCTTCAGCTTTGATTGCTGAGCAATCGAGGCCTGGGCGCCATTAGCTTTGAACAATTGTAACAATTTTACGAATTCTTTCCTTCTTTTGGCTGCGGCCGCAGTCATGTCTGAGAATATCCTACATTTAATAGTTTCTGAAATAGCAAACTGACGTTGTTGATAGGCCTTTGAAAGAATCCGCTCCTTAATCCTGAAGTCCGCAAAATTCAGTAAGATAGTTCTTGGAAAAGGAGAATTTGGAAAACGCTGAGCCGGTACTCTGTGGGCCCTTGTTATTGTTAGGTCTCCCTCAAAGTCTGGCAGGACTACTTTCTGGATGAAAGAGTTAACCCATTGTATCGTGTCTGGGCCTTCTGTTCCTTCGGGAACCCCCACAATTCTCAGGTTTGATCTACGAGAATGGTTCTCCAACTCCTCAAGTTTATTTTCCATAGAGATCCTCTTCTTTACAGCCTCCTTGGTTGCTCCTGAGGCCCTATTCATTTGATCTTCCAAGCTTGCTATCCTTGACTCAGCTTCCTGAACCCTTATAGGGAGTGCTAATGTTATTTCCTCCAGCTTATCTATTCTGGCATGGATGGCAGCAAGCTCAGTTCGTTGATTATTTTTAATCTCACGAATTTCGTCGAGAATTAAATTGAGCATCTCACGAATGTCTAGCTGGAATTTTGCTTCAGATCTCCCTTCAGAGTCCAGTATACTTAAGTCGAGCCCTGTTGCTTCTTCATTCCTGGGGGTTATCGCTTGTATGATTTCCCCATCCCTTACTTCCTCATTTGCTGTTGGAAGCTGGATTTGAGGTGTAGATACTGTCTTGTCGGGGCCTTTAGATAAAGCACTTGGGGTAGGTGTATCCTGTGAAGAGGAGGGGAGGTTCAATTTTGGAGTTGTTTTTTTCGCAAAAAGTGGAAAATCCTTCACTTCCTTTCCTCTGGTTCCACTCTTTCCACCCCCCTCTTCTGACTGGGCTGCTGGTATAGCCAGAGTTGGAGAAGAATTTGGGGGTTGAGGTTGAGGATGAACTACCACCTCTAGCTGAAGAGAAGGAACTACTGTATTAAGGTCAGCCATGTTGCCCTCCTTGATAACTTCTTTACACTGTTCTTCATGCTGTTGGGGGGTGGAGGAGAGAGGCAGTTCATCATCTGAAGACTCGGGTGTTGTATCTTCAGGCACAGGGCTTTCCTCCCTGTTGCCATCCTCTTTTTTATCCTTAGCAGCCTTGCGTGCCGCCTTTCTAGCCAGAGCAAGGCGAGTTTTAACCTTCTGTCGGGCAGCCGCTTCCACTTTACTGAGTTTGACTGCATCCTCGCACTCTTTCTGCGGTTTGCCCATCCTTAGAAGTGCAACCTCTCCTTTATATATATATATATATATTTTTTTTTTTTGCAAAGAACTTATAAAGCTTTTGAGACTTTAACTGTACAATTGCGTGACCATCAAGAGTTTTTTTTTTTTTTTTTTTTTTATTTCCTCACAATTACAGCTTGGCAGTCTTTATAAGGCCCTGGAGTTTGAGAAACTCCGCTGATACTTTACAGCCGATTTTTCACGAAATGCTTGTATAAAGTGTAAGACGCTTTATCCAGCTTCTGCTAATGAAAGGGTGAGATTGACATTTTTTTCATTTTTTTTCATTTTCCCCCGCTTTTGCCAACCTATCCCTAACCCCAGTCCTTGAATCTCACAGTTGTCGTGGTGCTGGTATCACTGAGGTATCATTGAGGGAGTGCTCACCTCTGGCATTCTTAGAATCCCGCCGACAGTCCAGGAACGTAGTGAGTGTAGTGATGCGGTAATTAACAGCTGAGCCGGACTCGCGGGGCAAAAGCTTTAAACGGCTCCTCTGCTTTCAATCCTCGGAGGTTTACATCCGCGATTCTGTGACTCCGACGCTTCCAACGCTCATTTCCTTGCTTCGCGGCGGCAGAAGCAGACTGTGAGAGCAGCGGGAAGCAGCTAGCGTCTCTGAGGCTCGATCGCCATTCCTGAAGGCGGGGCCATGGGTCGTGAGTCACGGGAGACTACGCAGAGGCGTGGATCTCTGCAGTCCCCGTCATCGTCGTCCGCCCCAGACAAATTGTTGATGGGAAAACGTTCTGCAATCGCGTATTACCTTCTTGTATGTGAGAGAGATAGCTTTTTCCTGTAGGTGCCCGTCGAATAGTCTGTCCTCTAGTGGGGAGGACTCCGGTAAGTGGGCCCAGCCGGGATGTTAGCTTGAAGGGAGTGCCTAACCTGCATGTATCTGAGATATTCTGATTCGGCTAGCTCGTGTGTCTGTTGTAGTGAAGCAAATGGGATCATTCTGTTTTTCCCCCAGAGGTCACCAATTCAGGAGAGTCCTATTAGGTCCCATTTATCAAACCCCTTAGTTCGACCATGTGTGCCCAAGGATTCGGAGTCCCATAGTGGGGTGGCAAGCGTGAGTTTTTTGCCCCACCCTAGAGTGCGGTTTACCATGTGCCAGATTTGTACTGAAAGCTGTGTGGGTCCTGTCAGGGGAAATGTGTTGGGTCTGGAATACAGTGACCTTGTGAAGCTACACCTGGGAGTATCCACTTGTTCATCTTGTACCTGGGGTCATCCCCACCACGATAAATGCACTAGTTTATGGCTGAGAGGTGCGCTGCCCAGTAATATTTTTTAATATCAGGGAGTACTATACCTCCATCATACCAGCCAAGTGTCAATTTTCGTAGTGATATATGCGGTTTACCATCCCAGGGGAGGTCTCTTTGGGTAGTTTCGATGTCTTTGAAAAATCTCGGCGGAACTGGGTCCGGGAAATTCTGGAGGGCATAAAGGAAACAAGGCAATGCCATCATTTGAAAGAGTAGTGAGTTTACAATGGGGTATACCCTAAGAACTCTCTGACCTGGGTCAGTAAACATAAGTACGTATATAGTGGTCAGGTTCTATAGATTATAGTCAAGAATTAATCATGAATTAGTTGTACAAAAAGAGTTATTAAGCAGAAAATCCCAAGGTGTAGTACACAAAAGCATTTATTTCAACATTGTTATAGCGTTGTGATTATCACTAAAGCATTTAGAAAACACAAACATAAAAGCTAAAGAAGGACCAATTACTTCATTGGATCAGAAGAGGACTGAAGGACATAAGTCTCAAAAGTTTTCTTATATAGCAACGTTATGTGGAGACAATTCTTAAGCATACAGTATATATTGAGTATTTACATAGTGCGCTCGAAGTGACAAGGAAAGGGAGACAGTTAAGTGGGTTGGGGGTGATTGGGTAGAAGTGAGGACTAGGTAAAGGGTGTTGTGACCTTATAACAATCACAGTGGTTTGAAATGCAACCTTTACAGACTAATTTAGTTCATTAGTTCCGTTCTATTCTTTAACATAGGGTCCGTATTAATCAGTGGGTTGCCTCCTATGTTAAGAAAATCAGATGCAATCCAGTCTACGTTTCGACCCCTGGATTAAGGGTTGATTGGAGCCTCAAGCTGGGGTCTTCATCAGGACAAGGAGGAGCTGGAGCGCCTAAAGATTAATATATTATTTTAGAAAGAGGAAATTTATCAAATCTGTAGTTAGCAAAGATTCTGTATTACTACCAAGGGCTCAATTGAAAAAATGGGCTTCTTACTTCATGTAAGGCCGTCCAGTGGCCTATTGAGGATGAACCTGCGTCGGTTCCATAGTGGTGTAGGAAGCCTAGGAAGTGTATTAAAAATGGAGGTTTAGGTACTGGGTCACTTAGAGTGAAACTGTGAGCATGTGTGCTCAAAGAGAAAACATCAGGGGACACTTACTAGGGCGTCAATGGCTATCCAATCAAAGGTACACAATTTCGGATCGAGTTGCGTCCGGGTATAATGGATCAATCTAAAAATAGAGGAGAAAGGGGTATATAGGTATTACCCTGTCTTTGTAGCATTGGAGGGTAGTATTACCAGCATTAATATAGACATTTAATGGCAAAACATGGTTAAGCTAACAACCCATGTTGGATTGGTCTAGTTATCAGAATAATTGCGTGTGAATTACATGGTCGAAAAGTAAAACACAACGGGGCAAAAAACTTTAAAGTTATCAGAATTACCCCGTGTGGATTCTATTGCCAGGAAGTAAAACACAGCGGAATTAATTAAAAGACCCTTTGAAGAATTCACTCCTTCCTCATAGAATGGTGTCGTATTAAAACATAATGTTAAACTGGTGGCCCCTCTCAGATAGACATGTCTTACTGGGTGAGGTAGATTAAGAGCGTGTCAATTACCTTCTTCGTTACTTGATTATAACGTGTCCTCAGAGCTAAGTCAGGATAGTTACTTGTATCAGCGCTGCCCGGTCGCGAGTGAAGCCGCGAGGTGCAGGCGCTGAATACTAACTGGGGGCTCGGCGGATTCCACCAATCAGGTGGCGGCCTGAGCCAGCACGATAGGGACTGTCTCTGAAGAGCCGTGTGGGAACGGGTTCTACCTTTCGCTCGGCGATCTCCTGCGCATCCGGGCACCGCAAGGGAGCGAGTGCTTCAGTAAACCTCTGTTGAACGGGGGGAAAGCAACGAGGCGTCCAGCGCTAAAGTTTCCAAGTGTAACAACCAACAACAGATAAATTCTTAGATACTTGTAGGAACTCCTTTAGCCAAACATAGTTAGCTTTAGTCTAAGGTTGGATTAATTGCCTACATAGTGGAAAAAATATCACTAAGTGCAACATATAGACATGAGTCAGAACACTGTTCAATAAATTATCACAGTTAAAAAAGTTGTTACTAATACATTAGAAACACATTGAAGCCCCATAGGGGTATGTGAAAAGCCCGTATGTATGTTCTAGGGTTATTCACAATATATCACTGAGTGCATCATACAGACGTGAGTCAGAACGCATCTGATAAAATATCACAGTTAAGGAAGTTGATACTAATACATTAGAGACACATTGAAAACCCATAGGAGTATTTGAGAAGCCCATATGTATCTTCTACGGTTATTCACAATTGATCAGAGCCATTTGGGAGAAAGTTACATCAGTTTCATTAAGTCCATTCTGTACAGAATCAAGTCTCTGCATCCATTTACATTCGCGTATGTTCAAAACAGAGTCTAGGTCCCCACCCCTGGGTCCCAGCGTGATTTTTTCTATAACGACCCATTTGAGGGATTCAGGTGTGTGATTTTGTGCCTGAAAGTGTTCCACTAAGGGCGGCCCCACAGTTTGGCATGTTATTCTACTACAGTGTTGTAGTATCCTGTTTTTTTGCTTAGTTTGGCCAATGTAAATGAGGTTACATGGGCACAGGATGGCATATATCACACTGTTACTATTGCAGTTTGTCAATGTTTTTAAATCAATGGTGACATTGTTGTGTGTGATACTCTTGGTTTCAATGCATAGTGCACATGCCTTGCAATTACTACATTTGTAATTTCCAATGATGTTCGGAAGGTTCCACATTGATTGTATAGTGGGCGCCGGTGGGGTGTCTAGCATAGAGCGGACCACCACGTCTCTAATACTTTTAGCTTTTTTAAATGCATGCATCGGTGGTTCTGGGACTTCAATCACGTCTGATATAATACTCCAATGACTGTTGATTAATTCTTGACTATAATCTATAGAACCTGACCGCTATATACGTACTTATCATTTGAAAGAGGGCTGCTCGTCCCAGTAACAAGAGTGGGAGTGTCTTCCATGTAGCAGTGTTGTGCTTGAACCTATGTAAGGGTGGGAGGAGATTCCGTTCATAGCGGAGCTTAGCATCCGTTGAGACAAAAATACCCAAGTATTTGAATCCTTCCGTTACTGTTTGAATCAAGTAGTCTTTTGGTACTGTGGGGGGGTCACCGTGTAGTACATATAGCAGTAACTTGCTCCAGTTAATTCTATAGCCTGAGTTTTTCCTGAAACTTGTGAAGATATCAAGGACCACCCTTAATGACTTCAGAGGGTAAGTCAGATATAGGAGGACGTTGTCTGTGTATATTGAGATTCGATCTTTCCATTATTCTGCCCATCTAAATCCCCTAATGGAAGAATCCCTCCGTATCCAGGCTGCCAGTGGCTCAAGGGAGAGCTCAAAAAAGTAGGGGCGAGGGGGGGACACACCTGCTATGTCCCAGAGAGCGAAAACGTTTGAGATTTTGTTGTTTACTACCACCTGTGCCAGTGGCTCAGTATAAAGGAGCTGCACCCATCCATATGGCCGGGATGCCCGCCACCCCCTCTCAACACAATCCCCAAGGATGGGAGAAGTCGGACACAAGTTTGAACTTTTGGAAGGCGGGAGGGAGTCACCCTCCCGGCCGTATTTATTAAAATATGAAACAAAATTTAAAACATTAAATAAAAGTTTCATAATTATGTACAATTTTACATTTATTACATTTCGATGCAGACATGATCTTTGGCTAACCTTAACAGATCTCTAATACAAAGGTTTCCTAGCCGAGCCTAACATCCTGCAAATGCAAACATTCTAAATTAAAATTGTACATCCTAGCATTAAGGGCCAACGGCAAGGTCTTAACCGGTGTCAGATCCCTACTGCCAAAACTCTCGCCCTCACGGTGTGAGTGGCGCATGCGCAGAGGACTCTACCCTCGTTGCCAACTGTAACTTCCCTTGTCGTGGTGGGGGCCCCCTTTCCACTCGACGCCATCTTAAAGGTCGTCCGAGTTCCCGTGTGAGGTATCTGTAGGAAGGACAGCGTGGTTTCCCCACCACCCCCCCCCCCCCCCCCCCCCCATCCCCACACTCTCTATCCGCCGTCGCGGATATCCGGCCCCTGGGAAATTAGTAGGAGGGGCATCTAGCCGCCTCCCCCCCTGGGAGGGGCCTATGGCCGTCTCCCCCTAGGCGACCCATCCTTAGTGGGTGCCGCCTCCCCGTGGGAGGGGCCAATGGCCGCCTCCCCTCGGGCGCTCCCATCCGTTGTGGGTGGCGCCCCCCCTCTAGGGACCTTGAAATTACTGCTCACCGATCATGACCTTACCGCCCGACCAAAATAAATACGACAGTTGTTTACCTACTAAAGGGAAAATCCTGACATTTTCTCAATGCTACATTGACTGCTCACTCCTACCAAGAAAACATTATCCTACAGGCAGAAGTCACATCCTTATCAAAACATTCCTTTACTGTTCTACAAAGGAAAAAAGGCCTACTCAGCAAAACTTTATTTAAACAAACATTGCCATAAGGGGCTGGTGGGTGGGTCAAAATTGCTGCTTGTTCCGTCGAGGGCTCACGAGCAACGAGTGGGTGCAGCCTTCAGAGCACAGGAACAAGAGGACGCTTCTTCGGATTCCCGCTCTATTTATTCTTCTGCGGGAGGGCGTGTACCCTCCTCCGGTACGCCTACTGGGCGTGGCCTTCGGTGTAGGTGTCTAGGACAACCCCTCTTGGGCGGGAAAAGGCGCGCCCCGGCTACGCCGCTTCGGGCATACCAGCCGAGACACGCCCCCCGCCCAAAATGGTTGCCCGGGAGGATCGAGGCACCCAACCATACGTTCGGGGGGACCGAATGGTCGCCCCTTTCCATATGGCCGGGATGCCCGCCACCCCCTCTCAACACAATCCCCAAGGATGGGAGAAGTCGGACACAAGTTTGAACTTTTGGAAGGCGGGAGGGAGTCACCCTCCCGGCCGTATTTATTAAAATATGAAACAAAATTTAAAACATTAAATAAAAGTTTCATAATTATGTACAATTTTACATTTATTACATTTTGATGCAGACATGATCTTTGGCTAACCTTAACAGATCTCTAATACAAAGGTTTCCTAGCCGAGTCTAACATCCTGCAAATGCAAACATTCTAAATTAAAATTGTACATCCTAGCATTAAGGGCCAACGGCAAGGTCTTAACCGGTGTCAGATCCCTACTACCAAAACTCTCGCCCTCACGGTGTGAGTGGCGCATGCGCAGAGGACTCTACCCTCGTTGCCAACTGTAACTTCCCTTGTCGTGGTGGGGGCCCCCTTTCCACTCGACGCCATCTTAAAGGTCGTCCGAGTTCCAGTGTGAGGTATCTGTAGGAAGGACAGCGTGGACTCCCCCCCCATCCCCACACTCTCTATCCGCCGTCGCGGATATCCGACCCCCGGGAAATTAGTAGGAGGGGCATCTAGCCGCCTCCCCCCCTGGGAGGGGCCTATGGCCGTCTCCCCCTAGGCGACCCATCCTTAGTGGGTGCCGCCTCCCCGTGGGAGGGACCAATGGCCGCCTCCCCTCGGGCGTCCCATCCGTTGTGGGTGGCGCCCCCCTCTAGGGACCTTGAAATTACTGCTCACCGATCATG
This sequence comes from Lissotriton vulgaris, assembly GCF_964263255.1. Classification (NCBI taxonomy): domain Eukaryota; kingdom Metazoa; phylum Chordata; class Amphibia; order Caudata; family Salamandridae; genus Lissotriton; species Lissotriton vulgaris. The sequence continues at coordinate 426,836 of NW_028254413.1, read as the reverse complement.
ACCTTACCGCCACAGGCCGGATAGTTGACCGACTATCCGGCCCCCCCAACTCCTCCTAAAGGTCATGCTTCCTCAAACCCCTTAGCCATGCTACGAAGTCTCCTATGAGTAAATCATTCCCCTCCCTGGACAGGTGAACCCCATCATTCAGATACATGAGATCACCCCGAATATACCCGTGAGGAATGCTATGCAACTGCGAAGAGCGAAACAATTTACCAATTTTATTGTTAACCCTTTTCACCGAATGGTTCAGTGCTGACACTGAAAGGCCTCCCCGCCATACCTTCCTGGGAATCATGTGGGACCAGGAAATCGTGCACCCCGGGATTCTTTTAGCCAACCAGCTAACAGCAGACAAAATTTGTTCGAACAACACTCGTCGACCTAGTGTCACCAAGTCATTGCCCCCAGGTGTACTATGACTACAGATGGCGGTGACCTTTTCCGCCCTAGGAGACCCTCAAAAAATGATTCGAATTGGTCAAAACAGAGCCCGCCCTTCCCATGGAAGGCCACTCTGTACCCGTATTCCCCAGCTGCGTGAGTCGCGTCACCTGCTTCGAATACGTCCCCGGCGCGCCTCACATATGAGTGGCCCATGACCCATACCACTCTCTCTCCAGACGGTGATCCTTGACCGCTGGTCTCCTGGTGCTGGGTCGACTGCAAATTCCGCCCCGCGTGACAGGCTCGCGAAACTGTAATTCAAACAAAAGACAAGAAGCGTGAGTGCATGTCAATTGATCATTACAACATGTGCAATCGCACATACCTTTTGAAGCAATTCGAGGACCATCGTCCCAACTGTTTCACTTCCTCCGCACTCTGACCCCTGGCTGTAGCCTCAGTAGCAGCCCCTATCCTAAAGGAGTGGGTCCCAAAATCGCACGGGTCCATGCCCGCAGCAGCGATTGTCAGTGCTAGCACCCTCTGGAACTGAAACCTCGTCAGTGGGGTGCCATCCATGTGCCTCGGCAAACTCCCCCCCCCATGTAGCCGCCCTTAGTGCCAAGTATTCCTCTATACACTTTATTGGGCACGTGGGGGACCCTCGCGCGCGCTGCACGACAAAACTATTCCCAAAAGCCCCCTGGTCAGTCTTGGACCTGGCTATCGAGACCACCATCGAATCGCCCCTAATTTGGACGTGATCCCTGCATAAGCCTCCCTCAACGTCTTTCTTATTCCTTGCGACCAGTTCGCTCACCCGCATAGCCCCATGGAATGCTAATGCGAAAGCTGCCAGGAACAGAACTGCTTCGAAATGGGAGGAGCATGTCTCGTCTAGTTTTGCTCCAAGCAAAGCCAACCTGTGTAAGCCAATCGGGCGTCTCACATCTTGCTCGCGACCCTCGAGGCGCTGCCAGCCGCGAAGGGCCTTCTTAACCAAAAAGGAATCCGTTGGGTCTCTTATGCCATGCACCTGCGCCATGAATGAAATGGCCGCCCTATGCCTACTGGCCGTTGCCGCTGCTCGGCCTTCTCTGTACAGCGCTACCAGGAACCCCAGGAAGGATTCCTCCTGACCCCAGCTCTGACTCCCTGTTGGACCCAAAAATGTGCAATAGGAACGAAACGCTCCTTCGTAAGCCTTCCTTGTCCTGGGGGCTAAGCTTGCTGCCATGAGGTCTTGTAGTCCGGGGCACCGATTAGCCATAGTGCTTCGGGGAATGGTGCCGCCACTAGGTCCGCTGTAGGCAGATAACCCCTGAACGCCTGCATATGTGAACGAGAGAGTGCATCAGCTGCATGATTCAGTACGCCTGGCACATGTTTCGCCCTGAACTGTACATTCAGTCTCATGCAAAGCAGCACAACTTCCTTCAACAATCTCAAGATCCATTTGCAGCGTGCTGCCTGTTGGTTAATTCATTCGACCACAGTCATATTATCAGAACAAAACACCACTGCGTGATCCCTGAAGTTGTCAGGCCATGCCATCAGAGCAACCCAAATGGGGAATAACTCCAAGAACCCAATGTTACCTGTGAGACCGCTGGAGTGCCACCAGGCCGGCCATGTTTGCGCCGACCATCGATTACCTAAGATGGTGCCAAATCCCACGCTCCCCGCCGAGTCAGTCCACAGACCTAGTTCATCTGACGACACTGGCGGCTTGTTCCACACGACTCGACCGTTGAAGTCCGCCAGAAATGCCAACCAAATGCGCATATCCTGGCGAACCTCTGCCGACAGTCTCGTACGGTGGTGCCCCTCTTTGAGACCGACCATAGCTTGTGCAATAGAGCGTGAGAAGGGGCGGGCCATAGGTATTACCCTCAAGGCAAAGTTAAGCTGACCCACTGTTTGCTGTAACTGGTGCAGGGTCACTTTCTCTTTACCCAGGCATTGCATCAAGGAAGCCCTAAACTTGGCCACCTTTTCCATTGGTAAACGGAAACATCCCTCCACAGAATCGAGCTCAATTCCCAGAAACTCCAGTGAAGTAGAAGGTCCAACCGTCTTACCTGGTGCCAGTGGGACTCCAAACTCCCTCATGAGGATGCAAAAGTCGTGCAGTGCCTGCGCACATCTCGTATCGCCGGCTGCTCCCAAGAACAGGAAGTCATCGAGATAGTGCATAACATACCTATGCCCTGTGGCCTCGGTGAATGCCCACTCTAAAAAACAACTGAACATTTCAAAATAGGCACAAGAAATGGAGCAACCCATAGGCATGCATTTATCCATGTAATAACTTCCTTGAAATGCAAAACCTAGCAAGCGCTGATCCTGTGGGTGTACCGGGAGCAACCGGAATAGTGATTCGATATCTGATTTTGCCATCAGCGCCCCGGGGCCTAGGCGATTCAACATGGCCACGGCCTCATCGAACGATACGTACCGTACTGAACAGACTTCTGGGTCAATGGCCTTGTTCACTGAGGAACCCCTTGGATCAGACAGGTTATGAATAAGTCTAAACTCCCCTGGGTCTTTCTTCGGGACAACCCCTAATGGGGAACAGATGAATTCTGCCACCGGCGGGCGATGGAAAGGCCCTGCCACTCGCCCCAAGCTGACTTCTTTTGCTATTTTCTTCTCTGCCACGCTTGGGTTGTGCTGCACCGATAACTGGTTTTTACAGAAGGAGTCCCCCCGAAAATCCCCCGCCGGGATGTGGAAGCCATGTAAGAATCCGTTCCTCAACACCCCGGCGGATACATGATCAGGGTATCTGTTTAACCAAGGAGTCATAGCCATGAGATCAACGGCTGTAGGCAATCGGTCACAACGTTCTACCTCACTCCTGCTTAGACCCTCCTTTTCCTCCCGTCCCGCTATTTTTCGATTTACACGAACTCTCCCGGTGTGAGGAGTTCCCACAGCCCGCACATACATGCTTGAACCTACATGTTCCCTGCAGTCTGTTACAGTTGCCTCGATTGAAGCCCCAACAGACCCCCTGTTTGCCGCCATACCCGCCGGTCTTAGGCTGGTAATCACCACCGGCGCCCGCTCGAAAGGGCACCGCAGGCTTTTGGCGGACGACTCCTGACCCGCTCCCGCCTGGCGAGGACGTACCTGCCGCCCCTGGCAGGAGCTGCTTGTGCCATGACACAGAGTCCAGGCAATCCCAAGTCAAAGTAGCATCATATTCTTTGGCTTTCCTGAATTTCATGTCATAACCTTTCCATTCCTCCCCCCCCGTACATAGAATAAAATTCCATAATACGATTTTGATAGCAAGTCAACTCAGTCATCACCTCGGGTTTACGTTCCCCCACAACTGCAGTAAATATAGAGAAGGCCTTAACCCAATTCGTCACTGTCTCATCCACCCTGAATTCCGCCATCTTGGCGCGCCAGACGCTCGGGTGCCATAAATCCTTCTGGGTTTTAGCATATTCCATCTCGCGATGGTCAGTTAATAAGGAAAACATGTTCACATATTTGTCCCCCCATATTAACTCTTTCGTGGCCAAAGGGATGTGCTGTGCCACCTTTTCCCGCCTCGAGGGTAATGAACCCTCCCCCGCTATTGGCAATGCGAGCTTACCCGGTTCGGCCGTTGTTCCCGCCGTTTTCTCGTGACCAACTGCAGGTCCTACCGGTGCTACCTGTGGGGAAACAAGAGGAACATTCGCCTTTGCGACATCTCTCGACTGCCGCATTTGCTTGATTAGTAGTCTGGCCTCCTCGGCCGCATCTCCAGGGGCCACTGACCCCCCTGCTTTCTTCTTGAGCCATGCTGCCAACTGCGTGGCCAATTCGGGAGGCATATCCTCATCGTTATCAGGAGTAATTACAACCGGGATCGGCTGCCCCATATCAGGATTTGGTACCGGGTTGTCTACCGGCATGAGGGGGGTGACTGGGGGTACCTCTGGGACCGGGGCCTCCCCCGAAACTGCCCTCTTCTTGACCCGTTTCCCTCTACCCTCAGGGATGACTCCCGGCAAGGCCGGGCCTATTACCTTCTTAGGGTGACCCGGGTTGCTCAGCGCAGCCAGCTGTTTTTTGACCTCCGTCAAACCTCTACCGATCGATTGGACTTGTCCGAGTTTTCGGTCCATGCAAGCCATCCGGTTCGACAACAGGCGTAACACCTTGTCCGTCTCGGAACTCTTTCCCGCTTTCTTGCCAGCCATGATGTCGAGTATTCCGCTCCTAGCTGATCGACGAGGCTCCGGACTCTTCGAACTCCAAGTAACTGAAAGAGAAACAACAAGATTACAAGTTCTCAAAATTGCTGCTTGTTCCGTCGAGGCCTCACGAGCAACGAGTGGGTGCAGCCTTCAGAGCACAGGAACAAGAGGACGCTTCTTCGGATTCCCGCTCTATTTATTCTTCTGCGGGAGGGCGTGTATTTATTTATTTATTTTGAATTTTGTAGAGCGCGCAGCTACCTCCGACGGAGGTGTCTCGGCGCTGAAGACATAGTCTCAGGAGGGTCGGGGGGAAGTACAGAGGGGTCTTAGATCTGTGAAAATAACCAGGTCTTTAGTTTTTTTCTAAATAGGGGTTCGGACGTCAGGAATCTTAGTTCAGTGGGTAGCTGATTCCATAGTTTGGCGGTTGTTACTGCCAGGGCCCTTTCCCCTGTACGTGTGAGGCGAAAGTGGGGGCAGATCATGAGGCGAAGATGATTAGACCTCAGGTTTCTTGGTGCTTGTGAAAACCTCATTCTGTGACGTAGGTAGGATGGGCCTCTGTCATTGAGCGCTCTGAAGGCCAGTGTTAAGGCCTTGAATTGGATACAGAGTTTTATTGGTAGCCAGTGAAGTTTGATTAGATGGGGTGTGATGGAATGGCGATAGGGGACATTGCAGACAAGCCTGGCCGCCGCATTCTGGACTTTTTGAAGTTGGTGGATGAGGTAAGTGGGGGCGCCTACGTATAGGCTGTTGGCATAGTCCAGATGAGCGGTAATCAGGGCATGGACCACCGTTTTGCGGGACTCCAGTGGGAGGTATGGGATGATTTTTTTTATCATTCGGAGTTTGCCGAAGCAGGCTGAGGAGACTTTGTTGACTTGAGTTTTGCAGGAGAGGGAGGTGTTGAATTGAAAGCCAAGGTTGCGTGTGGTTTGAACTGGTTCTGGGGGGGGGGTTGAGTTCAGACGGCCACCAGAGGTTGGAGGGTATAGGCGATTTTTGATTGAAGAACAGTACCTCGGTTTTGTCTGTATTGAGTTTCAGGTTGTTGGCGAACATCCAGGCTGCGATGTTGAGCATACAGAGGCGGAAGTTGGAAAAAGATTTTTCAGTGTGTTTTCTGAAGGAGAACACCAGTTGGGTGTCGTCAGCGTAGAAGGTTACTTTGACGCCCCAGGATTCTACAACTTTGGCCAAAGGTTTGAGGTATACATTGAAAAGGAGCGGGCTGAGGGCAGAGCCCTGTGGGACGCCCCAGATCAACTGAGCGTGTACCCTCCTCCGGTACGCCTACTGGGCGTGGCCTTCGGTGTAGGTGTCTAGGACAACCCCTCTTGGGCGGGAAAAGGCGCGCCCCGGCTACGGGCATACCAGCCGAGACACGCCCCCCGCCCAAAATGGTTTCCCGGGAGGATCGAGGCACCCAACCATACGTTCGGGGGGACCGAATGGTCGCCCCTTTCCAATAAAATTGGGACCAAAGCCCAGCTTTTAAAGGACTGCCGTTATATATGCCCATTCGAGGGTGTTGAACGCCATTGTTGCGTCTAGTAATACCACAATGGCGTCTTCTTGGATGGTGGTGTGTCGCCCCAATACACAGTGAAGTCTTCTCAGATTAAGTGCGATGTTTTGGTGTGGCATAAAGCCCGATTGGTCGGGGTGAACTAATTTGTCTATTACTTGCCTTAGCCGGTTTGCTAGTAAGTTCGCAAGTATTTTTAGGCTCAACATTCAATAAGGAGATGGGTCTGTATGAGGTGCATTAATATTTTTGTTTCCCTGTTTTGGGTATGGGCACTAGTGTGGAAATAAGTTGGTCTCGTGGGAGTATACCCAGTTCTTTACTGTCTTCGAACATGCTCTTTAGATAGGGGGGCAGTTTGTCAGGTTTGAGTTTGTATAGTTCAATGGGCAGACCGTTTGGGCCCAAGGCTTTTTCTGGTCATAGCGTTCTGATCGCCGTAGCTAGTTCGTCATCTGTAAATGCACTCTCCATCGCCTTTCTTTCGGAGTCAGCGAGGACGGGTAATGGGATGTCTGCTAGTAGTGCAGAGGAGTCCTCTTCCTGAAGCGCTGAACCACTCCGGTACACTTGTGTAAAGTGAGTAGCGAACTCTCGTATTATGTCATGGGGTTCTGTTAGCACAGCACCCGAACTACTCTTAAGCTCTGGCACTAGCCTATTTGCCCTTTCTTTTTTGTCCAACCAGGCAGTTTGCCTGCTTTGTCTCCTTGGTCGTACAGGCGTCAGTCTTTGTCTCTTACTAGGGTTTTGGCCGCATCGGTTGCCAGCGCTTTGTACTCTGCTTTTTTGAGCCGCATTCTATGGAGAGCGGCTTGATCTTGTCCGTCTTTTGCTGCCTCCTCGAGGCAAAGGTGGTCGCGCTCACAAGCGACCATCTTTTTTTCCTTGCGCAGCCCAGCTATGGCTGAGAGAGCATGGCCCCTGATCACAGTTTTGAACGCTTCCCATAGGGTCGAAGGGGAGTGTACTGTGCTTTCATTTTCTGGAAAATATTGTTTGAGGGTCTAGGTGAACGCAGCTTTAATTTCCGGATTGCGGAGATACCATGGGTTGATGGGTGCTACACAACCTACTCTTTTTTCACCTATGGTGAGGTGAGCACACAGAGGAGAATGATCAGAGATACCCCTCGCCAAGTGCTTGACTTCTTGTGTAATAGTGGTTTGTTGTATGGGCATGAGATTATAATCTATTCTAGAGAATGTGTGGTGGGACCCTGAGAAGAAAGCGTATTGTTGGAGGTCTGGATGGCGCATTCTCCAGAGGTCCGTGAGGCCGAAGGCCTCAATGAAGTTGGAGAGCCAGTTGTGCCCAGTACTAATGTCACGTTGCGGGTGGTAGTCGAGAACCCCCGAGACAACTGCGTTGAAGTCCCCACCCAGTATGAGTTTCCCTTCATGAAGGGAGAGTAAAAGCGTCCCAAGATCTTTATACGATTGTGTTTGGAGACCTGGTGGAATATATACCACTAGTAGCATGAGGGTTTGCCCTTCCCAGTGTCCCGAGACCGCTGCCTAGCACCAGTGGGTCTGTCCATGTGTGTTTGATGCTGAGTAGGAATGTACGTTTAAGTAGGATGCCTACCCCGCATGACCCGAAAGTAAAGCCAGCGTGTGCCACCATTGTGTATCCTCACCTGTTTAGAGCCTTACAAATGTTAACAATTAGGTCTGTCTCTTGGAGCAGTGCAACATCTGGGGAGTGACGCTTTAGGTGTTGGAGCTTTATGCTTCTTTTCACCTTGTCCCCAATCCATTGACGTTTTAACTGATGAGTTTTAGACTCTTATCCGACTGCACATTCACTTTTAAAAATCAGGGCATTGTCGCACCCGTGCATCATGTAACATAACCAAAGCATGAAATAATGTTTCGTACATGACCAAGAATCAGCCCCCCAAAACCCCCCTCCCACTTTGACATTAGAAAATTACATTAATACTGAAAATAGCACCCTCCGCCCGAAGTTGTCCCCCCCTCACTGCTACCCTGCCACGTAAGTTTAAAACTACCCACATCCCTAACTAGCAGAGTGCCTATCGCCCCAAGAACAAGTCAACAATTTACGAGGGATAAATGCCCTAGCACCGACTCCGGCTGCCCAAGGAATACCCCCACCCTTAGAGAAAAAATTGTGAGGTTAAAGGACCCCAGGGTCATACCAACCCCACGTCTCACTAAATATTCCCCGCCCACCTCAACATTGGAAAGTGTATACATTACAGTTTGTTGAGGTGGATCCGTTGGTTCAATACCACAGAGTTCAGATCGCTCAGTCTCTGAACCACTAGTGTTCCCGGGCTACTGGACCTCGATCTCCAGAAATGCTTGCTCTGCCTGTTGATGTCTGATCTGCCATCCGCTGAGCCCGGCGAATGGGTGCGGGTGTCTCTCCAGTTATCATCCGTAGTCGCCGTTGATCTCCGAGTGGCCAACCAGTACTGTACCTCCGATGGGGATGTGAAGAAAAGGGATTTGCCTTCTACTGTGACTTTGAGCTTTGCGGGGAAGAACATCATGTACTTGATTCCTCTTTCTCTGAGCTCTTCCTTGACCCCGTTGAAGGAGCGCCGTTTCTGTTGAACCTTAAACGTGAAGTCAGGGAAGAATCGCACTGTCGCATTTTCATACTGTAGCTCTCCTTGTGTTTGAGCGCCTTTAGGATTGCGTCACAGTCCCTATAGTTAAGTATGTTGGCAATTATAGCTCCCAGTTTGGGACTGGGGATTGGTGTTCGATGCGCCCGTTCGATTGTGTATAGGGAGGAGAGCCGCTTCGGCTTGAGGTGATTGAGGATTAATTCCTCCAGGAAGAGGTCCATACTAGGCCGATCTGAGCCCTCCGGGACTCCGACCACTCTTATGTTGTTTCGGCGGGCTCTCCCTTCCTGATCTTTGAGTTTCAGCGCCATCTGGCGGTGCTGGTGGACTAGCTGCTGTACCCACTCTTCAAGTTTTTTTGTGGAGGTTTGAAGTTCCAGAACATTCGCTTCGTTGACCTTGACTCTGTATGACGTTTTACTCATATCTGCTCTAAGCAGGTTCATCTCTGTGGAGACTTTGTCAATTTTAGTTTTGAGTGTGGCACCCAGCACCTGGATGACCGCCATGATGGATGTGAGAGATGGATTGTTTTCTCACCTTGGACTCCCTCTTCTGTGGGGTTGTGTTTTGGGACCGCATATTTATCAAGCTTATTCGTTTGCACTGCAGCGCTGCCCTTGGGCTTCATTGTGAGAGTGCACACGTCCAGGCCACCCAGCAGGAGTGTAGTGTCTCCACCTTCGTAGAGCCTGAGTGTCTCAGCGGCTTTGCAATGTCACTCCACAATTGTCTCAGTCTGCACATTAGGGATGAGCGAGCGCTGGTTGCGTCGTCACCAGGGGAGATCAGTAGGAGGCATACAGTAGATCTTGTCCATTTCCCGCTTGGGTGAAGCAAGTAGGCTATGAAATGGCTTGGCGTAGGCTGGTGTGCGGTCGATTATGGCCTGGTTGTCACAGTTCTTACTGGAGAAAATAGGCCTTTTGCCTTTAGTGGCTGCCAATCCTGCACGCGTGCATGGCAGGCTCTGATGGTGCACACGTGTCTTGACAAGGGTTTCACCGTCCCCCTGGGCCCGCTGATGGCCGACTACCCCTCCTTGGTGATGTGGGAAGGATTCTGCTGCTCCCACTCACTGCAGCTCTTGTCCGCCTCTGTGTGAGCACCCCGCCTGACCTCGAGTAATTAAGGGCCTGTGGGATTGCCAGCGGAGAAACCCAGGAAAGAGCCTGCTGATTCCGTCCCGTTTGACGCTCTATGCGCTGGCTCCGATGTTGTGTGGTAGCGCGGCCACTCTAGTCCTCTGGCCCAGCGCTGTGCAGTGTCGTGGACGGCCTCCGGGGACTCCGGCAGTGTGCACTCCAGCTCCCCAGCGCAGCTGCCGAGACTCATGCAGGCCTCCGGCGAGGGTTGCCAGATACTATTTCGGAATACTTTGGGCAAGGGTATGTAGGGGCAGCGCCGATAGGGTTACATATGCGGGGGCCTCTGCAGTGAGCGGATCAGGAGGCGGCCGTGGGTTTTACCTCCAGGCCCCGCGCGGCCTTCCCTGGCAGTCGCGGCTGCTCTTCAGAGTTACGGCGCAGCCCTCGAGTGTCCCACCATGTTCCGATTTTTGCAGCGAACTGCTCCGGAATTGTTGTGTAGATGTTGGGGGTAGATTTAGGTCCCTTCTGCTGGATTTATGACGGATTTTAGGGTGTTAAGGGCTCTACCCCGCGGAGCTCTTCTTTCAAGCGGCCATCTTCGCCGGCGCTAGGCCACTCCACCCAGAGATGAATTTTTGAGAAATGTAAATTACATTTTGGCAACAGATTTGGAATTCATAAAATGGTTGTTTGAAAGTGTAGAAATTACTAATATCGCCATACAGCACCAATTGTCGGTAACATTTAAATACAAAACAGTACTGTTAGGTGAAATTCATAAATACTACCACACAGCCTCAGATTGGGAAGGCGGGCAATCGATTGGCCGATGGGCCTCTGGCTGAAGCCAGTTGGTGGGCTGTTTTTTTGGACTCTCCCCCCCCCCCCCCCCCCAACCCCCCCTGGTGCACACCATGAAACGTGTAACAGCCTTGACAAAACATGACCCCATGCAGCTGAAGACAGCCCAGTGGGCTACTGTCGGTTGCAGAATGAAAATAGGCTGCTCTGACTGTCACAGCATGAGGTGTGCCTGCCTCCGTCCGGGTGTGACAAAGGTCTCAAGGAGGTGTGGATGAGAAGTCATTAGCACTTACTTTTCATGGGTCTGCAGCATGGGAGCATCAAGAGATGGAGGTTTGTGAGGCCCAGCGAGGAAGCGCCTCAGTTTTTGATAATTCTGTGCTTCCAAAGCATATTTTTTTTCCTTGGAATGTTAATTTCCTATTAGGTGCTGGCTCTATAAGCTTTAAAATAATTTTATTACTGCAAATGTTTGTCATCGTTTAGCTCCATTAACTAACTAAGTAGTGTATTATCAAAGGTTGCAATCTACGAATGTGGCCCACTCTGTTTGGCTGCCCAGGACGAATTGTGCCCCCAATCCAACCCTGCTACCACTCCTGCCTCAAAGTTGCGTGCTTCTCCTGCCGGAGAGAGTCATGCTCTGGAGACAAGCAACCTGCAGAACCTGCCGCCCCTTGGCAGGACACCACAGGCATGCCGGGCAGATGGAGGGGTGAGGGGCCTCTACCCCCAGGGATGTCTCCTTGGTAACCGCTGCGTAAACAAAAGACATCTGAGGCTGAGCAGGCCTGTTGATAGGCCTGCGGGGCAGAACCCACACCACTCGCTGACCGTGCCCCAGTGCAGCTGGGCAGCAAATCAGACGGGACACACCCCATGCAAATAAGGGTGAACAGATCTTGCGACCTAAAAACAACCGAGACATTTTGCAAACATAGAGCAAGGACTACAGTTTTATATCAACGAAGTGGCAAAGAATGACAGCCTTCATCAACAGAGAACCACAGAAAAGGCACTAAGAACATAAATAAAATGTTAATTTTAAAACCAGCATCATACATGTTAATTAAATTGCTAACTTACAGCTGTAAACAAGCCCTGCTTTGGAACACGTCACTGTTTTCGGACAGGAGCCAAAATTGCAGAAATTAGCTGGGGCAGCTCTTCAAAACCCAGGACTGCAAATCCGGGGCACCTAGTCACCGCACATGCAAATGTAATTAATATTATTAACCCCCTCCACTCTCTTCCTCCCAGTGGGCCTTAACCTCTGATGCCATCTACATCAAAGCTCCCAATGCCCAGCATCTACAGGCCCTTCTACATGTTCGATCAACAAACTAAGTTGTAGGTCGTCATCCACACTGCACTGGCCCAAGCAGGCAACCTCGCAGCCGAGTAAGCTAGGGATCCTTCTGAAAGCCGAAATCCAAACTAACCTCATTTTGGTGGAGTGGTCGGATGTTGAGGGCCCTCCTAAAATTGTAGGCGTGACCCACGTGCAGCTGGAACTGATTTCAAGATTTTCAAAGGAAAAAAAAAACCTCGCTTTCATGGTTAGCAATCTGCATATTTACAGGTCAGAATTACAATCCTGCCAGATTTCTTTCAATAATGGACCAAAGTAGTGTCTAAGTTCACTATGTCTATGTCACTGGAGCACCTGGTTCTTGTGCTGATCTTTCATTTAACATACCAATGCATTCTGGGATTTGCAGTATTGATTCACTACACTGGAACAATTTGTACTAAATCATACAAATAAACATGATGCTATAATGATTACAGACCTAGCTACTAAACTATTGGATAAAAAAGATAATCCCACCCATTTTATAAAATTTCAAACAAGAGAATTACAGGGCATACACCTTTGGCCAAACTACAGATGTCCTACAGCCGAGGTTACCAACTGACTCCATGTGGATGTTATCAAGAACACAATACTGTGTTCCTGGGTTTTCTTTAACACATCATTGATTTGTTTTCGTTCAATCAGGACAAGAGCTACATTTCTTGCCGTGCATTTGGTTGTAAAAGAGAAAGTTCAAGCATGGAGCACCACATCCCTGGTGATATGTAATCTTCAGGAATACCTAAAATACCGAATATGGTCAGCCCGCCCGGCCACACAGACCCTGGCCTTGGATAAGTTCAAGCCACCGACACATTGCACTACATGTCAATTGGGTGATATAGCAACAGATTGGTTGCTCCTTTGGCAGTCCTGCTCAGTTCCTCAGATCCATGTGCAGAAACTGCTTTCATTTCATTCTGGGACTTGTAATCATATTTATCCCATCAAAAAAACATGTCTAAAAGAACAAGATAGAAAGGAAAAACCTGGTCTGGTGGTGCTAGTTATACAGGGATCTGGCAAACGTGGCACGTATTCCATGCGCCAGATATCTGGCGCAAAGAGAGTTACAAATAAGGCACTATGGACATTGTGAGATTTTCTGACAGAACAGGCATCCCCCTGTAGAATGATGTACCTCTTTGGAAGTTTGATAAAGTAGAAACTATATCTGAAAGAGAAACGTTAGTGATAGATTCCTTATCTTAGAATATCCCTAGGCGTCAGACTGGATCCGGAAAGTTTTTCGTCAGCAGTACCCCTGCATGTTGGTAGGTGGCGTCGTGCTGCTCAGCGTTCGTCGCTGGCGTCGTAAGCGCTGAGATGACGTCACGTAGAATACTTAGGTGCCACCCATGCTCGCTGACGTCAGTTCTTTCTTTTTCCGCGCCAGCAAGCGCAGATCCGGTTAAAGCCCGTACCCTAGTCACTTTTTTACTAACTTTTTGAGACTTGTCTCTACTTCTTTTTAGTCTTTGACTCCTGGTGCCATGTAGAGATGCCTGGGTTTAAATCGGGGGCAGTGGGTGAGATTTTAAAGTGGTGGGGCGCAAAGTGATTTGCATACAGCACCGTAGCGAGCGCAGCGAGCGATCCCGAACCCCAAAAGGAGGGTTACCCACCCCAAGAAAATTTTGAAAAAAAAGAAGAAAAATCGTGCATTTTCAAGCAAATTTGAGAAAGCAGGAAGGTTAATAAAGCAATTATGAAAGTGCAGTTATTACATTAATAGATGGCATAACATAGGTAGCTGATTATTCAGTATAACCACAGAGCTTCATACATTCCGTCCTATTATGCTCAGGTGCTGAATTCAGACTATAAGACTTTCATGGAAATCTCAGCTCTAAGAGAAGAAGAAGTTGCAAAATCACAAGTCAGCAGAAACACAAATCCACAGCCAAAAGCACAGTGACATAAAAGCTGCCACTGCCAAGATGGACAATAAGGCAGCAGGATGAAGACCGGCCAGCAAAGCAGGCATATTTCAGCCAAAGCAGTTCATAGTATACGTATGAAGTGAACTAACTGTGAAGTGAACCACCTGCAAGTGAAGTGACGAGTTCAAGGAAAGGCCTGGCCTGCTCCCTGCCTTGAGCAATGAATCATGCAGTCGGCCGTGTGCAACTGCAAGCACAATGCACCGCCCGGGTCTGGACTAGCCTAGGAGGCTGGAATGGCGGGGCCGGACAGGGTCTTCTGGTCTTCTATTTATTTATGCGTTTTTATATAGCGCAGACTTTACCCAAAGGCGTCAGAGCGCTTCACAATTGGAACAGTAATGAAACATGAGGAGAAAATTAAAAGTGAACAAATTACAAGATCAAACGTTAAGTTACAAGAGGCAAAAGTGACAATTGTGAGCAAACAAAATACATGAGGTTGCACACGGTGCATTACAGGAGGAAAAGTGACATGTGTGCACACAAGTCCTTAAAAGATGACTGAAGGCAGGGTTTGAATTTTCCAATCCCTGAATGTAAGAGCTTCACATTCACTGTCTGAATGCTAGATGCATTATCTACACGAGTAATTAAACTAATAACAGTGTATAAAAGCAATTACTACTAATGTGTCTTTATTACTAAAGGAACACTTTTGTGAAAAATTTGAATAATGAAATACTGATCAAAAAGAACTGTTTCTAAACTTATACCTGGTAGTTACGATCCATGCAATTCCTTAAAGATGGTACATAATTCATTAAGCAGGTATATTACAGGTGGTAACCTGAGACCTATCTTACTCAAGGATGTATGCAATGAAAGCAGTAACTCGTGAGCTTCCTACGTAAAATACAAATCTGTGACCTGCATGGTGAATGCTTCACTTTGCAGCTGGGACATCACATTTAACTCTGTCTCTTTATACTTTGTATGAGTGAGGCCGGCCTGTAACTAGACTGCACACAGATCTCGCCAGCAAATGTATTCACCACCAAAGTTATCTTACAGCTACAATGCTTTGGAATTTGTTGGGAAACAAAGATCTCTCTGCACCAGGTGTCTACAGTCTAATCCCAATAAACTATTTTAAAGTGAAGTCTGCTCGAGAGAAAACAAAGTATAATTAGAAGAGGTAATGTATAATACTGCAATATATGGTAGACACTCGAGCAAAAGAACAAACGTTACGTTCGTAGGCAATGGTGGCACTTGTGCAAGTATCAAAGCAAACAAAATGCCATTACAGCGCAGTCCCCGGCAACACTCACTTGAAAGATCTGCCAAGGTGCCCTTTTTGTCAACTGGAGAGCATCGTTATATTCCCACCCAGCCAGGTAGATTTGTCCACACACGCCCACTGCGTTAATCTGAAGAGGATCAGCACAAAATCTGATAGTCTTTCTGTAGAGCATGATCATCACCCCCATTGGGCACACCATCACCATGCCATGCAAGGTGTAGATGGCAAGGGGTCACCTCTGAGGGGAGACTCTATGCAGACAGTAGAAGGCAAGGCGTCTTCTTTTCTGGGCAGTGCTGTGCGGAGAGTAGAAGGCAGGGGTCATCTCTGGGGGGCATGCTACGTAGGGAATAAATAGAAGGCATGGAGGGTGGAGCCTTCTCTAGGGGCTCGGTGAAGTGGTTAGAGAAAAGGGAAGTGCTTTAAATGGATAGATACTGCCCGGTACTGTGTGCCTGCACTACCTGAATGTGAAAGGTAGAGTATCTGCACCTCTCAGCACTGCTGTAACATATATAATGTGAGAGCACCGGCACTTCTCAGGAGCAAGCAGGTACTCTAATTAGTGGGTGCCTGCAATTCAATATTTCTAATTCACGCACTGAGGCCTGAACAAGGGGTATTTTCCTATGGAGATCGTCTGTCACAATTTCTAGCATATGTCCATTTGCTGTTTGGAATACATCGCCACAGATGTGACTGGTGGTGCAGTTTACTGACAAACATGACGTGATCATGACGTCGAAGATCAACAACCGACTAACAGCACACAATGACACTTCAGAAAAAAGCCGTCTTTTGACCGGCAGCGTGTGAAATTGGAGCCACCCTTCAGGGCACCATTTAGGACCAGAGCACATGTGTACAGAGGAATCATGAAGACCTTTCGTTGTATCTTTATTTTTGCTGTTGGCATAAATGAGCTCCTAACGGTAGTGGAAGCATGCAGGGTTCAAGCTGTGAAATATTCAACTGAGGCAGCCAGTCCAAGCCAATACTTTATAAAGTAGATGCATTATTAGGTCTGTGTATCTCTTACCAACATGACCATTCCTACAAGAAGCACCGTTCCTTGCAAACCCAATCAAAGACATGAACATTATAAGCTCAGAGGAACACTCATAGTTGAGGATGTTCTCCCTAGGGGTGGGCGCGGAGTTCATAGACTTTCACTTCACGGAGTTGCTAAAAAACTCCCCAAGTTCCACATGTGAGTGGAGTAATGGGGAAGTAAGAGAAAGTGGCCTCAAATGCGCTGCACTGACTGTACCAATAGCAAATATAAGGCACTGCCTGGCCGATCGCAATATGCCTGCGCATGGCACAGAAATCGTTTTCAAGTTACCTTACCGTCACGTAGGTAAGGGTGCCGCTCTGTTGTATGACTATGTCCAGTTGTCTACACAATATTGGCATGCTCCAGCAACAGCTTTAGCCAGCATGCATTATCTGTTTTGGTCACTGCAGCACACAACACGACCCTTAGAAGCTGCGTGGAAGACGTGGGCTGTCAGACCTACTGAGAATATCCTCCACTGTCACCAAAGCCCCTGGGGACCGAAAGTGGATATGTGAGAGTGATGCATGTGGGAATTATGGCAGCACGTGCTGAGGATGAGGAAATGTCAGTTATCTGCACTCCGCCACAGTCACCTTGCTCCCTGGCCTTGGCCTTTGTTCTCGAGTCTCGACTTAGTACAGGCCAGGGTTTGACGGATCCGTGTTTTTGAGATGGAGCCAAGGGACGAGCCTTCCACGCAGCAGCCTGATATATGCATAACTGGGGTATATGCATAACTGGGGGTGGGTTTGTGGCTTCGGTTTCGTTTCGTCACACTCACAGAACAAAACCCTTCCCTGGCTGGTTGTGTCTGTGTGAGTGTGACACTTCTGCGACCCACCCATGCCAATGCCATCTGTGCAGAACGGCGCGGATGGTGCACTGCACGTGCGATCAGCTGAGCTACGGGCCGGGGTGCGGTGACCGTGGTGGTGGCGCGCAGTGTAGATTGTGTCACAGTCACCCCCGGATGGGGTGACACCCGGTGCGGTCCGCACCCCCCTAGTAGTAACGCCACTGTTGAGAGGTTTCCGTTTCGGTTTTACCCAGGCCCCCCCTCCGAAAAAACAACTGAACTCAACTGAACTAATGATACTCACTAAAAGAAGAAGTCAATACTTCGTGATGATGAGGACGGCCGACGGGTCGAGCTGGAAAGAAAGGCAACGAACAGGCAGCAAAAGGCAAGCACAGGCTGCCGGCGGTGATGCGCACACACTGTCTCCACACGAGTCGACTCCACACACAACCACGAGGCGAGTCGGAGTGAACCGGATCCAACGTACGACAGCAGCACCGCGCGCCAATGGCCAATCACTGCATGACTACAATAAGTCAGACACAGTGATTGGCCAAATGTGCACTGCGGCTGAGCCACCCACGCGTGGCATCCAATATGGATTGCCCCGGCTCTGCGGCGCGGTGACCAGCCAATCCTGGCGCTGCATGTAGCGCCAGGATTGGCTTGGAGGGCACACTAACTGCTCGCCTTGTCGCCCTTTTAACGCCAGGGCTGCCGCACGAATAAACCTGCACCCCCCTAGTCACTAGCTAATGTGGGGGGACTTAATGCGCATGCTCGGGCAAGTTTCTGCCCCAAGCTGTACATGGGCGTTCTAAAAAGGAGGACTCATCTCTTCTCGACTCACCTGTCAATCACACCAGCCCGCCCCCCTACGCACTCCCATTTCAGTCGGGTGCTGCCCGGCGGCGCTCGGATAAATATCATGAGAAAAGTTATTTAATACACTGTGAGTCAGGAACATTTATTTAAATTATTTTACTTGGCAGCTGCGGGTCCATGGGCTGGTGGGGCTACGCCCCTACGCCCCAACGCCCCAATGGACGCACCGCGGCGGGTTTAAATACTGCGGGGCCTGTTGCCATACAATATCAGTGGCCGACTCCCATGGCGTCTGTCTCTTCTCTCTGGAATGCGACCATGACTCCCGGTCATGTTCTGACTGTCTGGCCATGGCTCCGAAGGCTTTGTGGGAGCAGTCCCAAAAGCTGCTGGAGGCCAGGCAGTCGTCTCTGCGCCGTTCGAGATCCAGGGGTCGCTTGAGAGACCGCAGAGCCATCATCATCGCTCCTCTGGGTCAAAGTCTTCACCCTTGGAATCGGGTAAGAGACGTCACATGAAAAAGTTGAAGAAACGTGTACACTCTCCGATGTCCCCCCGTCGGTTTCCGGACGCAGACGAGGGGGCCAGGGGTCCTTCCCCTGTGGCTCCATTGGAGTCTAGGAGTCCTGTGAACTACCCACCCTATCCAGATCTGCGGGTGACTCCGGCCCAGGTGCAAGAGTTTCTTGCCGCCATGGACAGCCTTTTCAGGCCTAGGGCTCCCGCCGGCGCGCCTTCCGGTCCTGCGGTCCCTATTGAGGCCCCTTGCTTGCCACCGGCTCTGCCGTCGGTGCTGCCGGTGACTCCAGCCACGGCGCTGCAAGGTTCTCCGCCGGCAGCTCCTGCGCCACAAGGGCCTCCGCCAGCATCGCCGGCCCTGACACTACAGGGTCCTCCGCCAGTGGCCCCGGCGCCCACTATGGCTCTGTTTTACGGAGCCGAAATGGGTTCCGTTCGTCCCACCTCCGCCCATGCCAGACTTTCCGGGCAATTTTGCTCCGGCTTTGGACCTTAATTGGGACATGGAGCCAGGTCGGCGCCGTTCTCTGAGCCATTGAAGCATTTGTTTTCCCCTGTGCCTCTCCCGCCGCTGCTGCCTGTGCCTCGGGCCGTGGAGGATAGGGATGACTGGGAGGGGTCGGAGGACTATTTTGCACGGCAGTGCAAGTCTGAACATGAGTGGGTGGAGGAATCAGGGGATGCAGGTGGCCTTGACCTCTCCTATGGTCCGGTGTTTGTGTCTCCTCCCGTTGTCATGGAGGAAGGTGCCACATACAATGTGGTTCTCCGTAGGGCAGCTGAGGCTCTTGAGCTTCATCTGCCCATGGTTTCCTTCAAAACAAACCTCCTTACTGAAGTGCTTCAGCCGGCTGCAAGTTCTATGGAACCTCTGCTTCCGTTCAATGAGGCCTTGAGGCATGTTTTGATGGGTACCTGGTATAGACCAGCCATAGAGGTGCCTGTGGATAAAATCGTGGCCAGGCGTCATCATCCGGCACCGGGTGACGCTGCCTTTTTTAACAAATCCTCCGATCCCGGAGAGCCTGGTCATTCAGGTCTCCGCTTCCCCAAGTGCATTCCCTACGGCTCCGCTGGATAATGAATCGAAAAAGCTGGAGTAGTTTGGCAAGAATTTATTCTCCTCAGTCAACACTGCATGCCTCTTGGGCCGCTACTCTCATGCTGTGTGGGACACAGTGGCGCAAGCTTTGCCCAGTGCCCGGAAGAGGTTCTGGCTGTACTTTCTCAAGCTGTTGCATAGGGGAAGGATGCCGCAAAGTTCGCCATTAAGTCCACCTCCACTCCCGCAGCATCCACCTCAAAGCCTTCCTAGTCCAAGCTTTGTGGTGCACCCCACGCCGGTGGGTGGCAGAATTCAACATCACCTCCCCCACTGGTGCTCTGTCACTTCGGACAGGTGGGTGCTGCAAATCGTACGAAGGGGCTACTCCCTCCCCTTCAAGTCTGCCCCACCAGCCATGCCACCTCAGTTCCACCGCATGTCAGGGGATCACTTTGCGCTTCTCCAACAGGAAACCACGGTACTATTGGCCAAGGGGGCCATCAAACGCGTTCCGGGCCAGAAGTAGGACGTGGTTGTTATTCCCACTACTTTCTGGTACAGAAGAAGGGGAAAGGGGGCCTGCGCCCCATCTTGGACCTCAGGAACGTCAATCGCTTCCTCCGGAAGGAGAAGATCAAGATGTTGACTCTATCTCAGGTCTTGGCTGCCCCAGACCATGGAGACTGGATGGTAGCGTTGGACTTGCAGGATGCATATTTTCACATCCTCTTCCTGCTGGGCCACCAGCGTTGCCTGCGGTTCACGGTAGGCCACGAGCATTTTCAGTTTGCCTTGCTCCCCTTTGGCCTTACCAGCGCCCCTCGGGTGTTCACGAAAGTGATTGAGGTGGTCGCAGCCCATCTGCGCAGGTCAGGGATATCAGTCTTCTCCTACCTCAATGACTGGTTATTGAAGGTGGGCTCCCCCCAGGCAGTCGTCACCCACTTTCAGACTACAGCTGACCTCCTGAATTTGCTGGGGTTCTCCATCAACATGCCGAAGTCGCACCTGAGTCCCTCTCAGAAGCTCCCCTTCATGGGAGCGGTTCTGGATTCGACGCAGTTTCGGGTTTATCCTTCCGAGCAGCAAGTCCGGGATATTCAGGCTATGATTCCGATCTTTCTGCCTCTATCCCGGATTTCAGTCAGGATGACCCTCCGGCTCCTGGGCCTGATGGCCTCCTGCATCCTGCTAGTGTAACATGCCAGATGGCATATGTATATTGATTAACATAATCCCAGGGGCAACTCAGTCCTGTATTTCCAAGATAAGGAGTGCACACAGGCCGAGTTTTCAATAATCTTCCCATAGGATAAGTTTCAATTAATGACATAGTATATTGTCTAAAAACTTCTTTTCTCTTCGGTCCATGGTGGTTTTTATTGTGATTGATGTTCTGTGTAATACTGTGATTATTTTATTCATTGTTTTATTTGAAATGTCTGAGATATGTGTATGAGATTTTTACAGTTTTATAGAAATGCTTTTTACATTGTGATAACAATAGTTGAATAAAACATGTTTTGCAATTTTTCATTTGAACAAGTTAGTACATGATTTTATCTTGTGAGGTGGGCTGGAAAAAACATCAATGTAATTTTTCTAATAGGTCATACATAGATTTCAATCTAGTAGTGGTGCAGGTGATTCTGCATATAATTGTCCAAGGGATTATTTGTTTAAATTGTGAAGAGTACCCTATTCCCTTGGTTTCAACAAGGGGTCTGTCTCTGGTTAACACACAGGCTCTGAAGTGGGACCTGAAGTTCCAGTGGGCACAGCATCAGGGCAACCTGTCCGATCATGTTGAGATGTCGGAGGGTACTGCAAGACAATTGCAGTGATCGCTCACGAATCGCGATTGGGTCAATGGCAGATCCCTCTCCCTTCCCCAACCGGAGCACACAGTGGTGACGGATGCGTCCCTCTTGGGATGGGGCAGCCACTTGGGAGAGGCGGAGATCAGAGGCCTCTGGTCTCCGGCGGAGTCCCGGCTCCATATCAACCTTTTGGAGCTTCGGGCAATCCGTCTTGCACTGAAGGCATTCCTTCCCTCTGTCCGGGTAAATGTAGTGCAGATGTTCACGGACAACACCACCGCCATGTGGTATTGCAATAAACAGGGCGGGGTATGGTTGTGGACCCTATGTCAGGAGGCTCTGTGCCTCTGGACATGGCTGGAACATCAAGGCATTACCTTGGTGGTTCAACACCTGGCAGGTTCTCTGAATGCCAGGGCAGACAAACTCAGCCGCCGGTGCTTGATGGATCATGAATGGCGTCTGAACTCTGACGTGGCGTAAGGTCTCTTTCTGAAGTGGGGAGAGCCTTGGTTAGATCTATTTGCCTCCGAAGAGAATGCGCAATTTCATCAGTTCTGTGCATTGGAATTACCAAGGCGGCACTCACTCAGCGACGCTTTTTGTTGCGAGTGGAGTTGCGGTGTGTTGTACGCCTTTCCGTCCATACCATTTCTGCCCAGAGTGCTAAAGAAGATTTGCCACGACCGGGCCCAAGTCATCCTTGTAGCTCTGGATTGGGCACGAAAATACTGGTATCCCGAGCTACTCAGCATGGCGATCGATCCCCCGATCTGACTGCCTCTTTGGGAGGATCTTCTGTCGCAGCAGCAGGGGACGGTCCTCCACTCGAACCTGTCCAGCCTCCACCTCCATGCGTGGAGATTGAGCGGCGACAGTTGACAGCTTTCGATCTTCCTCCTGAAGTCTGTGATGTCACTGTGGCAGCCATACGTCCCTCCACTAAGACTGTATACGCCTGCAGGTGGAACAAATTTGTGGCATGGTACGCAGCGAAGGCTATGGATCCCCTTTCTGCCCCTCTTCCTGAGGTCCTTCTGTTCCTTCTATCCTTGGCCTAGCAGGGCTATGCTCTGGGCACTATCAAAGGTTATCTTGCGTCCATCTCCGCCTTTCTACGGCTTCCAGATCAGCCTTCTCTTTTTAAGTCCCCGGTTGTTAACCGTTTTCTCAAAGGCATTACACACACGTTTCCTCCCGTGCCTTTCATAATGCCTCAATGGGACTTAAATCTTGTCTTGACTTATCTGTTGTGCGCTCCCTTTGAGCCCCTTCATAACTGTTACGTCTTATCACTGTAAAGACTGCTTTCCTGGTAGCTATCACCTCTGCCAGAAGAGTGAGTGAGCTCCAGGCTCTTTCTTCTAAACCTCCTTTCCTTTCTGTTCATCCGAACAAGGTGGTTTTAAGGACCCGACCTTCTTTCTTGCCAAAGTTTGTCGTGCCCTTTCACATTGGGCAGACCATCACTTTGCCCTCCTTCTTTCCGACTCTGCTTCCTTCAAAAGAGTAAGAGAGGCTCCACCGTCCGGACTCAAAACGTGTGCTCTCGTTCTATCTGAAGCGCACACAACAGTTCCGGGTGGATGACCGGCTCTTTGTTGGCGCCAAAAAAGTTTGGGCCATGCACAAACGAACCATCTCTCGGTGGGTTGTTCTGTGCATCAAAGCGTTTTACTCGTTGGCAAAGAAGAAGCCTCCTGTGGGGCTGCATTATTATTATTATTTCTGAGTTTGTATAGCGCCTGGTTACACTGTCAGTGTGTCCCCGCGCTGTCAGAAGAGCCAGTTGCTCCGTCAGTCAGACAAGACGGGGCTATTCTTTAGGAAAGAGGAATGTTTTAAGTTTCCTGCGGAAGATGAGCTCCGATGTTTCCACTCTTAAGCTCAGGGGGAGAGAGTTCCATTTATGTGCCGCCAAAGTACGAAAGGATCTACCCCCCATTCTGGCTCTCTTGTGTCTGGGGACAGCGAGGAGGCCTGCTCCTAATGAGCGGAGTTGTCGGGTAGGCGTATAGGGGCAAAGAAGGTTCCGAAGGAAGGCCGGGCCCTTGCCATGTACGATCCTGTGACCAATACATAGGACCTTGAAGTCGATCCTTTCATTGATCGGAAGCCAATGTAATATTTGTAGAGATTTTTTAGAGGCGGCTCTTCTGGGCAGCCGGAGGACCAGGCGAGCGGCAGCATTCTGGATTGTCTGCAGTCGACGCCGACTAGTGGCGTTGGCGCCTAGATACAAGGCATTGCCGTAGTCCAGTCTCGACGTGACAAGAGCGTGGACCAGGGTCTTCCTTGAGGATTCTGGGAGCAGGTCCAGGGTCTTACGGAGTTTCCGTAGAATCGAAAAGCACGTACCAGCTACCCGTCTGGTGTGGTAGTCGTAGTTAAGCTTTGAGTCCACCCATACTCCAAGATTCTTGACCTGATCACTGGGGGTAGGGAGGGGCCCCAGGGTCTGCGGCCACCAGGCAGATGACCAGACTGAGGGGGGTTTTCCTACAATCAACACCTCAGTCTTGTCTCCGTTCAGACGGAGGCAGTTCTTCGCCATCCATCCAGCCAGCTCTTGGAGGCATGATGAGAAGTTCGCGGCGGCTTGTTCAGCAGGTTGGGTCAGAGCGACCACCAGCTGAGTGTCGTCTGCGTATGTCACTACTTCCACCCCATATCGTTCCGCAGTAGTAGCCACGGGGGTGACATATAAATTGAAAAGGGTTGGACTGAGGCTTGATCCCTGAGGCACTCCTTGACCGAGGTCAAAGGTGTCGGAGCGTGCTCCTCCTTGCTCCACCGAGAAGCTACGGTTAGTAAGAAAAGATTCCAGCCATAACCAGGCCGTGCCTGTCACCCCTCCTTTCTTCAGACACTGTAGCAACGTATGATGTGCTACAGTGTCGAAGGCTGCACTGAGGTCCAGGAGCACTAGTGCCGCCACATGCCCGGCGTCCACGTGCTTCCTCAGTGCCTCAGTCGAAAAAAGGAGGGCTGATTCTGTGGAATGGCGGGCCCGGAAGCCCGATTGGTTGGTATGCAAGAGGGCTCTGGACTCTATGTGTGCTGAGAGTTGTTGGTTGACCAGCTTTTCCGCCAGTTTGGAGAAGAAGGGTAGGAGCGAAATGGGGCGCAGGTTGCTGAGCTGGGACGCACTGATATGGGGTTTTTTCTTAAGAGGCAGTACGACTGCCTGTTTCCACCCATGTGGGACCTTGCCAGTGTTAAAAGAGGTAGACAATATATGGCCTACATACGGTGCCAGAAGACTCATGGCACTGGCCAGGAATTTGGCAGGGGCAGGATCGTGAGGGGAGCCTGATTTGATTCCTTTAGCAGTGGCTATCAGAAGGTCCTCCGTCGGAACCTGGTATACTGTAAGGCAGTCTTCGATCTTTGCCTCCCAAGTCGCTTCTTCCTGAGGAGGTAGAAGGTTGGGGCCAGTTCTGGCATCATCGGGGAAACTGGTGTAAATGTCGCGTACTTTTTTGTGAAAAAATTCTGCAATGACGTTACAAGATTGTACTGAGGTATCGGTCTGCTCTAAAGAGGGGGGAGGTGTGGTGATCTCTTTATAGATCCTAAAGAGCTCCTTGGATGAGCAGTTAGCACTGTCTATACGGTCAGCGTAGAAGGTCGCTTTGGTTTTCCTGATTTGGACGTGGTATTTTTTTATGCTAGCTTTGTACACCTCTCTTGCCTCTGGTGAATAGTTCTTTCTCCAGGCGCGTTTGAGCCTCTTGCAGGCTGCCTTGGTTTCTCTAAGAGCTGTGCTGAACCAAGGTGCAGTTTTAGTTTGCCGCTCCGGGCCCTTCTTGGCCCAAGAAGGGCCAAGAAGAAGAACGGAGAACAGAACGACCAAAGAAGCCGTCTCTTCAGACTAGACTGTCAGGGCAATAATGCTTGGTAAACGTGTGCAGCGACGTGTGTAGCTGCTTGACAAATGTCCTGCAAGGGAAGGCCGCGTCCCAAGGCAGTAGTGGCTGCTGTTGCCCTGGTAGATTGGGCAAAGAAGGGCCCTTCTTTGCCCAATCTACCAGGGCAACAGCAGCCACTACTGCCTTGGGACGCGGCCTTCCCTTGTAGGACATTTGTCAAGCAGCTACACACGTCGCTGCACACGTTTACCAAGCATTATTGCCCTGACAGTCTAGTCTGAAGAGACGGCTTCTTTGGTCGTTCTGTTCTCCGTGACTTTCTGGTGTAATCTTGTTCGCAGACCCTCCACCGGGTTTCGTATTGCTGGGGTATCTATTCCGAGGTAAGGAATCTATCGCTAACGTGTCTCTTTCAGATGCACAAGTTACTACTTGTGTAACGATATATCTGTAAGAGACATTAGTTAGTGATTGATTCCTTACCGCCCCACCCATCCTCCCCATTCTGCAACCTTATTTCTAGGGTTAAGGTTCTTCCCTTTCCGGGCCATAGTTTCATGGCACCAGTCAGTTTCTTGCATGGCTCTGCATTCCTGGTGCGGAAAGTCGTGTACAGAACTGACGTCAGCGCTCATGGGTGGGGCCTAAGTAGTCTCCGTGACGTCATTTCAGCTCTTACGACGCCAGCGACGGACGGGGAGCCGCACGACTCCACCTACCGACACGCAGGGGTACTACTGACGAAAAACTTTCCAGATCCAGTCTGACGCTCGGGGATATTCTATGGTAAGGATCTATCACTAACTAATGTCTCTTACAGATGTATTTTTAAGTATATAAGTAGTACCTTGTGCGTCAGTGGCATGCCATTCTGGTATGACACAACACTGGTGTTAGGGGTTGTCGAATTAGACCCCAATCATAAGTGTTCAATATGAATTCCACAGGGCGTAGCATGCGCAAGTGTAGAAACCCTCTTGTGTTCCTGTGAGACTTTTGCTCCTTTCCCTAAAGCCTCTTACTGTGTAAGGTATGGTGTTTTGTGACGCTCCCTAGGCAGGTTAAAGAGGAATCTCACCCACGAATCAGTGCTTGGCTTACTGTTTGGTTAGTGACCACGCCCCCTCTACTCAGCGTTCTGCTCCGTGAGGTTCCCGTAGTGTTCAGAGCTCCTGCTGAATTCTCTTGATCCCGTTTGTGCTCTTTTCCAGTTCCTGACATTTCCACCTTTGGGTCACTGTATTTTTCTGTTTTGGATCTGTGTCCTGCCTGTTGTTTTGCCTTCCGCCCTGTTCCTGTGCCCTTCCTCGTCTCGGCACGCCCTTCCCCGGTGCCTTGCGTCCCCTTCCGCCTGGATACCCCGCCTGCCCTTCTCTCCTCTGTAGTGTCAATGTCCTAGCTGGCAAATCCTTCACAGTGTGTTGACTCCGCGGTCATTTTTGGTGATCGAAGGGGTTTTGTGTATGTTTGTGAATTGCGCTTCACTCCGTCCTTGGCTTACGAGTGGAGCGTATTTTGGCTATCACGTCTTGTTGTAGTTACGCCCACTCCGTTCTGATCTTCAGTACCTATTCTGACGGGGTGTGTCTATTGTCCGCGTTTCATGTTGTTTGTGTCCTTTCTCCACTTTGTCTTAAGTTTATGAGTCGGAGGAAGGAATTGCCTGTGTTATATGTTTGTTACTCGCTCCACGCTGTCTTAAGTTTATGCGCTGGAGTGGGAATATCTGTATCACTTTGTCTTTAGCTTTATAAGTGATACTATTGTCATCAGCTGCACTTGTGGCGCCCACTCCTGCTCTGTCTTAAGTTTATGAGTAGAACGGGCATTGGTGCATTCTACCTTGGAGATATCCTTGCTAGTTGTCCTCCAGATTCTCTGCTGTATCTCCTGGTTCTTGCCTGGACTTCTAGATTAAAGCCCTGATACTCACCTATGTGGTAAGTGGAATGTTATGTTGAACACTTGTGTATCAGCCTTGTAAAGTACTGGTGAGGTTAGTATTGTTGTCTATTTATTTTCCAGTCTCCTGCCATCAAGACTGCAGCTACGCCACCTTGCTGGGGGAGAGTGGTATACTCCCTGGGAAAATTCCCCCCACACTTTTAGGTAGCAGCTGCCTGTTAGCGAAGTTATACCTTCTCGCTGTGGTAGTTGTTGTCTGGAAGTGTGTGGGACATTCATCTTTGCTCCTGTGGACGAACTACCTCCTCTCTCGAGGGGGATCCTTGACAACTGGCTCTTTTCCAGCCCTTTTACTCCTTTTGAGGCACAGGCCTGATGGAGCAAGGATTCGCACATAAAGCGACTTGCTCACATTCAAGAACCTCGTTTAATCTATAATGTCATTAATCAACCTGTTTGTCATTAATATTGCACTTTCACACTATACGCGGGTGTCCCAGAGATGCTTGCCTATGTGTCTATTAATCCTAATGAGGCTTGCATACTACAGAATCGCTGCCATGCGGGATTTCAGTCTGCGCATGCGTCGGTCATACCCATGTGATGTGACGCACTCGCAGTTCTGGAGGGATTTTTCGCTCATGCGCATTACTGCTATTATGGCCGCTTTGTCTTTAACATGCTCTCCGCTTGCTACTCCCGCTTTTGCACAGCTGTCTATTTCTGCGTAACCTCTAATGCTATAGATATTATAAAGTAAGGGGTGCAGTGTAGCTATTCATGGTGTACAGTGTATTCATTTTTTCTGTGTTTCTAATTTGTTTTCGCTTACTTTTCATGTACCGCGTATCTGTGGGCCTGGGAGTGGGGAGCCGCTCCATCTTTGAAACCCATGTCACCCTAATCACGTGATGAGGGAAAACCCGAACTGCGCAGAAGTAAAACCAAGCCAGCTGGCTTCTGAAGCTGAGATGCGCCTGGGAAAGTCAGCCTTGCACCAGGAGAAGATTTCGGCTGTACCTAAATATGATACAATTGTATATACTTTATGTGTGTCCTATTGTTTTACACCTTCCACATGCCATGGGAACAGGAATGTAAGGGGTGGGTACGAAAATTAAATATTCATGGTGGGAACACAGAATTTTAGGTGGTGACAATGACCTAACCACCTCTCCTGACCAATCCAAAGTTGGGGATCCTGTCACTTGCAACATTTGTGGGTGGTCTAGGGGCCCGAAATTAGTATAACTAGCCTAGTTTTAGCTAGAGAAATTGTCTGACTTGTACGAGTAGCTAACCTGTCACCGACCCTACGAACTCTATAGGTGATTGATACAGAGAGCTGAGGAGCACTCTGTCCGTAATTTCCACAAACTCCAAGGGGTGGAATAGTCTTAAGTGCTGGCGAAGCACTTTGCTGGGAGATTCGAGAACCCAATCGGGGTTACTGGCGGATTCCGTGCAGAGAGGGAGTAGCGCAGGCGTTGCATCCGAAGCTGCAGGTGTTGGTCGTACCTTTGGTGAGCCCAATCCTGATCCAAATCCTGAGGGGTATCCTGTCCTGACTGTCCATGATCTGTACCTGCTTGCCTACTGGCATCCTAAGTCCTTGAGGGTCCTAGTCCTCGTCTTTTCCCAAACTGACCTGTGGCCAGGGTTAGTCCTCATTCCTGTCCTAGGTAAATATATAATTGTGGGTGACCATCTATCTATTTTCTTTTCTTTCCTCCTTTAATAAAGCTTTCTTGCCCGTATTATTCCTCTGCCTTTTCCAAAATTTACATGCTATTGTTTATTAGTTATGTTCCATTTTTCCCCTTACCTGTAGGACATTATTGAAACGGTTTACATAATTAGTGTGATCTAATGTTACTTGTGTTTTGCATCTATGCTTAAAATTTGCAGTTAGACTAAGATCAGTTTGAATCACTTGTAGAAATTTTGCAATCCACTGACTAATATGTTTTAACTCACCAGCCTTAGTATAAGCCTGAAAACTGAATAGCATGTTCCCTGTTACCCTTACCCTGTAGTTTTTTTTCTCGCACTCAATGGTACTTGCGCTTATTCATAGTTACATTATAGTTATAATCCTGATTATTGATATTCTAATCAATTTTATTCTCATGGCATTTGGATTTTAAAACTTACTATATAAAGTCTTTAAACCCCTTTAGGTGTCTGTGGTTATTACAAAACGTATCAAATGTTATTAAATGTATAAAGTATTTTTGTTAGTCTTATCACCTACCCACTAATAGCTCCTGATCTATCGGAAATATAGGTACTTGTGTCAAGGTGGTAAGAAAGGTATTCTGGTAATAGTGGTAAGAAAAACACATAGAATTACTCATGGTGTTGTGTAAACTCGCCCGATTCACAAAATACTGTCATAAACACGTCATGGGCCCAAGTGCATGAAATCTGGTGAAATAAAGAGTCGGGCGACCTGCGCGCTCTATCAGGCCTACCTGGAAAGCTCAACAGACGGAGACTCAAAATTCCAAACAAGTACAGCATAAATCAGGAAATGGTTTGGGATTTTCACGCATACCAAATAATATAACCTTCTTGTTTTAATACTTGTAAGATCCCTTACATGTTCTCACAACCAGGAGAGAGCGAGGAACCAGCAGAGTGGTGTTCTCCCAAATTCACTGTTTGCACACAAGAGCAACTGGGCGAAATAAGAAAAGAAAGTGGAAGTAGATAGATTGGGTCCAGAAAGAATGCTACTTCCTGGGTATGCTTGGGTATCCAAAGATATTGATTAGACGCCTTTGCACTTTATCGTGACATGCTTCATCACTGGCGCCTATCCACACGCTGGTAGGGTGGTACCACACGCTGGTAGGGTGGTTTCTGTCTCTCATTTCTCACAGTTGCTCTTGTGTGTAAACCGATCCCTTACCTGCTCATGGCAACATGAACACCCTGTTTCCAACCTTAGGCCTTTCTCTTACAAATCATTTATATCAGCAATCAGCCTAGTTGGTTCACAGGACTGCAAGGAAGACCATATCTCCCAGAATGCATTAGTTTATCAAATGAAAGGCAAGGATGGAAACACCTGCTTACATGGAGTAAACATGCAACCTTAGTTTTGCATCATTCCGGGGACATCCTTGAGAGGCCATGCAATGCCACATCACTGTCCTACAGAAAATTAAAGAGATCCAGGTAAAGCAAGTTGGCTGATGGCACAGTTTCCACAAGAGATCCACCAAAACTCTTCGTCCAAAGGACCGAGGGGCAATGCAAAGGAGCCACATATCCTTTGATGTGCAGGGACAAAGCTTATCGCACATGGTCACTCTTTAAAGTGCTCTAAAACTTCACAAGCTACACACCTGTTGCATGGGTGGCTATGCACAACATACCATATTGCTTCATTGGGTGAGTTGACAGGAAATACTGTTTCATCCCCAAGGCTCGCTTCTCAACCCTTTTGCCTGTTGCTTCCTTTCTTCTCTCCTGGTCCATCTCTGGAAATACCCTATCATCCCTCCCTCGCTTTCATTCATTACATACGCTTCAAATAGTTGTCTCACATATTCTCCATTGACATCCCTTGCCACAGCAACATCACACCCCACCTAAGAAACTTGCACTGGCTCCCAATCAACAAGAGGATCACCTTCAAGCTCCTCACCCACGCACACAAGGCACTCCACAACAACGGACCGGCATACCTTAACGGATGACTCACCTTCTACACCCCGAACCACCAACTCCGCTCCACCGACCTCGCACTCGCATCCATCCCCCGCATCAGAAGAGCAACCACCGGTGGCAGATCGTTCTCCCACCTCGCCGCGAAGACCTGGAACACCCTCCCCATTCACCTGCGGCAGGCCCAGGACATACTTAACTTCAGGAGGCTACTCAAGACCTGTCTGTTTGAGCAGTAGCAGCACCCTCCCCCCGCTCCTTTAGACCCTCACGGGTGAGTAGTGACCTCCATAAATGCTCTGATTGATTGATTGATCCCAAAGGCTTGTTTCTCAACCCTTTTACCTGTTGCTTCCTTCCTTCTATCCCGGTCCATATTTGGCATTACCCTATCACCCCTCCCTCGCTTTCATTCATTACATATGAGGCAACCCTACCTCATCAGACCAATCACACTCTATTTTCTACAATAAAAATCCCCTCCACCCCACACCTCCTGTTTTTGGGGTGAGCCTGGGCAACGCATGCGCTGCTTGGCGAGGCATGCTGTATTGGAGTATGCACTTGAAGTCCTGCCCACTCTACACCCATATTTATCATTGGCTTGTGTCATTGTCCTTCGTAAATGCTGCTTCTGATTTGTAAATAGGCTTGTTAGTCTCTCCTTAGTACTGCCTTGTCCATCATCCCCTTTTGTTTCGCTTTGTTCGCCCTAAGTTGGCAGGGTTAGCTCAGACGTAAGTCCCTTGCTCACTTGGCCACTGGATTCAAGATAGCCTGGCTGATGAGGATTAGGAATCCGAAACCGGTCCCAGGATGCTTGTTTCCGGTCCAGGGAAGACATGGCTTGGCAGTTCGGGCTGGACTGTTCCCATGAGGCACAGGGTCAGACTGATTTGCATATGGCCATGTCTGAACTGGGGTGGCTGAGTGAGCTAAAGAATGGTGATGGATTAAACCCAGATCAGTTGACTGGGGGTGAGTGTTTGATTTGCTCAAACGCTCCGTCCATCATACCCTTTTGTTTCGCTTTGTTCACCCTAAGTTGGCAGGGTATGCTCAGACGTGAGTCCCTTGCTCACTTGGCCACTGGATTCAAGATAGCCTGGCTGATGAGGATTATGAATCCGAAACCGGTCCCAGGATGCTTGTTTCCGGTCCAGGGAAGACATGGCTTGGCAGTTCGGGGTGGACTGTTCCCATGAGGCACAGGGTCTGACTGATTTGCATATGGCCATGTCTGAACTGGGGTGGCTGAGTGAGCTAATGAATGGTGATGGATTAAACCCAGATCAGTTGACTGGGGGTGAGTGTTTTATTTGCTCAAACGCTCCGTCCATCATCCCCTTTTGTTTCGCTTTGTTCGCCCTAAGTTGGCAGGGTATGCTCAGACGTGAGTCCCTAGCTCACTTGGCCACTGGATTCAAGATAGCCTGGCTGATGAGGATTATGAATCCGAAACCGGCCCCAGGATGCTTGTTTCAAGTCCAGGGAAGACATGGCTTGACAGTTTGGGCTGGACTGTTCCCATGAGACACAGGGTCAGACTGATTTGCATATGGCCATGTCTGAACTGGGGCGCCTGAGTGAGCTAAAGAATAGTGATGGATTAAACCCAGATCAGTTGACTGGGGGTGAGTGTTTGATTTGCTCAAACGCTACGTCCATCATCCCCTTTTGTTTCGCTTTGTTCGCCCTAAGTTGGCAGGGTATGTTCAGACGTGAGTCCTTTGCTCACTTGGCCACTGGATTCAAGATAGCCTGGCTGATGAGGATTATGAATCCGAAACCGGCCCCAGGATGCTTGTTTCAAGTCCAGGGAAGACATGGCTTGACAGTTTGGGCTGGACTGTTCCCATGAGACACAGGGTCAGACTGATTTGCATATGGCCATGTCTGAACTGGGGCGGCTGAGTGAGCTAAAGAATAGTGATGGATTAAACCCAGATCAGTTGACTGGGGGTGAGTGTTTGATTTGCTCAAACGCTACGTCCATCATCCCCTTTTGTTTCGCTTTGTTCGCCCTAAGTTGGCAGGGTATGTTCAGACGTGAGTCCCTTGCTCACTTGGCCACTGGATTCAAGATAGCCTGGCTGATGAGGATTATGAATCCGAAACCGGTCCCAGAATGCTTGTTTCCGGTCCAGGGAAGACATGGCTTGGCAGTTCGGGCTGCACTGTTCCCATGAGGCACAGGGTCAGACTGATTTGCATATAGCCATGTCTGAACTGGGGTGGCTGAGTGAGCTAAAGAATGGTGATGGATTAAACCCAGATCAGTTGACTGGGAGTGAGTGTTTGATTTGCTCAAACGCTCCGTCCATCATCCCCTTTTGTTTCGCTTCATTTGTAACTTCCCCCTAGGACCCACCCTTTTACATGTGTTGTTGCTCGGTAGGCTTTAATTACAGCCTCAGAGCCCTATTTCATTTAACAGTTTTCGCATGTCTGCTGTTGCAGGCATGACATGTTTGCTCAGAACAGCTTTATTATTATTTTTTTACATAGCACGGCATGCCACACTGGTATTGGCAGCCGTGCCTTTGCTTTACTTGCGGTTAAGGAAAACAATGGTCATAAGTGGCCTGATAAGGTCCTGGTTGAAAGGTTATTTCCAGGTTGGCTAACAAAGTCCAAGAAGGGGAAATTATTTCTGGTAGATAAGTTAGATTTGGGAGACAGTTTGGTAAGGTTACAAACAAAGGGCTTTATTAAGGCTTACACAGTTACGTTTTCTTTGTATCAGGTGCTCACACATGTGACAAAAAGTGCTTATAGTGACTGAGTGAAATATTAAACAAACTATATACAAGGTGTCACAAGCAAGGGTAGATCCCCAAAAAAATATGTACAATAGGGAAGGGGAGTTTTTCTTGCAAGGGTCGACGGCGTTTCGATCTAACATGACTTTAGATCATCATCAGGACGTGAGCTTTCTTTGCGCGTTGTGATGGCTATATTTATCTGGCTCAAGTTTAGGAACTTGATACTCCGAGTTAGTTGGAGATATGCGGTCCAATTATGTTTAAGGTGCCAAGAATTATTTGCTTATTCATATTTCTAGCTCAAAAAGGGGGGTTTTTCTTAGAGTCTGAAAGTAAAATCAATAACGGTCCACTTATTTGTCTTGCAGAGGTAGTGAGTTCAATTAGGGGCGGGAGTGTATCCGGTAATATTCGGTGTCCTACGTTCCGGCGGGAATAGATCGCCGCGGTCCGTGGCGCAGCTGCCTCTGCTTCAGTGCTCCGGCGAATGCGAGCGCTTTTTTTACTTGCAGCGCCAAACGCAGATGTATGGTTTTAAAAAAAACCTATTTATTTATTTTAAATTGCTCCATGCACAGGGACGTTTTAAGGATTTTGGGGGCACTGGGCCAAATGTATTTTGGAGGCCCCTGTTCGGTACAGCTTTGATTTTATGATCCAGTTCCAGCTCTTTCATGCCCTCTTTGGTCAAATTCTAAATGTGTGTGCGTCTGATATTCATGGATAGTGACGTGAACATGACAACCTTGATCCCCCAGGAATCGTGGTAATAGATCTAGAACCCTTTAGCTCAGTCACTCGTGCTCTCTTTCTCTCAGAAAAATTTACTAGGAATGCACAGTGGGACGTTTTCAATATTTAATTAACCAATGTCATTCTTGTATAAAATATATGTGCTGCAATGATCAATAGACAGAAACTAATTAAAGTAATTCGAAGTAGGAGAGTGAACAGAATGAAAAGTTCCACCATCGTGCTGAAACAATATATATATATGCAAGCGCATAAAACAATATAGAAATCTGGCGTGCTCCTACAATGCGTCCCCTAACCTAAGTGTCTAGGGCGTGTGTGTGTGTTCTGCCAAGAAACCCTGTACTGGATGTCCCAACCACTATTACCTGAAGGAAAATAATTTAATTTTCGCGCCAGTCCAGGTGCCAAATGGCTCTGGACAAGGAATGCCAGCTTCTTCTGCTGTGAGTGAAAGCAGATTCGCATATCAAAGGTGGTAGGTAGGCTCTTTGAAGTGCCCCTGCTTTGGAATATTAATCTGCAGGTCATCCTGCAGGAGGAGGTGAAAACACCCCCTGCCTGCGGAGGCTCTGGTTATATCCCCCTGACAGCAAAGATTCTCACCCTTGGGGGTCAGAAACTCATCTCTAGTTGCAGGCTGGCGAAAACCAGTCAGGCAGCACACCAGTGGCTGCTAAGTGTTCAGGGGGCACCTCGAAGGTGCGCTTTGTATGCATTTATTACAAAATCAGACAATGGCATTAGCGTGTGTTTATTAATACAATATGTTTGATACCAAACACCACTATTTTCACAGAAGCCATCATGTAGCTGGGGAAATTGTTTTCACCAATGTATACCACATTCTTTCGAAATGGCTTCCCTGACCACTTGTACTGGCAGTAATGGTACTGACCAGCACAGGGGCATATCTGCTTGCGCAGTCATGCCCTAACATGGAATATAGTGCACCCTGCCTTAGGGCGGTAAGGCCTACGCTAGGGGCAACCTGTCCTACTACATGCAGTGTCAGCAGGCATTGCATACAGGCTGTGTGCCATGGTATTTTTTCCCTTTTATCAGCACCAAGAATAGCAGCCTGCAATTGCAGTTTGCATGACCTTGGTGAGGGGTCCCCAATTTGTGCTGCAGCCCTTGGGAACCTTCTTTAGTACCTCATACCTTGGAATCAGTGGTACCATTTATTAGGGACTTTCAGAAGGTACTAAAGTTATTGCCAATTAGGTAAAAACTGCCCAGTTTTGGGAAAGAGATCTGGCATTTCCAGTCAAAATCACATCAAACACCAAGCAAAAAAATTGAGGGTGACCATGTCGAAACATTCCTGCATCCAACATAGAAAATATGGTTAAAAAACTTGCATGCATACATACAATGGGTATTAACTTTGACCTCTCCTCAATTTTTCCGTACATATTAAAAAAACGTAATACATTTTAGATATAAAATGTACAAGCTGGTTTGTTAGCTAGGTGGACTAATACAGCCACTGTAGGGGCTTGTGTTTGACCTCATGGTCATAGGTTAAAATCCCGGCGGGTCCACTCCGCCTTTCATCCTTCTGAGGTCGATAAAATGAGTACCATTGAGTTGGGTAACAATAAACATCTGTTATTCAGTACCAAGATACACTTGGGTGAACATGCACTTTACAAATACACATGTAATTTTACAAATAAATAAATGTTAATGTACAATTCATCATCGAAATAGTTTTAGATCTGTAGATTAAAATATAGGGATAATAAAATAAGTAACTAAATTAAATGATACAATACACATCATTTTGTCACTAAGACATCACTTCTTGGCTTGCTGAGGGGAGCCTATTGTGAGATTAACATCTAAGAAATCAGCATAACAAGAAACATTGAGTCTTCTTGCAGAAGTTCAGTTTATTCCACATGGAACGCCTCATCCACAGCCACCAACGTACTCTTTCTAGAAGCCAGTTCATCTTAAAACATTCTGATTACATGTGTCACTGGACTCGAGGCACAATATATATTCCTTTCCAAACACAATATTGAAAGCATAGAACATAGTACATAGAAAACAATATGCTACAGAATTCTCAAAGTAAATTCAGCAGTCCAAAGAATGAAGTTCATAAATATAGTATAGCAACATAAAAATCGTCGCAATGTCCAGGAGTACTACTTAGCGTATTATCATTAATCAATAAAGAACTTAACTTAGACTCTGCATTAATCTGCTTACAGCCATTTAATATGCGATTTAAGTTCATTATTTTTTCCATCTAAGGTGTTTACTTTGTTCTTGAAGGACAAAGGACTTACCTTCAGTAACGCCTTATCTGGTAGAGACATGATCTAGCCGTAGGTTCCTTACCTTTGAATTTCCCAGGAGTCAGACTAGATCTGCAAGATTTTTGTTCAAGCAATAACCAGCGCACCGGTAGGTGATGTCGGTCACCTGCGTGTGGCGTTGTCCGCACCAGAAGTGACGTCTGTGTCACCTATATAGGCGAACGAAGAAAACGCAAGTAATAAAGGTGCCACCTCTGCAGCGGACATCAGTTACTTTTCACAAATTTTCACACTGGTGTTTTTGGAAAGCTAGGGCCCTGAAAGGGGTCATCCATGACCCTAGAACACTGTCCACAGTGCGGGAAGGATGGATGGGTCAGTAAGGAATCTGCAGCCAGATCATGTCTCTACCAGATAAGGCATTACCAAAGTAACTTGTTCATCTGATAGAGACTTCTAACTGCAAATTCCTTACCTTTGAATAGATACCCAAGTAATATCATCCTCAGAGGAGGGACTGCGGACAAGTTTAGACCAGGAAGTCCTGCGATACAGAGCGTCCAAAAAAGCCGTCCCTTCGGACTTGACTGTCCATGCAGTAGTGTTTGGTAAATGTGCAGGGATGCCCACATTGCTGCAGACAAATGTCGAGGACAGGAACACCACTTTTCAACACCGTGATAGCAGCCTTAGCTCTGGTGGAATCAGCCTTTATGCCTTCAGGAGGCTGCTTTTTGGCCTGAGCGTAGCAAATGTTGATGCGGAGGACAACCCATCATGACAGTCGTCTTCCGCACAGCCTTTCTTTGATCCAACCTACCCCACCAAGAGCACTTTAGCGCAGTCAAGGTAGAACAACAACACTCTTCATGGGTCCGGCAGTGGAGTCGCTCCTCTTCTTTAGAAGGGTGCGGAGAAGTGGGGAAAGTGGGCAAGGTCACAAATTGCCCCAAGTAGAATGGTTTTATCACCTTTAGTAAGAAAGAGGCCCTAGCGCGAAGCACCAACTCATCAGGGAAGACGGTCAGGTAAGGAGGCTTGGATAACAGAGCCTCCAGTTCACTCAGCCTCCCTGCAGAAGTTAATGCCACTAAAAAGGCTGTTTTGATGGTAAGTAGCCAGAGGTGGCAGTTGTGCAGAGGTTCGAAAGGATCAAACATCAGGAAGGTGAGAACAAAATTAAGGTCACACTGAGACATGATGAAAGGTTCAGATGGGAACATATGTTCACGCCCCTTAAGAAATCTGTTTACAAAAGGGGATCTAAATAAAGAGGGTTGGTCTGGCAACCTAAAGAAGGCAGATAGGGGCAAAAGGTACCCTACAAGAGTGCACAGAGCACAGCCCGGCTGGGCAGGGTGAAAATAAAGAGGACTCGAGAGAGGGAAGCAGAAAGAGGATCAATAGATCTTTGTGTACAATATTTTACACATTTGTGCCACCAGCAGGTGTACACGGTTTTGGTTACAGACTTTGTGAGGAAGGTTGAATGCTATCAACTGCGGCCGCTCAATCTCCATGCAAGAAGGCGTAAAGTTGACAGGTTTTGGAGGAGGACCCTCCTCTGCTGCCGTGACAGAGCATCATCCCAAAAGGGCAGCATAATCAGATGATCGATTCTTAGTTGGCGAAGCTTGGGATACCAGACTCTCCATTTCCAGTCCGGAGCCATGAGAATGACTTGGACCCAGTCACTCCTAATCGTCTGGAGCACTCTGGACAGGAGTGGTATTGGCAGAAATTCAAACAGGGGGCCTGAGCTCCACTTGAGATGAAAAACATCGCCAAGCGAGTGCCGCCTTGGAAACTTCAGTGTGTAAAACTGCTGACATTGCATGTTCTCATCGGAGGGGAACAGTTCCAACCAAGGCTATCCCCACTGCTGAAAGAGACCTTGGGCCACCTTTGGATGGAACCGCCATTCGTGATCCGCTGGGCATCGCAGACTGGGTTCATCTCCCTGGCATTCAGAGAACGTGCCAGGTGTTGAACCATCAGGGAAGAGCCCTGCTTTTCCAGCCACATCCAGAGACACATTGCCTATTGACATAGGGTCTATGACCCCACCCTGCCCCATTGTTTGCAGTACCACATGGCAGTGGTGTTGTCTTGAACACTTGAAGCAGCTTTCCCTTGATTGAAGGAAGAAAGGCTTTCAATACCACAAAATTGCTTGGAGCTCCAGCAAGTTGATGTGGAGTACGGATTCCGCCGGAGATCAGAGTCTTTTGATCTCCACCTCACTCTCAGATGGTCGCCCCATCCCCCGAGTGATGCGTCTGTCACTATTGTGTGGTGTGGCTGGGGAAGGGAAAGGGGTCTGCCTCTGACCCACTTTCGGTCTCTTAGCCACCACTGCAGGTCCTGTGCAGTTCTCCTTTTCGATCTGGACCATGTCAGAGACATTCCCCTGATGCTGCGTCCACTGGCACTTCAAGTTCCACTGCATAGCCTGGATATGCCATTGGCATGTGTCACTGGTTGAATGGAGGAGGCCATGAGGCACAGCAGACTCAGAGTCATTCTCACCAAAATCCACTCTAGAGACTGAAACATCGGTACAATAGCCTGAATATCCTGAAGTCTCGCATTCAACAGCCAGTCTTCAAGGTAGGGAATCATAAGCACCGCTGAGCTGCGCAGATGAACTGTGACCACTGCCATCGCCTTGGTGAATACCCCAAAAGCGCTGGTATGGTCAAAGGGGAACATGGTGAACTGAAAGTGCTTGTGGCCTACCATAAAAGGCAGGTAGTGCCTATGGGCAGGCAGGACAGGAATGTGAAAATAGGCATCCAGTAAGTCCAATGCTACCATCCAGTCTCCCGGGTCCAGGACAGACGAGACCTGAGCTAGAGTGAGCTTCTTGAACTTGAATAGCTGAGGTCTCGCAGATCTAGGATAAGGCGCAGGCCCTTTTCCTTCTTCGGGACCAGAAAGTAGCAGGAATAGCTACCAGAGTGTACTTCTAGCACCAGAGGCGTCTCTATGGCTCCCTTGGCCAAGAGAGTCATGACTTCCTCCTGAAGCAAAGTCAGGTGATCCTCCGTCAGCCATTCCTCCGTCAGCCGTTCATAAGTTGGAGGCATGGAAGGAGGGGTAGTCTCGAAGGAGAGGGAGTAGCCCCTTCTGACTATCTAAAGAATCCACCTGTGAGACGTGGTGTCATGCCAGTGGTAGTGGTGGTGATGACTGATCCTGACACCAACTTTCCGCCCATTATCTTGAAGGGTCAGACTAGGAAGGTTTGGAGGTTGAGGTTGCAGGAGGGGTAGTGGACTGACCCGACCTCTGACAGCCCGGCCCACATGGTCTGAACGAGCCACAGCAGAGGTTGCTGAACTTACTTGGACTTGTGGCTGGGATATGGCTGCCACGACTGAAAGCCCCTTCCATATCCACAAAAGTGGCAAAGGAAAGACTGGGGATGAGTGGCCACTGAGAGGCCCAAGGACTTGGCCATAGCCTGCCTGGTCTCCGAAGAGTCTAACAGCCACTGTTGTTGATATCCCTCTGTACCGTGAGTCGGTCTTATCAAGCCCACAACGGGTGACGAACTTTGTGGCATCTCTCCCATCTGACACTGCTTGGGAGAGGATGGCCCGGACTTCCTCCGGGACCTGTGGGAGCACTTGTGCAACTGTTTCCCACAAAGTGTGGGAATAATGGCCAAATAAGCATTCAGTGTTCACCGACTGCAATGCAAGGCTGGACGAAGAAAAATGCTCTTACTCAAACTATCCAGACTCTTGGATTTCCTATCAGGGGGGGAAGGAAATGCACCCTGGGAGGTAGAGGCTTGGACCACCAAGCTCTTGGCGGTAGGGCGGTTGGTGAGGAAAGATGGGTCACCCGGTACAGGGTGATGGCTGCAGTTATCCTATTCACAGAAGCCCCTGTGCTGGGCTTGGACCAGGTGCCCAGTAGGACATCAGTTAAGGCCTCATTGAAAGCCAGTAAGGGTTCTGATGACGAGACATAAGGCTGCAGATCCTCCGTCAAGATTTTCATCTTGACTACCACAAAAGGGAGCTCAAGGCAAGGGGCCTCAGCTGCCCTTTGCACCACCACCATAGAGTATGATGCTTCCTCCTCCGTAGCCCTAGTAGGACGAGAAAGCAGACCAGAATCTGAAGAGGTATTCAGTTTGCTGACCTCACCTAATTCCTCAGACCAGTCCATGTCATGGTAAGGCTGTTCTTGTAAAGGGCCCAGCGACCTTTCCTAATATTCCTCCATTTCTAGCCCTCCCGAATAGAGCTGAGGAAACGACCCAGAAACCAAGGGTTCTATCAGTGCCGGTAGGTGCTGATCCGCCTTTGGATCATCAGGGATAAGAATGGGGCTGGCGCCACCAGTGGGCAACCACTGCCCCGGGAGTCTAAGCGTTGGGACTGGCACTGGGAAAGGTTGCAAAGGTACGACTGGTGACGGTCCGGATCCATCACTGGATCCATGGGGGGGATCGATGCCGGCGAGAACCCGATGGAGCCCGCTCTAACCCTCCGAGGCCTAAAAGCGCACCTGTAGGGTCAGGCCTCCCAAATATGAGGCACATGTCATAAAACTCCAGGAGCTGGGCGGGGGCCACTCTGGCTCCCGGGAAGGCTGGGAAGAGACGAAGCTAACCCAGGCTCAGTTTCCAAGGAATGAGGCCCAGAACGCCAAGGCTCCTATGTTGTGTCGGCCACTGGACGGGGAGAAGTTGATGCGCACTTCAACTTTTTATGTTTCTTGTGCTTCTTACATGACGGACTCAAAGTCTTTGAGTGGGAGGACGAAGACTCAGGGCTCCCAGAGCATTTACCAGACCTTCCTCTTGACCGGGACCGAGAATGAGACCTCCGGGCAAACCACGCGGTGCCGAGTGCCGGGCTGCGAGCAGCTTTGGGGACCGCTCCCGCAAAGTTTTCGAACCCATGGGCTGGCAGTCAGAGCATGAATTCGAGTCATGGCCGTGCTGCAGGCACCAAAAACAAACGAAGTGTGGATCCTTCACCAGCATGGCGTGGTGGCAGGCACCGCATGACTTGAATCCAGACGTCTTCTTGGGCAACTTGAAAACCTACACACCAAAAAACGTTTGACAAAACATCGAAAGAAGCATGCCAAAAAGTGACAGAGAATAGCTTTCTTCACGGATTTGCACTTGTTAGGCGGAAAGAAAAGAACTGACATCAGCATGCCAAAGTGGTGCCTATATAAGTGAGGCGGACATCACAACTGCGGAGACAAGGCCGACATCATGTGCAGCCAATCAACGCCACCTACCGGCGCACCGGAGTATTGGTCACAGAAAAATCTTACAGATCCAGTCTGACCCCTGGGAAATTCAAAGATAAGGTATCTGCGGTTAGATGTCTCTATCAGATATCAAATGTAATTCCCCATAGAAAAACATTGGACTTTTGATATGGACCACTTGGCAGCTAATGGTTCTTTTTCAATCAATAATTTAATTCTGCATCTTTCAAACTTCTTGAAGCAAAAGCTATAGTTCTTTTTTCACTATTCTTCATTTGCAACAACACAGCACCTAGTCCTTTCTTGCTAGTGCCTGTAATTAACACACAATTCTGTCCTCGTATAAACTCTTGTAAAATGGGGTATTTTGAAAATCTTTCTTCATCAAAATAAGCTCTTCATTACACTGCTGACTCCCCTTTTTTGTCAATTCTCTGATTGAGTTTTTTATGCCAAATTTTATACAAATAGGGCATAGAACCCTATCATGCCCAGCAATGAAAGAACCTCTGCTTTATTGGAAGGAGCTTCCAATTTTTTAAATAATCTTCTGTAGTTCCTTTTTAGGATGTACCCCTTGTACATTAATTTCACGCCCTAAATAAAATATTTCCCTCCTACTAAAATAATTTTGTTGTTGTTAATGTGAAAC
Source organism: Lissotriton vulgaris (assembly GCF_964263255.1). Classification (NCBI taxonomy): domain Eukaryota; kingdom Metazoa; phylum Chordata; class Amphibia; order Caudata; family Salamandridae; genus Lissotriton; species Lissotriton vulgaris. The sequence continues at coordinate 384,460 of NW_028254413.1, read as the reverse complement.
CATTTTTACCAAAGATCCAAAAGCTTTCCCACTGCCTCATTGTTCCTGACAGTCCTTCCCAAAATGTAAACATCATCTTGATGAAAGATTACCCCTGGCCTACCTTTTAAAAGATTAGACATCACTCTCTGAAAAAACTAATGCAGTTGTTACCAGAACAAATGGTGTCCCCTGATATTTTTCTGCACCCCTCAGCATGCCGAATGCTGTTAACTTCTGAGTAAGCCTGGGCGGAGTTCGCATAGCCAAGCTGTGCCGAAATCCACATAGCAGTAAAAAAACACTCTGCCATGAGTGAGCAGATTTGCTTATCCTGCCCGTTCGTGTGACGTTTCCACCGTATGTCAACACGGATTGCGTGTTTGGGTGGAAATATCTTGAGCATGAGCACAGCCATCTTGTTTCTTACTCTGTTCATGGTGCTGGGGTCTACTTTTTGATCCTTCTTTAATCTTTTCAATCCTTGATTTCTAAAACTTTTTTCTGATCCTTTTTATTTATTATCTTACCCTCTGTCTTCCTAAGTGTATATTTTGTTTTTTCTATTCTTTTGTGTGTTTTGGCATTAGTTTTGTACTTTATTTTTTAGCTTTACTACTTCCTTATTACCCTCCTTTCTTCTTTTTCCCATTTCTTTTTGTACTCTCCCCCCACACGCCATAGCAGATAAGGGCATACCAAGACACGCAAGTAGCAGCCACCTTCCTTGCGGAAGGAGGTAGGCAGAGATGCAGCCCCATTCTCTGTTTTTCAAGGTTGAGGTGGCAGCGCTGTTTTTTTTATATTCAGCACCACCTCCCCTCCACCCTGGCAGCAGGTGGCAGGCCTGGGTATGGGATGCAGGAGCGCCAGCAGCGCAGGGTGAGCCGAGCAGTGTACCACTGCTCTGGGGTCTGGCGCACGCTTCACCAACTGACGCACCGATGGTCCAACATCCTGGACCAAGAGCAGGACCTGCTGGAACTGCTAAGGATTGAGGTCACAGGGCTAGGTGAGTAGCTAATTATTAAAATTATTAATTTATTATTACTTGTGTGTTCAATGCTATTGCTAATAAAAAAAATTCCCAAATAGCAAGCATGCTGCTCACATGCAGGTAAGTTACATTTTCAAATATTATGCGATCGTTATTCTAGACAGGTGCTAGGTGCTACCTAATAATACTTGTCGCTTGCTTAGGCTGATTATGTAAAAACTGAATTCAGCAAGTCCTTTGTCCTGTCACTAAAGTGGTAGTTAGCATTAGTCATTTAGCGGTGTGCGACCTCTCGCTTCAGTTCTTAGATCCTTTTTGTAGCCAGCACAGTAGTAAGCAACCAATTTAGTGTATTAAACTATGCATGTGTCCATCTATGCTTTTAAAGAAAAAATGCAGACTTAGGGGTCAGGGCATCCTTAAATTTTCGGGTGGAGAGCCTCCGACCAGGGGTCAGAGGCTCTCTGCCCAACGTCCTGCATTTTCCCTCTGACCGCCGTAACTATTTTGATATTGGCACTCGGAGGGCCTTCACTGTGTGGCAGGCACCACATGGTGCGTGCCAAACGGACGGTGCAGGGATGTTTGTAAACAACATCCATTTTTTAACGGAAGCCTGTGTTGCAGGCCTTTTTTGCCCACTGCACAAGCTTCCATTGACAAATGGAGGTTTGCGACCGCCTTATGGCCTATTGGCGGTTGCATCGTAATAGTGCGGTCGGGACCGCTGACCTAGGGTCGGGAGGTTCCAGAACCACAATTGCATCAGCCTAACATCGTCGTAATAATAAAGCCCTTAGTGAATTGGCCTGTCAAAGGGGGTTGAGAGATTACGAAGGAGTTGAGAAGAAGCAAACATAATTTGTTGCAATTTATTATTTGTAATTTCAAAATGAAGTTTACAAAATTTGAAACTGGGCTAGGTAGGTAGGTTTAGGAAATTTGGAATAGGATAGGACCATCCGCGATACTACTACTAGTCTGATTTTGAAAAGTTCATTGTTATTGCAAATGCCTTTTCCTGTCAAACAATATTTTGGGGAGACTATTTATTTACCACCAATCTTTTTTTGTCTTTATGTCTTACATCAGCATCCAGAGGCAAGAAGAGGGCTGAGGCATGTGAGGGAGCTGGAGGTGCCTCCCAGAGTTACTCAGCCAATAGCACTGCTAGCCCCAGTAAGTCCTCCTGCTGTTAACATTTATATATAGTTTTCCCTAACTTTAACTGGTCCTTATTTTGAAGTATATCTAACCGTTTTATATTTTTTTCCAAATCCTCTTCGATCTATCCGTTTTTAAATTCTTGTTATCCCTGCGTTTTCCTATTTACTTGTTTTTATATTTCAAGTTTCTGAACTTTACTTCAAACTGTCTCTGTACTAGTCTATCTGTAGCTTCCTTTCTTCTGCTTTGTCAGTCAGCTTTCTTTTTCCCCTTATATTATATTTTGTGGAGGACTGCCTAGTTTTGGCACTTTAAGACTCAGAGAACCCATTCGTCACATACTAATACTACTCTGCTGTGCAGCTTGCATGCCCATTGCCCACCTAAGGTATTCTGTGCATATTTGTTGAGATGAGAAGGCTCAATCAGTAAAACAAGAAAGTGGCCATGGTCATGTTGGACACCACAAAGCTGTGCCTCCCCCATTGCATTTGACAACCAAGACCATATGGGCAGTTGTCCACTCATGTACTATTTCTTTTAAAAAAATCTGATACATGAATAGCTCTAGCCACTCCTTAACAGTTTGTCTTGAGGCTTTTTAAAAATTGCCACCAACAATATTCCCAACCTGATATTTTTGATAGAAGATACTGTCTGTAATGTATCCAAATTGTAGTGATGTGGGTGGTGTATTTTGCTATAAAAACAATTAATAGGGGAAGGCATATCTGGCATCTAAGAAGTGTGTAATGCTCTTTCTATCCGCACCAACCACCAGTGCGGGGGCCAGCATTGATGGTGCCAGCCATTCTGCAGATGCAGCAGTGGTAGGGGGTGAGGCACTGATTGGGGGCAGCAAGTCATATTGCTTGCTTATTGTCAATTCATTATATACTTACTGTAAGGGTGTAGTGTTGACTTGTGAACCACAGGTGAACACAGCAGGAGTTGTTTTGAATAACTAATGGCCGCTTCTATCTTCAACTCAGCAGAGAAAGTTTCATGAACAAGACCTTTAGCTATGGATTGATGGAAAAGAAGAATGGAAGGAGAAAGGATGGGTGAAATGTAATAACTGCAAGAGAATGATGCATGGGTAAAAGGGGATGCATATATTATAGGTGGCTGATAGGATACATGCATGGGTGGGTGAAGGGTGGATGAAAGGTATCCGGGTGGGAAGCCTGCCCGGGTTGGTGAAAGTGGATCTGTGACAGAATGCCTGCCTGGGTGGGTGATTGGAATCCTGTGGTGGTTTCGATTGAAAGTATGCATGGGTGGGTAAATGACACAAATGTATGCTGCGGAAAGGTTAGTTGCGAGTGAGACAGAGAAATATGTTTGGTTAAATGGTTTTCAATGGTGAAGACTGGAATGAGAGAATGTAAGACTTAAAAGTTCAAGTTCAAGTTTAGTTTATTGGATGATTGATAAAAATTGTTACAATATTCGTTCAGATAAAAAAAATTGAAAAATTAGATGCTGTAAATATAAACATTTGTTATTGAACATCCCAATGCAGTTTTAAAACCGTTCTTAGTTTTCCCCGGTGCAGTGCATATTTAAGTTCAAATTCTTGGTCGAAGATTGAATGGAATTTTATATACCTCAATGTTCTTCCGGCCTCAGTCAGTCCCTTATGGCCAACGTTGCTTTTTTTTTCCCCTTAAGTTTCTTGTAGCCGTTTTTTTACCTCAATCATGAATTTGAGTCCATGACAGGCCAGGATGGAAGAGGTACCTCCCAGCCAACGTATTACTGCTTGCCGACATTAATGTATATTCAGTGTAATGAAGATGTCTCGTAGATGCTGTCTTTTTAAAGCCATGAGTGCCTGGCATATGCATAACAGGTGAATTAAAGTTTCATCATGATATCCACACAGTCTGCAATGGGGACTTTCTTTTTGATATTTCCAAGATGGTCTTAAGTCCTTAGAGTAATGCTGGCCCATTCGATAGTCAATATAAGTCTTTTTTAAATGCTGACTAAAATGCGTGACTAAATATTCCTGTGGCTTTTGTTGATTGTAAGAGGTGATTACTGTCCATGCATGTCGACGTCTAGTTAATGTTTTTCTGTCCTCTAACAATGATTTCAATTTTGCTGCACCATTTGCTACTTTGCTGAAGTATGCTTGGTCAGTTTCTTTATTCCATTCTTCTAATAATTCCAATTCGGACAGACAGGTACTCAAATGACTTCCCCATGAGTTTGTGGGTGGCTGGCTTTCCTGGTGCTTTATTTCTTTCCAGCAAATGTTGTCCATTGACTCAGTTGGGGCTGAGCGGAGTTTGATATAATTTAACAAAGGTGGTCATTGACCGAAATTTTTGGTTTTGTAAGCCGAATTCAAGGTGGACTTGTGCTGGAGAGGCTGACTGTGGCAGTTTAAACACTGCTTTATATATCTTATTTTGTAATTCGTTTAATATTTTCGCCTCCCTTCCAAGCCACGTTACTAGGCCGTATGACAGTGTTGGTAAAATTTGTGCTGCCATTACCTTTAGGAGATGTGTATAGTTCGGGCTGGCCATTTTTAGTAGTAATTGTTTGTACGCATAAATTAATGTTTGAGGTTTCGCTTTTATTGCCAAGGTGTGCTCCTTCTTTGAGTGGCCTTGTCCGAGGATTACGCCTAGGTACTTGTAGGATTCCTGTTCTTCTACTACTGACTTGTTTAATGCTCATTTAAGAGAATGTAAGACTTAAATGGTGAGTAGCAAAGCCAAGGGTGAAGAATAAAAAATAAAATACTAGAAGAACAATGCAGTGATGAATGGAAAAATCTTTGGGAAGGTGAATAAACAAGGGACTAGCGTGCTCCTCTGTAGTGGTGCTCTTCTCACCTTTACTTGCTTGGAATGATTTTATCGAGGTTCTTTTGATTCAAAGGGTTGAGGTGGCATTTCAGACTCCTCCCTTGACTCAGAGTAGTGTTCAAGCGCAATATATTATGTATCCTTCCTACCCACCCATCATCATTCACCTCCCTACTCATGACATCATTTTATGTGCTTTGCTAAGAGCATTGTTTACAATTTGTTTTTGTATTTCTTGATATATACCTACTCCTGCTGATCCGAAACCACCTAGCCAGTATTGCAAGTTCCTGATGATGGTACTTTAGATCCACAAACTGAAATATTTGCATGGTCTTCTGGAGGTTCCACCACCCAGGACAACTGAACTATTATTATTTGTGTTACAATGAGGCTTCACAAAGACATGAATAACCTGTGGTTAGTAACATGCAAAACTCTAATAAGAAACTTAAAGAGCAGCTCCATGACCTAAAACAACAGACTATGGGGGATTCTGAGTGCTTGAGCCCTCACTCATGACTTGTCCCTGTCTGGAGGAAGAGACTAACCCCATATAATGAGGATATATTGAACTAATACCTGGACAGGACCCTACAGCTCTGTAACAGCAGCAGCAGATGGAGAGGGGATAGTCTACTGCTCCACAACAGCAGGCAAAGGGGGGGGGGACACCATACTGCTACACAACAGCAAGTGGGAGGGGGCCATTCAGAAGACGATGATGTATTTCAGGATGCTGACTTTGGTGGGAGTAAGGATGTGTCCGACATTGAGTCTGCGCTACCTGCACAGAGTGCAGGGGCTAGAGTGAAGAAAGGGAAAGGGTCTTGTAAAGGAAAAAGAATACCTTTGAAATTGGTCCTCTTAGGACATATCTGCCAGCAGTTGCTAGATGCGTACCTACTAGTTCAAGTTCTGTGAACCAACTAAGAACTCCTTGTAGGAAGCGGGCTCTGTATGTACTATACACAAGTAGGGTATAGGTAAAAGTAGATAATACCGTACTCTATTTGTGGTAGTGTGGGCGAGCAATAAGGCTTTAGTAGAGGGTAGTGTTAAGCATTTGTTGTACACACTCAGGCAAGAAATGATGTCATACACTCAAAGACTGAACTCAGACCATTTTGTTTGTATAAAATATTATTTAGTTTGTATTTTATTTTCTAGAACCAAGCCAGGCCTGGTACAGGTAAGTATAATAACACTTTGCAAGAATAATGCAGTTAAATACAATTTGAGTGCAATTGGATTGGTTACAGGTAAGTCTTTTGTTTGTAAAACAATTGGAATTACTTTTCAGTTACTTTTTAGATTCATTTTTAAGTTTAAGTTACTTTTTCTACCTTCTCAGTGTGATATGCCTAGATATCACACTGGAACATTTCCTAGAGAATAGGTAAGTAAATCAGTTTTTGTACATTTGCAGTTTCTTAAGGTTTCATACAAGCCAACTCCACACTCAGACCAATTTTCACAAGAAAGCAGTCAATGCAGTCCCATTGTAGAAAACAATGTTATCGACTTATCAGTAAGTACTTAGGTTTGGGAGTTGGTTTTATGGGTTTAGAACCAGGGTTCCCCCAGGGTCAAAGATGCACTCTCAAAGTACCCTCAGCAGTACTAGGGCACCCGGGTGTAGAGTGCTGAGGCTCAATGTCATCCAATGGGGTATAGGGGGCCTCCGGTTGGTGGCTGCTCACGAGCAGGCCACGCCATTGTGGGAGCAAAGCTCCTGGACTTAGGCTCAGGGCAAAGAGGGATCCGATTTAGCACAGAAGGTTCACCCACAACAGCGCAGGGGCTTAAGGGTGCAGGGTGCTATTTTGGAGTCGATGCCCTGTTTTCAAGGGGAATTCTCCGGTTGCAACAAACACCGCAGGCTCAGGGCGAAGATCTTCTGGAGGCGTCCACCAGTTGGAGAGGTAAGTTGGGATGTCTTGGGATGCTGGGACACTGTTGGTTGGGCCACCCAAGGCCGTGGGACGTAGGGTCCAAGGGTGCCTTTTGGCTTCATGCTTTTCTTACCAGTTCTGGTCGCGGTCCGGGGGAATCCTCCAGAAAGGAGCTTCAGACGTCGGTTGGAGACTTTAGTTAAGTCACGGATCACCAGATCCTGGGTCAGGATTATTGGGTAGACCTCCTTATGGTATTGGGCCACTCGAACTCAGGCCGTAGGCATTGGGTGCAGAGTGGTGCAGACTCAAGGATTTGGCTGGAGCCAGAGTCTGTGGGTGAGCAAATCCGGAGCTCATGGGAAACAAGGTCTGGTTTGGGAAGGCAGTACAGGTTTCGCTGTAGCAGGTCGAGGTTGGGACAGGCCGATAGGGCTGAGGGCAAGTCAGTTGGTGTCCTCCTCTCCTTCTTCAGCACGGCTCTTCGGTCCTTCTTCCTCTTGTTTCTGCTTGTCTGATGAGGCAAGGTTCAGGGTTACCCCTAAATACTACATTTAGGGGTGTTACAGGTAGGTATAGGCTGGGATCAATGGGTCCCTTCCTTGGGGTGGGTACACATCCTATTATGCCACCCTTCAGTGGGAGGGGGGCATAAGCCTAACTCTGGTTGGCTGGCCCCCCCATCTCCAAGGTCGCGGGGACCCAGAGAGTTTTGCTTCACCTCGCGGGTGGTGTTGGCAAAAGTTAACACACCTCCCTTCCTCACTTGTTTTTCCTGCTGATTCTCCGACCCTAAATGGGGGTCAGAAGCGTGGGGGGGCAGTTGCTAGGAACAGCAAATGGCTGGGGTAGCTCAGAAAGTTAGCAGGCCTTTGACGTTCCCCTTTGTGGACCCAGCCCATCCTGGTGGAGGAGGCATGGCATCTCGTCCCAGGATGTGCTTTGTTTCAGGATCCCGAGAGCAGCAGGCATCAGGGGTCCAGAAATATGTATGGTGGTGGCAGCTGATGAGTAGCTACTCAGCCAGGACACTAGAGTTAGGTCGTTTTTCAGGGGACATCTCTAAGATATCCTCTGAGTGCATTTTCCATTAGATGCCAGTCAGTGTGGGTTTAATGTGCTAAGTAATTTGATACCAAATTTCCCATCCCAGTATTCAGTAATGCCATTATGGTGCTCTGGAGTTTGTAATGACAAACTCTCAGACCATATACTCTTTAATGCCATTATTGCACTTACAATGTCTAAGAATGGTCTCAGACACTATAGGGGTACAGGGCTCATGCACCTGTATCCCTGGTATAGTCCATCCAGCTGGAGGGGTGGCTTACCTATGCCAGAGCAGTGGATTGTAGGCATGGTACTCAGGGATGTGTGCCATGTCAACTCTTCACTTTGGTCTGCACTAAAACACTCTGCCTGCAAGGGCAGAGTGTGTGTGTAAAGGTGCAGGACCTCTATGGGTGGCACAATAAGTGCTGCAGCCCTAGAGGCCTTTTGTGGTTGCAATGCCCTTGGTACCTAAGATACCTTTTATAAGGGACTTACATGTGGCCAGAGTGTTGCCAATTGGGTTTTGCAACAGTACAGTTTAGGGAAAGAACTGGTTGGCAGGAACCCAGGGCACACTCAGTAAAAGCACATTAACATCAGGCAAAAAGTGGGGGCAATCAGGCAAAAAGGAGCACTTTCCCACACTCACTCACTGGCTCCAGACCTTCCCCAAATTTAGGGATTATTCCAGTGATTTCATCAGGTTATTTCAAGCTATTTGCAATACACATGATCCCAAATGGGCAGATGTCAATATGATGTTAGACACTTAGCTTACCCCAGCAGTAAATGCCCAACACATAAACTTAACACTGACGATTCTACTACGCCAGTATGGCCTCTGCAAGACTATGATTGGCAGATACAGGCTGCTTATACTGCATGTTTGGTTACCTTGAGTGCAGCTGGGAGAGCTCTCACATGTGCTATGGAGGGGGTGGGGAAGCCACAAGTAAAATGGGCAAAAGTAGTCATGCGTAACAAAGATGAGTGATAGATGGGTGGATGCCATTAGAGAACATATGGGGGCTGGGGAATCCAGATTTGGAAGACGTTGCACCCTTTGTGGTTGGGGTCTATGTTAGAAACTTCCCTACATTAGAGGGCACAGAGTGTGGGCTGGTAGGGTATGGGATTCCTGCAGCTTACCGCCATAGCAACCACTTATGGCAAAGAGAACAGAAAGGCAAGCTGGAGGAGGAGGATAAGAAAGGCAAGGTACTTATTCTGCAGCTTGAAAACTTAAAAGCCATAACTCAAGTGAGGGGGATAGAACTCAGGCAGTATGGTCCAACCAGTCGAGGAAGACCAGGTGGGACCAAATAATGGGGGCTTGCACAGAGTATTGTCATGTGAGAAGACAATGGGCACAGTCCTGCCCACGGAAAAAGAATAGTGACACTCGACCCCAGGGGGAGTTTATAGCCCAATCCCAGTGCAACTCGTCTGAAGGTTCCCCCCGAAATTCCAATGTTACTGACCAATGCAGTGTCTGCTAGTCTTCCCCACCCACAAGGTACCTATGTTACGTTATGAACCCCAGGACTACCACATAGACTATTGACAGGCATTTATATGAGATGCTGATCAAGAAGGGGGCATCTCTGCGCTCCCTGGGGAATGAACAAATACCACCCTTGGTTGTTCACACAGTCGTTTGGTGGTTTGCTGGTTCCCCGATGAATCTCCAACTGTATTAACCTCTTTTCCATCTCTTTCAGTCCCATAACAGACAAACATGTTTCTTCATAGCCCACGAGCCTCAGATGACTTGACAGGTCTTGATCTTCTGTGCAAAACCAGGGCCACAGTTTATTCTGCACCAAGAGGGATGTCCCACTGTCTCCCAAATGACAAGCTGCACGGCCTTAGTTCCATATTAGCTGCAGAGTCATCTGAAGATACAGGACTTGACATATCGCCCTTTATACAGCCGGCCTGCATTGGTCACCCAAAGTAAGAGAAGAGATGCCTCCTGGAGCCATCTAATAATGGTCCCCAGGGGACCCGTAAGGCTGTATGCCACCCCTGCAAAGTACGCAGGAAGGGTTATGTATGACGTACCTGATGTCACATAGACATGTGGTATGGAGTTAGCGGAGTAGCAGAGCCGTTGTACTCTGGCGCCCAATGTTCAGGACCATAAGAGTTGTCTTGCACCTCTCGAGATAATGCTAGGAAGGACAGGTTTCTGGTATGTTTTCTGCTATACTCTCTGAGACGTAATCCCAGTGCACAGCACCTGCAAGACTTTGAGGAAGACAGGATCTCTACCTGTTGAAGTTTAATAATACCACCTGAAACTGGAATTTGAGGGGTAAATAACTGCAGAGTAGAAACTGGACCTTTGTGACTGAGCAGCAGGTTTTCGACCTTCCAGTCAATTATTGGAACCGGACCTGTGTTGATCGCTCCTGATGGGCCCCTGTATGATCCTTTGATTGAGACTCAGGGAGACAGTGCTATTGTGCAACCAACAGTTTCCAGACTGCCTGGTGTGCATATGCTTCCCCAGACCAGTGGCACCTGGGCTTATAAGGTACTCCCCAAAAACTAGGAGGGAGCATACTCCATAAGTTATCTCTTGCCCAACATCATAGTGGTGATGTATATCACGGCTCATGAATCTCTGAATCTGGGTAGTTTTGCCCACCAGTATAAGAGAAAAGCCCCTCTGATAGGTAGTAGGAAGTCGAATTTTCATAAGTTTGTTTGTGTGCTATAGGTACGTGGGCTATCGTGACCATTTCAAGAGAATAGCAAATGCCTTCAATGCTACTGGAAATGCCATTCAGGGACTGCAGATAGAAGTGACATTGATAGTAAGCAGACATGATCACATGACCATCCAGAATAGAATGGCCTTGGACTTGCTAACGGTGCAGCAAGGATGGGTGTGTGCCATAATAAATGAGGTATGTTATTATATCATTAAGTCAGGAGAATTAGAGACTCGTATGTCGAAGTGTTTAGGGGGGGGGGGGCGCTAGGAAAGCAACAAATGCAAAAACAACAATTGATGGACAGAATGCAGAACAATGTCATACATTCACCCCAGTACAGAGATCTGGGCCTAAATCCATCGTTTTTTGCACTCCACACCACCCCACCCCGGTTCAGACATGGCCATATGCAAATCAGCCTTGACCCTGTGCCTCATGGGAACAGTCCAGCCCGAACTGCCAAGCCATGTCTTTCCTGGACCGGAATCAAGCATCCTAGCACCGGTTTCTGGCTATCAGACGTCTTCAGCCAGGATAGCTTGAATCCAGTGGTGTGGAGAGCACGGGACTCACGTCTCAGCATACCCATCCCACTCGGGGTAACAAATAAAAAAACAACAATTGATGGACAGAATGCAGAACAATGTCATACATTCACCCCAGTACAGAGATCTGGGCCTAAATAAAACATTTTTTGCACTCCACACCACCCCAGTTCAGACATGGCCATATGCAAATCAGCCTTGACCCTGTGCCTCATGGGAACAGTCCAGCCCGAACTGCCAAGTCATGTCTTTCCTAGACCGGAATCAAGCATCCTAGCACCGGTTTCTGGCTATCAGACGTCTTCAGCCAGGATAGCTTGAATCCAGTGGTGTGGAGAGCAACAAGGGCATAGATTTGTCTTGGCTGTGGTCCTGCCTGCTAAGAGCACCGATGAAGAAGGTTCCGATAGCAGTTAAAGACATGGTCACAGCAATCCCTTTGGGACTGTGTATATTGCAATGATGTTTTTCTTTATTGCAACAGCTATACTGGTGAGATTTATTTACTCTTTCATTTGCTATGATATTACCACAAATGAGCATGAAAGGGTCCAAATAAATCAAAGGCTTTGAGTGAAAGAACTTGATGAAAAGCAAACAATAAAAGAACTAATGTCAATAAACATGGAATGTACGTCATAAAGAGCAGAGGCTCCCCTGACTCATAGAGGGCAATTAACATAGTAATGAAAGGAACTAAAGAGCTTTGCTAAACTAATGAATTTTGCTCTGTGCATGGTTCTGTGCAACTATTTCTACCGCTGTGCAAACACGGTTATGCAAAACCACTCGTTAGGGAATGACTGCACTGGATGTTTAAAGTTGATAAGTCGAATGACAGGAGAGGTAGGAGTCCTCTCGGGGAGTGGAAGAGAAAGAATGCCTATGCTTGCCTTTAGTTGCATAATATATATGATTTTCTGTGCTAGCAGTCTTTCTTTGAACATTCCTTCCAACTGTGTGTAATCCGCAAAAAGTGTATACATTTCAGCTGAACTAAGTGTGCAGTGTGACACCCAGCTAGTCTATTTATTGCCTGTCCAGGTAACCTGATGCCTTGTAGCTAAAAACTCCTTGGTCACTTCCAGGACAAATTGAGGGGGTGAAGACATGTAAGTCTATTACTAGGAGGAACTTTACACTCAGAAATGCTGAATAGCAAAAAGTAGTAATGTCACTCATATGTGCAAGAGTAAATTTACATGGTAATAAACCTACACATGTAAATTTACCTTTGTGAATAGGGCCATATGTTTTTTCAATGTAGAGAAATACACCTGTTCTCTTTATTCAAGGCCTGCCTCTTTAACAATCTCCAACAAAGGCCATTCTAGAATGTTGTTTTTGCTTCGTGGTTGGTTTCAGCCGGGGTTTTAAGCTGTGTTGTGACAACATTCACTGGATGCCCCCTTTAATGCTGATAAATGCAGACGTTCCACAGGCCTGGCGAGAGAAAATCATGATTCTATTAAAGTCACGGAGACTAATATAATGCGGACCTCCTTTATTGCTCTTATACACAACAGCAACAAAGTAGGGAACTCTCATATGTAAAATAACACAACATTCTAGAACAAACATTAAAGCACACAAAATACAGCCATCTTCCATATTTATTGCTGCAACTAAGCTAAACCAAACTAAACACCAATGCGCCTCGCCTGAAAACCTACACTTCCAAGAACTTTACTTCGAAATTCATAATCTTCTCTCCCTTAAGCTTGAACTGCATAGACAAAAGAAAAAAAATTAACAAGCATTGGCATAGCCAATAGGTCTCGCATTTGGGACCTTATAAGTGTTTAGCCATGCAACAGTTGGTGTTGTTGCACCAAGGATATTTTGCTGCGTAACTAAATACTTATAAGGTGCAAAAAGCTAGACCTATTGGCTATGCCAATGCTTGTTTGTTTTTTGTTGCTGGTTTGTTTAATTTGCCAGATCTACAATAGCTGGACATGGTGTTTGTTAACAGTTTTTTTGCATCAAATTAACTTGTTTTCATTGCTCTGAATGTTGTTTCCATTCTGGTTGTAGGAAGCAGTCATTCCCGTGGGTGTGGGGGCTGCTTAGCTGTGCACATGCGCCGAACTTTGCAAATGAGAAAAAGTCTGGTGCAGGCGCAATTTACAAGTGTGGAGTGAGTGAGCCCCAGGCAGCATGACTCACTCACACAGGAGTTCATGCACTGCACCTGCCAGGCATCGAACACATATTTACCAAGAAACTCTGAGAAGAGCCTGCCTGCTGCACTGACGGTGTGTGTGCCAGGTGGAAACGTGCACTGACGGCTGGTGGCGTGTGTGCCTGGTGGAAGCGTGCACTGACGGCGGGTGGTGTGTGTGCCTGGTGTGAGCGTGCACTGACGGCTGGTGGTGTATGTGCCTGGTGTAAGCGTGTACTGATGGCTGGAGGTGTGTGTGCCAGGTGAAAGCATGCACCGACGACTGGCGGTGTGTGGCTGGTGGAAGCAGGCACCGACGGCTAGTAGTGTGTGATGGCTGGTAATGTGTGTGCCTGGTGAAAGTGTGCACTGATGGCTGGTGGTGTGCTCGGTGAAAGCGTGCACTGACCGCTAGTGATGTGTGTGCCTGGTGGAAGCATGCACCGACGCTGGTAGTGTGTGATGGCTGGTAGTGTGTGTGCCTGGTGAAAGTGTGTACTGACGGCTGGTGGTGTGTGTGCCTGGTGGAAGCATGCACTGACGGCTGGTGGTGTGTGTGCCTGGTGGAAGCGTGCACTGACGGCTGGTGGTGTGTGTGCCTTGTGGAAGCGCGCACTGGCGGCTGGTGGTGCGTGTGCCTGGTAGAAGCATGCACTGATGGCTGATGGTGTGTGTGCCCAGTAGAAACGAGCACTGATGGCTGGTGGTGTGTGTGCCCCGTGAAAGCGTGCACCGACGGCTGGTGGTGTGTGTGCCTGGTAAAAGCGTGTACTGACGGCTGGTGGTGCGTGTGCCTGGTGAAAGTGTGCGCTGACGGCTGGTGGTCTGCGTGTGCCTGGTGAAAGTGTGCACTGATGGCTGGTGGTGTGTGCCTGGTGGAAGCGTGCATCGACAGCTGGTAGTGTGTGATGGCTGGTAGTGTGTGTGCCTGGTGGAAGCGTGCACTGATGGCTGGTGGTGTGTGTGCCTGGTGGAAGTGTGCACTGACGGCTGGTGGTGTGTGTGCCTGGTGTGAGCGTGCACGGATGGTGGTGTATATGCCTGGTGTAAGTGTGCACTGACGGCTGGTGGTGTGTGTGCTTGGTGGAAGCCTGCACTGACGGCTGGTAGTGTGTGTGCCTGGTGAAAGTGTGCACTGATGGCTGGTGGTGTGTGTGCCTGGTGGAAGTGTGCACCGACGGCTGGTGGTGTGTGTGCCTGGTTGTAGCATGCACTGACGGCTGGTGGTGTGTGTGCCTGGTTGTAGCGTGCACTGATGGCTGGTGGTGTGTGTGCCTGATGGAAGTGTGCACTGACGGCTGATGGTGTGTGTGCCTGGTGTAAGCGTGCAGTGACGGCTGGTGGTTTGTGTGCCCGGTGGAAGCGTGCACCGATCGCTGGTGGTGTGTGTGTGCCTGGTGAAAGCGTGCACTGACGGCTGGTGGTGTGTGCCTGGTGGAAGCATACACCGACGGCTGGTAGTGTGTGATGGCTGTTAGTGTGTGTGCCTGTTGAAAGTATGCACATGGCTGGTGGTGTCTGTGCCTGGTGGAAGCGTGCACTGATGGCTGGTGGCGTGTGTGCCTGGTGGAAGCGTACACTGATGGCTGGTGGTGTGTGTGCCTGGTGTGAGCATGCACTGACGGCTGGGGGTGTATGTGCCTGGTGTAAGCGTGCACTGACGCCTGGTCGTGTGTGTGCCTGGTGGAAGCGTGCACTGAAGGCTGGTGGTGTGTGTGCCTGGTGTGAGCGTGCACTGATGGCTGGTGGTGTGTGTGCCTGGTGGAAGCGTGCACTGAAGGCTGGTGGTGTGTGTGCCTGGTGTGAGCGTGCACGGACGGTGGTGTATATGCCTGGTGTAAGTGTGCACTGACGGCTGGTGGTGTGTGTGCCTCGTGGAAGCGCGCACTGGCGGCTGGTGGTGCGTGTGCCTGGTAGAAGCATGCACTGATGGCTGATGGTGTGTGTGCCCAGTAGAAACGAGCACTGATGGCTGGTGGTGTGTGTGCCCCGTGAAAGCGTGCACCGACGGCTGGTGGTGTGTGTGCCTGGTAAAAGCGTGTACTGACGGCTGGTGGTGCGTGTGCCTGGTGAAAGTGTGCGCTGACGGCTGGTGGTCTGCGTGTGCCTGGTGAAAGGGTGCACTGACGGCTGATGGTGTGTGTGCCTGGTGTAAGCGTGCAGTGACGGCTGGTGGTTTGTGTGCCCGGTGGAAGCGTGCACCGATCGCTGGTGGTGTGTGTGTGCCTGGTGAAAGCGTGCACTGACGGCTGGTGGTGTGTGCCTGGTGGACGCATACACCGACGGCTGGTAGTGTGTGATGGCTGTTAGTGTGTGTGCCTGTTGAAAGTATGCACATGGCTGGTGGTGTCTGTGCCTGGTGGAAGCGTGCACTGACGGCTGGTGGCGTGTGTGCCTGGTGGAAGCGTACACTGATGGCTGGTGGTGTGTGTGCCTGGTGTGAGCGTGCACTGACGGCTGGGGGTGTATGTGCCTGGTGTAAGCGTGCACTGACGCCTGGTCGTGTGTGTGCCTGGTGGAAGCGTGCACTGACGGCTGGTGGTGTGTGTGCCTGGTGGAAGTGATAGAGCGCGCAGGTCACCAGGCTAGGATAATTTTACTAAATACTCACCTGGGCCCATAAATTTCATTAAACGTATGACATTAATGTTTACCTTGGGTAACTCACGCTCTACTATCAGTAAGTCTTGAGATTCTCTGTACTACACTGATTCCCATATCTACAACCTAGCAATGTAAATACTAGGAACCTAATCACCTAGGATCAGGGAGTCTAGTCGAAATATTAGGTAGTCAAGAACATTTATAAACATTTGAGAAATATGAAATAACCACAAACTCTGGGTAGGTTCAAAATTTTATCTGATCATCTTCATCATCATATGTCATGAGCAGGAAATTAAACGTGATAAGGCTATCAATAACTAGCATTAAGAACAGTATATAGCTATGAATAAGACAGAGTATGCTTAGCATCTAGAACTTGAAACTGAAGGATAGGTAAAAACAAGGAACATGCTATATTTAGATAACAACCTCTCACAACCTGATTAAAGGAGGGTAAAGAAAGGGAACATGCTATATTTAAGAGTCTTTAGAGCAGTTTAAGAAACTTATTGCAATTCAAAGTTCAATTTTAGCTCAAAATACAAAAAGGGTAGGTAAGATTGGAACATACTATTCAATTCAGCGTATCTCCTAAAGGGAAGGTAAGATAAGGAACATATATTTAAGATAGAAACGATTTAGCATTAACTAAAGGTAGGTCAAAAGTGGAATATGCTAATAGACAAGTAATGCATGGAAATCTTATTTATGAAGGATAGGGGAGAAACAGAACATATGCAATTATGCTTTGCAATTATTCAAGAATTAGAAATGCAAATATAGATAAGCAATCACCCACACAGACTTTATATTTACCTAGGATAGAGTGAAGACCAACCCTGGCCACGGGTCAGTTTGGAAAGACGGGAAGGGACCCTCAAGGACTTAGGTGGAAGTAGGCGAGCAGGTACAGCTCATGGACAGTCAGGACAGGATAACCCCAGAATTTGGATCAGGACCGGGTTCACCAAAGGGTACGACCAACACCCGCAGCTTCGGTTGCAACGCCTGCGCTACTCCCTCTCTGCAAGGAATCTGCCAATAACCCCGATTGGGTTCTCGAACCTCCCAGCAAAGTGCTTCGCTAGCACTTTAAGTCTGCATAAACCCCGAATGGGTTTCTCAAACCTCCCAACAGAGTGCTTCGCAGCTCTCTGAGTTCAGTCACCTATAGAGTGCGTTGGGTCAATGAAAGGTCAGCTATTCGGACAAGTCGGACAATTTCTCTAGCTAAACCTACGCTAGTTATACTGTTTTTTCGGGTCAGTGTACCACCCCCCAATGTTGCAAGTGTAAGGATCCCCAATTTTGATTGGATAAAGGAGGAGGTTAGGTCATCACACCACCTCAGATGTAACTTTCTCAAGCCCCTTATTTGAATTTTTGATCCCCGCCCATTGAATTCTTGATTCCCATGATATATGCTTTACACATAACAATGGTGAATTTATTAACATATACATTGTATTTAATCTGAGCACATTTCAGTCTATTCGACTAGGTGAGAGGGTTTTCTCCCAGGCACATCTTGGCTTGGGCTGCCATCTGGCTTTTGTCCAAAGGTCATTTCTGTGGAGACTCGCAGACTCCGTTTTCACACAAGATGGAGAGCGGCAAAAGATAGCAGGCCACATTTTGTAAGGTACCATGTAATGGAAAAGAACAGTTTTAGAACACAGAAATAAATGATTTCACGGTATACCATGAAAACTCTATACTATTCCCATTACTTTATAATAACTATAGCATTAGGGTAATTGCAGAACAAACAGCTTTGCGAAAGCGGCAATGCAAGCTCAGCGCATGTGAGAACACAGAGCAGCCATGTCAGCTGTATTGTGCATGAGCAAACACTTTCCCACCAGAACTGCGAGTACGTCACGTCACATGGTATGACCAACGCATGTGCAGTCTAAATTCCCGCGTGGCAGCGGCCATTTTTAGAATGCAAGCGCATTAGGATTAATTAACACATAGGCAAGCGTCACTGGGACACCCCGTATAATGGAAAATGTGCAAAATTAGTAAGACAAACATGTTGATTACTTTATTAACATTATTTGAGGTTCATGATACAAGCAAGTCGCTTAACGTGCGAATCCTTGCTCCATCAGAAGCGTGCACTGTCGGCTGGTGGTGTGTGTGCCTAGTGGAAGCGTGCACTGACGGCTGGTGGTGTGTGTGCCTAGTGGAAGCGTGCACTGACGGCTGGTGGTGTGTGTGCCTGGTAGAAGCGTGTGCTAGTGGTGTGCATGCCTGGTGGAAGCATGCACTTAAGGCTGGTGGTGTGTGTGCCTAGTGGAAGCGTGCACTGACGGCTGGTGGTGTGTGTGCCTAGTGGAAGCGTGCACTGACGGCTGGTGGTGTGTGTGCCTGGTAGAAGCGTGTGCTAGTGGTGTGCATGCCTGGTGGAAGCATGCACTTAAGGCTGGTGGTGTGTGTGTCTGCTGGAAGCAGGAGAATTCACAGTGATTAACAACACAAATGAAACTGATGAAGAGGAGGGGGAGAAGGGAGGGGGAGTGCGATCAGAGGAGCATGATTCACAGCTAGAAGACACAAATGAAGCTGACCGGGAGGGAGGGGGAAAAAGGAGGGGCGTAGTGCAAGCAGAGGAGCCTGATTACAGCAATAAAAACACAGATGGGAGCTGTGCAAGTGCACGAGCTCTTGAACGCAAGCTGTAGGCCAGCAAAAGCCTCTGGTGGCACTTTTAAAAGCCACTTACTAAATGTCTCGAAGAGACAGCGCATGCGCTGTCTCAGGCGAAACAAACATTTTTAGGAGGAAATCAAATGGGAGGGATAATATTACCCCACATATCTTTAATAAAATTATGATTTTCTTCCCTTCAAGGCGGTGGAAAAACAGCATTTTATGGCAAGGCTTGGAGACCAATCTTATGCATATTCAAAGCTTTGCCATAACATTTTCCACAATTCTCTCAATAGGTTTAAAGTAAAACATTTTAAGAGTGGAGTCACCTGCCCAATCAGCGGACTTTAAAATATCACTCAGGCTGTCACACACAAACACAGCCTTGCTTGCCCTAGCACTGTGCACAGAATGTGCTCCCAATTACTACACATCCACACCATCCTCTGTTATCACCTCATTAAGCTACCCAGCTAAAGATAGAGAAGAAACTGGCCGATGAGCTGGTTTAAAAATATTAGCAACTGAGTGCCCCCTTCTGTGTTAGGTTGTCAATCTTCTTTCAAACACCTCACCACACATATGCTCCTGTGAGAACGCAGTTTAAGATAAAAGATAGTCCTCGATATAGTCTTTGTTCTCTTCCTAACATAAAAAAAGACCCCTGCTGGTGGAAAACACTTACAGGTTACTTCTAGTACACTGCATAATGATACATATCTGTTAGAAATCAAACAAAGAAGAATAGCCATCTTTAAACTTAAAGCCCATAAATCTATGTTCTCATTGTTGATTGACTGATACCTTGCTGATAGTTAGAGACTCGAAACACTTACGCCCCAATTCCATCTTAACCAAAGCACGCAACTGCCCTAGAATATGGTGCATACCCAAACATATGTTCAGCCTAAATGGTTGGCCCATACATAATAATCATACGGTAAGACGCTCCACCACGGAAAATACTTGTGAAGACATTCAAAACCTGAAGTAACAGTGACAATAAGGGATCTAGACTGCTTTCAGCACACCAATGAGCCAAGTGTTGTCATGGCAATCGATAAACCTTTGTTATTCTAAGGCCCCAGGAACCTCTAACAAGATCTGAAGCCTCTGCAGGTAATCTAGGCATCTGCTAGACTCCACTGAAATTCACAATGTTTTCTATTTCGACTGGCCTCCCACGACCCGCTTGTGAAACGCTCATGTTGGATTTACCGGCAACATGGAACACACAGCAATGGCACCCGATTGTTTATCAACCTCTCCATTACATCTGGAAACCATGTCTTGGGCAGCCAAAAGAGAGCCACTACAACTACATTTTCCCTTCTGGCTTTCAATAAAACTACAGGATCATCGTGGAGGGCAGAAATACGTAGGCCAGATGCCTGCTCCACATCTGCAGGAAAGAATGCAAGCCTAAAGCCTCCGTCTCCAATTGAAGAATATAGGAACCTGAGCATTCAACATGTTGGCAACCAGATCTATCCCAAAAGTGCCCTGTAACTCTTCTAATTGCCTGAACACCTCCTCAGCTTCCAATCACTTGAGTCCTTCAAATTCCTTGAACTCCCTTCTACAACCTAACTGTTCAGACCTGGAATATGTTGTGCATAAATCAAAATGTACAGGGAAACAAGGTAAAAATGGCAAAACTCCTTAGCCAACAATGCTAGGCCTGTTGACTAAAGACATCCCAATTTGTTCACACATTTCACTGCAGAGATATTGTCTCGACCCTCCAGGACTTCGCGATTTGAATAAGAATTGTGAATTCGGATGTTTTGTAAAAAAGACTGCACTTTTGTAAAGGTGCCTGCAAAATTCCTTGTATTGGCTCATGGATGACTACTGAGCCAAATAAAAGGAGGGGCTGAGAGCAGGCGAGGTGTTTGTTTACTTACCTGCTGCATCGCATATCCCTGCCTGGAGGTGCCTGGAGAGCACTGCTGCTGCTCGGACCGGGACACCACGGGTCAAGTAAGTTTTGTCCCGGCCCGGCAGCATATGCAGTTTCTCTGCTCCTCTTCCACTCGCCCTGAACACTCCCACAATTCCAGCATATTTGGTGTTGGTGTTTCTGGGTTAATCAATGTAGTTTTACTTGGCTTGAATGGTTTCTGACCTAGGATACAAGGCTGTAAACCATCTATACAACTTTTCAAGGTCAAAGATGCATAGAGGGAATCGAATTCACTGAAATTGGTAACAAGTACTTTAAAAAATATTATCAAGATTAACAGACAATCGGACATAAAAACTTAAGTCAATTGTGATATGTGATCCTGTAATAAATAGTAAAGGTGGGGTTGTGAGGAGCCTTACGAACCGTGGGCCTCTGATATTATTAATGTTGAAATCTGAGATCAAATCATTCAATGTCTCGCCTTGAAAATCCTGTCTAAAATGAGATGCAAAACTTTGACAAAAAAATGGAAAACGATGTTTAAGATGACACTGTGTGCTGCAAAGATGCATAAAACAATCCCCACAAAATGAATGAGATGGCTAGCATGTTGGAATCCTTGCAACAGCATTCACACAATCCCAGAATATTCTGCATTGGCGTTTCTGGGTTATGCAATGAAGTTGTTGTTTGCTACCCCATGTTATATGGAAGCATTTGTCTTTTTGGCAGGCTGCTAACATCCACTTGTTTATCTGAGCAATCACAAAGGCCTGAACGCAGCACACCCAACATACTATTTAACAAATCACAAGTGGTCTTGAACATTCATGCGGTAAATCACTAATATCTCATACTTGCGGTTCAAAAATGAAATGGCCACATGGATCTTTCACAACGGAAAATCTCCCTGCCTTTAGAGCATCACACGTGCAGTGACCACAGCACACTGCCAACATCTCAATTTTGTCAGACCACTAGCGAACTGGCAGTATGTTCTCTTCCCAAACAAAATCTCCCTTGCCCTAGCAGATCACAAGTGGTCAGGAATTGCCACACATGGCAGGACACCACTGAAGTGGGTCAGCTCTCGCTCTCCCGGGTGTGTCTACAGGCACCTTCTTTTAATTGTCCCTTTGTCTGTGAAGCTATAGTTATAGAGAGGCAGTGCCCAAATATTCCTATATCAGACATGTGACACTTGAAGTGTGCACAGGCATTCGGGCAAATCTCCCTATCCAGGGCAACCACATAGGCCCAAATCTCCCTTACCTGGGCATATCACAAGTGAAGTGAACAAAGGCATCACCCCTTCTCTGACAGAAATCCAAATGATGTGGACAGTCCCCTCCCCCGCCCCCGCACCCTCCCTCCCCAACACAGATCATCACTGGCCTGGACAAAGTCACTTTCCCTGTTGTTGCAGATTCAAGTGAAGTGGGCAGAATCACTTTCCCTAATTGTTTCTAATTAAAAGCCTTTAACCTGTGCAATGCCCGATTATGAAGTGGAGCCGGGAATATCAATTGAATTGAGGCTGACAACACTCCTAGAATTCTTGGCAAGTGACGCAAAGAAACTGAGCGCGCAGCCAATGCCCTCTTGATTTCCCTGCAAATCTTTTTTTTATTTTCTCCATCTATAATTGCAATACACAATCCAAGGTCTGTAGCTGAAACCTAAAAATGTGGTCTTCCACAATGGAAAAAAACATGACTCGTCCCTGTTCGACCCAAACCCCACATCATCTATGATGTGAACTACCAACTCCATATGCTTCCTGTAATAAATTGGGTTATTAGTTGAGAGAGGGAAATACCCAACTCAAGTAATAATCACAACCCTTGTCAAGGTGAACCACTGAAGTCACTAAAAACACTAACCTCAACTCCCTGGTAGCTCTAGAACAGAGAAAAGAGGCTTACCTTGGAGACTATGGGCAAAGCATGTATGCAGTATCAAAACAGTAATAACGTTAAAATGAAAAATAATAAAAATACCAAACCAAATTAGAAAAGTAGAGTAAAATGTAATAACCAAAATGACAGCAAGAAATCAAAATCAACAAGGGGAACTGGAGATATGAATGTTTACAATTCTACGTAGAAATAGCACCAAGAAGCACAAAGCGCCAATGATAGGCAATAATAGAGCAGAACCTTGAAGTAATATGACACTGGCATGGGTCAGCTATACTAACTAGGTTTGCCTTGGTCAGAGATTTTACCTTCTGACTTTAGTCCTTTAAGTACCAATCCATCACACGAGTTCACTTCTAAAGCCCCCCGGGACTTCAGGAGAGGCACTTAGAGACTCACTGTGTATCAGGCAAAGTTCAGTCAATGTCCAGGTGCCACTGATTAGCTGAGTGAAATCAGGAAAGGCCTCTTGAATGTGAGGAGTGTACTATGGTAATCCTAGTGTCCTCCCACAACTCACATCAAAATCCAGTTTGAGGCAGTCCCTTTACCCCCAAGAAACCCAGAGACAGAAGTCTGGTGAAGCGAAGCAGGGGTTATCAGCAATCAGACAGTGGATACACAAACATTGCTTTGGCACCCTGTTTTCACCCTTTGAAGTACGCTCCAAGTGTGATTTGTAAAACTTCAGTAGACCTGTGAAGCAGGTTTTGACACTCTAGAACAGAGGTCTTCAAACTTTTTGATGCCGAGACCCCACTGTCAAAATCTTTTCGGCATAAGGACCCCCTCCTGACAAAATTTCTAGAACTTGGTACTCCTCATTATTGCCAACTATCGACAACCATAAACACCCGCAATTCCCACAGCAAATCATTTTTACAGTGGGGAAATAATATTAAACAGTATTTAGCAAAGCAAAGGCCAGTGATCGTGAGGGCATAGTCAAAGGTGTGGCTAAAAACAAAAGGCCTCATTTATGATGCATTGGCGTAGGGCAGCGCCGCAAGTCTTCTTTCTGCAGTGCCCGACACCACTGTGAAAGGGCAGGAATACACCATATTTATGAAATATGGTGCATTCCTGTCCTTTCTCCCTGCGATGGCGCACAAATTGCTGCCTAGCACCGACATAGGCAGGATGTTTTTTGTGCAGGAAGGAGTACCTTCCTGGACAAAAACAATCCTGTGAGGGGTTTTCCTCTTTCTGTGTGTGCTGCAGAATGCCGCACACATGGAAAGTGGAAATAATGAGGGGAATGAAAATATCTCTCCCCGTTATGCCTGCTGTGGGTGGGTGTAAGGTTTTGGCGCAGCCCCAGGTTTACATGGTTTTGTAAATCTGGGGCAGCGTCAAAACGCCCACCGCAATGCCCATGGAACGCCTACTTGACATGGAGTAAGGCAAGGCAGTGACTTGCATTGCTTTGTCTTACTCCGACGCTTGCGCTGCCGGAGCTTAAAAAAAAGTGACACTCCAGCGGCACAAGCGTCTCATAAATAAGCCCCTAAATATTTTGTTCGTTTTCTAGAACTTTCCCAATTAGGTAGCTACATATAAAATAATGGGTAGCTTAAATGAAAAATACATTTAAAAAAGATGTTACTCATTGGGAAATGCACTGTAGTACATTATGAAACCTCTGTAAGTTAATGCACTGCAGAGGTCTATGTCTGTAACCAGAGAGCCACAGATTTACATTTGGTTGGTGCAGTGGAGAATAGTGACTTGTGTAATTGTTTGTGCTACAAGGTCGCAGCCTGTGACAGAAAGCACTGTGAATGCGTAAGTCATTATTTTATAATCTTTTAGGATAAAATAGCGCTTCCAAAATGTAGATTTTAGTAATACCAGTACATAAGTAATGCAATTTCATTTTTTTTGCATAACTGTCCCTTCAACCATCCTCAGGGGTACTAAGCACTGTGTAAATACAGTTACAATTAAAAGCACAACTTGACAGCCCAGGTATTAACTCTTCCTACTACCACTGGAAAAAACAAATCTTTGCAATCACAATGCTTGGAGTGATTACCGTTCCAAGCACCCTTTACATTTGCAGATTTACTCATAGCTGCATTTGCATTTCATTCAGCCAAGCAGGCCCCCTGGTGTGAAGGACTGTGTTACCTGTCTGCCCTGACCCTTTTTTTCACAGCACAGGAGACTCAATTAACTTCAGCACTGAACTGCAGCAGAAGCATTTTCCGGATGGTTGTCTTTTTCTAAAAGGAAAAGCACATTTTGGATTCCAGACAGAAGTGAGGCCTGGAAATGTGCGACCCCCTTTCCATGACTCCAGAGCCCCCCTGGCGGTTGCGCCCCACAGATTGAAGACCTCTGCTCTGGAAGGATCTGACACTGTGATGTCAACAAGAGGCTTACTGTGATTTGGGATGGTCTTGCTTGAGGGAACACAAAAGGGTGCAAGTCTGAGCGTTAGCTATATCTGCTTTTGGCAGGGTATTGGCCTATTTGAAGTTAATCAAGTTCCTAGGCCCAGAAATGGCAATCCTATTGCGGGCACACCAACACTTCCTGATGCCCAAGCCTGTTTGTTCTTGTCCGGGAAGAAAGTTCTCAACTCCTTCACACCTATTCAAGTGCTAATTACTGGCTGGCAAAAGTGAGAGAGTCAAATGCAGATTAGCTTCCTGTGACTTCAGATAGGGAAATGGAAATTGTATCAAAGTATATTTTCCTTAATAGTCATGCAAATTAAAATTTTACTATTAAATTGGATTTTGAATAACTTATTTAAAAGTGTCCTTGAATTATTCTGCTCTCTGCTTTGAAACTGAACTGTCAAAAACAACAACGGGGTTGCCTGTACTGATACCTATTATATAACCAAAAAAGTCAAGGCGCCAATTAACAAAATACTGACTGCCTGCTCAAATTTTATTAGAAAGAATATATTTTTTATTCTTCAAAAAATTGATTAGTTTTCAAATGCCACATATTTACACACATTAGCACATTACGCCACAAACCAAAAAGAACAAATTTCCATACGATATGTTCTGTGTTTCATGTCGTCTATGTAAGTGAGTGGGTTGTCCTTGATGTTGTCCATCATTCATGCAATTATCTTGAGTCATTTATTGTTCTTGTTCTTTTTGGTTTGTGGTATAATGTGCTAATGTGTGTAAATATGTGACATTTGAAAACTAATCAATTTTCTGAAGAATAAAAAATATATTCTTTCGAATAAAATTGAAGCAGGCGGTCAGTATTTTGTTTATTGGTGCCTTCACTTTTTTGGTGATAAAATAGGTATCAGTACAGGCAAACCGTTGTTGTTTTTCATGATTTAAAGGTCAGCCTTGCTGATTAGAGTCAGACCCTGTAGTGTTAGACAGTTGAAACTGAACTGAGCATTATTAAATGTAATAATGTAACTCACTGTTTTCCTATGGAGCCGGCAGCCATGATACAGTGAATATAGCTTTTGTATCTGTTTCACTGTAGGAAGCAGTAAACTTATTTGTCCTACTTTTAAATACCATGCACCCTACCTAATGGGCAATAAGGCCTACTTAGGGGTGACTTAATATTTAAAAGGAAGGTCTGACCTGCCAAAAAGGGTTCATTTTGACAGGTGGAATCAGCAGTTTAAAACTGCACACCCAGACTACAATGGTAGGCCTGGACACTTTGGCTGGTTCACTGGAGTGGGTTGTACAATGGTTGCTGCAGCCCACCAGTTACATTTAACTTACAGGGTCTAGGCACACTCTGTACCTTATACTAGGGACTTAAAGGTAAATTAAATATGCTAATCAGTTGTATACGAATTCCAAAATGTTAAAAGGTGGAGCACAGCACTTTACTGCTAGTTAGCAGGAGCAAAGTCTGCAGAGCTCTATGGCCAACAAAAAAAGGGGTCATCAAAAAGGCAAACAATCCAGAATGTACCTGTCGAAAGGGAAAGTTTCCAACACTTCCCAGTCTAGGCCATAATCAACACACCAACCAAATACACTATTAGACAAACACATCTTATTAGCATTTAAGTCACAACTGGCCTCACCACCTTCGTGAAACACTAAGGTGCTGATGTCAGTCCAAATGGAAGACATGAAACTCTCCTCCCTGCCAATGGAACCTGAGATAATCGCAATTCCCCTGACAGATTGGAACTGTTGAATTAGCATCCTTCCAGTCCAGTTGAGTCAACTAATCTTGTTTCCTCAAAAAAGCCTTATAACAGATGGACTCCTTCTTCCATCTTGAAATGTAAACACGTCACCCAATGGTTCAACTCTAGATGGTCAATTTTAGGTGTCTTGCCCTTGTCTTTCTTTTTCACTAGAAATATATATTTTTGACAAACCCATCAGAACAACCTTGAACCCAATTCTATTGGTACTTTTTGAAATAAAACCAATACTCCTTATTCTACCAACCTTCTCTCTTCTGCCAAAAATACCAGGCTTTTTGGTTCCCGAACCTAAACCGGAGACTTTTTGAACTCTGTGATATCCCTGCACCATCTCCAACACCGAAGCATTCTGAGCTCGCTCTCAATTTTTTAACTAAATAAGTCTGCCACCCAGCTTTAAAATAATAGATATATAGTCTCTGCTTGAACATACTCTTTGCTCACCTGCGACGGAAAGCCGGGTGATAGTTTGTTTGCTGCTAAGTTAAAATATCTGGTCTCTTTGCTTTCGTGGTTTGCGCCGCATTTTAAATAAACAACTTTTAAATTCTTAACTCACGCCACACTGTCATTCCCATCTCCCGCATTAGCCAGCACGGACTACTCCGTGTTTACGCAGCCGATTAGGCGCTGTGTTCGGAAACGCTTGAACTGTGCTCATTGCTGTTACTTGGAGGAACTACAAGTCCCAGCACTCTCGCGCTGCTGACGGGACTTCAAAAGAAGGGAGCGCGCCTGACTCGCAAGACTCTTTGCTCACCTGAGGCGGAAAGCCGGGTGATAGTTTGTTTGCTGCTAAGTTAAAATATCTGGTCTATTTGCTTTCTTTGTTTGCGCCGCATTTTAAATAAACAACTTTTAAATTCTTAACTCATGCCACACTGTCATTCCCATCTCCCGCATTAGCAGCACTGACTACTCCGTGTTTACGCAGCCTATTAGGCGCTGTGTTCGGAAACGCTTGAACTGTGCTCATTGCAGTCACTTGGAGGAACTACAAGTCCCAGCGCTCTCGCGCTGCTGACAGGACTTCAAAAGAAGGGAGCGCGCCTGACTCGCGAGACTCTGTGCTGACCTGAGGCTGAAAGCCGGGTGATAGTTTGTTTGCTGCTAAGTTAAAATATCTGGTCTCTTTGCTTTCTTTGTTTGCGCTGCATTTTAAATAAACAACTTTTAAATTCTTAACTCACGCCACACTGTCATTCCCATCTCCCGCATTAGGCAGCACTGACTACTCCGTGTTTACGCATCCGATTAGGTGCTGTGTTCGGAAACGCTTGAACTGTGCTCATTGCAGTCACTTGGAGGAACTACAAGTCCCAGCGCTCTTGTGCTGCTGACGGGACTTCAAAAGAAGGGAGCGCGCCTGACTCGCGAGACTCTTTGCTCACCTGAGGCGGAAAGCCAGGTGATAGTTTGTTTGCTGCTAAGTTAAAATATCTGGCCTCTTTGTTATCTTTGTTTGCGCCGCATTTTAAATAAACAACTTTTAAATTCCTAACTCACGCCACACTGTCATTCCCATCTCCCGCATTAGCCAGCACTGACTACTCTGTGTTTATGCAGCCGATTAGGCGCTGTGTTCGGAAACGCTTGAATTGTGCTCATTGCAGTCACTTGGAGGAACTACAAGTCCCAGCGCTCTCGCGCTGCTGACGGGACTTCAAAAGAAGGGAGCGCGCCTGACTCGCGAGACTCTTTGCTCACCTGAGGCGGAAAGACGTGTGATAGTTTGTTTGCTGCCAAGTTAAAATATCTGGTCTCTTTGTTTTCTTTGTTTGCGCCGCATTTTAAATAAAAAACTTTTAAATTCTTAACTCACGCCACACTGTCATTCCCATCTCCCGCATTAGCCAGCACTGACTACTCCGTGTTTACGCAGCCGATTAGGCGCTGTGTTCGGAAATGCTTGAACTGTGCTCATTGCAGTCACTTGGAGGAACTACAAGTCCCTGACTGCTGCTGACGGGACTTCAAAAGAAAATGGCGACTTCTCCTCGCAGCGGACGCGCGCAGTGGGCGCGCCCTAGTCGCGCCAAAATCAAGCCTAAGTCCATCCCGTCTGCGCCCGTCCGCGCTGAGGACGGGCAAGAGGACAGAAAGTCTGTCCAGGGACCGACCACTGGTAAGATATCCAGGGATAGGTTACTTGCCCTAAATACACAACATATGTATTGCCATCCGGCCCTTAACGTGGATAAATGGGTAGGACCGATAAACTGTATTGATTGCAAACAAATAGTAGAACCGTACCAAAGACCATCAGGGAACGAGAACGAGATACGTAGAGTCATAAAGGGCGGCCTTATAAATGCCCGATCTATGTGCAAGAATGCACTTCACATCTATGACCTCATTTCAGAAAATGCCTTGGATTGTCTATTAATTACGGAAACATGGCTTAGAGATTGGTCCAATCCGGATATAATTCAGGCGTTGCCATTGGGCTTTTTAATCCAGAGGCTAGATAGACCTCTTCAATGGGGAGGGGGACTGGCGATTTTTTATCGGGACTCCCTGCAATGTACCACTACGGAACTATCAGATATTAAACGGGCAGAATGCCTCGAATTTAGACTCCAAGCCCACGACCTAAGGTCCCGGGGTACTATTGTACTTTTGGAGAAGACACCCCGGACCGTGGCCCTGGGGGTCCCTGAGTTGGTGCCCCCACCCCGATCCCAGTCCAATGAGGATCTTGCGAACTATGGTCTATTGGAACTGCTGAGTACTTTGTTCAGGTTCAGTGTCTTGAGTTATATCTTATTGGTTTTTTTTTTACAGGGGGGGTGGGAGGTGGGGGGTTTCGGGGGCAGGGGGCACAGGGGAAGTGTTGGGGTTTGGGGCGGGGGAGGGGAGAGTGGTGGTGACGGAAAACTGTGTGTGTGAGGTATTGTTTGCACTAGAGGTGTTCTCCATTGCGGTCGCTATCTTGAGCCTTACTGTGGATTATACATTTTCTGATGTTTGCATGGATGGGGGATGTTTGGAGCTCTGGGGTGGGGTGTGTACTGTTCCCCATAGACGGAGGGTGCTTGGAACATTGATATTGGTGTCTCTATCCGGTTGTTCTCAATGTGCAGTGCTCTGCGGGTCATCTTGTCTGATTAGCACTGGCAGGTCCGATGAAGTGGAATTGCTGGAGGGGAGGGGAGATCGGAGGATTGGAGGTGGTTGTTGGAGGGTGGGTCTGGCCCAGGGGAGTGTGGAGTGGTGGCTAGCGATGACTGGGGAATGGGCGCTGGTCATCCTAATAAGCACACAGAACGGAGTCTCCCACAATCATTATGCCTGTTAGTATAGGTACCTGGAATGTGAAGGGTCTCAATTCCCCACAGAAGCACCAGAAACTCTGGAAGTACCTATCAGATCATCATCTTGATGTAGTTGCCCTCCAGGAAACCCACTTAGCTAGGAAAGATGAACTAAGACTCCGACATAGACACTTCCCCCTTATTTATAGGGCGTCAGCATCCACCAAGCACAGGGGGGTGGCCCTCCTGTTCCGGGCTTCTCTCCACTTTCAGCCTCTGGGGGTGAGCAGTGATAAGGAGGGTCGTTGGCTAATGGTGAAGGGGTCATTATATGGCCGACAATGTACGTTTGTGGTGGTTTATGCTCCTAATGCTGGACAGAATGGTTTTTTACAAGGCCTGATGGACAAGGTGGGGGACTTTGTAGAAGGTCACTTGTTCCTATTGGGGGACTTCAACATGGTGTGGGACAGGGACATGGATGGTTCGGGGGCGTGCAGGGCAGACTCTGGGATCTTTACGGAAGAAACGCAGAGACAAATAGGCGAATTGGGGTTGGTGGACAGTTGGCGCTTCTTACACCCTCAGACCAAGGATTATACATTTTTTTCTCATGTCCATCGCTCGTACTCTCGTATAGATCACATTTTTATTAGTCACGCCCTCAGGGGGGATGTCCGAATTGCTAGTGTTTTTCCACTTTCAGTATCTGACCATAGCCTGGTGGTTCTTGGGTTGCATTGGTCCATGGGGGGGGACGGTTGGCGGAAGTGGTACTTCCCGGCAGCGTTGGTACGGGATGAGGTGTCCTGTAAGGAGCTGCGAAGGGCTTTGGGAGAGTTTTTTGCTCTTAACCCACCTTCTGATACATCAGTATATACCACGTGGGATGCGTGCAAGGCCTCAATACGTGGTACATGCCTCGCACTCAATGCGAACCTCAACAAGCTTCGGAGGAAGGAGAGGGAGGCCCTGGAGACGGAACTCACTGCTTTGGAGCAGGCGCACAAGTCAAACCCTTCTAGGGTGACCCTCTGACCACTAACGGCGGTGAGAGGAAAATTGCGAGCCCACTACAACAACCGGGCTGAGTTTACCCTCCTGCGCCTCCGACGCGTCTCCTACTCCCAGGGGAACAAGGTGGGGCGTCACCTGGCCCGGCAGCTTCGAAATAAGCGCGAGAAGGATTACATTGGGGGCATACAGGACCACACAGGTTCGGTTCGGCACAGGGATGCGGACAAAGCAGCCCTTTTTGGCCGCTTTTATGCAGATCTCTATTCGGGCGACACCCTTAACCCGGAGGCCCAGTCTGCGTTCTTGAATGGTCTCCCTATACCACAGGTTTCCAGGGAATGGAATGACTTGCTGTCTTCCCCCATCACTAGGGAGGAGGTATTGGACGCCATTAAGGCTCTGAAACTCCACAAGGCTCCGGGCCCTGACGGTTACACGGCCTTGTTTTACAAGACGTTTGCATCGGACCTCTGCGATTACCTGGTTTCCCTCTTTAATGCAATGGCGTCGGAAGGGAGAACCTCTGAAACTATGGCCGAGGCTCTGATTACCGTCCTCCCCAAACCGGGGAAGGATCTTACCAAATGCGCGTCCTATCGCCCGATAGCGCTCCTCAATCTAGACGCTAAGTTCTATTCTTCTATACTTGCTTGTAGGTTACAGGATTTGATGCCGGCCCTTGTTCACCCGGACCCGTCCGGGTTTATAAAGGGTCGGCAAACTCATGACAACTTGAGGCGCGTGATCCATCTGATCGAGAAGGCTAATAGATTTCGCATACCGGCGGTGTTAGTAGGGCTCGACGCGGAGAAAGCCTTTGATCGCGTCGACTGGGGCTTTTTACATCGCACATTGGAAGCCTTCGGGTTCTCACCCCACTTCATAAGAATGCTTGAGGCTAACTATAACAGCCCCACCTCCCGGGTGCTGATTAATGGCCATAGATCCGGGAGTTTCCACCATTCCCGCGGAACGCGTCAGGGGTGCCCGCTCTCCCCACTTCTCTTTGCCTTAAGCATTGAACCGTTGGCACTAGCGATTCGGGAGAAAGAACAAATCTTGGGCCTCCCCTTCTCAGGTGAACATCATAAGATTTCGCTCTTTGCAGACGACGTGTTACTTTCGGTTAGGGACCCGGCACTATCGTTACCCTATGTCCATACGGTGCTCTCTGAATTTGAGACGGTGGCAGGATTCAGAGTCAATTTCGACAAATCGTATATTCTGAACCTGACTCTACCTCCCGAAGAGGTGCACCGGATTCGAGCGCTTACACCACTATCATGGTCGACTTCGTCCCTGTTATATCTGGGTGTAAGACTGACCTCTACACTAGGCGCACTGTTCCAGGCCAACTTTCCCCCGATGCTGGCGGCGATACGCACGGAGCTGGAGAGATGGAAGCCGAAGTACATCTTGTGGTTGGGTAGGATTCATGCGCTTAAAATGGTCCTCCTACCAAAACTTTTGTATCTTTTCCAGGCATTGCCCATTCCGGTGGAGCAGGACTATTTCCGTCGGCTTAAGACCTTGATGTTGAAATTTGTATGGCAAGGCGGCCGGGCGCGACTTCTTCGACGTCCACGAATGGAGGGGGGGTGGGGTTCCCAGACATGCACTTGTATTATAAAGCTGCCCAATTGAGAGTACTGGTGGAATGGTCCCAGCAGCTCTCAGAGAAGCACTGGCTCCATATGGATCGGAGTGTGGCCGGAAGATCCATCTGGGACCTGGCCTGGAAGCCTAAGGCGGACCGACCCAGAAACGCGTATATTAGCACTCCCACCAGCACGGTATTGAAGGTCTGGGACACGGTCAGTGGCGACGACCGGTGGACCACCTTCCCGTCCCCATTTACTCCTATTCATTTCAACCCTGCCTTTCCTCCGGCCCTGACTGATGGACCCCTTGGTGTCTGGAGAGAGGGTGGTTGTAGAGCCCTTACTCACCTGTTTCATGGTATGGCGCCTCGTACCTTTCATAACTGTGTGCGGGATTATGGAGTTCTGCCCACTGAGCGCTTTCGGCACCTCCAACTCCTACACTGGGCAACGTCACCTGGGGTGATAGATGCCGCTACTAGACCATTGACGAAGTTTGAAACCTTTATTCTTCACACGTCCACCATGAAGGGGACGATCTCCTTCATTTATGGGATGCTACTAGACACCACGGTGTCCCCCCGACCTCGATACATGGACCACTGGGAGACTGCATTGGGTAGGGACATTTCTGACAATGAGTGGAGAAGCCTTTGGCACATAATCACTCAACAGATCTTAGAGAGGCTCATCTGAAGCTTATATTTGACTGGTATCTATACCCATCCAAGTTGCATTGGATATTTCCGACAACCTCAGATAAGTGCTGGCGAGGCTGCGGTATGCTGGGTGACTTCCGCCACATCTGGTGGGACTGTCCCACCATCCGACCATTCTGGTCCGAAATCCTATCCCACATTAAGGATGTGATGGGCTATCCAATTCCGGATTCCACGGAGTATGTCCTGTTGGGGCTTAGAGACCCGCTGTTGGAACATCAGACTAGGGCCGATAAACGCATTATATGGCTGTGCCTGGGAGCGGCCAAATTGACTTTGGCATCCGCTTGGAAAAGCCCAACAGCTCCAGCTATCTCTTTATGGCACGCACGGTTATGGCGACTACTGAGTATGGAGAGACTGTCAGATATTTTTGGGGGGGAATTTTAAAAACTTCATGTTCAACTGGGGACCCTTGGTTAGGTTTCTGTCTCGAGGTTTGCCATCTGCGGTTTGCCCCTCAGCTCTTCGTGCATTACATCTCTTCCAAATTTAACCGCCTGCTTTTATGATGTTGTTTTGAGTGAATGATGGTCGCCACCACCAGGGACGGGGTGGGGGGTGGGGGGGAAGTGGGAGGGGTGGGGTGTTGGGTTGGGGTTGTTGATCTACTTTTGGTTGCGACAAAATTGGCATGTGAAGACGGACTGCACGGCCTTCCTATATACTTATGATCCTGGTTGGGACACCTCCTACTTTTGAGACCTTTGGATTATCTGCTGAGACGTTGGTGCTCCCTCCAATCGATGGTGATTGAAGAAACATGGACGTTTGCACTGCATCTGACAAAGCTAGTTGCCATCTCCCTTTATGTAATTTTGGGTTTTCTGCAGCAATATTCTCCAGCACCCCCTGTGTGGGGATTTATGGCGGAATGTCGCCTGTTCCTTTATTCTCATCCTCTTTCTTTTTCTCACCTTTTTTCTCCTCCTTTTCTTCTGCTTAAAACTTTGAATAAATAAAACTTTTATAAAAAAAAAATCATCCCAACCAGCACTCATAAAACGCCTTCTAACCCCAAATTGTATGTCAGGACTGGAGGCAAAGACTATGCCTATCTTTCTTCACTTTATTTATAATAGCAGTTGTTTCCAAGTTTAGCTCTTTAATGCTAACAAACTACATTTCCCAAGAAATATAGGGAAATCATTAGAAACAAAATACCATTAAAGTCCACCAATCATGCTGTGCTGTTCTCTAATTCTCTCTCTGACATCTCTTCCTCTTTCAATGCTGTGAAAGTTAAATTAATCATATGGATTTTGCTGTCAAACTGTTAAAGAGATTAAAACTGTGTTGAGTTGCTTTGTATTGATCTTCAAAGTGTGACGCTTACGGATCCAGCTGTAGTGCAGCAATCCCCCCTTTGGAAAGCATTTGCGCTTCAGATGCTTCAGTACTGGAGGGGCCCCAGGTGGAGTTGTTCCCATCCGAACCTCCAACTAAGACTAGTGTGCTAAGGGGATTTCCCTGGTTTGAGTGAACTTGGCTGTCTGGCTCATAAACCTTGTCCGACCACAAGACACTGGTTGGCAGTATGGTCGATCTTTAGTCAGAATTTTGTCTTGTGAGCACAAGTGAGTGGGTCAAGCACCTTATATACATACCGTTAAGGCAGTAGTTCCCAAACTGTGTGCCGCGGTGCACCGTCAGAAATCACCAAGGGCGTCGGGCACTTCTTGGGAATGTGGGAATGGTTCTGCTCCAGTTCCGTAACTTTAACTAATCTAATGCTTTTCTTTCATTAGTGATGCCGCCTGCCATGCATTTGTTTTCCCTGCGTTTCTTTCTTTTTCATACCATAGCTCCCTTACAAAGTCATGCACTTACCTTTTTAGGTCTCGCCTGTCAATGCGCTTGCGCATTGAGCTTGCGAGAGGTATTGGGGCTTCACCAGAGCTTAACCATCGGGCGATTTGATGCTGTGCCCGTGAAAAGCAAGCTCAATGCGCAAGCGCATTGACCTAAAAAGCGCATGCACATCAAAGCCACCAGCCTCCCTCCCACTGGCATCCCCCAGCCTGCGCTCTGCCTCAGGCATTTCTCCTCCCCTAATTTATTCACTTTGACGGCCGCCAGGCCGTCTCTCGCGTTTCACAAAGCAATATTCCCTCATGACCTAAATAATTCTACAAATTACAACTTTTGTACTTTCAACAAAGTCCTTCAACACAAGGTGACAAAAAAAGTAATAAAAATCACAAATGTGAAAAAAAGTACATGTTAAGACAAAATTCTTGTTTTTTTAATATTACTTTTAAATTCATTACAATCATTTTACAAAAAACATATATAGTTCATCATTTGGGCAATAAAAGACATACAAATACCATACAGAGAAAAAAATCTAATCCACTCTCACAAAAACCTCATGCATACTCTCTCATACCCTCCACATTCATTCATTCCTTATTCTGTGTCTGAGGGGTCGCAGGTTGTTATGCGATCTATTACGCAAGGTCAACGCGTTTCGGTGGGTTGAGACCACCTTCCTCAGGACCTTTAGCAGAACAGACGATCTTTCCAAGAAAAATTATAAACTCTGCATGGATATCTGTAATAATAAATAACACATCATGTATCTGTTGCACTATTTTAAATTCATGTTTTTCTCATATCTTGTCATACATTACAAAGCTACTCAAGTTTCTCTACCTTTTATGCACCTTGTGGAGAAGTCACCAAGAACCAGTTCGTAACAACTTGTTTATTACTTTGTCTTTTGTCAGTGCTCCTAAATAAAACAAAACAGCAACATTTTTCTATACATATACTAGAAAATTGCAACCTATTCTTTGAGTAACATAGGCAAAGAGTGGGAGCCTGAGCATGTCGAATTTAGTGAGAAAAGGAGGAAAAATCCTACAATGTATGGATCTACCCTATCGTACAGCTATATGGCTTGAAAAGCCAAATTTTGATTTCACATTCTAATGAAAGAACGGGATAGATTATTAGTTCTCAGATACACGCATTGCATTTTATGTTCTTATCCTTATAGCAATGTTGGGGTTGATTTCACATTCTAATGAAAGAACGGGATAGATTAATTGTTCTCATATACACGCATTGCACTTTATGTTCTTACCCTTATAGCAATGTTGAGGTGAATCCTAACTTCGATTGGGACTTCGTGTTGTCAGTTTGTAAAAAAAGACATTCCTACAAAAAATTATATAAAGTAGGTATATTTGTATCTCGAAACCTGTGAAAATCTTATAGGGTTACCACACTATTGATTATCTAACAGCTTACCCAGTGTTGCTTTATACGTTGACAATCAAATTAATTGTATGAAGGGTAGAATAGCCTGCAACCCTTCAATGGTTAATATGTTGAATATGCGTTTCTAAGGAAAATAAAGAAAAATTTACTTAGTCCTTGTGTGTCTTAAAGTTATCTGAGCATGTTGGTAGTCAGAGGAAAAACTAACCTTATGGGTAGCAGGAGCAGCTTATAGATATTCCATTTATGTGCTTCGGCTGACTTCTGTAGTTTCTCAACTTGTCAGGGGCATCTCACTAATATTTAATTTTACGGCTGAAAAGAATAACAAAAGTAAAGGTCGGACATATTCTGCAGGTCTTAGCTAGATAAGGCTGACTGATGTTATAGTTATTATGGCTCGTGAAATTCCATTATTATTACTAAGGTTTGAAAATTGTAAACATGAAAATACGTCCTCTACGAGACCATATGTAGATCACAGTAGTGCTCTAACTAGCTTTAAATTACTCCTATACGGCCCCTATACCCTTCATAATAGGAGCCAGCTAAATTGCGGAGTCACGAGCTGTATCTTCCGATTGGAAACAGCAAGCGTTACTCAACAGAGTGTGAGTCTCTAAGATATGGACCCTAGGGACTGCACATCCTTCGATAATGAGACCACAAGTTTAAGACAGTTGCTCTCTGCTAGACGTAGTTATTTTCAAAAATAGCCTAAACACATGTTCCTGCCCCGCATGCATCCGAGTGGTTCGCTTACCTCTGTTTGCAAAGTGTAGACGCCAACACACCGCCCCGGCTCGTAATCCCGTAGGCTAGAGAAGGCTTGTTATTGGGCCTTCATTTAAATACCGCAATTCTCGCGCCAATTATATATTCACGTAATTGATATGTGGCGTTCTGAATAAACGCCATTTCTCAGTGGTGTTTTTTTCCCCTCTTTTTCCCTTTTCCCTTTTCCACGAACAAGTACAATAAGTGACAGGGAGTTATGTCAGACTAATCTGATACTTAAACAACCTGAGTTGTTTTGAAAAAGAGTTCACAAATTTCCCAAAAAACAGCTTTCTCTCCAAAAGTCGAAGTGCTAGACATTTCTAGGCTCCCGGTCAAAGCTAACATCGGCGCCATTTCTAAGTGGGGTTTGATACTATAACTCTCCCCACAGAATATCAATATGAACATGCGCCCATGAGGGAATAAAATTAACAAATAATTATACTTAGCAAAAAAAAAAAAAATAATAATGACAAGCGATGCAAAAGAATGCCAGTAAACTCAAAATAAATTTGAGTTGTAGCAATCATATTCCGCGCCCGCCGATGAAGCCTCTCGCGTTTCTCCTCCCCCCTCCCAGTGTACTTTTATTTTTTTTTACTTGTTTAATTTCCCGCCCTCCCACCCTTGCTTGCCGTTCATTTCCTGCCCTCCCACCCTTTCTTGCCTTTCATTTCCCATTTCTTGCCTTTTATCCCCTGCCCACCCATTCTTGTTTTCCCTATATTGGGCCAGCTCTCACAAGCTCTGCCGCGGCACACACGCACGGCCCTACCTCAACTCCTGTTGCAACCAGTGCTCTAGCCCAATACCCGACTTTGGGCCAGATGTAGGTAAGTAACATTTACCGAATCTTAATTACCGAAAATTACCGAATTTTACCGATTCGGTAATTAAGATTCGGTAAATGTGAGGGGTTGGTATGTAGGGAATCCAGATGTTCCCTTTTACCGAATCGGTAAAATTCGGTATTTACCGATTCGGTAAATACCGAATCGGTAAAGCCTATTGATTCCTATGGGCTTCAAAGCCCATAGGAATCAATAGGCTTTACCGATTCGGTATTTACCGAATCGGTAAATACCGAATTTCACAAGGGTGCAGGGGGTGTCACTTTGACACCCCCTGGCACCCCCTAAACAGGCGTGGGTGCCATGTGGCAGGCATACCTGCCCTAAGGGCAGGTCTGCCTGTCACATGGCATAGGTGTGCATGCACACATGTGCATGCACACCGGAATCGGTATTTTACCATGGATTTGTTTTCCATGGTAAAATACCGATTCTGTAAGCCATGTGCAGGAGGTACATTGCCTACCTACATTGCATTTTCGGTAATTTTACCGAATCGGTACATATTACCGAATCGGTAAATTTACCGATTCGGTAATGATACCGATTCGGTAAAATTACCGAAAATGTGCCCCTACATCTCAATAGCCTTTACCGATCGGAAACGGCCGAAAATCGGTATTTTCGGCCGATTCCGATCGGTAAAGGGCTACCTACATCTGGCCCTTTGTCACTTTCAGGCTTGCAGCCCCGCCATGGACAAGGGGGAGGAGCAAAAGGAAGGAGGGCGACAACATTAGCAAGAATGTTATGATCAGGTTCTTGTTTGAGTGAGCACTTTTTGGTGTTTATGTACAGTGTGGGGCAGCTCTCACAAGCTCTGCCGCAGCACACACGCACAGTGCTACCTCAAATCCTGTTGCAGCAAAGTGCTCCAGCCCAATACCCGACTTTGTCACTTTCAAGCTTGCAGCCCCGCCATGGACAAGGGGGAGGAGCAAAAGGAAGGAGGGTGACAACAGTTTTTACCGCGTTGCGCATTGTGTCACTTTAAAAACGGGTTCCGCGGTATCCTATAACTGTATTGGCAATAGGAAAGTAGGAAAGGGCGAACATAAATTACCCCCGATCTCGGTTTTTAGCTATCATGTAATGCACAGGAACAAAAGTAGCATATAACAACGACTCATTAAGAGCAGTTCCTTATTAAGTCATCTATCTGCCTGTCTGCTGAGAAGTGCCTACGGGCACGAACACCACTCAGTGCCTGATTTACACGCGCAGCTGGCACACGGTTACTGTGTGTGCTCATTAGCAAGAATGTTACGATCGGGTTCTTGTTTGAGTGAGCACTTTTTGGTGTTTATGTACAGTGATGCAACTACTGCCAAAAAACAGCAACGTTCTTTCTCAGTCGGTCGTACGGTTTTTCTCTCCATTCTTGTTTGTGCCTTTGTGCCCTCTGTTACACTCGGTTTTTGTGCCTTTCTGCCCTGTTAGACTCGTTTTTTGTGCCTTTCTGCCCCCTGTTAGACTCGTTGTTTGTGCCCTTCTGCCCTCTGTTATACTCGTTTTTCCCTTGTTTTTCTGCCCTTCTGCCCTCTGTTAGACTCGTTTTTTGTGCCTTTCTGCCCTCGGTATCACCACATCATCACTCAGCGCAACCACAGCATCACTCAGCACAATCACAGCATCACTCAGCATAACCACAGCATCACTCAGCATCACCACAGCACCCCTCAGCACCACTCAGCACCACTCAACACCACCACATTATCAGTCAGCACCACTACAACACCACTCAGCACCACCACAGCATCACTCAGCACCATTACAGCACCACTCAGCACCACCAGAGCATCACTCAGCACCACCACAGCATCACTCAGCACCGCCACAGCATCACTCAGCACCGCCACAGCATCACTCGGGACCGCCACAGCATCACTCGGGACCGCAACAGCATCACTCAGCGCCACCACAGCACCACTCAGCACCACCACATTATCACTCAGCACCACCACAGTACCACTCAGCACCACCACAGCACCACTCAGCACCACTCAGCGCCACAACAGCATCACTCAGCGCCACAACAGCATCACTCAGCGCCACCCCAGCATCACGCAGCACCACCACATTATCACTCAGCACCACCACATTATCACTCAGCACCACCACAGCATCACTCAGCACCACCACAGCATCACTCAGCACCACCACAGCATCACTCTGCACCACCACAGCATCACTCTGCACCACCACAGCATCACTCAGCACCACCACAGCATCACTCAGCACCACCACAGCACCACTCAGCACTACCACAGCATCACTTAGCGCCACCCCAGCATCACTCAGCACCACTCCAGCACCACCACATTATCACTTAGCACCACCACATTATCACTCAGCACAACCACAGCAAAACTCCACACCACC
The DNA here is from genome assembly GCF_964263255.1 of Lissotriton vulgaris. NCBI lineage: Eukaryota > Metazoa > Chordata > Amphibia > Caudata > Salamandridae > Lissotriton > Lissotriton vulgaris. Next base: position 344,028 of record NW_028254413.1, on the reverse strand, counting down.
ACAGCATCACTCCGCTCCACCACAGCATCACTCCGCACCACCACAGCATCACTCAGCACCACCACATTATCACTTAGCACCACCACAGCATCACTCAGCACCACCACAGCATCACTCAGCACCACCACAGCATCACTCAGCACCACCACAGGACCACTCAGCACCACCCAGCGCCACCCCAGCATCACTCAGCATCACTCAGCACCACCCCAGCAACACTCAGCACCACCACATTATCACTCAGCACAACCACATTATCACTCAGCACCACCACAGCAACACTCCGCACCACCACAGCATCACTAGGCACCATCACAGCACCACTCGGCACCATCACAGCACCACTCGGCACCATCACAGCACCACTCGGCACGCACCATCATAGCACCACTCGGCACCATCACAGCACCAATTGGCACCATCACAGCACCACTCGGCACCATCACAGCACCACTCAGCACCACCACAGCACCACTCAGCACCACCACAGCATCACTCAGCACCACCACAGCATCACTCAGCACCACCAAAGCATCACTCAGCACCACCACAGCACCACTCAGCGCAACCACAGCATCACTCAGCACCACTCAGCACTACCACAGCATCACTCAGCGCAACCAGAGCACCACTCAGCACCACCACAGCATCACTCAGCACAACCCCAGCATCACTCAGCACAACCCCAGCATCACTCAGCCCCACCACAGCATCACTCAGCCCCACCACAGCATCACTCAGCGCCACCACAGCACCACCACATTATCACTCAGCACCACCACATTATCACTCAGCACAACCACATTATCACTCAGCACCACCACAGCAACACTCCGCACCACCACAGCAACACTCCGCACCACCACAGCATCACTCGGCACCATCACAGCACCACTCGGCACCATCACAGCACCACTCGGCACCATCACAGCACCACTCAGCACCACCACAGCATCACTCAGCACCACCAAAGCACCACTCAGCACCACCACAGCATCACTCAGCGCAACCCCAGCATCACTCAGCACCACTCAGCACCACCGCAGCATCCCTCAGCGCAACCACAGCACCACTCAGCACCACCACAGCATCACTCAGCACCACCACAGCACCACTCAGCATCACTCAGCACAACCCCAGCATCACTCAGCCCCACCACAGCATCACTCAGCGCCACCACAGCACCACTCAGCACCACCACATTATCACTCAGCACCACCACATTATCACTCAGCACCACCACCGCACCACTTAGCACCACCACAGGACCACTCAGTACCACCCAGCGCCACCCCAGCATCACTCAGCATCACTCAGCACCACCCCAGCAACACTCAGCACCACCACATTATCACTCAGCACAGCCACATTATCACTCAGCACCACCACAGCAACACTCCGCACCACCACAGCATCACTCAGCACCATCACAGCACCACTCGGCACCATCACAGCACCACTCGGCACCATCACAGCACCACTCGGCACCATCACAGCACCACTCGGCACCATCACAGCACCACTCGGCACCATCACAGCACCACTCGGCACCATCACAGCACCACTCAGCACTACCACAGCATCACTCAGCACCACCAAAGCATCATTCAGCACCACCACAGCACCACTCAGCGCAACCACAGTATCACTCAGCACCACTCAGCACCACCACAGCATCACTCAGCGCAACCAGAGCACCACTCAGCACTACCACAGCATCACTCAGCACGACCACAGCACCACTCAGCACCACCACAGCATCACTCAGCACAACCCCAGCACCACTCAGCACAACCCCAGCATCACTCAGCACAACCCCAGCATCACTCAGCACAACCCCAGCATCACTCAGCCCCACCACAGCATCACTCAGCGCCACCACAGCACCACCACATTATCACTCAGCACAACCACATTATCACTCAGCACAACCACATTATCACTCAGCACCACCACAGCAACACTCCGCACCACCACAGCAACACTCCGCACCACCACAGCATCACTCGGCACCATCACAGCACCACTCGGCACCATCACAGCACCACTCGGCACCATCACAGCACCACTCGGCACCATCACAGCACCACTCGGCACCATCACAGCACCACTCAGCACCACCACAGCATCACTCAGCACCACCAAAGCACCACTCAGCACCACCGCAGCATCACTCAGCGCAACCCCAGCATCACTCAGCACCACCACAGCACCACTCAGCATCACTCAGCACAACCCCAGCATCACTCAGCCCCACCACAGCATCACTCAGCGCCACCACAGCATCACTCAGCGCCACCACATTATCACTCAGCACCACCACATTATCACTCAGCACCACCACATTATCACTCAGCACCACCACCGCACCACTTAGCACCACCACAGCATCACCCAGCACCACCACAGCACAACTCATCAGCACCACAGCATCACTCAGCGCCACTCCAGCATCACTCCGCACCACTCAGCACCACCACATTATCACTCAGCACCACCACAGCACCACTCAGCACCACCACATTATCACTCAGCACCACCACTGCATCACCACAGCACCACTCAACATCACCACAGCACCACCACAGCACCACTCTGGAACACTACAGCATCACTTTGGAACAACACAGCATCACTATGCGCTACCACAGCATCATTATGCGCCACCACAGCATCATTATGCGCCATCACAGCATCACTCAGGGCCTCCACACCATCACTCAGGTCCTCCACAGCATCACTCAGGTCCTCCACAGCATCACTCAGGTCCTCCACAGCATCACTCAGGTCCTCCACAGCATCACTCAGGGCCTCCACAGCATCACTCAGGGCCTCCACAGCATCAGTACGGGCATGTTTGAGTTGTGGCCACATGAAATCACTTATCTGAATAGAGGGTCTGGAATACGCATATACATAAACACTTTTCTGAACTACTCTGCCGCTCGCACGTATGCAGAGTAATCGAATAGTATGTATGAAACCATCTCCATCAGATACTAGTGGAATGATTCCTTGATAAACTAACAGTGGTATTGTGTGAGGTGGCTGAGTGCTTGATAGCTGTATTTTTGAATGAAATGACACTTCTATGTGTCCTAAACACCCTTTTTTTTATCTAATCTCGCAATATAGACCAGTGCTCCGTTTTACCTGAGCTGCAGCCAGGTGAGGTGGGGTTTTTCTCTCCTGCCACAAGGCTAAGTGAGCATCTACAATAGATGTGTAGTAGATTGATGTTAAAACATAACACATTAGTCTGATTTTGGAACACTGTTTATATGAAATAATTTTCAATTCAGTGACCTATATTTAATTATATGCATTCCACGTTTTCTTCAATGTGTGTGTCCTTTTGGGAATGGATCCATATCCTGTTGAACTTTGAAGTCAGGAGAAGGATGCTATCACTGCATGTCAGGTGATATTTTGTCTTTTCAACTTTTCACAAAGCAGTAGCGTTAAATGGTCCTGAGGAAGCAGCAAGATACCGTTTGGATCAAATTAGTCTGCCGAAACATGCCAACCTTCCATCTTTAATAGTGGTTATTTGTTTAGTCCACTACGCACTTTTTATTACTTTAGGATTGAAGAGAAACATATTAAAATTCTTTTTTCTTCTCTACCTTATTTTACGGTTATTCACATTCATGTACTCTCGCTTTTCATTTCACACTTAGAGCACTGCTTTCAGTCACCCTTGTCAATACTAGTTATAATTCTATCACTGGGTCCCACTTGTAGGTCTAGGCTTCAATATCTGCTAGTCCGCAGTGGGTATACCATTCTACCTTCATGTGTGAAGGATCCCAGATGATGAGGGGCGGATCCGAGTGGTGACTGATGGGAATCTTTTCACAAGGAGGGAGACCCTATGCGTGACTGAAGTAGCACACCATTAGTTTTTTACTTCATAGGAACAAGGTTTTCATTTCATAGTAATTAAATTTGGATTGCATAGTAGTTGACCCCTTGCTATTTTTTGTTGGTTTAACTGTTTACAGGGATAATAGCACTGCAGGGTCTTTAAACTGTCCCTAGGATGCTCCCCCCTCTGTTTTGCTGATGTTCTTGTGCAGCCGCATGGCTGCGGGTCCTTTTTAGCTTCTTCGTCCTAGTCAGGAATTTATTTTGATGAAAAGGGATTGTGTGACCTGTGAGGTGTGGTTCGTTTGAATACAGTAGTCTTGTTGAAACTACTTGGCATCATGGCCACTATTTTAGGCCTGGCGTTTGATGAAGCGGAAATTCAATCTATTTTGTCTGAGAATCCCAGCATCCTGGATATGCTACCATCAGCTCAAACCAACAGTGATGAAGGTTGGGCGAACATTCTACTGTTGAAAAAGAGTCAGGCAAGGATCTGTGTGCATGGAATATCCATGGTAGAGTATTTACGTGGAAACTGTGCCCCAAGTGGGCTAATTGTAACCAATGCCCCTCTCCTTTTCCTGGATGACAAAGATTTCCTACGCGATTGGTCACTGATCGCTTGGAAGTGTACCCGAGATTGGCTGGTACTTATTATCAAAACAGCCAAAAAAGCAGATGATAAGATCCTAGTGGAGATCCAAGTACTAGAAGGTCAAATAAAAACGACTATTACAACAAAGGCATTCACTAAAAGCCAAGATGAGGGCAACAAAGCCAGCAAGGAGTTTAGAGATTCGATCTTGTTCACTAAACTTGAAATTTTTAAAAAAGATCTTGCAAAATTCTCCATGGAGAAAGCATATCCCTACACTAGCGACTCGTATACACCTACGCCTTTTTAAAAAACGGGCGGAAAGGAGGTTCAACCTATGGTACCTCAGGTTCAGAAGCAGAGTTGAGTGATTCCGACGCGTCCAACTCTGGCAATATACAGAATAATAAGAGAGGCAGAGGGAATAATAGGGGGAATTGGAGAGGACACAATCATGGCTTCAGCCAACCATCCTTCCCTCCCTGGTGGCAACCCACACCCTGGGGTGCTCCCACTTTTCCACTCACAGGGGGTCCCTTCGGCCCTCAACCTTTCTATTCTGAATACAATCAGCAGCCTTTTTTAGGCTATGGCCAGGGGAGAACGAGAGGCCAGCGCAGGTCTCAACAACAGGGCCAGGTTCAGTGGAATCTACTCCCCCAAACGATGGATCTGAGGAATGGGAAGAAGATCCCCCAGGAACTACCAGGGACTTCAGCAGGTCCTCCCTCGTTATCAACCTCAGTTCTTACATAATGACTGAGACTGAAGAACAGGTATTGAACAGAGGGCTTGGGTTTGTTGCCACAAACACTGCTGACCCATTCCTCACTAACATTGAGATACACAAGTTTTTCAGAAAAATCCGGCTACATTACCTGTTCGCTAAGAAAGAGGGACAAACAGCTGATGCTGCCAATGACAATGTAAATACTGGTTTAAAGAGACCTTCTACATTCAACCCAACCACTTTAGGCTTACCGGCGAAAGTTATGGCTTTCGAGGAAGCAGTGGATCATGATATTCAGACATTATTCCAACAACATCACAAACCCTTTGTTAATCTAAGTAAAAGGGAACAAGAGGCTTTGAATGGCTTGGCAAACAATACATCTGTGATAATCAAACCCGCAGATAAAGGGGGAGCCATAGTTTTGTAGGACTTGAGTACCTATCGGGAGGAATGCCTGCGCCAGTTGAATGATAAGTAAGCTTATCAGAAATTGATATGTGATCCAACACCAAGATTGGTAACCATCATTGGCACTATCGTGGAAGAGGCTTTAGCAGACGGATGGGTGACAACTAAAGAGGCACAATATTTATGCTCCACTAACCCAGTAATGCCATACTTCTACGTATTGCCAAAGATGCACAAACCCCAGAGACCACCGCCTGGGCGCCCCATAATATCGGGCATAGGCTCATTGTTGGAACCTCTTTCCACGTTTGTGGATTGCTTCCTCCAACCGATGGTACGAGAGATGCCAACCTATCTAAAAGATACATAAGATGTGCTGAGGATCCTACCGGATGTGGAATTTGACATGGAACAAGACTTCCTGGTTTCCTTCGATGTGGAAAGTTTGTATACTTCCATACCCCAGACTGAAACCTTAGAAGTGATAGAGAGTCTGTTGGAAGCCAGAGATCTTAACTCCATCACGCCTGTGAGATTGATCATGACGCTGGCGACTTTGGCCATGACAGAGAACTTTTTCATGTTCGAGGAGACTGTGTACTTGCAGATTAGCTGAACTAGTATGGGCAGCGTTTTTGCCCCTAGTCTCGCTAATCTATACGTACACATGTTTGAGCAACAACAGGTGCTCAACTAAATCAACCCCTTCCTTGGATGTGTACGTCTATGGAAACGATATATAGACGACATCCTGGTGGTCTGGCGAGGATCGATTGATGATCTTAAGAACTTTCATGAGTGGTTAAACAACAGGAACCGGTTTTTGAAATTCACTATTGAATATAGCAAACAACAGTTAGCCTTCTTGGACCTGCTGGTCACTTCTACATCCACTGGTTTACAAACAGAGATCTATCGTAAATCAACGGCCAGAAATTCACTTCTAAGTTACGAAAGCTTTCACCCGAAAGCACTTCGTGATAACCTGCCCTATGTGCAATTCCTTCGAATTCAAAGGAATTGCTCTACTAAATCTGCATTTGAGGACCATGCGAATACCCTTGAAAAACATCTGATTGAAAAAAAGTATCCAAAACGACTGATCAGGTCTTCAAAGAAACGAGCCTCAAATAACAATAGGGAAGGTTTATTAGAACTATTGCCCCCTAAACCAGAACAGAAAAGGATAACATGTGTCAACACTTACAGTACCCAGTCCAACCACATTAAAAAAATTGTAAGAAAACACTGGGCCATCCTGAACACAGGGAATGACACTGAGAATTTTCCACCTTCTCTGTTCGCTTTCAAGCGTGGTCGTAATGTGAAGGACCAGCTGGTCCATACTAGACCAAAGAGCAGCATTCCTCGAACTATAGGAACACTATGGGACATGCCTGCAGTTACTAGCCACCACCCGTGCGGTAACTGTGCAGCTTGCCCGCAAACTACTAAGTCCACACAAATTGACATTGGCACTGACCGTCCGTGGGAACAACGTCGCTTTACAAATTGTAACAGCCAAAACTTGATCTATTTGGTCACTTGCCCCTGCAACAAGCAATACGTAGGGATGACTACGCGTAAAGCGAAATTCCGGATTTCAGAGCACAAAAGTTCAATTAGATGTTCCAGACAAGCAACTAAACTCACTAACCATTTTATTGAGGTTGAACATTTACCCACAGAGTTGAAATGGACCGTCATTGAACAACCATTGATTCCTCCCCATGTGACTGACGTCAGTAATGTTTTATTTAAAAAGGAACAGAGATGGGTCCATAAACTCAGGTCCGATAAATTGGGGTTGAATGAAGATATCCCGTGGATGTCACTCTAATATAAAAAAAAATTGGTTGAAATTATGCTGGAAATATGAGCCTAGTACAACCTGGTGTCGAGACATGTTGCTATATCTCGCTAGAACAGTGGATTTTAGCTGTTGTCGACACATAATCGTGATGTAGGACTCAGCTACTTCTTAATGTCTATTTAGCAGACATATGGGCTTGTCTCCCGTTATTTATTTTACTTCCCACAAACACGGGCGTGTTCTTTGCTCGTAAATTGATTAGAACACTTTAGATAAATTAGATCGAGCCATACACCCACCGGGGATTAGTTGTTAATCGGAAACACTAGGTATACCTAAAAACTACATTTCCCTAGGTCCCTGCATAGTGGCATTTTGAATGACAGGCTGTATAGTAGTTATAGATAAGCCCACAAACTACATTTCCCAAGTTTATGAGGGAGTCGCGGGCGTCTTATGTCATCCATGCGCCGATAGGGAGTGGGTAAACAATGAGGTTTGCTGCACAATCGGAGACACTTGGTATATCTATAAATTACAAACGGATACACTTGGTATATCTAGAAATTACAATTCCCTAGGTTTCTGTTAAGTCGTATTTGCATGACAGGCTGTATAGAAGTTGGATAAGTCTGTTAACTACACTTCCCAAGCTGCCATGGGGGAGTCGCGGATGTCTGACGTAACACATGCGCCGAGAGGGAGTGGGTAGATAACGAGGTTTCCTGCGCCGCGTCGGTACCTCCCACGACAGCCCAGAGGGACGCCCGGGGTACCGACGGACAGGTGAGCGCTGTGAGCGGGTGTACTATTGTTTCTGGTTCCGTCCGTTTGAGACGGAACAGTGCTCGCTCCATACGACTTATTTCTTAAAGTACTCGTTGTTGCAACTGAAAGAATACCGGATGTGGGTATAAGCGTAACCCCGCTGCCATACTAGATGCCGGCTCCTCACCTATTGATTTCCGACTTTTGCACTCGCATATATTAAAATGGCTCCATTGATTGGTGAGTGGCTCGATGTTCTACATATGCGGGCATGTTTGAGTTGTGGCCACATGAAATCACTTATCTGAATAGAGTGTCTGGAATACGCATATACATAAACACTTTTCTGAACTACTCTGCCGCTCGCGCGTATGCAGAGTAATCGAATAGTATGTATGAAACCATCTCCATCAGATACTAGTGGAATGATTCCTTGATAAACTAACAGTGGTATTGTGTGAGGTGGCTGAGTGCTTGATAGCTGTATTTTTGAACGAAATGACACTTCTATGTGTCCTAAACACCCTTTTTTTATCTAATCTCGCAATATAGAGCGGTGCTCCGTTTTACCTGAGCTGCAGCCAGGTGAGGTGGGGTTTTTCTCTCCTGCCACAAGGGTAAGTGAGCATCTACAATAGATGTGTAGTATATTGATGTTAAAACATAACACATTAGTCTGATTTTGGAACACTGTTTATATGAAATAATTTTCAATTCAGTGACCTATATTTAATTATATGCATTCCATGTTTTCTTCTATGTGTGTGTCCTTTTGGGAATTGATCCATATCCTGTTGAACTTTGAAGTCAGGAGAAGGATGCTATCACTGCATGTCAGTTGATATTTTGTCTTTTCAACTTTTCACAAAGCAATAGCATTAAATGGTCCTGAGGAAGCAGCAAGATACCGTTTGGATCAAATTAGTCTGCAGAAACATGTCGACCTTCCATCTTTAATAGTGGTTATTTGTTTAGTCCACTACGCACTTTTTATTACTTTAGGATTGAAGAGAAACATATTAAAATTATTTTTTCTTCTCTACCTAATTTTACGGTTATTCACATTCACGTGCTCTCACTTTTCATGTCACACTTAGAGCACTGCTTTCGGTCACCCTTCTCAATACTAGTTATAATTCTATCACTGGTTTCCACTTGTAGGTCTAGGCTTCAACATCTGCCAGTCCGCAGTGGGTATACCATTCTATCTTCATGTGTGAAGGATCCCAGATGATATGGGGCGGATCCGAGTGGTGACTGATGGGAATCTTTTCACAAGGAGGGAGACCCTATGCGTGACTGAAGTAGCACACCATTAGTTTTTTACTTCATAGGAACAAGGTTAAATTTGGATTGCATAGTAGTTGACCCCTTGCTATTTTTTGTTGGTTTAACCTCCAAAGTACCACTCACGGCCTCCACAGCATCACTCACGGCCTCCACAGCATCACTCACGACCTCCACAGCATCACTCACGGCCTCCACAGCATCACTCATGGCCTCCACAGCATCCCTCAGGGGCACCACAACATCACTATGCGCTACCACAACATCACTGAACGCCACAGCATCACTCGTCGCCACCACAACATCACTCCGCGCCATCACAGCATCATTATGTGCAACCATTCAACAACAACTGGTTCAAATATGTTCTCTCAATGTTTCAAGCTTTATTACAAATGTCACAAAAAGATGTTAATATTTCACTTCTGTTCTTGGATTTTCATCACAATAAAATACACTGAACATAATCTTCACAAAAGTTTAAGCTATTGTCATTATAAATTACAATCACTTTTGTTTAAGTATTAATTATTTAAAAAAATTTAAAGCCATTGTTATTTGTAATATCAATACATCTAAGTCACGTAAATACAAAACATGTTGCATTACAAATGCTATAGGTGTCACATTTGTGAAAGTTATAACTATTGGCATTGTAAATGACAAAGCTATTAATTTAGCTATTTTCAAAACCAACACATAAACAAAATAATTGTCATTTACAAGACCAATAGCTCAAACTTTCCTAATGCGAGACCTATTGCATTGCAAATGCTTGTTTGTAATGTGCATTTGCAGGCCCTGTAATCCATGTGTCAATGCCGGGTGGGAGAGTTACGGAAGCGTGTGGATTGGTTTAATTTGTGACATGCGACAAAAAGCGTGCGCACTTAGGCGGGGCCAGTCACAATCAGTACAGACAGTGATGCCGAGCTAGTGTTATTGCTGCCGTCAGCCACTGTTAAAATCAGAAAACTGGGTAAACATAATCATGTGAAGCGAAGGGGTCAAATTCCGATCAGCTGCAAGTGTTTCTGGACGGGTGTTTGAGATTTCTGGCTAACTGTACTATGTATGTTGTATACTTTCCTGCCACTGAAAATACCATGTTCTCAGTTGGCTTTCCTTATTTTTCAAAGTTAAAAATCCAAACTGCTTATGCTCTATTTTTTCAAAATGTTCACCATGCTCCAGGTACTGTGGGTGTGTGGGTGTACTTGTAAAGCACACTGTGACTCCAAAGAGTATCCTGGCGCTGAAGACCGCTGGGGAACCAGTCCTGGTTTTCCCTGTGAGATGGTCCCTTTCTGGGTATCTCCAAGGTGAAACCAGGCATCCCCGGTGTCTGTGGGGGGCCGTTGTAGAGATGAGGGTACTGTAAAACGAAGCATAGCAATGCAGTGGCACAGGCATGTTTGAAAACACCCACACGTCTATTGAAATGGGCTTATCTAGGCACATGGTTTTTTCAATGTAATTTCGGAGTAGTTGAAAAACTATTGAATGACGGACTGCGACTATTATACTTGAATCTTGTTCATTACCGCCCGGTGCCACTGTTATACACATACAGGGCCAGATGTAGGTAGCCCTTTACCGATCGGAATCGGCCGAAAATACCGATTTTCGGCCGTTTCCGATCGGTAAAGGGCTATTGAGATGTAGGGGCACATTTTCGGTAATTTTACCGAATCGGTATCATTACCGAATCGGTAAATTTACCGATTCGGTAATATGTACCGAATCGGTAAAATAATTACCGATTCGGTAATATTTACCGATTCGGTAAAATTACCGAAAATGCAATGTAGGTAGGCAATGTACCTCCTGCACATGGCTTACAGAATCGGTATTTTACCATGGAAAACAAATCCATGGTAAAATACCGATTCCGGTGTGCATGCACATGTGTGCATGCACACCTATGCCATGTGACAGGCAGACCTGCCCTTAGGGCAGGTCTGCCTGCCACATGGCACCCACGCCTGTTTAGGGGGTGCCAGGGGGTGTCAAAGTGACACCCCCTGCACCCTTGTGAAATTCGGTATTTACCGATTCGGTAAATACCGAATCGGTAAAGCCCATTGATTCCTATGGGCTTTGAAGCCCATAGGAATCAATAGGCTTTACCGATTCGGTATTTACCGAATCGGTAAATACCGAATTTTACCGATTCGGTAAAAGGGAACATCTGGATTCCCTACATACCAACCCCTCACATTTACCGAATCTTAATTACCGAATCGGTAAAATTCGGTAATTTTCGGTAATTAAGATTCGGTAAATGTTACTTACCTACATCTGGCCCACAGTGCTTTATTTAAATTGAACGCCAGGTGTATGCAGTGACATCTTGAGTATTACCTGCAACTGGCTACATGTTAATTAAGTGAGAACACAGACAGCTCTTGCTGCAGTCCAATTTACCCACTGAGCTACCTGCAGAGGAAATCAATAGGAAGGTTCAAAGTAGCAATTATTATTTCAAAATATGATGCCTCTTATCTAACCACACACCGTTTTAATACCATTATCAAACTACTGCATGGTAATGAAGGTTATTATAAGTCAGTCAGGAGGTTTGCAGGGCATCGTAAACAAGCACAGGATAGGTAGGAGAACGTATGAATTTCCCCGGCTGTGATGGAGCAGGCAAGATGTTTTGTGGCATTCACAGGAAGAGCCACCAGTGAATAATAATCAAAATTGATAACATTAGCAATGTTTCAATTATTGGTGCTGATATTCAGTAAAAAACTACCGTCCTGTTCAGTACCCTACATAGGATCTGAACTGCTTAAAAAAGGATACACAATAATTAGATGGCTTTCTTAGCAAGGAGCAGAATGAAGTGCAATGAAAATTGATGCTATGGTTATATTTTGTTCATGCTGCTATACCAGTGTATTCCTGTGTCTCACTCACAAATCTGAATGAGTCCATTCGGAGGTAAACGCACATCGCTGGTGATTTCACAGTTCACACTTTCCTTCCGGAAAGCTGTCAAAACCCTTCTGTTTCCTCCCCCTTAGGGTTGTTTTCCCGGCTTGGCCTGCCTCTTCGGTACTGCACTTGATCTACCAGCGCCAAGACGCCTCTTTGCTGGGGCAGCTGTCGCGCTTACACAAACTTTTAACATAACATAACTTTGGGAATTTTTGATCTAAACATGATATGTCCTGCCAAAATTACTTCAATCATTAAAAAAAAGACTGATTTCATACATAGCACAAGTACAGATTCACAGCGACATATCTACTTACAAGATAGAGCCTTTCCATGACAACTCTTTGTACATGGTAAAATAAATAAGTCCGTTGTCTTGATCAAGGGCTATTGATCGTGGTAGTGGTCACAGTGGGTTTACCATTTCAGTGCCTTCAGTGTTTAAATAAAATGAGCAAAAAATATGCGGCATGATCGGGAAATGGGGTACTCCTTGGCATCAGGTGGCACCAAAATGCTATTAAAACAGTATTGACAACATATCCAGGAATATTGTGTAATGTCCCAAAAAGAAATGTCAGGTTTTACCCAGTAACATTGGTATAGATTCCCTGCTGGTGGTAATGAAACAGAAACCGAAACCGCAGGTTAAAATAAATAATTTTGCAAATCTTGACACCACATTTCCTTGGTTGGACAGAACTGTGCTGTCTAAATGAAAATAGATTGCCATCTTGCTCCTAAAAAAAGCTAAAGAATACTTGTAATGACAAAGCCTTGAGCTTCACAGAGAGCTCAGCAGTAAAGGTAAGAGTGAGTAGGTCTTCTAACATTGACTTGCGCACTGAAAGGTTAACTGAAAAAAGCTGCAAGTCTCTGCTGATGTCACGCAGTTAGCCCAGAATACTTACCCTGAGATCAGCACTGCCGAAGCGAATGGGACGATTGTTTTCCATTTCACTTAACTTTAATTCCCCTGATTACACATTAGTTTACCTTACAATTCACGTCAACGGTATGTGTTTGCCCACAACACCAGTAAGCCTCCATACCAAATGTAGTTAGGTGACGTAACATTTTCTCATTTATGACATCTCCTTTTTAATCACTGTACATCCCAGCACCTGTGGTCAGGCTTACATCACCCCACCTAAAAAGAAATTGAAATGATGGGAGCCGCAGCCAATGGCCAATTATGTCAAGGGAGCCACAGGTCGAAAAAGTTTGGGAACCACTGCTTTAAGGCCATAAATACTCCCAATCCTATGAGGGAGAAGACGAGGAATGCCCCATGTGTGGCACGGTCTGACAGGAGATGTGGCGAGGTGTCTCTCCTTGGCAATTTATGAGGCCCTCAGACCCATCAATGGCCAGCTCCTCAGACAGACGGTAGGATTTCCTGAACATATAGGGTAGCATGCAGCCCTCAAGGACACGGGCCAAATAATTGAAGGGATTTAGATGGTCCTTAAAAGTGTCGAGGGGATACCACGGAATAAACCTTTTTACAATCTGTGCACCTCCGAAAAACATGCAGTTGAGACCCTGGCTGGAGACCAGACAATAGTGATTAAACAAGCGGACAAAGGGGGTGCCACTGTTATTCAGACACTCCATGACTACAATGTAGAGTGTAGACGCCAACTCTCTGATGCACGATATTATGTGCCTCTCACTGAAGATCCCACCCCTAGACTACAAAATGATATCACAGCACTGGTCTTGGAAGGAGAAACTAATGAATGGTTGAGCAAAAATGAGGCTCAATTCCTGGTTACAACTAACCCCAAAACCCCATATTTCTACACCTTGCCAAAGATACATAAAGGGACAACACCTGTTCCTGGGAGACCAATTGTTTCAGGCATCGGGTCCTTACTTGAGCCCCTTCCAAGATTTTGCGACCATTTTCTACAGCCTATAGTAAGAAAAATACCATCATTTCTCCAAGACACGAGTGACGTACTGAGACTCCTTGATTCTATCGATGGAAGGGCAGGGGTTGACCTACTGGTGACCCTAGATGTAGAAGCTCTCTACACGAACATCCCCCAGAGAGCTACTCTAGAGGTGGTGGAAACTAGCTTACGAAGAGAAGAGTGGACTTCACCTACCCCCATCTCCTTCATTATGTCCTGTGCCACCATAGCACTTACCGAGAACTTCTTTCAATTCGAGACAGATCTATTCCATCAAATACAAGGTACTTCGATGGGGAGTACGTTTGCTCCCAGTTTGGCATGCATCTATATGTCACACTTCGAAGAAACCACCGTTAACACAGTGACCAACCCCTTTAGAGACAACCTCACACTGTGGCGTCGGTACATTGACGATAGTTTGATCCTGTGGAAAGGTGATATAGAGACTTGCGAGGCTTTCTGTATGTGGCTCAATGAATAGAACCCTTACTTGAGGTTCACAAGCACCATGTCCACTACAGAAGTCGCCTTTCTGGATCTTAAGATCAGACTGGATGACACAGGCTTGAGCACTAATCTTCACACTAAAGTTACCGATAGGAACAGTCTCCTCCAGTACAAGAGCCACCACCCCAAAAGCTTGAGAAATAATCTGCCTTTTGGACAGTTCCTCAGCATCCGAAGGAACTGTTCTAACATCGCAGATTACAACAAAGAGGGTCGGCAGCTTCAGAATAAACTTCTGGACAGAGGTTACCCAACCAGACATGTCCGCGACTCCTTCAAAAGGGCGATGCACAATCCTAGAGAGGCCCTTCTCGAACCTAGGAGCAAAAACACAACTGATATACTCACCTGCGTTACCACCTTCACTAAGAACTCCACCATGATACAGCAGGCAGTACTGAAGCATTGGAGTATAGTCAATTCAGGTGACCTTAATCTCCCATCCCCCAGGTTCGCCTTCAAGCGCACGGCTAACCTCAAGGATAAACTGATCCATACCAGACCCAGGAAAAAAGAGACTATGACCCATAGGACATTATGGAACCTCTCTAGAGTCACTGGGCACTATCCATGCGGAGGCTGTGCAGTCTGTGAACAGACCAGAGCTGTCAAAGAAATCAAATTACTTGATACCTTTACCTGGAAGATAAAAAGACACTCGAACTGCAACACACAGCGCTGTATCTATCTTCTGACATGCCCCTGTTCAAAACGCTATATGGGCATGACCATGAGACAGGTCAAACTACGCATTACAGAACATAAGAGCAACATTAGGTGCTCAAAGACCCACACCAAGCTCTTTGTCCACTACAATGAAATGCAACATCCAGCAGAAAGCCTTAGTTGGCTAGTACTGGAGTCCCATCTATACATCACACAACAGGCCTTGTTCAGGATTGAACAAAGATGGATACACCGCCTTGGCACCGACATCATAGGGCTTAATGAGGCCGTCCCTTGGACATCACTGACATCCTAACTAACCTTAGCTGGCCTGCGGTAGGGCAATACATCCAACCCTGGCTCCCTACGCCCTTATTGCGTATCTGTGATACATGAGCATTCTTGTAATACTCACTCTCCAACCACGAAACTACACTGACCAGGTAGATCCCGGTTTATGTGCACCACACATCAGTGCACGACCCGACTTCCTACCAGATACGCACCATCCAACAGGGACAAAACCGACTTCACTATCGCTATTGCCTGCACCGCCATCATAGGGCTTAATGAGGCCATTCCTTGGACATCACTGACACCCTAACAAACCTTAGCTGGCCTGCGGTAGGGCAATACATCCAACCCTGGGCCCCCTACGCTCCTATTGTGTATCTGTAATACATGAGCATTCTTGTAACACTCACTCTCCGACCACGAAACTACACTGACCAGGTAGATCCCGGTATATGTGCACCACACATCAATGCACAACCCGACTTACAACCAGATACGCACCATCCAACAGGGACAAAACCGACTTCACTATCGATATTGCCTGCACCGCTCTGACAAGTGGCCCCCCACTTTTACCAGCTCCAGCACCCTTAGGGCCATTGGCTAGTAACCGGCAGAGGTTGCGGACTCATGATACACATCTGTAGCTGCGGCTGTACCTACATGTATTCATTACTCTGAAACCACGCTTCGTTGTGGTGAACCTATCATCAACCTTGTCCACAGCGAGGGTATCCACTGTCAATATATAGGCCATACCCCTTGATGCACCTTTCTTCTAGTTGCACCGCTGCCCAGGAACATGTGAATCCACTGATCCGTTTACACATTAACTAATCCCACGGAGATTCCCCCTTCTAAGATGGCCGCCCCGGTAACCGGGACTTACACTGACCAGCCCCCTTGACCCGCAGACAGGCACTTCCTGTTTGGTTGACGCATGCGCGTCGGCCTGCCGCCGGGCTCGGACGCGACGGGGCGGGTCCCCGCCCAAAGACGACTTCCGTGCTCAAAAGAGACGCCAGGAGTGTCCGAGGTAATCTGGCTCCCCTCGTCAGTCAGACGCCTGGGTAGGTTGACGGTGCAGCACTCGGCGAACCTAGGTAAGTGCGGAAAACCTCTGTACATCGCCCCCTTCCTCCTCTGTTTCGCCCTCGCATTGGTTGTCTCGCTCCTCAAATGCCATGAGGAGTATGTTACCTATCCTAGTTTACTCCTGACTAATTGCGGGACTATCGGTGTTCACTGTCCCTGAGGTCATGATGCAACACATGGTTACTGGGTGCGGGGGCTCCGTCTGGTGCTCCGGTGAGTGATTGGCGGCTATGCACACAGGGTGCGGGGCACCTCTTGACCCGCAATTTGCTGTATGGCTCTCAGCCTTGCCGGGGCTCCTCGTGTTCTCCCGCGATCCAATTAACGCACGCCATGTACCTTGCCATCTACCTCGGGTGACACGACATAGACAGCGTGGGCTACTGAGGAGCTAGGGCAGCATAAGGGACTAGAGCGAGCGGCGCTCCTGTGTGAGGAGGGACCGCTGTCCTTGCTTTTCCACTGCTGGTTAACGTTGTTTGCGTCTCACCCTACCTGTGCCGCTTTTTACTCTCTCCCCCCCAGACCACTTAGTATTTGGACAGGAGGAGACCGCTGAAGAACACCTAGCTTGCTGGGTGTGTGAGGGTTTTAGGTCCCGACAGGGAGGACCCCTCCCCCCCCCCACCCCCTTTCCGTACCCTAGTTAACTCTTCGGGTGTCTCTCTCCCCTTTTTAGTCTCCTGGAACATACCACCCTCCCCTTGTCCTGGGGAACTGCGTACCCTTCTTTGTCTCCACAGTTCTCGGGCACGTACGCTGGACCCCTCTAACAAGCCCACCTCGTCCCTCTCCTTTGATACAAACAGCAAAAAGTGTCAGAATACTTCGCCAAGAAGATCAGGATTTAGAGAAGGAGGTCAGGGCAAGATTGAGTGGGGAATGCCCTAGAGCCTCTTTGGAGGGCAATATGACCACAATGCCTGACAAAGGTCACAAGATGTATACCTTTTTCGCGAAATACAGTAAGGATCAGAAAAAAGAAATCAATCCTTCGTGGGGGGCCTGCTAAGATTATGAATTACTTCACGTGGGGGGCACCCGTATGAAAATCCTGGAGCTGGTGGAGGAGGCCAAAGTCTTGGGTAGAACTAAGTCAGCTGAGATAGTGTTCAGATGGGTTCAGTGATTTGTGTGTATGCTAGAATACGGTAATTGCACCCTGTCAGCAGAGCAATGTCAGCCTCTTATAAAAGATGGCCTGAAACTAAGGGATCTCTCAACATCAAAAGCATGAGCCATTGCCAGGTTTCAGAGATGACTTTGTTAAGAAACTGGGTAACTTTGTGGCAATCTACTCTGTCTTAGGCAAGGCACATAGGTCCATAAAGAAACAATTTGCTAGGAAGATTTTCTCAGGGCAGGAAGTGGTGGGGCCACTCCTCCGGCCAGCCCTTTCAACAAGGTTCCTTCCGAGGACAGATCAAGAGTAACAGTGGCTGGAAAAATGGATGGCAGGCAAGAACTTTCTATTCCTCATGAGGATTTGCATAAGGAGGGATAGGAGAGGAAATTTCAGGTGCATACTCCGATATCCATGTTAGTCTGGAGGTTGCAATGGTTAACATACAAAGACGTCACAACCAATCTGTGGGTATTGGAAGTGGTACAGGGTCTCCACATGGAGTTTTATGGTACAAATTGTTTGACCTAGTCCCTTGAGATTTCCGAGCCAGGAGAAAGCCCTTATAGACAGGAGAAGGCCCTTATAGACAAGGAGGTGGCGGAGCTTGAAATCAAGGGTTACAGGTTGGTACTTCATCCCAGGGGTTTTCTAAGCAACTTCTTCTTAGTAGAAACAAAAGACAAGGGTTTCAGGCCTATGATAAACCTTAGTTTAATGAGTTGTTGGTTTACTACCATTTCAAGATGGAAGTCATCCGCCTTCTAAGAGATGTGCTATTTTTTGAAGAGTGTCCTTTTTTGCTCCAAACACGAGATTCCTTCAATTTATGGGGAAGGAGCAGGTGTACTCATTTTCTAGGCCATCTGGTGCTCTACCAAGCTGCTACAGCTGGTGGTGGAATAACTAAAAATGAGGGGCATCAGATTGATAATACTTGGATAAGATTTTGCAAATGGGCAAATGTTATCAACAGTTGCAGTCGAGCTTGACCATGACTACTGTTTTATTTCAGAACCTGGCTTTTGTGATCTACCAGACTAATGTGTTTTCTGGGGTTTGTAAAGGATTTGGTGAAGACCACCTTGAGCCTACCAGTGAAGATGTCATGGAATTGAGGATAGACTGTCACTCATACTATTGGCCAGTATAGCAGGCCTGCTATTGTCATCAGTTCAGGCTATCTTTCTGGGCCTGCAGAAATAAAGGTCCCAGTGCTTAATTTGTAAGAAATAATAAGTGCCAGGGATCTCGTCAGGAGGCCACCGTTGCCTGCACCACATATTGCCCTTGCAATGCTGGCAATGATAGTAACACAAGGATGTGGAATTCCTACAGCCCAATGCCCAGGATATTATTTGGGGTCAAGGGCAACAAGTTTGTATGTGTATTTTATCCTAGGGACAAGTAGGCCAAACCCCCCTACAGCATAAACCCTTTGGCTGCCACATTATGGATCAGGGAACAGCATTGTCTGCAGGAAAGGTAATATTTGTGTCCATGTGTTAATGCTGTTCAACCTTGTATTTATTTTTAATTAACGCAAAGCCTTTATTATTAGGAAGAGCAGTCCAAGTAAATGTTGTAAGCTTGGACTGCACTACTAACAGTGGTTCCAGTATAAAAAATGCATACTCACCTTTTCAAAGTTTAGCAATATGAGGCTATGTATAATGCTCCCAGAATCCTCTCTAATTAAATGCAAATATTTCCATAGGCTCGAAAGCAAGATTGATGATTCTTTGCTTTTCAAAATAAAATGTTGACAAAAAAATGCAAATAGGAATAAAAACATTTCACTAAACTACTGAAAAATGTGAGGTACCACTTCTTTGAAGCATTGTTTATTACAATGTGTTGTTGTATGCTAGCATTTCCCAAAAATATTCATAATGGAAAATCAGTGTAACCAGTTTCAATAAGATTATGGGAAACATAAAAATAAATAAGCACTGGCAAAGCCAGTAGGTCTGAAATTGGTGGTCCGCCTTTTGGCTTTGTCAATGTGTCTCTTGTTTTAGCATGGTTTTTGTAAAACCTTATTGGTGTGGAAGCTGCCAGGCCCTCACCATTATAACAAACAATGGCATAAGCAAAAATAGTTTTTTGTCTCAAAAAGTACACGTTACCACAGTAGTTCCGGGCACTGAACAAAACTACTTTGTATGCCAATATGCTCCTTGTGAAAGAGCAGAATACTGTCATTCAAAGTAAAGCCAGCCAACAGAGAGACTGACAGAATTTTAATAAACACAAAAGGTCATTGTTAACGCCAGACCTAATTAGGGGCCCAATTATTAAAGAAAATCTAAACAGTACACATGGTATATGTCCTTGCATTAAGTGCAGATTCTTGGCTTTCATGAATTTGTAAGAATTTACAGAAGTAGGCCAGGAAATGGTACTCCTAGAAAATATTGATCAACTGCATTTCAGCATGAGCAAATGTAGAGTTTTTACAAGTTCACTTTCCCTCCAACCACGTTTTTTCCAGCACTGAAAGACGTTTTACGTCTGCCATTGTCAGGAGTAAGTTTTCCACTTTTCTCTGTATGGGAAAAGATTAAAGAAAAGTTGGTAAAAACCCTTAGAACATGGAAATTAGTACGATTGCATAGGCCCAAAAGGGCATTCCAACTCTGGCACTACTGCTTACCACTACCTTCAGCCCCAGAATGTAGATCTTCGAAAAACGTGGTAAAGTATGGGAATTGCTAGTATTCACTGGGGTATTAGCCCTTGCATAATCAAAGAGGCTATATAAGAGCTCTTATATAATGAGTTTGCTACTATAATTTCTCGTTGCATCACATGGCACAAAAGAGACATGTTGATTTTGTTACAGGACACGTACATTTATGAAGCAACTTGCTCCATGGACAAGTAGATATTTTAATAAATTCCACATCCCTGGTAACAACTCAACTACTATCACACTCCTACAATTATAACCATACGGACTATTCCAGGCCCCCAAACCTATGAGAATGGCTTGGGCGGCAGGAATAAATTAATTATTGACTGTTGTTGTGGTCATCTCTAAATTAGCCAGACAGCGCCACCTTGTGGCAGACTGTCACAATGCCGGTGTGGTCAATTAAGTGACGGTGCCGAGCACCGGAAACCACTGGCTCAAAATAAGCACCGAAAGGGACTGTCCAAGACTGAAGGAAACAACAGGGGTGACTGACTTTAAACTGGTGCAGTTATCCAGGTAAACAAGGTCAGTGATCGAGTGGCGGCTTGATGACATGTAGGCTTGTAAAGGGAATGCAATCCTTGGACCCTCCCCAGATGTGATAATAAAATTGGTACAAGCCGGTGGTGCAGGGCAAGTTTTTTAGGTTATTTTGCACTATGAAGGGCACAGGCCCCACAGCGACCTGAAAGGATGAAAGGATATTATTTGCACTAATAACCACATTTATGCTAATAAACAGTACCTGCCAAACATGCAGATGAAACAATATGAACATTATGCAGAAAGTTTTCAATCTCCACAATAGGACACATGGCACACCAGATTCAATGTATACAACATAGCAAGGCACCGATGGTCCGTAGCGATATAAATAGGGTGATAGATGTCAGTGATTGAGGGGTGCCACTCAGGGATCCACCTCAGGCAGAGGAGGTGGGTCGATTCCACGATATGTCACCCACCGGGTCCAACTTTTACGATGTTTTGTGGGGCAGCTCCGGGCATCAAAGACCGCAATCTCAGCCCCAATGCATTTATCTATCTCAGTTTTCCATTTGCCTATAGTAGGGGGGATGTTGCCTTCCACACTTGCGCAATGTCCCTCTTGGCGATAGTAAGGGCCAAGAACAACAGGTGGTGTTTGTAATGGTTCCGCCCCGATATTATCAGTGGAGTGTAATAAGAAAAGCTGTGGGTCAGAGGTAAGCTCCCATCCCAGCACTTCATTAAGGCATGACCTAACCTACACCAAAAGGGTTGCAAAGCCGTGCAGCTCCAAACTGTATGCATTAATGATCCCTCCTCCCGGCCACACCTCAAACAGGTAGGTGACTGGATGACACCCATCCGCCAGAGCTGCACCCTAGTATAATACACCCTATGTAGGTATTTGAACTGGATGAGGCAATAGCGTGTAGAGACTGCCGCACCCCTCGGGCTTGCGATTGCCTCGGCCCAGTCATCGTCGGTCAATTCTGGAATGTCGGCCTGCCAGGCAAGTCGAGTCTTGTCAAGGGTGGTGGGTGTGTGTTTCGTCAGTGTCTAGTATATTTGTCTAATCTTGTGAAGATCGAGATCACCTATTAGTAGGTGGCCCTCCAAGGGTTGGAACTCGTGGAGAGTCTCCAAAGTGCAGATCTGGGGGGGGAGTGCATAGCGGGGTTGGAGAAATTTGTAGAGTTGTGACTTATGTAGGTCAAATTAGGCCTGCTGTTTTTAGAATGATTTCAATGTGGTGCCCCACAGCACAGCCCCAAGGGTCGAGATCCTCACCAGGTCCCACCCCTGGAACCCGCTCAAGGCGGCCACTGATCGAAGATGTGTACCCCGCCATAGGGGAGTTTGCTGGGTACGTTTCCCCTTCCAACCCACCTGTCTGGTCTTGGCTCTCCCTAACTGTATGACCACTCTGCCAGCCGGTGGTAAATGCTCCAAACGTGTGGAACTATATAATAGATGAAGAAGAGGACCTGCTCCATTGCAACGTGCTCTACTGCATAGGCCGGACCTGTGGGGGAGTTATACCACCATTCGTTCACTACAAGGATATGAGATACTACATAGTAGGAGTATATATCAGCTGCTGCGATCCCCCACCGTACGTAGATTGTGTACAAGTACGGAGTGCAACATGAATTCCAGAAGAATTTATTTTGTATGGCAATGACTTGCGCAATCGATGTGCGAGGGATAGGGTATGGGAAGTTTTGAAGGCGGTATAAGATCTGAGGCAATGAAACCATCCTGAAGATGGCCGAACGCCCATAGAGGGAGAGAGAGAGAGAGAGGACCATATTGCAGTTTAAGTCTCATTAACAGTGGGGTGATATTGTGCACCCAGGAGACTTTGGGGCATGGAGAGACATTAATCCCAAGATATTTTAAACATCTGTGGCTCGGGAGAGCTGCGAGGCCCACGAATTACGGCCTTGATGTTTACACACTGGGAATAAAATGGATTTGACTGGATTTGCATGGAGGCCGGTGGTGTCTCCAAACACCCTGAGAATTTCCAGTATACTGGGCCCAGAGTACATGGGGTCTGTCATGAAAAAGAGGACGTCATCTGCATATAACGCTATGCGATCCGACCGCGACCGAGACAAATCGAACCCTCAAAGCACCGGGTCGCTCCTGACCCATGCCACCAGGGTCTCGACCGCGAGGGCGAACAACAATGAGGACAAGGGGCAACCTTGTCCGGTACCTCTCTGGATTGGGAAGGAGCATGATCGATGTCCGGCAATGCGGACCGATGCCGTCAGGTCGGTATACAAAAGAGGTATATATGTCCGGAAGCGGGGCCCAAAATTGATCACTTCGAGCAATTGAAAGCGATATACCCAGCTCAAGGAGTCAAACACTTTATCTATATCGGTGAGGAGCAGGGCGGCAGGCCGACCCAATGCGGGAGCTGTGGCTATAATGTTAGGGGCTCGCCAGATATTGTGTTGGGTGGCTCTCTGTGGCATAAAGCCCGACTGGTCGGGGTGAATCAAGTCTGCGACACACTTTCGAAGGCGATCTGCCAGGACCTTCCCTAACAGTTTGGGTTCAAAATTAATAAGGGAGATGGGGCAATAAGAGGAGGGGTCGTCTGGAGGACGGCCGGGCT
Organism: Lissotriton vulgaris; assembly: GCF_964263255.1. Lineage (NCBI taxonomy): Eukaryota > Metazoa > Chordata > Amphibia > Caudata > Salamandridae > Lissotriton > Lissotriton vulgaris. Next base: position 320,185 of record NW_028254413.1, on the reverse strand, counting down.
TGAGAAAAAGCACGATTCCTGCGTGTCACCAATCCTCTGGCAGAATAGCACGCTCTGTGGCTTCCTTGATGATCGCCAATAAATGAGGCCCCGGGAGGTGCATGTTCGGCCGTAGGAATTTCATAGGAAACCTGTTGGGGCCAGGGGCAAGGCCAGGGTGGAGCGCGATGAGGACCCCGGTCAGTTCATCCAACGTGATTTGGGTCTCTAATTGTTCTCGGAGATGATCGGGGAGCCGTTGAGGTGGAATGTCTACGAGGAACTCAGCAATGAGTTCAGCTGAGATCTGTTCCTATAAGGATGTGAAGTGCCTCGCGAACTCCCCAGCAACACCCTACGGTGTACAATGACCCATCTGGACCTCGAATAGCGGGTGTGACAGCCGGGGAATTACCTGCCTGGCATAGTCCAGTGAAGCATTTTGCTGGATTTATCGACCCACTGATAGCTCTGGGGCTGTGACGCCTCCCAGATCTCTTTGGCTTCACCTAGTAGGTACTGTCGAAGTTCCTGTTGTGCAAGCATTAGGTTAAGATGAATAATAGGGCTAGGGTCTGAGTTGAGTTGGGAAGCCAGGGTTGCCTGGCATGACTCTAGGACCTCAAGTGCTCCCAGCGTGTACATTTCTCTTTGGTGCAGTAGCTAATTTCGGTGCTGGGGATGGTTGGCTTAAGGGCCTCCCAGAGGATGCTCCGAGAGAGGGCAGAGGCACAGTTATCCGCTAGGTAGGTAGTGATCGCTGCACTGAGCATGTCTCGATAGGCAGGGTTACAAAGGTGCCAAGGGGACATTCGCCAATGGAAAGGGGGCTTTCGGGAGCAGGTATGAAACTGTGACCGGGGAGTGGTCGGAGAGTCCACAGGGTTGATGGGTTACCAGCGAGAATCTGTGTAGAAACTCCAGGGGGACAAAGAAATGATCCAGTCGGGACTGTGACCCATGTACGGCCGATAGATATGTGTTGTTACATTCTGTGGGGTGGAATTCACGTCATATGTCAGCCCAACACAGGGTGGATGCTAAGGTATGTAATTTTGTTGGACCCGATAACAGGGGGCTGTCCGGGTTGTGCTGTCGGTCTAATGGCCCCATAGCGTCATTCTAGTCGCGCCCAACATGGTCAAGTCCGGATGGAATAGCTCCCCAGATACCCAATAGTTCATCGATAAATGTAGTCCCTAGCGGGGGGAGGAGCATAAATACTGCCAATGGTAATCTGTTCCCCGTACATCAAAACTGTGACAAAAAGAAAACGGCACCCTGGATCAGACTTGTGTGCAGTATGCTGAAATTGGACTCTGCGGTGAATAAGAATAACAACTTCCCTGGAACCCCTAGTGAACCTTGCATGGTAAACAAGATGAAAGCCAAATCGGGCAAGGCAAGGGACTTTTGTACCTAATAAATGGGTCTCTTGTAAAAGCAGGATATCCGCCCCATACCTCTTTGCCTGACGTAAAACTGCACCCTGTTTCACCTTATTTAGAAGGCCCCAGATATTCCACGAGACCACTGTAAGGTCACCAAAAGGGGTCTCTTCACCGGGTACCATTAAACTCTAAGTGAAGAACGATTAGAGCGAGGAGATCATCGTCGAAATTGTCTGTCTGCATACGACTTAAACACACTAACACACTGAATCTACAACCCCCTATAAAAACCACCCCCACCCAACAGCCAAAAACAAGGAGCATCTGTCGCGGTGTGTGGAACAGGAGACCCCCAACAGCGGGACCCCCTGCTCCCACACCAGTGGTACCCTTCCCACCCTATAACCCTATAAACATGAGGGGTGCAAAGAGTCTGTGGCTTAGCAGACCATGACCTAGCCCCCACGCCCACCCAGAGGAAACAGTACAAATATAGTCTTTAAACAATTTCAGTGCCCAATACCTTGCTGTTTGGTCGCCTGTAGGGCCTCGAGACATTCAAGGCGGGCTCTGTGGACTTGCTGACATCCTGTCTCATCCCGAACCCCATCACTTTTGGGACTTGGTTCGCTGTGGATGTCGACTTCGTGAGCCTAGAGAGGAGTCAGAATCTATAGCAGGAGGAGAGTTCGACCTTAGTTGAGGGTGCTCATCAGTCCAAGCGAAGACAGCCTCAGGGGTGTCAAAGAAAAAGGACTTGGAGTTGTATAGTACACGCATCTTCGCTGGATACAGCAGCATATATTGCACATTTAACTCTCTGAGCCTGCGCTTCGCAGCAGCGAAGGTTTGGAGTTGTTGTTGGACCAGGCGTGTGTAATCCGGAAATACCATGATAGATCGGGATTCGTGTCGAACACGGTCCTTGTGGGTCCTGGCATAGCGTAGAATTGCATCTTGGTCGGCATAGTTCAGGATTTTAGCAATAACCGGCCTGGGAGCCGCGCACGGGGGGTGGGCCTTTGTGTCAAGGCCCTATGAGCGCGCTCTACTACGAAGGTTGAAGAGAGGAGATCATTCGGTAGGAGATCTGTGAGCCACTTGGTAATGAAGCCAGTCATTGAAACACCTTTGCAGCCCTCCGGCAGGCCTACGAACCATGGATGATTCCGTCTAGCACGGCCCTCCGCATCTTCCACTCTAGAGGCCAGTTCCTGTGACCCCACCATGAGCTTGTTTACCTTCTTTTGGAGAGTGGATACTGTATCCTCCACTGTTGAGACTCTCACTTTCGTCTGAGTGATTTGGTCAAATGCCTTGCGGAGGTTCAGGCGCAGAAAGGAGACCTCCAACCCAAATGCGCCGATCTTTCCGTCTAGCGTGTCCTGGGCACCATTGATCGCAGCCAGGAGGGTTGCATTATCTGCAGCTGAACAATTCACTTCACCGCCCGTGGCACCCCCAGTAGATGTGGTAAATTGGTCAATGGTGCCCTGTTTGGGGCCAACCCCCCCTAGCCTGTCCTTGCCCACCAGGAAAGGTGACCTGGGGCATCACAGCCGTGCAGGGGAGGGTGCTGGCAACCAGGAGATTGGGCTCAAGCCCCAGGGTAGGCAGCGTCCGCACTGAATAGGGACAGCGATGTCCAAGTGGATGCAAGCCTGGACCCCGGAGCAACACCTATAATAGGCAGTGGAGCCGCCGATCCAGCAGAAGCGGGCCACAGAAACAGCACCAACTGCGTCCCGGCTCTTCGAGTCAAGCGCCAGACCTCGGAGAGCCCCACCCTCCTCCAATGGGGATATCAACCAGGGCAGCTGGCGTCTGCCAGATACAGGCGCTTAAGGATGGTTGGATGTATAATATCCTAATCACGGGGTTTCACTCGGCCTCCACCAGCTGGGCGAGTTATCAGGTGAGGCCCTAGGCAGATCGCTGTCTCCACGCAATCACCATGCACCCCAGGCCCTCAGCAGAGTGATCAGGCCCCCGTCTCCAGAGCCGACCAGGTGAGTCAGTCCAGTTTATATTTCGGATCGCCCCGGAGCATCGGCGATCAGAGTTCAGCCCAAGCAGCAGCACAGTGCCTCCTGAGACAGAAGGGGGAGAAGGGCGAGGGCGCCAGCGGGAGTATGTTGTGCGGGCGTGGGTGCGGGCCTCGCGCTCACCTCTCAAGGCCACAACCCAGCCTCAGTGTCATCTGATCCGGCTACGGCCACAGCCCGCCCTCTGGAGCTCAGCTACACAGTCCATGCAGGCATGGCCGCCCCCGATGGCACAGGGGGCGCCGCAAGGACTGCAGCCTCCCGGACAAACTCTGTATGTGGGATCGGGGCAGTATTCCCGGACAGGCGCCTCCACGCTCTCGACCAAGCATTGGGGAAAGAAGGCGAATCTCAGAGTGAAGGGGAGGGGCACCGGATCTGACTCCTCTGTGACGCTCTTCACTGGAAGCTCAAGGTGTCTGGCGGCGGGCCCCACTGCCGTCTCCTCCATCCTCGAGCAGGACCAGGCCCTGTAGTCCGCTGTGCAGTCTCCAGTCGGCCATCAAAGAAGGACCGGGCTCACGTTGCGCCGGAGCGAAATCACCGGGGAACCACTGCTACAGCACGGCTGCATCCAGTATGAAAGGGCCCCCGGGCTCCTGGGAATTGGGGGCTTCTGCTCCTGCAAGTTGATTCTCCTCTGGGTAGTATCGGTGAAGGATATTTGGCAGATTTTGGCGTGTGTGTGCGGAGCCCGATCAGGCTACATCTACCATGATGGCTCACCAAGCTACTCTCTCAGGGGAAGTTTTGATGGGAGCAAGATGGTCAAAGGTGGAAGAGAAATTTCACATAAATTGCTTGGAATATCTGGTGGGGTTGTTTGCCATCAAATCCCTGACAAAGGACAACATACCATGCTGTGTGTTTCTGAAACTAGATAACATGTCAGCTGTCAGACACATCATTCAACTGGGAGGCATGAGATTGAAGAACCTGACAGAACTGTTGAAAGACTTCCAGCACATTTGCTTAGAGAAACAATTATAATTAACAGCAGAGTATCTTCCGGAATGTCAGAAGGAAGTTGCTGATTGGAATTCCAGATATAGCATTGAATCCAGCAATTGGAAGTTGAATTGCCAAGTTTTCGAAACTCTGATGGTCAGATGGGACCTATGTGAAACAGATCTGTATGCGTCTAGATTGAGTATACTTCATCTGGAGACAGGATCGGGGAGCAAGTACTATGGATGCATTTCTGCACTGCAGGATTGGGCAATCACAAATATGTCTTCCCCCATTTGCCATGACTGCCACGGTGCCCGCACAGGTTAGACATCAAATCTGATTCTGGTGACTCTCATCTGGAGGTAGAAAGCTTGGTTTGTGGTGTTATTGGAACTATCATGATAGCTTTGCTGGTAATTCCTAACATTTTAGAGGACTGGAGCAGGCTGTCTCACCCTCTAGTGATGCAAGGCCATCTCAGATGGATAGTGTGGCGCGTTTCAGGGGTCGCTGGATGATGGAAGGACTTTCAGAAGTAGCTGCATGGTTTATTCGGCAAACATTGGCAAAAGGTACGATCAAGAGATACCGATCAGCATGAAGGAGACGGTCTTGTTGGTATCTGGAGTTCAAGTGTAGGCAGGAATTCTCCATATCTTTAATTTCCTGTAAAAGGGCACTGAAATGGGACTAGCCTACAGGATAGTGAATAAACCCAGGTCTGCAATATCAGTGGGCCACAAACTGGTAAACGAGAACGCAGTGGGAGAACATCCGTGGGTATATAAGCTAATGAAGGGAATAGGTTATCTAAACCTTCAGACCCTAGATTTTCCATTATTTGGGACATTGGCATGGATTTGGTTCTGAATCTTTTGCTCACTTTCAAAGATGATTTTTGTCTAGGAAAGAATAATTTGCAAAGTTGCAAGGTAGTTGAGTATGAGTTTGTGTAAATGGGTGTCTGTTGTCGTGGCACTGGATATTTTGGGGCATATGTTTCCACTGGATGAAGTCACTTTTACTATTGGCAAGAGGACGAAGCATGGCTGGTCAGATTTATTACAGTTTTCACAAACAAACCAAAGTTACGTGTATTTAAGTTGATGACTGCAGTTCTAAGCACTGTTCCCAAGAAGCCGCGCGGCAGCGCGCGCGCGCACTTCTCTACCCCCGAGCGCGCAGTCCCATGAGTGGAGCGCGCACAGAGGGCACATCCCGCTGGAGTATTCGCCGCCGCTTTTAAAAGGCACACGGCGCGAAAAGCGGGCATTTCCAGAAGGTAGGAGACGGCGGCGATAGGGGCGGAGGAAAGTGTTTCCGTGTGGCCCTTTGTGTTATGTATTTTCCTGAAGCACCTGTATTGTTTTGAGAGTAACGCGAGGCTGCGGGGGAGATGGAGAGCTTTTATTTAAGAATCCATGTTAATTGCAGCCCCTTCACGAGCGGAGATTAACATGCATATTTAATTAAAAGCACTCCATCTCCCCCGCAGCCTCGCGTTACTATCAGAACAATACAGGTGCTTCAGGAAAATACATAAATTAACACTGTAGGGTGACCAGACGTCCCGGATTTCCCCGGACGGTCAGCGTTTTTGGAGAAGTGTCCCAACACTTTTCTACAAATTTCACAGTTTTTTGGGTAGTGCCTGGGTTATGTCCCGGTTGTTAAGGGAGGGTCGGGTGAACCTGCACATGATTATCATAGTGTTGTGCAGGCTCAGGTTTCCACCGGCTTTCTTCGAAAAGGGGACTGAGTGCTGCTTCGCGTCATTTAAGCAGCACAGCATGATTTAATGAGGCGTGAATCGGGGCTGCAGAGGGCAAGGCCAAGCCCACCAGCAGCAGGACCCCGGAGCTCTTCCCAGAACGGGCGGTAAAGTAATGAAGTAATGTGATTTTTTTTTTAAAGAACACAAATATAAATCAGCAACGTGAAATCAACAGGTGTTAAATTACAGTCAAGTCGCTGTCAGTCAATCAGACCAGCTTTCTGTTTTGTGTGAGGCTAAGTGAGAAATGTTGGTCACACATGGCGCAGAGGTTAGTAGCACCTTTGAGGCAGAGGGTGATGCTGCGGCTATGGAAGCAGCGAGAAGGGGGTGTCTGATTCTCATGCTATGCAGTGTTTAATAAAGAGTAATGGCTGGTGCTCATCAAAACTGCAGGGCCACACCAAAGGGGAGAGGATGTGGTCTGACAGTTAGCGTGGCCGACTTTGGTGCTGGGAAACCAGGTTCGAGCCTCTTATCGAGCCATAAAAGTGTATACATGACTTACTTTTGTGTTAAATAAATAGATATTTTAAAAAACAAATACAAATGATGTTCCTACTAAGGTGTGAAATTGGTGTTGAATAAATACATGTTTTAAAAACAAGTAATATTAATCATGTATCATTGGTGCTGGAGTACAAGGTTCGAGACTGGTATTGAACACTGACAAGCTGTATGCAAGTTATATGGTCATAAAAAAAACACGAATGATGGGTGGATGCAGGATGGATAATGGGTGGGTGGATGAGTGGATGCATGAATGGATGCAGGATGAATGATGGGTGGATGGGTGGATGCATGAATGAATGATGGATGCAGGATGGATGCAGGATGGATGGCTGGATGGATGGCTGGGTGGATGCATGAATGAATGATGGATGCAGGATGGATGGGTGGGTGGATGGATGGGTGGATGAATGAATGAATGATGGATGCTGGATGGATGGATGGATGAATGGATGCAGGATGGATGATGGGTGGATGGATGGATGGATGCATGAATACATGATGAGTGCAGGATGGATGGGTGGATGGATGGATGGATGGGTGCATGAATGAATGATGGATGCAGGATGGATGGATGGATGGGTGGGTGGACGCATGAATGAATGATGGATGCAGGATGGATGGCTGGATGGATGGCTGGGTGGATGCATGAATGAATGATGGATGCAGGATGGATGGGTGGGTGGATGGATGGGTGGATGCATGAATGAATGATGGATGCTGGATGGATGGATGGATGAATGGATGCAGGATGGATGATGGGTGGATGGATGGATGGATGCATGAATGCATTATGGGTGCAGGATGGATGGGTGGATGGATGGATGGGTGCATGAATGAATGATGGATGCAGGATGGATGGATGGATGGGTGGGTGGATGCATGAATGAATGATGGATGCAGGATGGATGCAGGATGGGTGGATGGATGGATGGGTGGATGCATGAATGAATGATGGATGCAGGATGGATGGATGGATGGATGCAGAATGGATGATGGATGGGTGGATGCATGAATGCATGATGGATGCAGGATGGATGGGTGGGTGGATGGATGGATGGATGGATGGGTGCATGAATGATGGATGCAGGATGGATGGGTGGATGGATGCATGAATGAATGATGGATGCAGGATGGATGCAGGATGGGTGGATGGATGGGTGGATGCATGAATGAATGATGGATGCAGGATGGATGGATGGATGCAGAATGGATGATGGATGGGTGGATGGATGGATGGATGCATGAATGCATGATGGATGCAGGATGGATGGGTGGATGCATGAATGAATGATGGATGCAGGATGGATGGGTGGATGGATGGATGGATGGATGGATGGGTGGGTGGATGCATGAATGAATGATGGATGCAGGATGGGTGGATGGATGGATGGGTGGATGCATGAATGAATGATGGATGCAGGATGGATGGATGGATGCAGAATGGATGATGGATGGATGGATGGATGCATGAATGCATGATGGATGCAGGATGGATGGGTGGATGGGTGGGTGGATGCATGAATGAATGATGGATGCAGGATGGATGCAGGATGGGTGGATGGATGGGTGGATGCATGAATGAATGATGGATGCAGGATGGATGCCGAATTGGTGGATGGGTGGGTGGATGGATGGATGGGTGGATGCATGAATGAATGATGGATGCAGGATGGATGCAGGATGGATGGGTGGGTGGATGCATGAATGATCGATGGATGCAGGATGGATGGGTGGATGCATGAATGAATGATGTATGGATGCAGGATGGGTGGGTGGATGGATGGGTGGATGCATGAATGATGTATGGATGGATGCAAGGTGGTTCGGGCTCGCTCGCTGCGGTGCAATATGCAAATTAGTTTACGCCTCACCACTTTCAAATGTCACCAGCCACCCCTGTGCTAGAGTTAAGAATGTTTAGTAAAAATCTTATGATTGTACCACCGTTGGAGTCTTGTGCTTTTCTACACCTGAAGTGTACTTGCCTGTGTAATCAATTCATGTCAGGGCGTGTTTATCCAATTTGCAAACCGGCCTTAAGATCGGCCTTTTCACTTTTTTAAGTAATTGTTTAGAGTGACATTTGGCGCTGCACACGCGCGTCTGGTTCCTGGCGCACATAGCCATGGTTGCAGCGCACAGAGACCCTCCACTGCCGCACACAGAGGAAAAAAATTAGAGGGAACATTGGTTCTAAGGCAGGGTGGAGACAGTTGCGAGCATCCCTAAAGAAACTTTTTTAAGCAGTTTTATCTCCCTATATTGCCCGGTGGGTAAAGTGGATCATGCATGAGAGAGGAATATATGTACATGCATACCAATGCACTTGATTCAGGCGGGAGACTCAATTTTTCAAGAAACAAATGGCTTTATTTTGGCTGCCTCCCGCCTGTAATTGCCTTTGTTTTAATATAAGTCATCGTGGAAAATACAATTTCCCGAAAAAAATGTTTCTCACTTTCCTGTGTGTATGTTTCACACTTCGAGTACACTAAATTATAGATGTAATGGCTTCCAACGCGACTGTAGCTGGAGGACGATTGAGAGAGATCATAAATGCAGCTGCTGGTTGTCACAGGGGGTCTCACTAATACAAAGAAGAAGTTGGCACAGAAGCTGAAATATAAAAGAACATCTTTATTAAACTCAAATGAGTTGAGACTAAGTCACACAGAAGCCTTCGCAACTGAATGAGGCAGTCTCAAGAGTGCAGAACACTGGGACCTTATATATGTGAGGGTTACATACTCAGCATAAAAGCAAGGGGCAGTCCTAGCTCATGCAAGCATGCAAAATGCCTAATATGGACATGCAAGATCTGCCAAATATTAGGCATCATGTATCCAGAACGTCCCCCTTGAGTCGTGTTTTTTTTGCCCAACCCCATAAGTCAATCAATGACAGCACCTATAGGTCAATCAGTAATGGCAGGACATGTTTGTGTGCTTCAAAGGACAACTTGCAAAATAGGATAATGCGGGGAAAGAATACCGAAGGCCAACAGATAGTTGGGACAAGGATTAGTCAGTTTGGCTAGTTCCTGGAATTGGCTTCACAACAAGGAAGGGGAGGTTATTTAACACGTGGCAGTACAAAGGGCAAAAACATTCGGTTTATCAAGCTGCCTGAGTGAGGGCAACATAAAATGGCGACGGAATACAAAATGGAGTTGAAACTGAATTACCTCAGACCCTCCTTTTGCCATTACGCAGGCAAATCCTAATTCAGATGAGCATTTTCCATTCTACACATTTCATTTAAGCAGGTATATGTAAGCTATAAGCAGGAATACAAAGAGAACAAAGCATCGGGTCATAATTAACTTTTAAATAGCAGAAGAAAGTAATGACCACTATTACAAACAGGATTATCATTTTTCACACCCCTAGGCAAAAGCAAATCCTAAAATTATTTAGCAAACATTTTCAGGGCTCTTATGCATTTCAGTGACTATTATATACTCAGGTGAGACAGTGGCGATCCTTATCAATGCTCTCAGGTGAAATGGGAATATCCTTTATCAAATTACAGACATAACACTACTTCAGGACCATTTTGGATGAACATATCCAACACCCACTTCATACAGTGGCACTGGAAACACTTGTGCAACCACAACTATACCCAAAGTCCGTTCTAAGCCTCTCTGGTAGGCTTTTATCGTCCATCAAATCTGCTTCCATTGTCGCATTGGGCCTCTTGATTCAGGCCTTCCCTGAAAATAGTGCTTCTCAGTATCCGTTGGAGTGCCCTCCTGGCAAACACTCACAGCTCACTCGAAAATATCAATGTCTCCATGCAGTGCACCAGTGTCTCTCCTCTGCGGCAGACACTACAGATATTGTGCTCTTCATTGGTCGTGAGCACAGATCATCTCGTGCAGACCCAAGTACTATTAATCGGGAAAGAGCAACAGACTTTCACACTCAGCAACACTTTCAGGCTCCAACACTCGTTATTCAGTGTCAGAGGACGCTTGGGCTGCTCTTTCATTTAATTTTTACCTTCATCATGGGTACCACAATGTAGTTCCGTAAATCCTCCGGTGCACTGCCCTTCCGTTGGAGCAAAGAAAAGAGGGGGGTGGCCAAAACTCAGGCCAAGGGGCTCAAGGGACTGCACACTGTGAGAGGTTACCAGCACATGACAGGTAGAAAACTGAATCCTCAAACCAGCCCTGCCATCAACAACAGGGATCCTTCTCTTTCGTTCTTTTGCACTGAAGCTCTGGTTCTGTGATGTCCAATGCCGTCTGATGGAGCAAGTACGATGCTTTGGAGATACCATTGATGGCATGCTGGCGATCGCTGTCCAGCCTTTCTACTTTCTGGGTGCTGGGACTGTAGGGCCAAGACGTCGGGCCCTCATCTGTAGCTGTCACTGATGGGAATTAGGCTTAAATCAGTGTTCTGCAGGTTATCATGACTTGATACTGCAGAACCTAGTGACGTAGGAAATGTGACACAGTTATTAGTTTCCTTCAATTTAGTACAAAAACAGTTCATTGTATTTAACAATGGGACTGCAAGCAGGTGGCCTGCAATCTGCGAGGGAGTGGCCATACGCCATGGGGCAATTCTGGTCTAGAATACACTGTCATTCTCAAAGGCAATACTTGTAATCTCTTCAATTGGGTACCCTTCATTATCCTCTGCCATCTAAGGGTAGATAGTTACATGGGAATTCTATCTGAATGGATGTCCTCACACATGGTGGCATTGTCTAATGGGGTAAACATTTTTTTCCTCAATGATTACGTCTAGGTGTTCCTAAATTCCTTATCTAGAACACCTCAAAAGAGAAATCCCATGATACAGATTATCAGGGACATGTAGATACCTCCCCTTAATAATTGCGCATCAAGTGGACTATGCAATACAAAGACTAATGATCAAAATGTAGAAACAAAAGACAAGAACTAGAGAGTCCTGGTATTTCCATGATTAGAACACATCTGATCCCACAAAAAAATTAAAGCAGCAGGAACAAAATGTAACTGAAAAATAAAATAGGCATTGAATTTGTCATGTTCAAAAAATAAACGTAAGGTATCTCCTATTGAGGTGGAAAACTTGTCTTACTATAGTATTGAGTCAGTTAACCAGTCCATCACTACCCTGACAGTCAGACTGGAAAACATCAAAGTAGGCCTAAATAAAATTCTTGAAAACCAGTCTGGTCATACAAAAGGGAATTATACATAATATGGGGGTCCCTGGTACATTACTGCAGTCTGGAAGTGTGAACCTGGATAATACACCAACAATAATAAAAGGGCTGACTGGTGAAAGGAATACGGAAAAGGGAAATGGGACTAGGACACAGCTAAAATCCCCAATAACTAGGCACAATGCGACATCAATCAGGGGAGAAGCGGCAAAAGAAAAATCTATAGGAAGAACAAGAAATTATCGGGTGATAGTCAAGTTTGTGACACAATACCAAGAGTATGGGTGATACACAAAAGTCAAAATAGTACACAAATTTTAACTCTACCGCTGGCCCCTACACCATATACGGTAATCTCAGCTAATGTTCCAGTTCCTTCTTGAAGGAAAAATGAAGCTTGGTTCCCTTTGAGGAACAAAGCCATACACTACTTAGGAAGCAGAACAAAACTAACAAATGCAATATAAAAATTAGGTCACCTTTTACAAGAGTCACAGATCTATAATTCATCCTTACGTCCAATCAGGATACATAAATCTAGGCCTGCCCATCCCTTAAAGGAAGGGGCAGTACTGTGACTAATTACAGGTGACACACTTTGATCCTGTATATCTTTTTATTTTCCTTCAATACCATTATAGCCAAATAGACACGCACTGGTGAAGTGTTGTCTCTCATGTTCACAGCATGAAATATCATTATCTGTGGAATTTAGTATCAGAATAAGTCCAACCAACTGTTGCGCAGCGATATGCATCGTCATGACCATCCCTTCACAACACAGGAGAACTTGTAATAGTTATCAGAAGCAACAACATAAAACAAAAACATGCATAAAATAAAAAACGCACATGTCAAGCCATCAGATATACTTGCTGTATACCAAGCACAAAAAGCATAGACAAAACAATAGCATATGTAAATGAGCGGTGACGCACAACACCATGTCATGTACTTTATGCACTGTGAACCTGCAGCCCAAAACCCAATATTCGGGCCTGCTTAATTTGTCAGGCTTTAAATTAACATTCAATTTCCTTACTGTCCTCACCCCCCTTTGACAGCAGGTCACCTCAGTGGTGAACGGCTGTCAAATACAACTAACTGTGTCTCTTCTGACACACAGGACCAGCAAGAACAATTCATAAAAAAGGACAAAATGCACAAGGCAACTAGATGGACATTATCTTTCAAAAGCAGAAATACGAATGTATCACCCCTTTGAGGCCCTGCTTTTAGAACTTCTCGGAGACAAGGCCCTAATTTAATAGGCTGCAGATGTCGACATGAAAGCCTCGCACAGTCCTCCAAGAGCTAAAAATAACACCTCAGCAGAACTTTCTGGGCTGCTAGCCAGCCTCTGCCAGCATTCCTGGTCCCAGCCATTTTTCAAGGTTCCTACAATGTGCAAGCATTATGGTCTTCTTGTCAGAGAAGCTTTTCCAAGCAGTGATTTCTCCATCTTGTTTCACTCACTCCTAACCCCCACCTTACTGACCTCAAGGTCAAAATCTGCCTCGCTCCTCAGCCCTCTCTCTCTCTCTCCTCACCCTGAAGCTGTCAAAGACCAAAAGCCTTCCTAACTCTTTCCAACCTGCAATAATTAACCCTATTGAAAAACACATGTTATATATATATTACTTCTTTTAGGGGCCTGTAACGTTGGCGGGAGGAAAGGGCAGGAGATGTGTCTTAGTTGTAGGTTGATTTATTCGAGACAACAGTAAATCAGTGCAGGTTTTACGGGTAGACACCCTCCTCGGTGAACGGCTTCTTTCCGTCTGCCTTTTCCTCCTGGGAACACCTTCTGTATTCTGGCGGGACTTCTCCTGGGTCTCCGTGTTGCAGGGTCACGCTCGAGGCGGGGGGGGGAAGGTGAGGAGAAGAATCAGTTCGAGTGTACTTATTCACAGTGAAAAGGGGAGGGAGTGAGGGAGACACCATTCGTGATCAAGCTCGGTGTCAGGTGATCAGGGGGACAGGGATTTCAGTGAGGGAAGGGAACACCGGGAAACAACCAAGGGAAGCGGTCAAGTTACAGACCCGCCTTACGTCCCACCCAACCCGCTATACGGTTTCGTACCTCGCGGAGCCACACACCTCCTCCTGGCGTGCGGCTGGGCGGCTCATGATGCAGTTGGCCTCCTGGGCCACCAACTGTTCCTCCCTCTGCCTCCCGACTCCCGTAGATGTTCCTTCAGTTATCTTCTGCTCTGCTGCTCCCACCACTCCTCCAGCCGTTCCGTCTTCCTCCCGCAATTCTCCACACACTTTCTCTCCTCCTCGCCTCCAATCGCCTCCGGTGTACAAGCACACCTGTTCCTTGTGATCTTCGGCTTTTGATGACACGTCTTGCTCCCCCCATTCTCCCAGCTCGGACCAGTTAAAGGGGCCGTTCTTCTCCTCCTCGTCAGGTACACACCACGGTTCGCCGGTCGGCCTCCATTCTGGCTGCTGCGGAGAAAAGAGGGGTGGGTCACGGGATAAGTCCCCAAAAGGGGTTACACAGGACCTCCTTCGCTGGGGCAGCGGGTCCCCTTGGTTACAGGGCTACAATTTTTTTCTATTCTTAGATTATTAAAACATTTACTATGAATAATTCGCAGAACATAATAAAACATACCAGCTTTAGAAAAAATGTTTGTTACTACCCTAGGTAACGGTACTCAGTTCATCAACCTTAAATGGATGAACGTCTCAGAAGGTCCAGCTAGAGTTAGAACCTTCCACCCTGATATTAAACTCAAACCTCTACAACAGGCACATTGGCTCACTGAGCCATTAAAAGCAACCCCAAATGGGAACAACCTGCAAATTTGTATTATACCTAAATGTATGCGTTTACTGAAGCCTAAGGCACTTTAAAGCTATTGTAAATGGCAAGAATGCTGTTTGAATAGTCTATTTTACCAAATTTCAACTTTGATATTAGGCGCACTTAAAAATAAATATCCTATAATTGTGTTACATAATAATCATCCTCAGAATGTTCTTTACAGATTGCAGAGATTGGACATTAGACATATCTCATGCAAATTCTTAGAAAAAATTAGTTTTTTACGCCTGCGCCAAGTGAAATTCCATATGCTAATGTCCTCATTATGCAGTACAACACAACTTAAATTTTAATGCTAGGAGGTCATAGTATGAGTATTAAGCTTTATAAATATTAAAAAACGATTTTGAAAGCACTTATTTTATAAATAATTTTCCATACTTAATAATTTTTCTTTTAATAAAACCAATCATTTTTGATAATTTCACCTATAAAAGCAAGCTGCATCTCTTGCCTATCATATGTAGTTTAGTTTGTTTAGTTTAGTTTGTTTAGTTTGTATAGCGCAAACAGCTACCCAACAAAGGGTTTCCCGGCGCTTGTGATTCAGAGGAGGAAGTTTGGACAACTGACTAGATGTTAAACAGCCAAGTTTTAATGGCTTTTCTGAAACTGATATGATTAACCTCTGAGCGCAAAGCCTGTGGCATAGAGTTCCACAGGGAGGGGCCAAGGTAGGCAAAGGATCTACCTCCCATGCGTGATAGTCTTATTTTAGGCACAGCAAATTTGTTTGCTGTTGCGGATCTCAGCGTCCTGGATGGACGGTAGTGTTGTACCAGATTTAACAGGTATTTAGGGGCTTTATTTGCTGAGATTTTATGCATAAAGCATAGTGATTTAAATTTGATTCTGCTCTCAATTTTCAACCAGTGTAATTCTCGTATGAGTTTGGTAGTAGGTGCATGGATGGGAATTTTACCTAGCAATCTAGCCGCAGCATTTTGTACGGTTTGTAGTTTGCGGACAGTGGCTTTTTTGGCTCCCAAATATAGTATATTGGCATAATCCAATCTGGATGTTATGAGGGCGTTAATGACAGTTCTTTTGGTGTGATCTGGTAGCATCCAGCAGATTTTCTTTAGCCACTTCAGAATGACAAAGCAGGTGGCTGATGTTTTGATGGCCTGCTGGTGCATACTAAGAGTGTCATCTACCACAAAGCCAAGATTACGGGCCTGGTTAGTTGGTATAGGAGGAGAGCCCATTACTGGGGGCCAGTGTTGGGGTCCCCAGAGTTCTTTATTTTTTCCTAGGATTATGAGTTCGGTTTTTTCACCGTTTAATTTAAAAAAATTATTTTTCATCCATCCAGCAATTTTTGTAAGCCCAGTTCTCAAGATAGAGGGATCATTATTGTCTGTAGGCGGAAGGGAAAAGAGAAGCTGAGAGTCATCAGCATAGGAGAACATTATCAGTCCAGTATCCTTAGCTATTTTAGCAAGAGGGCTCATGTATAAATTAAAAAGTAATGGGCTTAAAATTAAACCCTGGGGGACGCCATGTTTCAAGATATAGGTATCTGAGTACGTAGAGTTTGAAAAAATTTGGAATGTTCTGTTTTCAAGTAGGGATGTGATCCAATTTAAAGCAGGGCCACAGATGCCCATTGAGCGAAGGGTTTTTATTAGTACCGCATGTGAGACAGTGTCAAAAGCGGCACTGAGGTCTAAAAGCACCAGTGCCACTGTTTCACCCCTGTCTATCATTTGACGAATATTTTCGGTTACACCTAAGAGAGTGGTTTCGGTTGAAAACCCTGCTCGGAAGCCAGATTGAAAGGGAGGTAACAAGTCATGTGTTGTTATATAATTTGAGAGACAGCGGTGGACATGTTTCTCTAGAATTTTTGCAAATATAGGTAGGAGAGAAATTGGTCGAAAGTTTGCGGGTACCTTCGGGTCAGCATTAGCTTTTTTTAGGAGGGGATGGATCATGGCATGTTTCCACTCCGATGGAACACATTCTTCTTGCAAGGATTTATTTAGAAGCTCTGTGACAGTGGATAGGGCTTTTCTGCTAAGTAGTTTTAAGATGGAGCATGGTAGCGGGTCTTTTGGCGAACCTGATTTGATCGTGCTTAGAAGTTCGGTGACAGTGTCAACGTTGAGTGTAGGCCAAACACTCAGAGAAGGGGTAGTGATTATATCCGAAAGAATGGCAGAATTGGTCTCTTCACTATCTGATCTATAAGCATCACTACAGTCAAGATGACTTTCCTCATGATTGTTCTGATTAAGTTGGATGGTCTGATAAATTTTATCAACTTTGTCGACAAAAAATGCGGCAAGTTGATTGCATTGGGTTTTATTTAAATCAGGTGGGGTTGGTGAGGTGTTAGAGCCAGCTAGCTCTTTAACTGTTTGGAAAAGTGTTTTAGCTTGGTTTAAAGCAGCAGTAATTTTAGAGCAGACAAAGTTGGTTTTTGCTCTACTGCACAGCTTTTGGTATTGATTTAGTTGATTTTTGTATTCATTCTTAGCTTCAACGGAGTAGGACTTTCTCCATTGACGCTCAGCATTCTTACATTTAGTTTTTTCCTGCTTTAAAGAGTCATTAAACGACGGAGCAGGTGGACGTTGGTTAATGCCTTTTAGCTTAGTCAGAGGAAGACAGGAATCAATGGCTGTTAAGAGCCATGATTGAATAGAGATGGATAAATTTTGAACTCCTGAAGTAGTATATGGTATCGTATTTTCTAACAAGGTGTTAAGAATATTAATATCTAGTTTTTTCCATTTCCTCACCATGGCGGGCAGTGCCATATGAGGGATATTAGATGTTGGTATTTGAAAGGAAAATTTAATGGGAAAGTGGTCGGACCAAGGAATAGGTAATGCTGGGAAGGTGTTTAAATTTTGAATATTCGAAAAGATTGGGTCCAATAAGTGACCTGCAGTGTGGGTTGGGCCAGTATTCTTAAGACTTAGATTGAGGGATAGGAAGTCATCAATGAGTTCCGTGGCCTTAGAGCAATGCTCATTGTCCAAATGAAGATTTAGATCACCGATGACTGTAAAATTGGTGGTTTTCATAATGAACGGGCCTAAAAGATCTGAAATATTATTTAGCCAATTTGAAGCAGCACCAGGTGGACGGTAGATAAGCGCACCGGAAAAGGTAAAATTGGATGAGAGTATGATTTTGAAAGTGGCGCCTTCACATCCTGGACATGGAAGGTTGATAAACTCACAAGTATATACTTTTTTAAAGATAAGCGCTATGCCTCCTCCAGTTTTATTAATTCTGTCAAGGCGTATAATCGCATATGAGTCCGGGAGGGCTATAGCCACATCTGGTCCGGAGCTTGCATGAAGCCAAGTTTCAGTGATGAACAGTGCATCAGGGGCTTCATCCAGTAGAAAATTAAAAATTTCTGTTTTATGTCTTGGCAGGGAGCGACAGTTCAGACTGAAGAAGGTAAATACTTTAGAGTTAGATGTAGCACAGGTAGTATTGGTTTGGGTCTCAAGCCTTTTGACTTTAGTGGCATTCGTAGTTAGTGAACAGCCATAACAGATGTTATGGTGTCTATTTAAGTCGAGAAGACAGCAGTCTGGTTGTCTAGGCGTTCTTAACGCTAAAAGCTGTTTAGCACTATATTTTAAATAAGGGGATGCAATGGTATCGCTAACTGACTGGCTACTAACACATACCGATAACATTGGTTGGGAAGTAGGTGTCATGGCCGCTGGGCGCGTCCTAGTCGCGGACGGGCGCAGACGGGCTGACTCAGGCGTGACTCCGGCGCTGATGCAGGCGCGTCCACAAATCGCGTCCGCTATCGCGGAGAGTATACGTTTCCTTAAATAGTGGTGGCTAGAGCACTGTTAGGCTCATGCCCCTATCCAAGATGTCCGCCGTACTTTTAAGAGCTTGCAAGTGAGATCGGTATTCAGCCCGAAAATCGGCTGTCACCGACTAAATGCAGGTTAACACTATGTTATATGCCAAGGTTAAGCTAGTGCAAGCGGGAAAATGAATTAAGTGAATTAAAATACGCCGTTTTAAAAAAATGCTCGTTTTCAGCAAACAATCACAGTAAGGGCCCGATGTAGATAAATTCCATTTACCGATTTTGAAATACCGAATCCTACCGATTCGGTATTTCAAAATCGGTAAATGGTATGTAGGTCCCAACATCTGGATTCGTTACCGAATCCTTAGCTATTCTTTAATTACCGATTCGGTAAATACCGATTCGGTAATGCCCATTCATTCCTATGGGCTTTGAAGCCCATAGGAGTGATTAGGCATTACCGATTCGGTATTTACCGAATCGGTAATTAAAGAATTCACAAGGGTGCAGGGGGTGTCACTTTGACACCCTCTGGCACCCCCAAAACAGGCACAGGTGCCATGTGGCAGGCATACCTGCCCTAAGGGCAGGTCTGCCTGTCACATGACATAGGTGTGCATGCACACATGTGCATGCACACCGGAATCGGTATTTTACCATGGATTTGTATTCCATGGTAAAATACCGATTCTGTAAGCCATGTGCAGAAGGTACATTGCCTACCTACATAGCATTTTCGGTAATTTTACCGAATCGGTAAATATTACCGAATCGGTAATTATTTTACCGATTCGGTACATATTACCGAATCGGTAAATTTACCGATTCGGTAATGATACCGATTCGGTAAACTTACCGAAAATGTGCCCCTACATCTCGGTAGCCCTTTACCGATCGGAAACGGCCGAAAATCGGTATTTTCGGCCGTTTCGGATCGGTAAAGGGCTACCTACATCGGGCCCTAAATGTGCAGTCTAGCTACCTCTCGGCTATTTCGCCTCAAGAGGGGTCCAAATGTTACAATAAGCAAAGAATCTCGCGTTCTTTACCTTGGGGCTCCTTAAATAGTGGTGGCTAGAGCACTGTTAGGCTCATGCCCCTATCCAAGATGTCCGCCGTACTTTTAAGAGCTTGCAAGTGAGATCGGTATTCAGCCCGAAAATCGGCTGTCACCGACTAAATGCAGGTTAACACTATGTTATATGCCAAGGTTAAGCTAGTGCAAGTGGGAAAATGAATTAAGTGAATTAAAATACGCCGTTTTAAAAAAATGCTCGTTTTCAGCAAACAATCACAGTAAATGTGCAGTCTAGCTACCTCTCGGCTATTTCGCCTCAAGAGGGGTCCAAATGTTACAATAAGCAAAGAATCTCGCGTTCTTTACCTTGGGGCTCCTTAAATAGTGGTGGCTAGAGCACTGTTAGGCTCATGCCCCTATCCAAGATGTCCGCCGTACTTTTAAGAGCTTGCAAGTGAGATCGGTATTCAGCCCGAAAATCGTCTGTCACCGACTAAATGCAGGTTAACACTATGTTATATGCCAAGGTTAAGCTAGTGCAAGTGGGAAAATGAATTAAGTGAATTAAAATACGCCGTTTTAAAAAAATGCTCGTTTTCAGCAAACAATCACAGTAAATGTAGACGCATTCATTCATAAGCCTAAGCACATAAGCCTAACTTGAAACATGACAAATTTTTGCGCCACTTTTTTTAGAAGGACAATTATTATTTAGCAACAGAACCAAGAATATGCTTACAAAAATGCTTAAAGAGAGGAAAACCGTAATTGAAATGTTTTCCTGTAATACAAATAATGAACCTTATTTTTGTAACCTTTTTCAAAACAGCATTCTGAAATGCAAAGTTTCACCCGTGTTTAACTGAGGGCGAAGTCGTGGCTGAGTAAACATTCCTGTCTATTTGTGGCCTACAAAAAAAACAGCTGCCTGCTTCGCGGCAGTAAAAGCTTGTCTCTCAGTGTGGTAACATGAGCACGGTGGCAGTTTTTTTCAAACTAAGACATATCAATGCGTGTTCTATAATATGCGTTTGAGTTCAGCAAAAATTTACTTCAGCTGAAGTGTTTGCCTGTTAATATCTAATACAATGTATGTAAGTAAAAAATGCTATAAGTTTGTTTTTCTACAAAACATACAATTTCGTTTTTGAGGCTTTTTTTATATCTATTGATTGTGATTTCTAATTTTATCTTTTGAAGCATTTAACAGTTTGTACATGTGCGTAATTGCTTTCTCTATAAATTAAATAGCAACATATAGCTATTGTAGCACATCATATGGTTCATTTCTGGATTTTTATTTAATTTCTACTTAATATTAATTAACTGACATTTTGCTTAACAGACTGAAAACATCAAGAAAAACCACAAACACACGTTGAGCTCATTTCAGACATAAACAGAAAGGGGTCAAACATTCAGGACACACAATACAGCGCGCTTTAGCCATTTATTTCATAAATAGCGCCATCGCTATTTACTTACAGAAGTTGCACTAATGGGAAAACCACATAGACATTTAAACACACATTTAACCCACAGATCAATACTTAGGACAGACACAAAGGACAGCCCATAGACTGTACTTAAACCAAACCATTTGTAAATAGTAGTTGTAAGTCATATTTACAAGAAGCGCTTCTCAATAGTGTTCCAAAAGACTGCAAAAACAGCCCAACAGACTGCTGTATATTCAAGAAGCCAAAATACACTCAATTCACTAGCTTCGCTCTAAGATTGCGCTCTAAGATTGCGCAGAACAAAGGATCCTTGTATGTATTATGTCCATATTTTAATTCCCTGGGGATACAGAATCGCCAAGGAAGAAATATGTTTTTGAACCTAAACCTATTTAGGTATTCCCTGTAGGGGAGCCAGCTAATTTACTTCACATCACACTATGGTACCTCCAAAAAAAAGCAATACATTCTTTGATGTGAGCTTGAAATAGGCATGCCAAAAATATTGCAGAATATGCAAATATTATAATCAAAGTAGTGCTTAAGGTACTCTTCGTACGTGCACCGTTCAGCAAAATCAGATAGAGAAAAATCTCCTCATTACCTGCCTACACAAATTTCAATTCGCATGTTTATCCCATACACATCCAAAGTTGGCCAACACAAATTCATATATTTCCAAAGCCACAGTAAGCGTTACTAAACTACCTTACCAATCCAAGGCAAAAACCAACAGTAAGAGCCGCAGAACGACTTTTACCAAACAAATGGTTGTCCAAATTCTAACTGCCAAGTTCTAAATGACCTAACGGTCTTTTTTAGAATACTCACGCCAAAAAAAGGTTCTCAGTCAGGGGTGACATCATGTGGAGGATCAAAATCAGGAAGATCAGAAGTATACTGGGCTGTAGAGACAAAGAATCCCTAGAATCTCCGTGCACAGAGTACCTCCTTAGTAGAGTCCTGTCCTGTCCTCCTCAGTAGATTTCAGTCTCCTGACAAGATCACTCCCTCAGATAGTCACTTCTCTGATGAGGTCCACGTTGGCGCGCCAATTGAAGAAATCAAAACTCCTTCCCCGGGGTCTCACTAATACAAAGAAGAAGTTGGCACAGAAGCAGAAATATAAAAGAACATCTTTATTAAACTCAAATGAGTTGAGACTAAGTCACACAGAAGCCTTCGCAACTGAATGAGGCAGTCTCAAGAGTACAGAACACTGAGGCCTTATATATGTGAGGGTTACATACTCAGCATAAAAGCAAGGGGCAGTCCTAGCTCATGCAAGCATGCAAAATGCCTAATATGGACATGCAAGATCTGCCAAATATTAGCCAATAGGAAAACATTCAAAACAAGGCATCATGTAACCAGAACGTCCCCCTTGAGTCGTGTTTTTTTTTACCCAACCCCATAAGTCAATCAATGACAGCACCTATAGGTCAATCAGTAATGGCAGGACATGTTTGTGTGCTTCAAAGGACAACTTGCAAAATAGGATAATGCAGGGAAAGAATTCCGAAGGCCAACAGATAGTTGGGACAAGGATTAGTCAGTCTAGACAAGGATTAGTCAGTTTGGCTAGTTCCTGGAATTAGCTTCTCCACAAGGAAGGGGAGGTTATTTAACACGGGGCAGTACAAAGGGCAAAACAATTGGTTTACCAAGCTGCCTGAGTGAGGGCAACACAAAATGGCGACGGAATACAAAATGGAGTTGAAACTGAATTACCTCAAGCCAAATCGAGGTAGGCTTTGAACGCGCATGAAATTAGCTTGTTCATGATGTGGTGTATGAGAGCAATAAAGGAGGTTTGCATGAAATCACCATTTGTCTCGGCTCCCTTTTAACAGGGCTTTAAGTGGAATGAAAAAAATGGGGAGGGCTCTCTCAAAGGGGCGTGGGCAATGTAATTAAGGGCGTGGCTTAAAACATGTCAACTAAAAATATGTGCTTAGCATAATGTGCCACTCGACTTATATTTTGCTATTTCTGTCATTGCATCCAGATATATGATACAAGTAACATCATACCTACTACAAGTCAGGACTATTGGCTTTGTCAATGCTTGTTAGTTGCATAGGATAAATAAGCAGCAATTATGGATTGTATAATATTGAAAAAGCATTCACTCAAAGCCCTGGTGACACCACTACAATGTTGCTGCTATTGAGTTTCAAAAAGAAAAGGGAAATCCAGAGAGAAAATGACTCTAAAGGATTTCCCTTACCCTACAACGCTCACCTGGCATGACGTCATGGCCGTAACTTCTCCACTAGTGAGAAGTGAGCAGTGCACATCGATGTACCTGCTGTCACTGCAGTCCCGGACAAAATGGACTGCCTGTGCCAGGGCACAAAACAGAGCCCGATAGAGACCCGTTTCCAGCCCTGCCAAGAATCACGCATCAGGCGTGATACTAACGCATTTCAGTGGGGTGATCCGCATCACAGCACTGAAATGCAAAGTCACGCATATTAGCGCCTCCTTAGCTGTCAAGCCAGAGCGCTAGTATTCACACATCATAATTAGAATCGATCTCAGCTGGAGCTCCCGGCAAGCTTGGGAGCTGGCTCAGAGTCTGCAGCTCTAGCTGGTACTCTGACACAGTATATCAAAAATGTACCTGACAGCACCGCGCCGTCTTTGATACATCCATGAGGAGATGACTCACACTTCAATAGTCAAGGCGGAACCATCCTGCTGCTGCCAACCGGGGCTGCAGTTCAAGAGAATAAAGTTGTAGGGTTCAGTGGCAATGGTAGCACTGCTCGCACCTCGTGTGCCAAGGTAAGTGATCTAAACATGGGGAATATATACTGCGACCGCAGACGACCCAGTGGTGGCTGAGTGGTTGCTGGAGGGGTTCTCCTGCAGCGCCAGCCCAGGGAACACCATCAGGCAACTTCATTATTGTGCAGAGTTGCACTGAGGCTGTCTCCGAATCCTGCCTGGCCGCATTGTTTGCCGCGGCAGTAAGTGCGGACAGTTAACTAATTGCTTGTCAGCACGGCCAAATAAGTAAAGTGCGCAATATGATGACATTCACTAACCCGAGCATTCAGGAATACTGGGTTCCTAAGCAAATAAACTGGCCACCAGCACTTTTTTCCGAATTAACACTGCTGGGCAGATATGGTTGGAAAAAGAAGTCCATGGAGGAACTACGCTATAACTCTAAAATCCAAATCACAACAAGCTTGGTGCAAAGATATGATCTATTTATATAACTTAATTCTGTGTTCCACATGGAACACAACCACTTCCTCCACATGAGGACTTTGAAGAGCGTCTTTAGCTTTTACTAGCGCTGGAGCTGGAATTCAGTTTCATTAATATATTGGATGTGTGGGTGGTGGAGAGGTGGCAGCAGAAGTTATGTGCAGGAGGTATGTCTCTGCCTATAACCCTTTAAATTATCTCTAGTAGTGCGTGATCATGTTGATCAGCTATACACAAATAGAGGAAGTCCCAGTCAAAAGGGGAGCTATTAAATCAAGCTAGACACAAAAGTAGAGGCTCAGATAGAAATGCTAGTACCACCATGTCAATACACTGCAATAGACAAAGATACACATACAAAAAAGACCTAAGTAGGTTTCTCTTAAAAAATCATCAACATCTTATTAGATATAATATACAGTTATGTGACACAAATTCATAAAAAACAATAAGCTAAAAACACATATTTAAAATGGCATTTCATATATGATGGTTGCAGTTTTCAAGAAGTAGTTGTCGGCACAGCGTTTCGGTTATTTGAAATTAAAAACACCTTCTTCAGCACAATTCTAAATAGTAAAAAACATAACTACACATATATACAATTTCATTCATATTATCACAGTTAACAGGTGGCACTATATTATACGTTTTAATTTCTTTTTTTTAAAAACATTTTTACATTCAGTATATGTACATTGCATCTTAATTCTATCTGAGTAGCATTATCATCATTAACAAAAAAACGATCTCTATCCACTAGTCACATTCTGAATTTTACGTTTAGACTGGTGGTTCTTCTCAAGAGCTGCTATTGTAACTCCCAGAGATTTAATATTGTATTACATACCTCAAACTACAATTTTCAAGAGGTACCAGAAAAGAAACTTGTTTTTGGTTTCAGTTCTTTAGGTTGCTATGACCCAGGTAGAAATATATGGCTACCAATCTCCACTTCTGTATCAATGTTCTTTATAATACACATCAATGAACAGATTGCGAAGAAATGTTCCTTGAGATCATAAGGAGCAAAAAGTATATGTATACCAAGAGAGTTTTGTCCACATGTACCTTAAACTGTAGGTCTGATGATTCGTAAATGTACAGCGCAGCCACCAGTATATTGTTTCAATCATACGGCAGATTCTACAAATATTGTTTTAAAGAAACAAAAAAACTTTTTTCACAACCTAGGAGTATTAGATAAACATTTGTTATACCCCGAGGTCTACAATACAACGCTTACCGGTTAAATTTGGGCAAGAGAGTATATTGCTGCAGCCGTGGTTGGGTTTTTGCCTCTATCAACGGCATGTAGTAGACAGGGAATGTCCTCCTGTTTTAAGACAGTATATTTTCCATTCTGCAAAAGTAAATGTAGGAGTGTTTATTTTAAAAAAATGTGGTTCCTACATCTTCAGATAACACTGTGTTGTTGTCATGTTGACATTACTCTACTCGTGTTAGTCCCTATTGCGATGGCTCAATACCTGTAGTATTCTATTATAGGTAATTTTAACTAGTCTGCCCAAAGAATGAAATTATGGGAAAGGCTCTCAACTATATGTGCATCATTTATGAACTTTCAAAATTTTGACATTTAGCAATTAATCAGATTTAGCATCCACTTCCCTAATATAAAGTTATGACATGGCTAATCACGAGTTCGTAAAATAAAAGGTTTACGTAGTTATTTCTTTTAGCTCGCTGAAATATTCATCTGGAAAATATATCTGGAGTAAATTACAGTCACGCTATCAGTGACGCTGCTAAATGAATTATGTGACGTACGTTCTAATTTAAAGCGTATTCGACACTATGGCGCTAATTTGAAAGTCTGACATTCGTTTTACACAGGGCGTCCTGTTGCTTTGACAACTAGCTAGCTTTGCATTAAGTTACATGTGGTCAGTTATTATAAACCGCGTGTTATACACTGTGGCGTTAGAATCTAAAACAAACATTTAAGTTGAACAGGGCATATTGTTGCATAGACAATTAAGCGGCTAGGTATTAAAAAACGTAGAGTCAGTTAATTGGGGAACAGCGCATATTCTTACATTTAGAGACCAATGGCCCGATGTAGGTCGGTCGGTAACGGCCGAAAATCGGTATTTTCGGCCGTTACCGATCGGTAAACAGGTGAATGGCATGTAGGAGGGGGCATTATTTTACCAAATCTATAAAATTACCGATTCGGTAATTTTACCGATTCGGTAAAATAAAAAATCGGTAAATTTACAGATTCGGAGCCACCCATATGTAGGTGGGACTCTTCAGAGTCCCAGGAGCCTTAACGAATCGGTATTTTACCATCAAATCCAATTTGATGGTAAAATACCGATTCCGGTGTGCATGCACATGTGTGCATGCACACCTATGCCATGTGACAGGCAGACCTGCGCCTGCCACATGGCACCCATGCCTGTTTTGGGGGTGCCAGAGGGTGTCAAAGTGACACCCCCTGCACCCTTGTGAAATTCGGTATTTACCGATTCGGTATTTACCGAATCGGTAAATACCGAATTCATCCGATTCGGTATTCCAGCACATCTGGAATACCTACATGTCGGACCCATTGATTTACCGATTTTAAATTACCGAATCGGTAAAATTCGGTAATTTAAAATCGGTAAATCGTTCCTACCTACATCTAGCCCCAAGCGACTAGGCATTAGACAACGTAGGGCCGGTTACAGGGAGAACAAAGAGCTTCCCTATGGCTGACTCTCGCACTCACCGGTAAAGTGTCCTCTGGCCTCCCTGCTCCGACTGTATTCGTACGACTCTCCTGGTAGTGGATAAAGGCATCCCCAGATAGCGGCAGTTTAAATATTTACCGGATACCAATCTGCACTCATTACCCCTGACAAGTGACGAGTTGTACGTCAGTGCGTCATTCGGTATTTGGACGTGGTTGTTTTCTTTTTTTCTTTATTTATTTTGTGCTTTACTAGTAAGCCTCATAGATCATGAGACCGAAAGCGCTATCTATAATATTCGCGCATTTTGCATTTATATTAATTTGGGCTAGGCGGCTGTATTCTAGAACGCACAAGTCGATAAAGTGCAGGCACATTATTTGCATATTGCACGAGAGTATGAACTATTTATTCCAGGTTTGTGGGATCTGAAAGGCCAAAAAGCCCTGGGACCAAGATGATTTTGGTTGCTTCAAGTCAATCATGAATGCGATCCACTCTCTCTATTAACTTGTAATCTATAAGATGTTATCAAGATGGTTGCACTAGTGTTACTGTGTTTCTAATTGTGAAATATGTCAACACATGTAACAAAATAGTGATTATAAAAGTTAATGTTGGGTTATGAGATCATTTGACATAATTTTTTAATAAGAGGCTCATTTTAATAAGGCACACTTTATTTCTTAGAGGTAACAATAGTATTTAGGATTTACTCAGGGTTTATGTTGCTTTTAGTCCAGTTTCTATAGTGACTTATTGTTACGCAGATCTTATCAACATGGTTGCACTTATCCTACTAATCCTACTATAAATACAGGGCCGCTTACGGTATGCGCTTCTATCTCTCTCATTAGGGGATGTGTAATATCAGCATATCCTGCAGAAAATTATATGGTTAATTCGAGTTGTGTGTAATATTTGGGAGTAACGTGCTATATGTCGTAAGGCACAAATTATCCATTACGTTTGAAAATAGGACTATAAGTGGAAGCACGGAGTAGGGGGGGCCATACTTATATAATACGCTCCCAATCCTCTTTGCTTGACTCGAGTTGTGTGCAATGTTTGGGAGTAACAAACTATTTGTAGTACAGCACAAATTATCCATTACATATGAAAGTAGGACTAGAAGTGGAGGCACGGAGTAGGGGGGCCATACTTATATAATACGCTCCCAATCCTCTTTGCTTGACTCGAGTTGTGTGCAATGTTTGGGAGTAACAAACTATTTGTAGTACAGCACAAATTATCCATTACATATGAAAGTAGGACTAGAAGTGGAGGCACGGAGTAGGGGGGCCCATACTTATACAATAAGCTCCCAATCCTCTTTACTGTTCATTCCACATCTCACTGTATTTAAACGGGACATGTAAAATTGTTCCTGTTTCTTTCTTTTACTGTTCATGTCTCCACCTCTATTACTCATTTCAAGCACTTCTATTCTGCACCATTTAAAATCATCAATGGTGTGTCCTGCATTTTTCCAATGTTCTGTTAGGGGGGCACCTTTTTTCTGGGTCCTTATCGCTGACCTATGTTCATTCATCCTGATGCGAACTTCTCTAGAAGTTTCACCAATATAGGCAAGGTTGCAAGGGCATTTTATTAAATAAATCAAATCTTTTGTACGACAGTTTATGAAACTTTTGATCTTGATAGAGGCATCATTGTGGACAATGCAATCACCCTTTAGAAGGTTATCGCAGTTTACACATCCCCTACACGGAAAGGTTCCTGTAGGTAATGGGACGTTATTAATGTCCATCTGTGCCCAAGGGCCAGATGTAGGTAAGTAACATTTACCGAATCTTAATTACCGAAAATTACCGA
Organism: Lissotriton vulgaris; assembly: GCF_964263255.1. Classification (NCBI taxonomy): domain Eukaryota; kingdom Metazoa; phylum Chordata; class Amphibia; order Caudata; family Salamandridae; genus Lissotriton; species Lissotriton vulgaris. The sequence goes on along the minus strand of NW_028254413.1, from coordinate 291,490 downwards.
TTTTTACCGATTCGGTAATTAAGATTCGGTAAATGTGAGGGGTTGGTATGTAGGGAATCCAGATGTTCCCTTTTACCGAATCGGTATAATGCGGTATTTACCGATTCGGTAAATACCGAATCGGTAAAGCCTATTAATTCCTATGGGCTTCAAAGCCCATAGGAATCAATAGGCTTTACCGATTCGGTATTTACCGAATCGGTAAATACCGAATTTCACAAGGGTGCAGGGGGTGTCACTTTGACACCCTCTGGCACCCCCAAAACAGGCACAGGTGCCATGTGGCAGGCATACCTGCCCTAAGGGCAGGTCTGCCTGTCACATGACATAGGTGTGCATGCACACATGTGCATGCACACCGGAATCGGTATTTTACCATGGATTTGTATTCCATGGTAAAATACCGATTCTGTAAGCCATGTGCAGAAGGTACATTGCCTACCTACATAGCATTTTCGGTAATTTTTCCGATTCGGTAAATATTACCGAGTCGGTAATTATTTTACCGATTCGGTACATATTACCGAATCGGTAAATTTACCGATTCGGTAATGATACCGATTCGGTAAAATTACCGAAAATGTGCCCCTACATCTCGGTAGACCTTTACCGATCGGAAACGGCCGAAAATCGGTATTTTCGGCCGTTTCGGTTCGGTAAAGGGCTACCTACATCGGGCCCCAAGTTCTCACTTCTCTATAAGTATGTACCAAGCTGTTTCTTATGGTGCGGTTCCTTCTATAGGAGAACAGGGGTCTGGCAACCTAAAGAACTAAAACCGAAAACATGTTTCTTTTCTGGTACCTCTTGAAAATTGTGAGGTATGTAATACAATATTAAATCTCTGGGAGTTACAATAACAGCTCTTGAGAAGAACCACCAGTCTAAACGTAAAATTCAGAATGTGACTAGTGGATAGAGAGATAGAGAGATCGTTTTTTGTTGTTAATGATGATAATGCTACTCAGATAGAATTAAGAAGCATTGTACATAAACTGAATGTAAAAATGTTTTTTTTTAAAAAGAAATTAAAACGTATAATATAGTGCCACCTGTTAACTGTGATAATATGAATGACATTGTATATATGTGTAATTATATGTTTTTTACTATTTTGAATTGTCCTGAAGGTGTTTTTTATTTCAAATAACCGAAACGCTGCGTCGACAACTACTTCTTGAAAACGGCAACCAGCATATATGAAACGCCATTTTAAATATGTGTTTTTAACTTATTGTTTTTTATGAATTTGTGTCACATAACTGTATATTATATCTGATAAAATAATGATTTTTTAAGAGAAACCTACTTAGGTCTTTTTTGTATGTGGATCTTTGTCTATAGCAGTGTATTGACATGGTGGTACTAGCATTTCTATCTGAGCCTCTACTTTTGTGTCTAGCTTGATTTAATAGCTCCTCTTTTGACTGGGACTTAATCTATTTGTGTATTATTTTCCCTCCATCCCGTTTTGGATTGGTGAGGGGACCTCCCTTTTGATTTGTGTCCATGTTGATCAGCTGTCTGCTGCCCTGTTTCAAGGAGGCATGCTTCCAGGCAGTGATGCGTGATACTAATGTTCCAAGCAGGTTTGGGCAAAATTATAATTTTTCGGAGCCTTTGGAAGGGCTCTTGAAAACCTTACATCTTCAGAAGAATTGCAAACATTTCCACATTGGTATTTCTGCTAGAAAGACTGTTCAGACAATTTATGTTGCACATTTCCATTAGGTTAACAAATTGATCTGTCTAAGATATGCTTTACATGAAAGAGGTTTGCATGATGTGTAAGCAGTCTCTCTTATTGTGGAATAAGTTATTTTATTTATTTATTTATTTAGTGTTTTATAGAGCGAGAACCAGACCTGTGAGGGTATCAGAGCGCTTTCCAGAAGTATCAGGTTGGATACAGACCAAAGGGGGTGGGGAGAGAGTCCAGGGATAAGGAAACAAAAAATATTCGACTACTCTAAGGGATAGGAACAAAAACGATGCAGTAAAACTAGAAAAGCAGTCTCATCACCCTGAAGGATTGTTCAAAGTGCAGGGTGGGAAATATTGAGGAAGGCAGCCATGGAATAGTGCCATGATCATAGGTAAAGTCAGGTTGCGGGGTGAATGTAGCGTGATCTTTAGGAGAGGAATTTGCCCATTAGGAAAGATTTGGTCTCCTTTTTTTTTTTTTCATTGGCTCACTGCTGCGATCCATTTAATATTAACATTAGCCTTAAAACTAATTCTACCTAAAACCAGTGACATTCTTACCAGCACGACAGCACTTTTAGCACTACCGTATTTTAGTATTTTTTTTTTTAACTGTTTTTATTGTTTTATTCAACACATAGGCAATAATGACAGTGTACAGATAATCACATAATGTAATTAGGTAGTATACAGCTGAATATCCTGGCGTAATGAAGTCAATAGTATTCCAATTTTTCTGTAGTGTCTCCCATGTCGGTACAATTCCCACCATACCCACCAACCCGCCTTCACTCTTCATCCGTGCTCTCGCCCTCGGATTCTGACAATGGGTCACATATATCCCCCTCATATGCATTCCATGCTGCCCATATTTTTGTCCATTTTCGGGGGCTCTTTCGATTAGCATACACTGTCCGTTCCGTGACCATAGTCAAATCCATGTCCCTGCACCAAGTCGCTAAAGACGGTGTTTCCACTGCCCCCCCATTTCTGCGCAACATTTCGTTTTGCTACCATGAGTCCCAGCGTGACCCATATTTGTCCGTACCGTGTAAGGTCATTGGGCTCCCAAATGTTGAGCAGGCATCTACGTGGGTCAGGGAGAAGCGACACCCCCATTGCCTGCGATATTGTACGTAGCACCTTTCGCCAGTAGTCCATTATTGCTGCACATTCCCACATTGTGTGAGTGAACGACCCCTCCTCTCCACACCCTCTAAGGCAATATGGATGTTGCGCTCTGTGTATTATATAACATGGTCCTAGGGTAATACACTCTGTGTAAAATCTTAAGTTGTACCAACCGGAACCTTGCAGAGATTTCCACCTCCCTAGGAGAAGCTAGGGCCTCTTGCCACTCTGAATCATCTATATCGCCCACCTCTATTACCCATTTGCCCCGCAGATCTACCGTTGGGTCTGGCAGGTTGTTGATTAGCTTTCTGTATGTGAAGGACGTGGTACGTTTTTGCATGTGTTCAGTGAGCAGTCGGTCCTCTAACGGGGCTGATTCTGGGACTTCCGTGTCTAGCGGTATCACTGCCAGCAGTGCGTGCCTTATTTGAGTGTACCTATATGTCTCGGTTGGGCCCAAGTCGTATTGTAACTGAAGTTCGACGAAGGGTATCACCGTCGCCCCCTCCCACAGGTCGCCTACCGTGGAAATGCCTATGTTGTCCCACCGGTCAAATCCCTTGCTATTTCAAAACTGTCCCAATTTTTTGGTGTCCCAGAGTGGAGTAAGTTTAGTGATTACCCCTCTCCATCCTAACTTGGTCTGTGCTGCGTGCCATAATGTGACCGTGTGTTTTGTAGGGCCTTCCAGTTTCAGTGCCAGCCCTTTGTTGTATAGGACTGCAAGCATGTTGTTCGTGCCCACTTGGTCTCTGTCCGCCCTGTACGCCGGATCATCCTGAGGAGCGTGGATCCACTGGTTGATTACCTTAAGGTGTGCAGCCCAATAATACAACTGTATCTCTGGGAGTGCTATTCCGCCTTCATACCAACTCAGTTTTGCTCGTGCTATACGTGCAGGGCTGTGGCCCCAGAGTAATACGGACACTTGTGCATTCACTTGTTTAAAATATCGGGGTGGGACAGGAAATGGTGTGTTGTCAAGGGCATAAAGAAATCGCGGCAGGGCCATAATTTTGTACAATGCCGCTTTACTCAGTAACGTAAGGGGTAGTAATGTCCAGTGATTCACGTCCCTTTTCAATCTTTCCAGGGGGGGGGGGGGTGTCAGGTTTCTGGAGAGAAAGTCTAGTGGGTCTTTCGTAATGTGTATGCCCAGGTATTTAAAGGAGTCACTCGTTACTACGAGCGGACAGCCGGAAGGTAGGCGCGGCAACCCTCCCTGTAATACATATATGTTAGAACCGGGACCCTGGCCGGCCAAGACTCGCGTCGAGGTCAGTCAGGGATCGCCAGTTCTAAGTGTCAGGGCAAGGGAATCACACACCAAGGCAACCCCTACTCGCCCTCTAGGTAACGTGGCGCGAGCAGTCAAGGCTAAACTTGGAGGCGATGTAAGTTAAGTATTTGCGCATGCACCCCAGCAACAACACCCAAGGCCCACCACAAAGAAAACACTCCACACAAGGTTATATGAAAATAGCCTTTGTATTATAATAAATATACATCAGATAAAACACACATCTTGTTACACTGTGCCAACAGGCACGGGCGGAATTTACAAGGGATATTTGTACAGGACAGGGCCACTTGAACCACTGTCAAGGGTATCAACACTTTTAGCAGCAATACTTTCAGTAATAAAGCAATACCTTCAGTAATAAAGCAATACTTTCAGTAATAGCACCTTAGCAATACCTTCAGTAATAAAGCAATACTTTCAGTAATTACTGGTAACAGGGCCTCACTAGCACCACCTGTACTAGGGAGAAAACAACCACCTACACGTCACACTACCTGTAGGGGTGCAAAAGCAACACACATGATGTCGTAACATTCAGAGGTGTAAAAGGACAAAGAGAACACATGATGAATAATCTACCCATTCAGAGGTGTAAGCGAAACACATGATGCCGTAACATTCAGAGGTGTAAAAGGACAAAGAGAACACATGACGAATAATCTACCCATTCAGAGGTGTAAGCAAAACACATGATGCCGTAACATTCAGAGGTGTAAAAGGAATAACAATTTCCCCAAACTCACCAGTCACCACCTGTGACTGTCCCGGTGTCCCAATGTCAGGGCCTAAACGTGGCAGTTGCCCACAAAGTGCTGGGCAACTGGAGCAGGGAAAGTTAGCACAAAGTTGGAGCCTCTCTGGGCTCAAAGAACCACCACTGTGGCCCTGGTGAGCCTCTCTTAGGCTCTCTCACCAGTAAGGGGGGGGCTGCTGAGCCTCTCAGGGCTCCAGCAACAGAAAGGTGCAGCCTCGCTGGGCTGGGGGGTCCCTCGCTCTGGGGACCCAAGAGCCACGCTGGGCTCTAACTCAACGGGTGCCCCCGGGGCACCTCGTGGCTCCACAAACGCGGAGGTGCTTTCTCTTTCGGTGGAGCCTCTCTGGCTCGGGTTGGAGTCCCCCTCTTGGGGACTCGGCTTGCTTACAAATGCCCCCTGAGCCCTCAGGCTCAAAACACCAAGGCGCGAGGTCGCGCTACAGAGAGGGGGCGGGGCGGACACCGGCAATGTGTCCCGACGCTCCCCCCCCCCTCCTCTGCAGGCAGGGACACTCACCGGTCTAGCGCTGGGCTCTCCAGCGGCGGCGGGTCTCTCCCGCTGGTCCCGGGGCTCTCCTTTCCTCTCGGGGAGCCTCGGCAGGCTCTCTCGCGGCTCGGCGAGGGAGGCGGGACTTCCGGTCGCTTCTCCCGGGGCCGCGCTCTGATTGGCCGGCCAGCCGGAACACTTCCGGGTCGTCGCGGGCAGCGCGGCGGCCCGTTTTAGGCAGGCAGGCGGGCTCCCAGATGATCCGAGGAGTGGGCTCCCTCGTGGATCAATAAATCGGCAAAACCACTATGGCAATAAGCGGGGTGGCACCCGCGCCGTCAACTCGCCACACGGGGCGATCGGATGCCGGGTGGGCACCGGCTTCGGCAGACCACAGCGCTCCCTAGCGCTGCAGGCACCAACAAGCGCTCGTAAGCGCTAAACAGCAGCAAAAGCGCTCCCAGGCGCTAGGGGTAAAATCCAGCGCTCTCCAAGCGCTAGGCAGGCGATCTCCACGCTCCCAGCGCTGTAGGGCAGAGAGCAGCGCTCTCAGGCTGCAGGAAAGAAGTCCTCAGTGCTCCCCAGCACTGGAGGACAGGACAGGGCTCCAGCAGGGCTGGAGGCAGGCAGGGGGGCAAGGCTGGGCCAGAGCCAGCACACTGGGTCTCCAGGCAGGGAGACTCCCCAAGTGGCGGTCCTTCTGGCCCCAGCAGCGGCACAAGCCCCCTCTGGCAGGATTCCAAAGTAGAACATTTTCCAAGGGGACACAGCCCCTTCTTATACTGTAAATTCCTTTGTTACAATGTGCAGGGTGGGGGGAAAACCAGTCGCAGCTGGTTCTGGAGCACTCTTGATGGCCCAACCACCCATTTCATTCACTGGGGAGGCTAGGGTCATTAGACACACCACAGGGGGGCGGAGCCAGCATTGTGTGGGGAAAACCCAGCCCATCCAGGACACAGGTACACTCCTCCCACACATCACTCATGCTAATCTCCCACTCACCACCGGGCAGACCCATCCAGACTTCCTGGAGCCTGGCATGCCAGCCAGCTCCAGCCAATCACGCTCCAGCACCCTCACTGCACACATATCTCAATGTCCAGAAGTAGCACTTCCCAACTAGACACACACATGCCGCAGACACCATCTTGCAGCATTCACTCTCACGAGTTCAGGCATACCAAACTCGAGCCTGCACTCCCCACGCATCAGGAACTACCAGGGACACACACATTCCCCATGCATTCCTATGGGAGGGCAGGCCAGCCATACTACACGCACGCACTTTCACTCTGGGACTCAGGGGAAAGTGCGCAGAGACCCAAAAATCACTAACACAGGGTCACAAATAAGGCAAAAAGTCTAGGGGTGAACCTGCCCTGCGGGCCAAGTCCAACAATATAGGACCGATTTAGACCAATTTATCAGGTACCCTGACATCTTCCCGAAGTTATCGCATATGTGAAGGAGCTCTGGTATAGAGCGTTCCGGGTCTGTTAAATACACCAATATGTCGTCTGCATAGAGGGAGAGACGCTCCTCCCAACCGTCCCTCCACTGTATTCCTTTCAGCAGTGGGGTCCTTCTAATCAGTGTTGCTGGGGGCTCTAAGACCAGCGCGAATAGGAGCGGTGACAGGGGGCAACCCTGACGTGTCCCCCTCCTAACGGTATCTCGTCCGACGTGTGTCCATTAGTTATTACCCGAGCTGAGGGCTTCGTGTATAGGAGCCGTATCCACGCGCAGAATATGGGACAAAATCCCAGACGTGGAAGAACCACAAAGAGATATTTCCACTCTCCCATATCGAAGGCCATCTTCGCATCTAGTGACAGTATCACTACCGGTTCCGACAGTGATGGAGCCTTCGCCAGCACTCCATGGAGACGCCGGAGGTTCAGTGGTGTGTTCCTGTTGGGCATGAAGCCCGATCGGTCTGGGTGTATTAAGTGAGGTAGGTAAGTTATCAACCTGTTGGCCAACAATTTAGCTAGAATCTTTGCCTCTGCATTTAGTAGAGATATAGGGCGGTAGGAGGTACATTCAGACAGGGGCTTGTCAGGTTTAGGGATCGCCACAATTGTTGCTAGCTGTTGGTCTGGCGGCAGTTCGTCCTTCTCTAGGCTTTCGTTATACATTGCCAGTAGAGGCGGGCTCACGGTTTCCGCCATCCGTTTATACCATTCAATCGGGATTCCGTTGGGTCCTAATGCTTTTCCTGACTAAATCGATCTGATTGCTAATTTTAATTCCTCAATCGTAAAGCTTGCTTCCAATTCTTGGGAAGCCTCCTGTGTCAGTGTTGGCATCTCAATATTCCTTACAAACTCTGTTACTTCTTCCTCTGTTATCCTCGATGTCGGTGTGTAAACTTCTCGAAAATGCTGTGCCAGTGTGTTTATTATTCCCTCCGGGTCTGTCGTGAGATGTCCCCCTGTTTGCCTTATCTCTCGTATTCCCCTATTGCAGAGGTCTTCAAACTTTTGTAGGTTGTGCCCCCCCAGATGATTTTTTTTAGATGTTGGGCCCCCCACCTGACAGACATTTCTGGAATCGACCGCCATGCGCACATTCCGGGCATATCCAGCAAATAATGTTCAATACAATAGGAGTGTTTAGTAAACTGGAGGTTTGTGAGTGAGTGTAGTGAAATAACAGAGGCTTATTACGCAGCTTAAAACACCACTTTCCAAGATAAAATGTTCATAAATAGTTTTTACTAAGATGCTTTGTTTTACACATGACATGGATTGATCATAACACTACCAACATAAATGTGACAGGTGTGCCTGTTTTATAGAGACATTCAATCTGTGGATGGATTTTTGCTACTGCCATCCTCAGGTTGTGCTCCACATCCAGTCTTATACGGTACTTAGTCTTTAGTACCGCAAGTGCTGAGAACCCAATCTCACATAAATAGGACGAGCTGAAAGGCAAGAGAGTTTTGAAAGCAGTTTCTCCCAAAGCTGAATATTCTGCAGACATTTTCCTAGCTTAGAGCTGGTACACGAGAAACAAATCTTCTCTAGAAATCATTAACAAACGTTTTAGGCAGCATTATAATGGGAAAATTGCCCACCAACCAGTTATGTATCCGAAGCCAGTTGAAAGCCCACAGAGAAGGCGCTGAACAAACACCTAATGGAGAATTCCTTAGTGGTATGATAAGTTGCTTGCCTGAAGCAGTGGGGGTTTGGGGCACGTCAGGCTTATGTTTAAATAAATAGAACTAATAATAAATGAATGATGTTGTCTAGTTTACTTCAGAGTAATGTTGTCTGACAGACTTTGTGATGGCAGAGACATGTTAGGGATTTTGGGTGCCCTGGTTCAAAACTATTTTGGGGGCCCCTGTTCAGTACAGCTTTGAGTTTAAATGATTTGCTTTCAGCACTGCCATAGCTTATTTAGCCAGGCTACTAACGGTGCATAGGCACTGTAGTCAGAATTCTAAAAGCGTTTACATCTAATATTCAGAGATAGTGATGTGTTTTCACTGTTGTAACAAAGCAGCAGCCCACTAATTTTACAGTGAATAATATCTGTGATATCCTCCAATTACTCATATGTGAGGATCCGCTTGGGTCTAACTTTTTTATGGTTAACTTTTTTATGGTTGTTGCATGAAACAAACACATTTCTCTGCAAATAGTAATAGACTCCCTCACATCAATTACATTAAAAATACATTAAACAAAACTGTATTTGTAAGAATCTGTTTAGGAATTATTCCATACCCATCAGTGCAAAAACAGAACAGTCTCTATCAAGGGGCCCCTGGAAGGCTGGATTGCAGTGCATTTAGAGGTTTCCTTTTGTAATTTAGGACGAAAACCTTTATGGGGCACAACATGCCCATACTTGTGTACAGTGGTGAGTGAGTGAGGTGACCATATGAATTTGGGTGCGCATGTTAGTGCAGAGTGGGACGAATGAATGTATGGTTAGTGGTGGGCTTATTGGAGTGAGATTGCAGATTGAGCAGTGAGGAGGACAGGTGAGTAAAGTGTCATGACTGGAGGTTGAGTAGTGGGCTCGTGTGACTGCGGAGTGAGGTACAGAGTGAACAGCGCTAGTGCATTGTGAGTGCAGAGTGATCACTGTGAGTGGAGGGTAAGTGGGTGAATGGTGTGAGTGCATGGTGATCAGTGTGATTGCAGGGTGAGCGGGTGAATGGTCTGCGTGCATTGTGATCAGTGTGAGCGCATTCTGATTGCTGTGAGTGCAGAGTGATCACTGTGAGTGGAGGGTAAGTGGGTGAATGGTGTGAGTGCATTGTGATCACTGTGAGTGGAGTGATCGCTGTGAGTGCAGAGTGATCACTGTGAGTGGAGGGTAAGTGGGTGAATGGTGTGAGTGCATGGTGATCAGTGTGATTGCAGTGTGAGCGGGTGAATGGTCTGCGTGCATTGTGATCAGTGTGAGCGCATTGTGATTGCTGTGAGTGCAGAGTGATCACTGTGAGTGGAGGGTAAGTGGGTGAATGGTGTGAGTGCATTGTGATCACTGTGAGTGGAGTGATCGCTGTGAGTGCAGAGTGATCGCTGTGAGTGCAGAGTGATCGCTGTGAGTGGAGGGTAAGTGGGTGAATGTTGTGAGCGCATGGTGATCAGTGTGAGTGCATTGTGATCGCTGTGAGTGCAGAGTGATCACTGTGAGTGGAGGGTAAGTGGGTGAATGGTGTGAGTGCATCGGGATCAGTGCGAGTGCTGGGTGAGGGTGAAAGTGGAGGGCGAGAATGAGGAGTGAGTGGTCTGAATGCAGGGTGAATTCCCAGACACTTGAAGTAACTCAGCATGTTATTGATGGCAACGAAGGGTTTCAAATGTGTTAAACTATTGCTATTATTGCAGTAACCAGGGACATAAACCAACATATGTCCTCTGTCTCTGAAATCAGTGTAAATGTGACAGGATTTAAAGGCAGCTTAATTGCTCTTTCACTTTCTGAGACAACAGAACACCTGTTCTTTATCTGCTTGCCAGAACGGGCCAGTAGGCCCCAAAAAATAACTCACCCTGATAAAATCTGTCTGACTATAGTGAGTAGATTTTGGGAGACCTGTATATGTGATGGGCACATAAATGATCCAGGACGAATGGGCCAAGGGGTAGAACATGAGGATTCCACCAGCTTAAAGTAGTTGTGATCTGGCAGCATTATGCGAACCACTGAAACTTTCGCCTGATTTCCATTTAGCAGGACATGAGGCACATGTCTCATTATCCAGTATGATGCGTGTGTAGTTCACAACTTAAATGGTGGCTATGGTGAACAAACGTCGAATTCCAGTTGAAGACCCGATGACATTGTGTGAATTAATGTATTCCAGCAACAGTGTGGAAACAAAGGGGTTGATTTGTTTCTCCGTCATATTTCATTTCCAGTCTCTGACGGACAGAAAACAGTAGAACAAGCTTGAGTGGTTGTTTCCTTGGGTCTCTCTTACATAAATTATTTGTGCTCTATTTGTATAGAGCCGAACTAGCCAGACAACGGAGTGCTGTAACAGTTCAAAGACAAGCTTACAGTCAATTTGTGATAGGAGAGATAATGAGGGCAAGACTCTACAAGAGCCGTCTCTTTCACACCCCCCCCCCCCCCCCCCCACCCCCTTTGAAAGGCTGGCCCAGAGCCGCTTTGCCCATGCCTTAAAACTTCTATGGAAACTGACTCCTTTCTGGGAAGAATAACTCTCCCAGGAGGGGGTTAATTCCTACAGCTGAAATGCTTCAGCTGTAGTGGGAGGCAAGGGGTCTCCTCTACTGAAACTGAAAGTGTGTCTTTTTGTTTTCTTTCGGTTTTAGCAGAGGAGACCCCTTGCCTCGCCCTTGCCTCCCACTGCAGCTCGAGCACTCAGCGACGAATTAACCCCCTCCTGGGAGAGTCATCAAGTCAAAAGAATGGGTCGATTTCCCCTCCCTCCCCCTTCCAACTATCCCGGAGTAAACTCTAAGAAGGCTTGCGACGGACACAGGAAACAAAGAGAAGACTGGAGTGGAGTGGCGCCCCCCCCTGGGATGGTGTCGCGCCCCCCAGGGGGGCACGCCCCACAGATTGAGGAACTCTGCCCTATTGCCTTTCTCTCGCTTGTCTAGCCATGCCAGCAGTTTACCCGCTTTGTCCCATACGTCATATGCTTTGTGTCTAGTTGCTGCTACGTTAGCTTCGTCTTTTCCTGCAGGTGTGCTCTGTGTTGCTGTTGTCTAAGATGCAATGTATGCGCCGTGTCTGGTGTGGGATTTGTTGCATGTTCTGTGTCAGCTGCCTGTAGTGCTATTTCTAACTCTAAGAGTTCCTTCTCCTTCTCTCGCCTATGTCCGGTGATAGAAGCTATTGCTTGTCCCCTTAAGACGGTCTTGTATGCTTCCCACACTATTGAGGGTGAAGTGACCGACGTTGCATTTTCCGCAAAATAATGCTTTGTGGTTGCACGTAAGTCCCTTTTTATCTGGGGAACATGGAGGTACCCCGGGTAGATAGGGTATATTCGCTGGCGAGATTTCCATTGGTAGGAGAAAGTCAGTATTACCGGAGAGTGATCAGATGTACCCCTGGGCTTGATATCCACCTCTACAACATTCTGCAAGCTTGCATTCAACATCATGAAATAGTCGTTCCTGGACAGACTATTATGCGCCGCTGAGTGATATGTGTATTGGTGTGCAGTGGGATGTGCGTGTCTCCAAACGTCTGTCAGGCCCATGGCTTCTGTGAATCCCTGGAAGCGAGAGGCGCCAAGCAGTGGGGGTTGGGGCGGATATCTATCCCTGGAGGCGTCTTTGTGGTATTAAAGTCCCCTCCCATAATAAGGTCGCCCTCTGGCAGGGCAAAGAGGAAGTCACTCAGAGCCGGGTGTGCCACCGCGTGCAGTGCCGGGAGGATGTACACTGATACTACATTAAGGAGTCTGACTTCCCATTGACCCTGCAGTGCTGCAAACCGCCCCTGCTCATCTATCTTAGTCCGGAGAACTATAAAGGGAGAGTTTTTCTTCACTAGGATTCCCGTCCCCCTGGATCCTGAGGAGAACTCTGAGTGTACCACCATCTTATAGCCCCATCTATCCAGTGCTTTGCATGTCATCCCTATGAGGTGCGTCTCTTGCAGTAGTGCTAGTGCGGGACCTTGGCGCTTCAGGGCTTGCAGTACTAGCCCCCTCTTTATCTTATCACCCAGTCCGCGGACGTTCCATGTGACTAGCTTTAGAGATGTTACCTGGGTTACCTAGGCTGGGGTGTGGGTTCCATCAGGCTGTTAACCCCTTGTCATGAGTGCTGTGTGTGTATGTCTGGAATTGCCGTCTATTCAACACCTTCGAGGGTCTTCTCACCTTTCGATTCTCTGCCTTACTGCCAATGCCTTTGTAAACTAGAACCAAACGAGACCAAGGCCTAGATGTATCAAGCAGTTTGCGATTCGTTAAGGCCGAAATTCTGCGAATTTCGGCCTTAACGAATCGTAAACTGAAATTTTGCATCTTTTGAGATGTATGTGTAATTAGCAAAATAAGGAATCGCAAAAAATTGCGATTCCTTATTTTGCATAAGCATTTAAGGAATCGCAAATGTGCGATTCCTTAAATGCCATGTATGAAGCTTTTTTTTTTTGCGAATTGAGGTTAAGGACTCGCAAATTAACACGAACTTGAGGTTCGTGTTAATTTGCGAAATCCTTTAAAACAACAAAATATCACTATTTTGAAGGTGGCATGTGGCACACATACATGCCCATAGGGCATGTATGTGTGCCATATGCACACACATGTAAGTTTCAGGGGTGCAGCAGGGTGTCCATAAGACACCCCTGCACCCTTGAAATAATTCTCAAATTGCGATTAGCAAATTGCGAATTCGCAATTTGAGAATTACTGCACATTCATTCCTATGGGCCTCCCGGCCCATAGAAATGAATGGGAAAATTATTCCTTAATTGCGATTAGCAATTTGCTAATCGCAATTAAGGAATATTAAGGAATCGCTAAAATATAGCGAATTTCTACATACATACCATTTTGCACTTCTCAAATAGCGATTCCTTAACAATCGCTATTAGAGAAGTGCAAAATGATTTCTTGATACATCTACCCCCAAGTCTCAACGTCTGTTCCCCTTATCCCTCCCCCCACCCTGCCTCCCTGCTTAACAAACTTAGAACCGCCCGCCACCCCAACTCAGCAGAGTGCTTATTCCCCAACCCAACCATAGTACTTGCTTGACAGGGGTAAAGAGTCCAAGGAAGCGTCAGTCCTTTTCTGCCTCCATGGCCCGTTTCAGTCCGGTGTCCAAAAGCGACACAACCGTGGTTTTACTGTCAGGGAGCGTTTTCTCGGAACTAATCTGGTTAGTAGCGTCACTCTTGATCGGCCACCTCTGTGAGTGGCTCGGATGCAGACGTCGTGTGCTTTGGCTGCTCGGGTCCTTCTCTTCTTCATGACGTTGCTGGCTTCTGTGCCCACTACGTTGTTTTCCCAATGTACGCGAACCTTCGAGCCAGTCATAGGCCCCCTCAGGTGTCTCGAAGAACCACGTCTTGTCCTCTGCCACCACCCTGACCCTTGCGGGGAATAGCATGGAGTAAGGCAATCCTGCGCTCGTAGAGCTTTTTTCACTTCCATAAAACTTTGTCGGCGCCGGGAGACTGCCACTGTGTAATCCGGGAAGAAGGCGACTGTCGGGTTATGGATTCGGATTGGTGGGGAGACTCTCGCTGTTTGTAAGATGGCATCCCTATCCCGAAAGTTGAAGAGTTTGGTCTCCTTTTTGAAGTGTGCTAGAGACGGTATTATTCTAATGGCGGGTGGGAGTGAGTTCCATATTCTTGGGGCAGCCCCAGAGAAAGCCCAATTGTATGTTCTTTTTTTCTTGAAGCGTGCGGGTTGGAGCAAAAGGGTTTTGACGGAACAGGAGTTTCTGGTTCCTCCGGACAGTACAAGTTTCTGTGCGAGAAAAGCAGGGGACTTGGAATAGATAGCTTTGTGGGTGATGCAAGCCAGTTTGAACTGGATTCTGGCCTCAAGAGTAAGCCAGTTCAGAGCTTTAAGGTGGGGCGAGATGTGGTCAAACTTCTTCGAGCCAGCTAGAAGTCTGGCGACGGCGTTGAGGCAGGCTTTCAAGGGTGCTAGAGAGATCTTGGGTATGCCTGCAAGAGTGGAGCAACCACCTCAAAAACTTTATTGAGGAAGTAATCAGATTGCACCTGCTTGTGAAAAGCAATGCATGGTGAGCTTGAGGCCTGCATGAGACAGCAGAGCTCCAGCCCAGCATTATTGTGGTTTGCCTCGGTTCGCGCAGGGGCTTCTCAGTACAGTATGATAAGTTCATGCTGAGGGAGGAATGTGATTCTGTTTAAGTCCAACCATGGAAGATCTATCCTGTTTAGGGAGTTGGGGGGCGTTATGGAACATGAGACTCATTTGCATGCATTATAGCCTCTCACGTCCTGTTTGGTATAGTCGGGTCCCAGTGCCCTTCTATTGCTGGTGCTTTGCAGTAGTTTTAAGATTATTTTAGAGTTTTTCATTGCTTAAGAGGGCGTAATGTCCGACATTTATTTGTTTCCCTCGTTTTAATTGCTGGATTTTGCTTGCGAGAAAGTGTCACTCATAGTCGTTGAATGTCACTCATAATTACACTGAGATTATGAAAATGTCACACATAAGCAATCTGAAACCTTGGCAGCTATGAGTTTCGATGCCCCCTTTAAAAACTGTCTGTGCTCAGCACCGCTGAGACCCGGCCCACTTAAAGCCAGCCTTTTACAGTTGATCCCCTCTGTCTTCGCCAATCAAATTAAATAATCAAAATAGCGGTTTGCATGTGACAGAATGCCTGGTTCCACAAAATGTAAATACAATAAAATGTGTGGTGTTTGTCAAATTGAATTTTATTAGCGCCAGGTCCTCGCTTTCACTTCCACGCCGGGAAAGACATACACTAACTATAAAACTGAAGAGGGAAACTGGATGGGCTTGAGCAGAGAAAACTCACAACAACTTCAGTGAGGCTGTTTGATTTCAGCTGATACTCCTTACCGGTCCTCGCAAAATGGGAGCCACCTAGAGGCTTGGGCATTGTTGGACCCGGCCCTTTAGGCAGGTTCACCCCTAGACTTTTTGCTTTTTCCTAGCCTGTTTATGGAACCTGGTGGTGGTGATTTTAGGCCTCTGCACACTTTTTCTCTGTGGTACAGTGTAAAGTGCTTGAGCTCTCTGTGAATGAGTGGTGAGTGACCTGCCCTCCCATAGGAATGAATGGGGAATATGTATGCCCATGGTAGTTCCTGATGTGTGGGGAGTGCAGGGTCGAGTTTGATATGTACGAACTCGTGAGACTGAATGCTGCAAAATGGTATATGCGGCATGAGTGTGTCTAGTCTAGAAGTGCCTCTTTTAGAAGTTGGCATATTTGTGTAATTTGTGTCTAGCGTGTGATTGGCTGGTGAGCCTGGGTCAGAGTGCCTGGGCCTGCTTGTGGATTGACTGTCTGGTTTGAGGATGACAGGGGCTGGAGAGCCCAGGAGGTTGTCTGAACTTAAGTCAGCCCATGGATGAAAGGCAGCATCTGCTGCCAGGGAAGTGGGAGGAGATGGCACCTGATAGTGAAGGGCTGTGCCTGCCTGACTACAAAGTTGGCTCCACCTCCCGCTGGGCGACTGTCACCTCTGTCCCTGATACTGAAGGGACTTCCCTGTAACCAGTTCTGGCCGGTTCTCACACTGCCTGCTTCAAAGGACTTCAAAGGACTTCAAAGATGTTTCACTGTATAAGAAGGGGCTGTTTCCCCTTCCAAAATGTTCTTGTTTCTAACTTGAATCTGCCAGGGGCATGCTGCTGCTGGGGCTATGGGGAATCCCTGGGCCCTGCCCAGCTCCTGGACCTCTGATGGATACCTGGAGGACTTCTGGGGGACCCCTCTGCCTTGCCTGGGCTGAGGGGGGGACTTTGCTGGACTTTCTGCTCCCCTAAGCACCTGGAGGTGCTTTTTCTTCGCTATAGCGCTTGGGAGCGCTGGATTTGTCCTTCTTAGCGCCTGGGAGGCGCTTTCCCTTGGATGTGCCCTGTTGCTGGGGCTCTGGTTGCTGATGGGGACATCCCTGGGGGCCTGCCTGTGCCCCTACGCTTGAGAGCGCTTTATTTTGATTATAGCGCTGAGGAGCGCTTTGCCCGCCCTGGCGAGTGCCCACCTCGCTTATTTTAAATTTTATTTAGCTTCGGCTGCCCTCGCCGTGATTGCCGCTGCCCGGGGGCCTGAAGGTGACCAGAAGCCTCCGTTCGCATGTGCACGGCCGCAGAGAAGGAACCGAAGGGGCCGCGACCTGATTGGTTGCTGAGGCAGGCTGCTCGTGAGGGGCCGCGCTCGGATTGGCTGAGCGCTTTCAAGTATTCCCCGCGTCATCAAGGGCTCGTCCGAGAGCCGCGCAGGGATTGGCCAACTCCTTCCGGGACTGACGTCGTCACCAGGGGCTCGACGAAGGAGCCGCGCTGGGATTGGACCAGCCTTGATGACGAGGGCCCTGCTTCGGAGAAGTGTGACTGGGAGGAGGGCGACCACGAGAAGGATGGCGGCCGGATCACAGGGCTCCCGTGATGCGAGGGAGCCCTGCTGCAGCTGGGAGACCGCCAGAGAGATGCCTGACTGGCGGCCCGCCTGCACTGAGGAGCCACCGGTGAGTGGGGCAGACAAAGGGGAGGGGCGCCGGGACACATTGTCGGTGTCCCCCCCCCTCCCCCTCCCCAGTAGCGCGAGCCCGCGCTCCTTGGCAGTATGAAGCCATGAAGGCTTCAAGGGCGGCCCCGGTTGGCAGTGGGTCGCCCCAACGTGCATGGAGCCCTGAGAGGCTCCCCGCCCCATTTTATATTTAGAGCCCTGAGAGGCTCCAACGTGGGGAGCATCATCGTTTACAGAGCCTGTGTGGCTCAGAGGGGCCATATTTTGTTTAAGAGCCTGTTTAGCTCCAGCGTTTGGCCATATTTAGTTAGAGGGGGCGTCGGGGCACATTGCCGGTGCCCGCCCTCTCCTA
The DNA here is from genome assembly GCF_964263255.1 of Lissotriton vulgaris. Taxonomy (NCBI): domain Eukaryota; kingdom Metazoa; phylum Chordata; class Amphibia; order Caudata; family Salamandridae; genus Lissotriton; species Lissotriton vulgaris. Next base: position 274,081 of record NW_028254413.1, on the reverse strand, counting down.
CCTGCGAGGAATGTGTTTTTGGAGCCTCTGTGGCTCCCACAGTGGGTGCAGTTTGCGCCCAAGGGTCAGTGAGGACCCGGTCGCAGTTTCCTTCATGATTCCCCAGCTGCCCAGCAATTAGTGGGCAGCTGCACCGTTTAGGTTTTGGGATGATTCCAGGTGCTCAGCAAGTAGTGGGCACCTGCACCGTTTAGGTTTTGCGCCAGTGGCGCACCCGGACTGGCGCTGCATATCAGCGCACCCTGACATTGAGACTCAGGGAGTCTGAGCCCCAACAAGGCCAGTTGGCCTAGGGACTGCCACAAGTGGTGGCTTATGTAAGTTATGCGCAATGTGATTCCTATGTTTTTAATAGTAATTGCCTACTGTGTGTTTTTGCGCTATTGACTTATGTTCTGGCACCTCTGAATGTGTAGGTTTAGGCATCATGTGTCTTTCTTTCCATGCGCTGCACCTCTGAATGTTTTAGGCATCATGTGTCTTCTTGCTCTGCACCCCTGAATGTATTTTATTGCATCATGTGCTTTATTCTTAACACCTCTGAATGTTTTAGGCATCATGTGTTTCTCTTTATTACTCCTCTGGATGTGTTTCATGCACCATGGGTAATGTGTTCTGGTATACCCCTAAATGTATCTTATTCTTAGGTGGTTGTCCTTTTTAGTACAGGTGGTCCTAGTAAGGTCCTGGTTCCTGTTACCAGTGGATACTGGTTGTGATCTTTTTGATTACCATTTTATGTTTAGTATTTCTTATTCTAAAAGTACTATATCTGATTCTGACAGTGGCCCATGTGGCCCTGTCTTGTGAATAATCCCTTGGAAATATTGCCCGTGCCAGTTTGCACAATGTACATGTGTGATTCTATCTGATGTGTTTTTACAATACAAAAGTTATTTTTATAATAACCTTGTGTGGAGTCTCTTTTGTGGTGTGCCCAGTATGTTGTTGCTGTTGTGCGCTGGCGCAAATGCTTTACACATTGCCTCCGAGTTTAGCCTTACTGCTTGAGCCAAGCTAACAAGGGGGTGAGCAGGGGTTATCTTGGCGTGTGACTTCCTTGTCCTGACTAGAATGGTGGTTTCTGCCTGGCTTTGGCGTCAGCCTTAGCCTACCAGAAATAGCCAGTTCTAACAGGCATCAACTGTCTGACGTGGGCGCCCTTCCGTGCGTGGACTGACACCTCCTCCCTCCCCCCCCCCCCACCCCCTCTACAACCCTATGGGGGCCTGACGCCTTCTGCCCTACACAGCGGTGACTGAGTCCGATAATTACTGAGCGCCACAAGCGGGCGGGAAGGCTCTCGCTCACCTCAGCGCAGCAAGAAGTGCCAGGTGCACTGTTCAGGCCATTAACAGCTGTGCAACAGGTAGTGCCAGCTGCATTGTTTAGGCCTTTTTACAGCTGCGCAGCAAGTAGTGCCAGCTACATCGTTCAGGCCTTCTACAGCTGTTCAGCAAGTAGTGCCAGCTACACCGTTTAGGCCTTTTACAGCTGCGCAGCAAGTAGTGCCAGCTGCACCATTTAGGCCTTTTTTACAGCTGCGCAGCAAGTAGTGCCAGCTGCACCGTTTAGGCCTTTTACAGCTACGCAGCAAGTAGTGCCAGCTGCTCCATTTAGGCCTTTTACAGCTGTGCTGCAAGTAGTGCCAGCTGCACCGTTTAGGACACTTTATCCTTGGGGACATTTCTGATGGAGTTAGGACTCTCGCTGCATTGGCAGCAACCTTGACATTATGGTTTCAGGGCATTTGAGTCCCCCTCTGAGATGGCCAGTTGGCCAGGGAGACTGCAAGATTTGTAGGGTGCCAGGCCCTTTTACGTATATGTGGAGTAGGCATGGGCGGAAAATCCGTTCCGCTCGCGGATTTTGCGGATTTTCGGGAAATCCGCAAACCGCGAGATTTGCGAATCTCCCGCAAAATCCGCAAATCCGCGAGCAGCGGATTTTGCTCGCACTGCTCGCACTGTTCGCGTGAGTTCGCGTGAGTTCGCGCCCCGCGAATAAGTGCAAAATTGCAGAAATACGATTTTAGCAAAACTGAAAGTAACTACTTACCAGGTTCAAAAGTTCAGGCTCATCATTAGTAGCCATTTCCTGTAGTGCTTCCTGAGGGGCCCCTCCAGAGTTCAGTTGCCAGTTGAAACTATTATGTGACCCTGCTCTGAACCTCAGAATAGTTACACATATGCCACAAAGGTCCTGAATTACAGCTAAGGGAGACAAGCAGGAGCCAGGCTGGAAGTTAAAATCCATTAATCAGCCCCTAATTCATTATTGTCAGTTGGGGCAGGGCAGGTGTTGTAACTAATTTTGCAACAATGAAAGCACTTAGCAAGTGCAAAAGATCACTAATCAGGGCGCACTAAGGAAGCAGGTGCCAGCTAAAAAAATATTCTGTGACACATTAATCAGCCCCAAATTAATTCAGGTCACTTGAGGCAGGGAAGGTGTGCTTTGCTTTGCCGAAAATAATGTACACTGGACAACCAGAGGGTGTGGTGATGAAACAGAGGGTGGCATGGGTGGGCCAGAGGGTGGCATGAGTAGTCAGAGAGTGGCAGTGGTGACAGAGAGTGGCAGTGATGAAGAAGAGTGTCCCAAACAGGCTGGACACGTAGAAACAACAAGTTCGCGAAACTTGCGACCCGACAGGTAAGTTCGCAATTTGCGAAAGTGTACAAAACCCTCGCGAACTGGCAGAAACACGGGCGAACACAAAAAAAAATCCGCAAATTCGCGGGAATTCGCGGATTTTGCGGATTGCGAATCCGCAAATCCACAAAATTCGCGAACGCGAGATCCGCAAAATTCGCTCATGCTTAATGTGGAGCTAGGAAATGCTTTTCATGTTGTATGATTTACGCACCCTGTTCTGAGCACCTCTAAAGGAGGCCTTATGATGACGAGGCTGTTGTGCATATTTTGATTTTGCTAGTCAGATTTTGTTCCACCCTATGCTCTTTGCCCCTAATGTTAGTGATTCTCAGAAGATTAGGGACCAATAGTAGTCTGTTGAGATTATGGGCTTACAATGCGGTTGGTGCCGAATGTGCTTCTGTTACAGTCTGATGCGAAGTACTGTGATCACCAGTGGTCACTGGATGTTCGTTTGTGATCTGTTTTACTTTGACTAATTGTGCTTTGTGATGGTTTTGACAGTGGTCCAGTTGGTCCTATCTTATGTAAACATTTCCCTTGTAAATATTATCTTGTGCCAGTTGGCTTCATGTATACCTAGATGAAGGGCCCAACAAATACCCACCTCTCTTCCCCTACGGCACATTAGTTCAGATTTCCTCACCTGACATCTGGAATATGTGCCCCCTTTTAGTCCCTATACCTCTCCTCACCACCGCTTTCCTAGTAACACCCTTCTCATATCCCCCCGCACTCCTTCTCCTCATTTTCCCAACATGGCCACCACTCGAGTTAAGGCTGTAATTAACTGCTACAAAATCCTTTATCCTCCCGGCCAGACTAAATCTTCAGTAAAACAATTGAAGCATAACACTATTCGACGTTTCCCTGATTCCCTTTTTGTTGATCAATTTTACAATGGTCGTTTTGGGAGGCGCAAAAACGATTTCATTTTCTTCACTCACGACACCCCCTCTAGGTCCACCAGCTTATATAAGTCCCTTAACGTCACCTCCTCCTCCGCTATCCCTTATGGGAAACAACTTAAGATTTCCCCCTCTGCGTATTTCAACGGCTCCCTCACCATCTCAATCTATAACAATGGTACTGTCATGATCCAAGGCAAAGACACCTGTCTCTCTCTCTTTGACCACTTCTTCCCCTCCTCTGCGACCGGGTTTTCCCCTGACTCTCCATCTAGCTCCACCCACTACTATCTTTCTCCTCCTCTGACCCCCCTACACTCCAATAGGCTGCACCCTCGGGAGGCACAGGTCGGCCCTCTTCCCTCCCACTCCCTTGTGCCCTCCACTCCCTTTCCTCCCACTTCACAGTATGCCCCCCCTTCATCACGTCAGCCTCACCGCTAGCAAATACGCTCCTCGTCCAATCTGCACCGTCCCGGTACTCCAGTCTCATCTCCTCCCCCCTATTCCTACCTGCTACTCCCTTTTTTAGTCCACCCCTCCTCCATCCTCCTCCCCCAGCTAACTTTCCTTATGCTCCCCTCATTCCTCCCTCTCCCCCTCTTCTCTACCCCCTCCTCCCCTCGCTTCGTACCCTGATTTCTCCCCAATCCCATTGCATCTCTCTCCTTCCCCCCACTCCGCCAGCATTGCTCTGCTACCCCCTTTCCCCCCTTGGTAACTCTTTCCATCACCCTCGATCGGGCCCAGCAGAACTATTTCCTTTCTTCAACTTCCCCTTCTCATAACTCCCCTCACTCTGCCAGTTGCCTGTTCCCTCACAGCCACCTCTCCTAGCCAACAGGACCTCTCCAACCAACCCCTCTTTTCCTCCCAAACCTCCCACACTCCTATGAGACCTCACAGTTCTCCCCTCTCCCTCTCTTTCTACCCCACCGCCTTGATCCACACCCATCGCGCCCTAAATATGTCCTTAATTCCTTTCCTTTGTGCAATGCCAAAAAAGACAACTCTCCCTTCACCTCTGATACACCAACCCCCGCTCTCAACCCCCCCTTTCACCACCTATGAACCCTATACCCCAACTCTCCTCCTGTCCCCCACCTCTCCTTGCCTTCCACCACCAATTTCACCCCCCCGTTTGCCATCGAGACACCCAACCTTCTGTGCTCTGCCCTACTCTCTCTTGAAAATAAGCCAAGCTCTCTTATCATCTCCATCTCCCAGCTTGTAGCTTCCATTTCACTTTTAAGCTCCAAGATTTCCACTTTCCCATTCACCTCAACTCCTTTGGAAAACTCTCACCTTCCCACGAGATGCACCTCGCCCCCCCACCCCAGCATAGCCAAGCATAACCTGTCGTCTGCAAACATCGTTCATTCACACAAGCCCTTGAATGCCACCCCTCTTCAACTTGCATCTCCGAGTAACCCAACTATCTACACTATTCCGACCATCTCTTCTGTCAGAACCAAGCATCCACCTAAACCCTCCTGTATAAGTACAATATCCCTATCACCCTTCTTAGCCCAAGTGCCCCGTCACCAAAACAGTCTCGACAGAGCTGCGCTGTCTGCTCCACAAATGCAGATCTGCAATAAAACACAAACTCGAAATCTCTGATACCATCACCCTTCACAATACTGACATGTTCTTCCTAACAGAGACCTGGTTCAACGATACCTCTCACTCTATGTATGATCTCCTATTACCCACAGCCTATTCTATTTTTAGGAATGACAGACCTATCAAAGTTGGGGGAGGTGTTGCAGTCATCTTTAGAAACTCCCTTCAACTTAAGGCTTCTCCCATCAGCGCCTTCCGCACTTTTGAATGTCTATCTCTTGAGCTTCAACTACACCACCGCTCACCCCTCAGATTCCATGTCATTTACCGCCCACCTGGCAGCGGCCCTTCGTTTATGGAGGAACTCACTGACTTCATCAGCGACCAATACTCGCAAAGTGACAATCAGACCTTCGTGGGTGACTTAAATCTCCACTGGGACTCTCTGCAAGACTCTTCCGCGAACTTGCTGGCCACCTTCCTCTCTACAAACGATCTTATCCAACACTGCACAGAATCAACACACTCTAAGGGCTCAATCCTGGACCTTGTTCTTTCTAAAACAGGCATGCTTTTCATCGCTACCTCTATTCACGTAGACTGGTCTGACCACCTACTCATCCCATTCCCCCTTCACCTAGCACACTCTATAACTCTTGGCCAACCTAAGAGGGCTACCTCCTGGTTCCGTGACTCTAAAAATATGGACACCATTTCCCTCTGTGAATCAGCTTTGCTGTCACTTCCAAGGCTAGACCCAAACCTAGATGTTGACAATCTCACCTCCCAATGCCTCTCAGTCCTTGCAACCGAAATCAATAACGTTGCTCCTCTCCAAAGCAAAAAGAAAAGGCCCATTCCCTCAGCACCTTGGTTCATCAAATCCCTCTATGAAGAAAGGAAACACCTAAGACGCCTGGAGAAACAATGGAGGCAAGCGCCCTCCACCGTTAATTTGGCCATGCTTCGTTCAGCAAGATCCAAGTACCACAAGCACATCTTCCTTGGGAAAGCATCACACTTCAGAACCCTCCTTGACTCAGCCAAAAATAGACCAAAAAAACGATTTGATCTCATCAAAAATACTAACTGCTCTCCCCCAACCTCCAAGTTGGAGGATTCTACAAAGAAAACTGTGGATTTCTCTGTATTCTTTGACTGGTGGATCAGGTCGCTCATCCTAACCCTCCAGAGGAGCGCAAATCACTAGCCATTTGGCAGAACTTCGACCCCCATCTCTTGAGATGTCCTCCTCAAGTACATCCTCGAAACAAAGCCCTCGAACCATTCTCTTGACCGCACCCCTAGTGCCATTGCCATTGACTTCTATACCCATTTTCTTCCCTATTGGACCACTCTGGTCAACCTCTCCCTCTGTCAATGCTCCCTTCTTGTTCCCTTCAAAACTGGGCAGGTCACCCCTCTGCTTAAAAAACCCACCGCTGATGCGAATGACCTCAACTTCCGCCCTATCACTAACCTACCCTTTCTTGCGAAGATCACAGAAAGATGTGTTGCGAAACAACTCTCTCGTCATATCAAGGACAATGATCTTCTTGACAATTTTCAGTCTGGCTTCATCCAAAACTGCAGCACTGAAACAGCCCTGCTGCAAGTGATTGATGACGCGCTGCGGATACTCGATTCGGGGGGTCTTGTCTTCTAATTCTCCTTGACCTTCCTGCAGCCTTTGACACTATCAATCACAACACCCTCCTCAACACTCTTCAACAGAGAATGGGCTTGGAGGGCACTGTGCTCCAAGGGTTGGCTTCCTTCCTCTCTGATAGATCCCAAATGATCAAAATAGCGGACAGTCTTTCCTCTTCTTTGGCCGTGGGTCAAGGTGTTCCTCAAGGCTCTATACTTGCACCCACATTGTTCAATCTCTATTTCGAACCACTGGGAAATCTCCTAAGTAAATCCGGGGTCCACTATCATCTCTACGCAGACGACACTCAAATCTACCTCAAGGTTGCCTCCACTCGCGATCTCTCCGTCATAAGCTCTACTCTGGACTCCATTCAAAACTGGATGTCAACACATCAAATGATTCTGAATCCATCCAAAAGTGAATTCCTCCTCCTCTCCTCCTCACTTTCTCCTTCCCCGGTTCAATCATGTATGGACCAGATAAATCTACTGAACAATAAACCCATCATTGTCGACAGCGCAAAATCCCTTGGTGTCATACTCGACACAAAACTCAATCTACTCTCCCACATTAATTCAACTGCAAAGTCTGCTCGATACCAACTGCGCCTTCTTTGGGAGATTCGTCGCTTCTTCCCGGAGCATGACCTTAAAACCCTGGTCCAATCGCTGGTCCTCTCCAGACTGGACTACTGCAATTCTCTTCTTACTGGCCTCCCCAAATCCCACCTGTCCCCCCTTAAGTTTGTTCTGCATTCAGCAGCTCATTTCATTTATGGGGCCAAAAGAAGAGACCACATCACACCCATGTTATCCACCCTCCGCTGGCTTCCCATCGAGGCAAGATCTATCTACAAGACTGCCTGCATCATCCATAAATCCTTGCACTCCTCCTCTCCTCGCTACCTGGCGAATAAACTGAAACTCGCTGGAGGCTCTAGACCTTCACGAAATGCAGAAAATCTACTGCTTGAACCCCTCACTTTCAAGAAGGAAAGATCGATGGCCCACTCCTTTTCAGGCAACGCAGTGAGAATCTGGAACTCACTTCCGACTCAGCTCCGGACCACCACCTCCTCCCAGGCCTTCAAAACTGACCTCAAAGTTCTCCTCCTTCAAAGACACCTCCAAAGTTAATTCATGCCCTCTCTATCATCTGAAGGAAGACCTTTTAGTATAGAAAAGTTCTATTCTCCATGACAATGGAAGTGCCTTCCCAGTGTGTTCTTGTGGTTTGAGAGTCTGCCATTTTTGCAGTATTACCCTTTTACATGTGTTTGGTACTCTTTTGTAACCTGCATACGTCACTTTTCTCTGTAACACACTGTTTGCTACCTCTTACATTTTGTTTGCTTTTGATACTTGCACAAGTGCCACTGATAGAGCGCGCAGGTCACCCGACTAACAAATGCACACTTGGGCCCATGAAACTTTAATTTATTTATTTATACTTATTTAATCGGGTAACCTTACACTCTACTACCAGCAATTCAGTTTCAGTTTATTCACGTCCAATGTACCTGACTTACCAATCCTCGTCACAGGTACCTAAGATCACAATGGATCAGGGAGCTAGCTGTGAGAATAAGTAGGCAACACATACAATATAACTTTAATACATGAATTTGACTCTATAATAACCACAGACTCAAGACGTTTTGAACACACTTTATCTAATCATCATCATCATCATATGTCATGAGCCAAAGATTTACACAGATCAAACTGTCTATAACTAGAATTAGAAATATCGTATAGCAATGAATGAGGGTCAGATTCATTTAGAAATTGAGAAAATAAAGGGAAGGGAAAATAAGGAACACGCTATTTTAAATTAACAGACTTTTCATAACTTCACTAAAGGCGGGTAAAGAAAGGGAACATACTAATCAAAGTAGACTTTCTAAATTCACTAACGGTTCAGGGGAAATGAAACTTAGGCTATTTTGATTTATTCAGATGTACTTATCATCTATAGGGAGGGTAAGAATGGAACAACTATATATGCAAAAACGAATTAGCACTTGACTAAAGGTAGGTAGAAAAGTGGAACATGCTAATAGACACAAAACATGAATATCTCATTTATAGAGCAATAGAGGAGGAAAAGAACGTATGCAAGTATGCTTTATTCAAAGATTAAGAAGGAAGTTTAGATAGACAAACACCCACACTGATTATATTTACCTAGGAAAGTGAAGACTAACCCTGGCCACGGGTCAGTTGGGAAAGGCGGGAAAGGACCCTCAAGAACTTAGGTTGCCAGTAGGCGAGCAGGTACAGCTCATGGACAGTCAGGACAGGATAACACTAGGATTTGGATCAGGACCGGGTTCGTCTAAGGGTACGACCAACACCTGCAGCTTTGGTTGCAACGCCTGCGCTACTCCCTCTCTGCAAGGAATCTGCCAGTAACCCCGATTGGGTCTGGAATCTCCCAGAAAAGTGCTTCACCAGCACTTAAGGTTCCCCAAAACCCCGACTGGGTCTGTGGAAAAATTCGGACAGAGTGCTCCGCAGCTCTCTGTATCAATCACCTATAGAGTTCGTAGGGTCAGTGACAGGTCAGCTATTCGGACAAGTCGGACAATTTCTCTAGCTAAACCTAGGCTAGTTATACTGTTTTAGGGTCAGTGTACCACCCACCAATGTTGCAAGTGAAAGGATCCCCAAGTTCTGATTGGACAAAGGAGGAGGTTAGGTCATCACACCACCTAAAATTTAGACTTTCTCAGGCTTAATATTCAAACTCGTACCCACCCCCTAGTATCTAGCTTCCCATGACATATGATTCTCACAATACAATGGCGAATACATTAATCAGGTACATTTGTAACAATTCAGCTTCTTCAGCTAGGTTGGAGTTCAGGTTCCCAGGAGCATCTTGGCTTCGGCTGCCAGCTGGCTGAGTTCCACTGCAGCATGGGTTACTTTCCCTCATCACATGACAAGTACCATAGGGGCTCTTCAAGATGGAGTAGCAAGCGCCTCCCAGGCCCAAAGAATACGATACATGAAAAGTAAGCGAAAACAATTTAGAAATACAGAAAAAATGATTACACTGTACACCATGAATGGCTGTACTACACCCCTTACTTTATAATAACTATAGCATTAGGATAAGTGCAGAACAAACAGCTCTGCAAAAGCAGCAATGCAAGCTCAGAGCATATGAGAAAACAAAGCGGCCATCTTTAGCTGTATTGCGCATGAGCAACAAATTCCCACCAGAACTGCGAGTGTGTCACATCACGTGGTTATGACCGACGCATGCACAGACTAAATTCCCGCAAAGCAGCGGCCATTTTAGAAGCAAGCGTATTACTGTTTAATAAACACATAGGCAAACGTCTCTGGGACACCCTGTGTAGTGTAAAATGTGCAATATTAGTTAGACAAACAGATTGATTACAAAGTTAAGGTTATTTGAGGTTCTTGATACAAGCACCGTGGTCAAAAAGGAAGATCATCCTGGAGTGATTCTGAAGTCATTGGATGACTTCAGCCAGGCCGTTCCTGCAATTATCTGGGGACGTCATCCCAGACCATCCTGAAGTCTGCCCACAGGGAAAAAAATGTCAATTGGATGACTATTACTGTAATCACAAAAGCTATTCTAGGATGGTGTTCTGATGACTTCCACTGGCAGGGAGTGATTACCTTTTACAACACCACGAATACTAATTGACAACTTCAGGATGAGGGAGAATTACTTCAGGATGGGCTCTAGACAATTTAAGGATGATTGTGGATTATTCCTGGATGATCCTATTACCGCTTTAGGATGGAGGTAGATTACTCCAAAATGATCCCATGGTAATTTCAGGATGAGTGTGGATTACTCCAGGATGATTTAATAACTCAAAAAGTGAGCCTAGATTTAGGATTATATTAGGACAACTACAGAATGAGCGTGGATTACTAGACAATGACTACATACGGTCTTTAAGATGGCTATGAAATACTCTTGCAGGATTTTATGCCAACGGCAGGCCAAGTGTAGATAGATACAATTGCAAAAAGGATTCCTAGGCAGCTCAATCAATACATATTACATTAACATATTGTACATAAAAGAGCAAGTGGTGATTATGAACTCAGTGTGAAGAAAATTGAATTTGCTAAAACATATGGGATTTCATTTTATTCATATTTTTATTAAAAAAGAATGCATTTAGAAAAATTGTCAGATACACAATCTGTTGTACACTTGATATCATACATGCTTAATGAATTATGATAATTTTGGTAGACAGTTTGGTCTGAACAATTTCAGATACACAATTTATGATACCAAAAGACAATTATAAAAACAAGGACTAGTACAAAGTGGCCGTGTGGAATAAATTTGACGCGCGTTTCAGCACTGAAGGTGCCTTCATCAGGAGTGCCACAGGTTTTTATCCTATAAAAAATTATCACAAAATACAATTGATGTATCAATTATATGTACCATCGATAGCTCCCAGGTGATTTAATGAATAACTTAGAGAGGCTGTGGATCACTAATAAATCATTACGGGGTGGATTATACCTTAAAAATTCCATGTTACAAGCACATTAGCTGACTGACAGTATTCCCTTGCAGGGTCCCACTATTAGTTTAGGAATATGGATTTGCTGGTAGGGAAATATTTAGAGGATCACCTCCTCAATGAACCTTTCTGTCAAAAACAGGCCTCTTGGATGCAATATGCCTTCTTTATACAATACCATGAGTTCTAAAGTAAGGCCTAGATTTACAAAAGTGTCACTTAACGCAGCGCAACACTCAAATTTGCTGTGTTGCATCACAGGGTGAGAGCAGGAAAGTGCCAAGTCTACCCCTCTCCCTTGCACCACTGCACCATTAGGGAGTCGAGCACCATGCACACACATTTGCACTATGGTGCAAAGGTGTCTGCGAGAGTCTAGCTTAGGTTTTGTACTGGAAGGGCCCCCTTGCAGTACAAAAAAATAATATGCCTAGAAAAACCTGAAAACGTTTCCCATTGTGGATGAGTGTTGTAACAAATACCAATTTGCTCTGGTTTATAAATCCTTAAAAGATTTTGCGTCAAGTCCACTTAAGCAAACCAAAAACAAAAGTTCCATAAATACGGTCCCAATTATAAGATCAATATTCACCTACTCAGGCACTGTACAAAAAAAATCTCAGAAACATTCTTTTTGGCTAGCTTAGTGCTGTAGAAATACCATATGCATACAAAAGTAGTGGCTTCAACAATGTTATATTTTGCATTCAGATAAGATTAACAACTTGTGCAGCTACTCCCATACTCCTGACTCACTGGGACTTGCCTTACTTTGAGGTACAGAGCATTATCTGAAGCTGTTTAATGTGGTGACCAGCGGCAAAAGACTGAAAAAATTAATGGTTAAATGAAAAAGCATCAAAGGGGATAAGTTAACATGTAATTTTTATTTTATACCTTTGGCCCCATAGGAGCCAGGATACTAAACAAGCGAGCATAAAGAAAGTCTGGGACACTGTTCAAGAGGGGGAAAAATGTCAGAATACTACATAAAGAACAAAAAGGCTTAATGAAATATAGCAACTTCAATGTTTGTTTTTAGATTCAGAGTTTTCTTTAATCCTCTTCCAGTATTGCAAATCATTATAGCCAGCTCCCTTCTCATAGTTCTGTTGTCCAGTGATGGCCAACCTTCATCCCTGCACATAGACTTCATAGAGTCTAGAGGAAAAAGAAATTAACATACATAAGTGTCATGTTAACACCACTATTTTAGGTTTTTAATAGGACAGGGACGATGAGATATGGTTTCAAGGGTTCCTAAGTTTAACATTACGGTTACTTGGTCAAAGAGGTAATGGTGAGAGCAATGCATTGATGAAGAGGTGGGAAGGAAGTAAAGAAAAAAGACTCACCTGTCCAAGTGTATAAACTGACACTGTTCACCAGACGCTGTCACGCTTCCTCTGCAAACAGAAAGCAATCAATACCAGATTTAATTTACAAAACCATCATGGAGGCAGCCATGTAGAGCCGGAACTCTACTTATTACAGTATTCTTATTTGGAAAACAGTCTAAAAAATTACCATACTGACAAGATATCCAAATAGGAGCTTACAATCTAATGCTAGGAACAGGGCAACTGATCAAATTATTGGGAGAGCTGAAATTAAATCCCAACTCAAGGCTAAGCGCCAGATTTGCATGTAATTTGTAGCGCAAATGCTCAATGAGTTACAACCCCTCCCCCATTGCTCTTTTGCAGATGGCTGTTAAGTGTGAAGGAGCCTGTGTACAATAATATGAACCAGGACCATATATGCAAACATACATTTAACACTGTATGTATATTCATGCATTTTCATAGTCCTAAATCAATCAGAGTGGAAATAGTGCCAGTAGTGGATGAGAGTTGGTTCTGCTTGGGCAACAGAATCCTCCAATACCTGTTGACAAGTGCAAACAGAGCCATGAGGCCATTCTTAGTAAGAGGAAAACAAGCCAAGGTTGCCCTATGGCATTGTTCACCGCCATGCGGAATGGGGCACTCATCACATAACTTAATGGACTCATGATCATAAGGAACAGGGCACAACTGTGTTCTAGACCATGGACAATGGATATATAATGTCAGGTCACCAATTGCCATTTCTTTTTTCAGGTTGTAAGTTGCTTAGTCTTACTGGCTGAAAAAAACCTGGAAAAACTAGGAGTTCACTATAAATTAGCACATGGACATACTTTAATATTTTTGCTACGGTAGCATAAAAAAGGTAATAGCGCTGCAAGGGTTCAAACATTTTTGTAAGACTGAATCTCAATGCACAGCCACAGTTGCAGTGGCTTTCACATAGCCAAGTGATGATGCAGGTCAGAAAAAGACGTCTAAGACATCCAGAGACAGGAGAGAGATATCCTATGTGTTCTTTTCCAGCTTGGGGAAGTGACAAGTTTGGCATTTAACAGTTGACTGGTTCAATGTTGTCCCTTTACAGTTGCATGACTGTGGCACCAAGCCCCTTCACCACCACTCATTCAAACAAATATGCCTCTGGAAATACCATCAGGGCAGAGTGATAGATTTTCCAGAATACCAGAGATCTATATGTTCCATAACTATCAAAGCATTTCAAATTCGTTGAACAAGGATCCATTCTACATCCTCCTTTCAACATATAAAACTGGTAATACTTAAGATGACCATAATCTATGACACAAAAGCTGGTTCACAAAAACCAAGGCCCTAAACACCCAGCATTAGACAGAACAAGGCTCAAGGAGAGCAGGGTGCAGGCATTGTCAGTCAAGCCAGCTCCTATTGCAGACAGGGAGCTGGGTGGAGTCAAGTGTGGAGAAATTGGTCAGTCCGTGACAAGAACGTGGTTCGCGTTCAGTCAAAGATCTGCCTAGCATTTCCTGCACTCCTTTTGTGTTGTCAACTTACCTCCTCGGGTCCTATTGTCCCGCAGTCGGACGTCTCTGACATGTTACGGCTTCTTCACGCGGGTCTTCCTCTTACAGGTCGTTGATCTCTTCTTCCGAGTTCCTGTCTGCATCCATGTTCACTCGCCGGAGGTACCTACTTGTGTAGCTCTGTTTCTTCACGCCAGAGTTTCTTCAGCCTATCGTCCAGTACAGAATACAATGAGAGAAGAAAGATATATTTAACCAAAGAATCCTCGTCTGTCAGGTATATGGTAGGATGATGATGTTATATATGGTTAAAGGACAGTTACTTATCTGATTTATCTGATCCACGGAGAGTGGAAAAACTACTGTTATTCTTTTGTTTCCCTTATTTAACACGGGCTGGATATAAAGAGGAAAGGAGGTGAGGCATTGGCTGTGAACACAAGACAGGAGGCAGCAAAGAAGTTAAACGCTGGAATAAACCATTTGTAGGCAGGAATAAAGCAGTTGTATCGAGTACAGAAGGTCTTGCTTGCAGCAACGCTTGCGCGCTGCCAAAGCCTAAACAAAAATGCATATTTGTTAACCATACGAAATAAAAACAAACACTTTATAAAAACATATTAAAATGATTTACATTATGTAGAAATATATTGCAGGATTTCCCAAAACCATTGATGATAACCATTGTGTCGATTTTGCTGGGGTTTGTCACAGCAGTTAAGTAGATGAAGTAAGCAAAATGGGGAGATGAACGGTAAGGGTATCAGAAGCACAGAAAGGGAGAAGAGGTGAGGCTGAAGAAGACTGGATGTATTAACAAGCATTTGCAATGCAATAGGTCTCATATTTACGAGAGTTTGAGCTATTGGCATTGTAAATGAAAATGCCTTTTATTTATGTGTTGTTTTTATCTAGAGATGTGTTATTGTGTCCTTAGGGATTCAATCTATACAGGGCCCAAACCCACTTGATTACTTATGAAAAGTGTTTTTGCACACTAACGAGAACACACATTTTAGTTGTTAACGACCTTTGTGTGTTAAGGATTGGGTGCGCTGGATGTTCCCAATCAGACCTCCACCACCCCATAAACGAAGCGCGAGGATGTCTTTCTGGTAAATCTATCTTCGTCCGAGCCAGGATATTGAGGGACATTTCTCGTGCTGTGATGAGCCTACTTCAAAGCCAGGGGTTCAAAGGGGTGCAGAGACAGGATGTAGGTGGGAAAATGACAAGCGGGCCTGTCTTCTTAAAGGGGATGAATTCTCGATCCAGAAAAACTGCTGAAGCCTTCTTTCTAGAATATTGCACTTAGCGCTGCACTCTGCCAGTGGCATAGCAAGGGTACTATGCACCTTAATGCAAGAAAAAAATACAGTCATCTGGACTATGGCTTGGTATGAAAAGATATACATAATTTGGGTGCAAAAGGCCCATCACATCCTTGGACCCTGCTGTCACTGCACCTGCTGCACTAATGTTAGGGTCGAGTCTCCAAGTAATTCTGTTTGTCATTTCCTCTTTCCTATCTTCAGTCCTCTCGCATTATCTTTTCACCCTTTCAGCTGCCTATGCATTCCTGTCTTTTTCTCCAGTTTCTCATTATCCTTATCGCCTTCTCTCACTTTTTCTTTCCTCGCTCCCCTTAAATCCATTCTTTTCTTTTTCCCTTTACTCTCCGCCCTAAGCCGCCTATATTCTCAGACTTCAACGTGCATCATACTTTTCTCGCGCCAACATCCTCTTAATCTACCTGTTCTCATTCTCCTACTCACCTATTGTTGTATGTGTATTTTGGTACTTCTTTATCTATCTTTTATTTGCTTCGCTCTCCATTTTCCATCTTCTTCCTCTTGTTCTCTCTCTGACCTCATTATTTGTGGGGCCTTTCTCTTCCTTTTCCTTTTTTGCTCACCATTTTGTCCTCCCTTTCTGTTACTTATTGCCCTCCTTTCTTTATTTCACCATTTCTTTTCCTTTCATGTTTTCCTTTCTCTTTGAATCGGTCTATTTCTTGATTATCCTCTGTTGTGTCCTCCCTAACCCTTTCAATTTTCCACCCCTCTCCCCACGCCCCAAGACTGAATATAGTGCAGGTCAAGTGTTTGTCATTCAGAGCAAGTGACATGTAGTCTATCTGCCCCCCCCCCCCCACAACCACACCACTAGGCCTTGGTACCACAGCGCAGTCTGCACGATTGATGGCTACACCCTTGTCCTCTGTGTCATCAGTAGCACTGGGTACATTTGACTATGTAGCAACCAGTGCACGATAGGCAGCCCTCCCTCCTCTAGGCACTGGTGCCGCTGCACCCTGTGCACCACCAATAATTTATGCCTCTGTATATTTTGTGCTACAACTAGTTTCAGCTCTTGTGAGCTTTGGTGCAATCCATGCAGTGCATTGAAAATACACGTGTTACAATGAGGCTAAGCTTCCTCTGGAGGGGTGTGCTTTGCATCTTCATAGGACAAAGTCCGAAACCAGCGTGCCTAAGAGGTCCCTGGGCTACAGTTTTCCGAAGCGAAGGCATTCAAGCCTCGTGTTTACATGTAGTGCTGTAGGTCTCCTAGGATATACTCCAATCGGCTTGAGCTAGGGGATGCTTCGTTGTTTGCTGTAGTGTTAGGGTTGTGTGTATTCAAAAAGTAATGCAGTTCACTACTTATGTATATTTTTAGAACGTGCACAACCTTAAATACACAGAAGCTTTCACAGTTTGAGGTACAAAGGGGGCATCACAGCAGTCCTTCTTGCTACTCCTTGTGCTGCAAGGGCCTGAGAGGGGACCCTCATAGACTGCTGCTATCGGGGAGTGGTATCCCATCGAACTCACTACCTTTGATGCACCCTTAACCCCTTCCCAGAGGAGAGTCCTGCATTATTCCCCGCCCTAACAACGAACTCTGCTCCTCCTTAAGGCCTCCCTCCACCCAACCCCGACCAAGCTTGAGGCCCAGTGTGTGTGGGACCGGCTCTCGCTTGTAGCTGGGGAAGGCAACTGGTACCCCTTACACACCCCTAAGTTGGCTCTGCTCCAAAAAAATCTTAGAAAGGTGATACCAAACAGTGCCTTTTACAGCAGCTTTCGTAAGAAAATGAGCAAGCATCTATGAATGTGATGGAAAGTAAATTGAAAGCACGGAATTCAACGAGAGTTCAAATTGCAGTGTTATAAAATCGTAAAAGCAAGCAATCACTAGATTACTCATCAATTACATTTATACAAATTACGGGTCCCATTAATTCAGAGGCAACTAAGCCCATTCTATTACCAGAAGAATTCCACGCATGGAGATGAAAAAGAATGTAATTGGAAAAAATGAATGTGAGATCAAAACAAAAAAAATACCTCGCTCAGAAGTTTGTAAGTTTAAGTTTATTTCAATTTCCACGATTAATTAAAAAGTATGGCAACCATTCACAATAAAAAGCACCCGGAATTAAAAGAAGCATTGGCATAGCCAATAGGTCTCTCCTTTGGGACCTTATAAGAGTTTAGCCATAAATAAATACTTATAAGGTCCCAAAGGCGAGACCTATTGGCTATGCCAATGCTTGTTCATTAGAGGGCTGATTTAGACAAAGCAAAACCTTCCTGAACCATCAAAAACACCTCCCTCAGTTACCTGTGAAGCAGTAATTCGATCTCCTGCCCCGATAAAGGTTTCTCCCACACAAACATGCAAATGGTCGAGAAGCACTCAAGACATCTGCAATAATCTAGAGGAAGAGGTTGAACAGGCGCCATGTCCACTTTGTAAATATCTTGCTGACCCAGGCGTGTTGACCTAACGAGTGCCCGACGCTCCGACATGACGTCACTTCCGGCGCCAACGGAAGTGCATAACAAAGCACTTCAACATTGCATTCTGGGACTTGTAGTTATGTTTATCTTATTACACAACGGGACTGACAGATCGACGGGCAATAATGGGCAGAGATGGATTAATGAGGAAACATAGAAAGAGACTGATTTACAGACAGAGACATTGTTAGAACAATAGATAGGCTGCGAGACAGACAGATTCCATCGTCATGGCAGTGCACATTCTAAATGTCCCTGAGCAGCGATGCGCTAAAATGAAACTCATCAGCGCCGACGGTCATACTGTCCCCAAACCAATCCGAGGCGCTGCTTCTGCTACCCAATTGTTTCTCATTAGTCTAGATAATGTTTTAATGGTGTTAGTTTATGTGCAGTCTCCCGAGGATTAATAGCAATGGGAGTGCGGGGGGGGGGGCAGAAGCGGCATGACTGCAAAGGGTACGGAGTGTGCAACAAACGGTGTGATCGCCGTACACTGAAGAACACTTCTTAAACTGCTCAGATCGGTCCAGTGAGGTGAGACAGAAACTGGCGCACAGTGCGATGCTATGGCGGAAGGTGCCGTAAAATGAATGAAAGAAGAAAGTGCATCCCCCCCAACAGTTCTGTCAGTGCACGGAAGTCTGCAGGCCACTGACTAGGTCAGTCACAGATCGAGGCAGCCGGTGTGGCAGGGTCTCAGCTGCTAGTGCAGTCAGCTGAGCCCAGCACACAAGGGTACGATTGTTAGGATGAGTCAGCAGACATGTCAATCAGTCTGATATTAGAATTATGAATGGAACTTACTGTGCCCACTGCCTACACACGTGGTCAGCACACCGTACTAGTAGTACTTACCAGGAGCGACCTTCGCTTGGCACACACTGCTGAGGCTGTGGCAGAATTCATTATTGCAGCAGAGTGCTGGCAGGCTGTAAAGAGCACCCGCTTCTTCCACTGCATCCTCAACTCCGGCCTCTTCAGCAGTGCTTGTCTGCTATCTTTAATTGTATGTTAGCAGACAAGAAATATCATGATACAATAAAATATGGTGTCATATAGTTCAAGTGAATGTATTTTTTTAGAGGCTGAATCGATTTACCTTAGTAAATGGTATTATTTATTATCTTTTAAAAGTGAAAGTTTTAAAACATAAACCGATTAACCATTCTGGCCTCGCTCTGATGACATTTCTGTACCAAAAGACAGGCAGAGGTCAATATCCCTGTGTTTCCAGTTATTTATATAGCGTAAACTTGTCCCAAAGATATTGGGGCTCTTTACTTGAGTGGAAATACATTTATGCCAGCCCTTCCGATTACGAGCCTAATCACTTGCCTGCTGATTGATTGTAAACATCCGACTTTGAGATTCTGCTGCTGACGGGCAATTATGCTACAGAGGGACCCCAATGCTGTGGGCTAGCACCACCTTACCCCATTGGATCAATACTTTATTTTCCCTTCACTGTGGGAAGAGAGAGCTCTGTGGCTTAGAGGGAAACACATGTCTGATTGTCATGGTGCAGACTGCTGCAGGCAATTGGTAGGCTGGAGCAGCAGGCTACTCATAGCACACTTCGATACATTGGAAAATTGCCTGTCACTGCAGTCCCATCAAAATGAGGCACAGGCTGCACCTTGGCTGCATTGAATTCCTTTCCTCAGTCCTTGCCAATGAGCCACTCCACGCCCAACATGTAACCCTATACTGACTCAAAGCAGGCTTAGGATACCATACTGATAACTAATTGGTTCTTTCTGAGCCAGCTTCTTCACTGGGAACAAACCAAAGAAACCCCTAATTTGCTCTGCGAAGGGAGTCAAACCAAAACGAAGCAGTGCACTATGTCTGCCTTATTCCAGAGAAATGTGAGCGGCAAAGCTCCGAGATTTTCAGATCCCATAAACAGGATTTTGACATTCATTTAGTTAAGATTTGTTTTTGTATTCTGGTACTTATAAGCCAGTATTTTATTCACTGGACTATGAGTACCAGAATGGAAAGGAAAAATCTGGATAGCACAATATATCAATACTGTTCCAAAAGGTGAGAAATTCGAGGCAAGACCCCGCGCTCTCCAGCACCTGCTCAGGAAAAAATAATTATAGGTATTTGCACCTATTTCTTATAGAAAGTTTTGCAAACAAACTGCCATCGACTGTGTAATACCGTGCAAAAGTACAGCATTTTGACTAAAGAAATAGCGCTGTGAGGCCAGATGCTTATCACCCTTTTATTCCTTTTGAAGCTTCAAAAGACCGCATTCCAAAAGAGAAAACATTGTGTGATGATAAATGAACTCAGCAATGAAGCTGCAGAATACAACAGAAAAAAGAGCAGAGATAAGCAAAGAAAGAATATCAGAGTGAAAGTTAGGGTAGGGAGACTGCCCATTAGTGACTTGTCATAAATGTTCAATGTTAATATTAAATAACAACTTTCAATAAGGCAGCATGCTACACTCTACTTACTGGTGTGTGAAGAACCTATTAGTATGAAGCACCATTTATTTGTATGTAAATGAATACTTGTGAAATATCTAAACAGTGTTCGTTGTTCACTAATAAACAAATAATTCTGAAATTATCTATAAGGCTTTATTTTTTGTAACAAAAATTAAACCAATTCAGATAAAGTATTAAGCAAGCTCTCCTAAAAAAAAACAGGCCCAGTCTCATTTTGTGAGTGCCTATGAAGTAAAGAGATAGTCCTCTTTAAAGCATCCTCAAATCATCAGGAACCATCTCATCTTGAGAAGTCATCAACTGCTTATCCTCTGTTCATCAGGAATAATCACATCTTGTGGCGTCATCAGATACTCATTTTCAAGTCATCCTCAAATCATCAGGCTCACTTTTCTCAGATCTGCTGATGAGTTCAAGAGCTTGATGATGTCTGATGATGTGAAAATGACTTCTAGTGTAGTTGAATGATCATCCAATGAGTCTGGGATGGCTTCTAAAGTAATCCTGTTTGACCTGGTCGCTTAACGTGCGAATACTTGCTCCATCACCACCATTGCCTATGTAACGTTTGTTCTTGTGTTTGAGTGTCCGAGTGTCCTCCATTTATTTATTTATTTATTTATTTATTTTTTAACATTTAATATAGCGCGAACAAATGCCCGCAGGCGTCTATGGCAGTACTGTACCTCTACTAGTACTGTGTACCCTTTTGTAACCTGCACACGTTAAGATGAATTCATAAAAGACCAGGTGGTCATGCATACCACGAGTGCAAATGTACAGGACAAATTGTGGGCGAGCGGTGATACCACGCTTAAAGAAGTGTTGGTGATAGTGAAGAGAGCAGAACTCGCAAAGAGATGCGCCAACGCAACCAAGAAAGAGGTAGCCACTCCCACCATGGTGAACAGAATACAGGAGGAAGATCACCGTAAAGACCAAAGAAACAAGCAACCACTAACCAAAGGAAGCAGCAGATGGCAAGGGAAACCGGCGAGCAGTGAGAACAAGAAAACGTGCTACAGGTGCGGAAGCTGGTCCCATGAAGCCCATGACAGAAAATGTCCGGCTTTCCGGGCCAAATGCCTACACTGCGGCATCGTGGGTCACTACGAGAAGGTATGTCGAAAGAAACAGCAGAAGGGAATGGTGAGATACGTTGACCAAAGTGAAGAAGACCCCGAGGAAGTCACGGAGGAAGAAGTGGTCACCGTCTTATGCATATACGATCAAGTGTTGAGCGTGGACAGCAAGAGATCTACCAAACCAGTCCTAGACTTGTCCATAGGCGGCATCACCATCACAGTCGTGGCAGACACGGGATCTCCGTTCACCATCGTGCAGAGAGCAGTGTGGGAAGAAGAATTCCAACCCAAGTTAGGCCCAGAACTGGAGAAACTTGACATACGGCCAGTCACTTACAACGGAGATCGCATTCCCATGTTAGGCTTCCGACACCTACTATTTGAGTTCAGAGGCCGATCGGCGTGGTGCAAGCTATATGTTGCAGAGAAAGGACCCTCCGTCCTAGGATGGCTAGACCAGGGTGATCTCGGCATAAAAACTCGACCCCGGAGGAAAGGAACAAATTCTCCTCACAGAACAGGAGGAATGGCCAGACTTGAACAGATGGAAGAGGAACTACCCGAAGGTGTTCGGGGGCACGGTAGGAAGAATGGAGAAATTCCAACATAGAATAGTGCTCAAGGAAGGAGCCATTCCAGTGGCACACAAGGCGAGGAATGTGCCCATCGCAGTGAGAGAAGCGGTCCAGACAGAACTCCAAGACCTAGAAAGGAAGGGCATCATAGAGCCAATTACCTGCGCCGAATGGCTAGCGCCCTTGGTAGTAGTGATGAAACCCAACGGGAAGGTCAGGCTCTGTGTAGACCTGAGAGAACTCAATAAAAACATAGTAGTGGAGAAATTTCCCCTTCCCAGGATAGAGGAGATGTTGGCCAAAACCAGAGGGGTTCAGTGGTACTCCACCATCGACCTTACGTCAGCCTACCACCAGGTAGCACTGCACCCGGACAGCAAAAGCCTAACGTCGTTCATTACCCCGTTTGGATGCTACAGATTTTGTCGCATGCCGTTTGGGCTGGCCTCGGCGGCAGCCGTCTTTCAAAAAATGATGCACCACCTATTCAGAGGCTGTGAAGACGTCCAGTACTTCCAGGATGATATCCTGGTGATGGGAAGAGACAGAAGAGATCATGACCGAAAACTAGAGAAGGTACTGCAAACTTTGGAAGCCAAAGGTCTCACGGCAGAGTGGTCGAAGTGTCGGTTGGGCCTACAATCGGTGACATACTTAGGTCACGAAATAGGACAACAGGGGATCACGCCTAAGGCGGAGAACGTGAAGGCCATTGCAGAGGCACCGCCCCCCAAGAACAAGGAGGAAGTCAGGTCGTTCCTGGGAATGGCGGAGTACTATAGCAAATTTGTGATACACTTCGCCTCCAAAACCTACAACATGAGACTGCTGACCCGAGAAAGCACGGCGTTCCAGTGGACACCGGAAGCCCAAGCTGAGTTTGAAGTCCTCAAAAAGGAGATCTCAGGAGCCATACCGCTCAAAGGGTACGATCCACAAGGCACCACCGTGCTCATTACCGACGCCAGCGACAAGGGCCTAGGCGCAGTCCTCATGCAAGACCGAGGAAGAGGAGACATGGAGACAATCAGCTTCGCCTCCAGAGCGGTGACAGAGACCGAAAGCAAATACAGCGTCATCGAAAAAGAGATGCTAGCGGTAGTGTGGGCCACGACGAGGTTCCGGCAATTCTTATGGGGCACCCGATTCCTGCTTAAGACAGACCACAAGCCGTTAGTGAAGGTACTAACATCGTGTGGACATGCCAGCGCCACACCCAGGATATCGAAAATGTCCTTAAAACTGCTGGAATTCAGATATGATGTAGAATACATCCCAGGGAACAAGAATCGAGTGGCAGACTACCTGAGCCGAGCAGCAGCCATGGAGCCTGGGGAGGAAGATCCAGCAGATGGAGGGGAATTGGTGGCGCTCATAGAAGATCAAGAGAAGGTAATTAGCATGCAAGAATGGAGGGAGGCGTACGAGGAAGATCCCGACATCAAAGAAGTAAGGGTGCACATCATACAAGGTTGGCCAGAAAAGAGAAAAGTGAGGACAAACCTCAAACCATTTTATGAGGTGAAAGAAGAATTGTAAGTAGGAGACAAGGGCATCTTCATCTACCGGGGAGACAAGGTAGTTCCCCCAAGAAATCTCATCAACAAATTGCTGGATTTACTACACGAAGGCCATCTTGGAATAGGAAAGCTCAAGGCCCGAGCGAAGCAAAATTACTGGTGGCCAGGAATGGACGTAAGAGCAGAGAGGCATGTCAGAGAGTGTTCCCAATGCCAAGGGGCCGACAAAACGTTGAGACCACTACGTCCAGCTTTAGGAAAATTTGAAAATCCCTTAAATCCATGGGAAGAGTTGTCTATAGACATCCTAGGACCGGTGCTGGATGACCAGAGCACACAGAACTATGTATGCGTCATCATAGACCGTTATTCCAAGTGGCCAGAGATCAAAGTGAGTGAATCCATGGACACGGAGAACATTCTAGAGTTTCTGTCCGAAACGTTCACCCGAGAAGGAATTCCTAAGTCCATCCTAAGTGACAATGGACCTCAGTTCACGTCGGAAAAATGGAAACAATTCATGGAAAGGAATGGAATCTCCATGAAGCACACAGCCATCTACCATCCAGCGGGAAATGGTTTAGTCGAAAGATTTAACAGAGTAGTGATGGGAGCAATACAAGCGGCTATTTCTAACAACAAAGACTGGAAGAGAGCGTTGGAGAATATGGTATGGGCCTACAGAATAACCCCCACAGGTACGGGGTACAGCCCGTTTCAAATATTGAGAGGACGTGAGCCCTTCACGCATGACAACAGGGTCTGGAAGGAGAAGGTGGTAACCAGCGAGTGGTCTCCGGCCGTAGTAAGGGCCAATCTTGAAAGAGCACAAGCCATCTACACCAACAACTACAACAAACGCAGGAATGTGAAGGACACTCAATTGGAAAGAGGAGAGTGGGTAAGAGTAAGGCTAGCCACCTTACAAAGAAAAGGAGACAGCAAGTATAGCAAACCCTTGCAAGTCAAGGAAGTATATGATCGAGCGGCTCTGCTCAGCGATGGGAATGTGTGGTCGCAGGACCGCATGGCCAGGTGCAACAAGATAGTGAGGTGGGGACGACGGTCCTCAGAAGGTGCGGATATGGATGACGTGATCGGAGAAGAGGAGCCCAGTGGAAATGAGCAAGAAGATGGAGCAAGTGCAAGAGGAGAGCAAGAAGGTGAGGAAGGAAGCGAGACTCAGAGAGCAGAGATGGACGTGTTGGGTGGTAATACCAATGATGAAGGAGCAATGAGCGGAGGAGCAGAAGATACAGAAACGCAGGGGCAAGGTGCCCGAGAGAACATTGGCAAGGTGACCCGGAGAGGCAGACAAATTGTAAGGCCTGCCCGATTTCGAGACTTTGAGCTAGACTGCGAACTGTAAGTGACTGATCTTGGGTTTGGTAAAAGGGGGAGATATGTAGCGTTCTAGTTGTTACACGTCACGTTGACGTGACGCACGGCGGCCATGTTGGCGCCGGGTATGCGCGCGCATCATTAGCGCGCTTGACACTCACCGGAGCAGAGCGCCGGCCGGCGCTCCTCGGACGAGTTTATTTAAAATATAATAAACGTACACAGCACTGCAACCACTGCCTCCGAGTCATCTATTGAGCAACATTACACACGTCACTTTTTCCTCCTGTAATGTAACGTTTGCTTTTGTAATTTGTTCACTTGTAATGTTATCATGTATCAGTTCTGTTCCTATTGAAAAGCGCTCTGACACCTTCGCGTAAAGTCCGCGCTATATAAAAACGCATAAATAAATAAAAAAAATAAACTCGTAACGTGAGACTTGTTTAAATAGAACACGAGGGTAAAAGGAATCCGTCCAAACCTCCCATTCAGATTCCATTCAAATCACTCCTGATTCCATAACCAGTGTCTTTAAACACATGCTGTGTAATCTTCCCAATGATACATTTCAAATTGTTTCTCAATGGGCGAGTTTACACCTACTTATCAAGGAAAAAAAGCTGCTACGACCACGTTTAAGATGGCAGTTGTCCGAGATGAGCAGTCTAGTCTCGGACGCCATTACGGCCTTACGTTGATGACGTGTTTTGACGTTCTCTCGGAGATTCGCCCCCCCCAATGTGTTCGGCGGTTTTGCGCATGCGTGTTGCCGAGGCCCCTGTAGTTGCGGCCGCAGGAATAGCGCTTACGGTATACAGTGGAGCGCTTTTCACGTTTCTTCAGCTGCCGCCACCGGCGCCGCTATGATGATGATGAGTAACACCGGGCTCCCTCCAACCACCGTTATCCAGGTCACCAACCTGTCCGCTGCTGTCACCAGTGAGCAGATGCGCAACCTCTTCACCTTCCTGGGGGACATCGAAGAGCTGCGGCTCTATCCGCCAGAGTAAGTGCGGCCTTGAGGGTCAGGCAGCTAAGTGTGGTCTTGGGACCTCACTCCGATCTGCACATTCAAATTTAGGGGCCTAGACCCGCTCCCGATGATGATAGCTGGAAACTTGGGGTCATGTGACAGCTCCAAGTGTCTCTGGAGAGCGTGTCTGCCGTCTGGCCATTGTTGTACATGTGTTATTGAAAGCTGTACATTGGAGATCTGCATTGGTTCCAGTTTGAAGGAGTTCAAAAATGGGTAATGAGATGCGCCGACTTTTAAAGACCAACTTTCTTTTAGTGAAAAGTTCTTTTATTCCCCACTTATGTAGTGATGAACACGTGCTCATTTGCATTTTAGCTTTGGGAATCCACACGTGAAGTAACGCAGATAAGTCAGGTTTATTCACATTTTGGAGGTCGGTACCCAGTTTTTTGTTGATAATTACTAATGTAAATATTCGTCTTGTATAATGTAGTTGGTGCTGGAATTGGAAAAACTTTACTCTTGGGTCAAGGTGTGGCAATAAAAAGTGGGTGGAGTCACGAGAGGCGGAGTCATGAAAAGCAGTTCGTCAGTTGCAATTTAGAGTTCTATTTTTCTTAACTCTGCCACAGAGAAATTAACAACTAGGAGAAACGAGGCAATAATTCAGTTTTTGCTTAGTTGGTCGCAACTGCATCATAAAAAGAAAAAACAATCTTGTGGGGTTAAGTCACCTGCTGCAGAGAGCTTTGTGTGTCCTGTAAATCTCAGGGAATAATAATGGCGAGATAACTCTGGTGGTTAATGCACTTGATGGAGAGGTCTGTGTTTCGTCTGGTCACAGTCTTGGCTCATCATCCTCCTCAAACACTTTATTCGGAAGGTTTTCCATCAATAAATGTAACATATATAAAATATTATACATTTAATATTATTAAAACACAATTAATTGCTAACAAGAGGGTGATTACAAATAACAATAAATAATTAAAAGATAAAGTGCCAGGTGCCTTTGTAGCAATTTTGTAATGATCCTTCATATTTACGTAATTTATATGTCATCGTTTTAGTAACTAGGGGGATTTTCACACCACTTCAATATCGTGGAACGAAGTTAAAAATGGCATTATAATTCTTGAAAGGCAAAGTACCTCGTACACTTATAGCATGTTTTAGAAATGAGCTAAAATGTAGACCTGTTTCACATTCTGCCAATTGGATAATGGCTGTAACTTAGCTCCACACTGCCTAGTGCCTCGATTTTTGTTTTGTTTTAAAAAGCGGTATCAAACATAGTCCAGTATAAAATTCATAGAATTTACATGTCAATAAAAAGTGAGACATAGTTTGGGCTGTCTTATGGATAGAGGGAATAGCGGCAAGGTTGGTTTGATACCGAATCGGGAAACATAATAAATATTTCAGGGTATCGGCGTAAAACCTAAATAATAAAGAACGTTCCCATTTTCCGAATGGCTGTCCTAAATACACAGAAGCTGCAGTCAAGACACACTGGGAGAGGTAGGCTTGACTTATAAATTAGCATAGAGGGTTAATGTGTCTCCTGCAAAGGACATTGTGTAATGTGCAGATGATGTTTATTTTATGTAGAGTGGGTTAAGAGGGTTACTGTTTTTGACACTGGGATCCTTTTATTACATGCAGCTCATAAATTACAGTCCTAAGATAGTGTAGTGAGCTATAAATGGGCATTGAGGACCTGCTTGCAAACTGCAAGGCATGGGTTTAGAACCTTATTGTTTCTTCACAATCTGTTATGATAATGCTGCTAAAAAGTGTTTATTTGGGTAGTACTTAAGTCTTATTAGTACAGACAAGCCCAACCACTACGTAATGTTTTAATCCTGACTCGGTTTTTCTCACAGGCACGCACACTTAACATATAATCCCTATCTGTAAATAAGATGTGCGACTAGAAAAGTCGATGTACAATGCGTGCATGTGAATTAAATACAAAAAAGTTAGTGCTGTTTAAAGTTATTCGTCTAAATACTCATACTAACCAATACATCTGCCTTTTTCACAGTACATGCATATCTCTTAGATACAGGGATTAAATCCATTCAAAAATTTGTTTCCAAATTGTAGTTTCTCTTAAGTACTTGTGAAGTGATGCCAAGCTTGCAGTCCTTTGTTTTTGGACCCACCTGGAATCTAAAATAAGAAAGGCCCCTTGCACGCTGTTGCGCCAAACAGATAGGGACAACGTGTCCTGGTTTTGGCGAATTACTTAGTGAAATATATTGAGTTTGTCCCTGAGGCCAGATGGATCTGCGATCCTGCTCAATAATCGCTTCCAGATCCCACTTAATTCTAGCACTGTGTGCCACCTTCAGTTGTTTCATGGTGTCACTCACATGGGTATCTACGACTGCCCATCCAAACAGCTTAAAGTTTTGCTATGGAGGTGGTTTACGATGAGTGTATTTTTGTGTGACTGCTGTGTATTTATAGTTAGGACCTAGTTCCCCCCCATCCCCCACCAAAAAAAGTTCATCCACCTCCACTCTTTCCTTAAAAGTTTCAGGGAGACCTGTCAAGCAGGGGCCGAGAAAAAAGGAGGGTCCTAAAACCCAATTTCTTTAGGGACATTTGAACAGTTCTACAGCCCAAACGGCTATATGGAATTACATTAAATTTGGCAGGAAGCTGGATCTGTCCCCAGAAAACGTTTATTTTTGTGATTTGGTGTAATCCTCTCAGTAGTTTTTGAGAAGTGAAGGTTCAGTTTTATGTATATCTGGATGGTTGGGTTTGTGGGAGTCCCCAGTGCATGCAACTTCAAATAATACAGCAATCTGATTGACCTCTTTTCCAGTCGTCTGTCTACCTCCTGCAAGCCTCTTGGGTGCTTGCGCTGTAATTTGCTGGCTCCCATGATGTGCCTGCCATTTCAGCAGGGGAGGCTGCCCAAGGGGGTGTTGGGCACAGGGCCTGTCCACAGGAAAGCTTTATCTGAGGCTTAAGATGTATGTTCGTTGAGAGAGCCATCGAGCAAGGAATGTATTTGTCCTGATGTTGTGCATGTCGATATAGAAACCGTTAAAAAAATAACTCCTGGAGAACATGTCACTTTTTAGGTCTCGCCTGTCGATGCGCATGCGCATTGAGCAAGCGAGACTATAGGGGCTCATCGACTCTTTTCTAGCTTGCAAGGAATCGTGGCGATTCCTTGCAGTGCCCGTGACTTTTAAGGTCAATGCGCATGCGCATTAAGCTTATGCGCATGCGCATTGACCTTAAAAGTCACGGGCGCGTGCATGTCCGTCTTTGTTTACCCGCTCCTCCCCTCTCCGCCCCCGTTCCGCCCCCTCCCCGCCGTGTCGCATTTCTCCTCCCCCCTCCCCTCTCTTCCCTCCGGCTTCTTTTTTTTTGTTTATTTTACTCGCACCTCTCCCCTCTCCGCCCCCGTTCCGCCCCCTCCCCTTCCCGCCGTGTCGCATTTCTCCTCCCCTCTCTTCCCTCCGGCTTCTTCTTTTTTTTTTGTTTAGTTTACCCGCCGTGTGACACAGATCCAGCATATACCCTTTCTAAAATACTAACCAGCTACCCCGTTCACTTGTTGTCCTAGGATCGAAGTACATCTCTGGTCTTTTTGCATGTCCCCTACATACATGCACAGGCCGCATGCTAAATCCTGAACTCACCAGCTATCAGCCTCCTCACCACGTCTTCTCTACTATGCTCCTTACGCCAAGGGAGCATCTTCACTACATGATGTCCTTCACAAGCATCCACACGTTGCAGCAACACTTTTCAGCTCTCCGCCCCCGTTCCGCCCCCTCCCCTTCCCGCCGTGTCGCATTTCTCCTCCCCCCTCCCCTCTCTTCCCTCCGGCTTCTTTTTTTTTGTTTATTTTACTCGCACCTCTCCCCGTTCCGCCCCCTCCCCTTCCCGCCGTACATTTAAATATCATTGGGAACACGATAAGCAAAGGCGGCTTAGAGGTAAAAGTGATATTAACATCAGTTACGTTGCTCTGGGACGTGAGTTTTAAAGGCGGCTTGGAAATAAAGGTTAATGCTCACTGTGCGTTCTCGCTGCAATTAAGGTGCGAGTGGAGTTAAACTAACTCATTTGTTTAAAATACATTAACACAGCGGAGCTCGCAGAGACACTTGCTTAGGAGAGGGTGCTCAAGGACATAGATGTTAAAGGCGGCTTAGAACTAGAGTTTAATGCTGACTCGCCATATATATAAAGGTAACCTGTTTCATTAGGTTACATTTAAATATCTTTGGGAACATGATGAGCAAAGGCGGCTTAAAGCTAAGAGTGGATATTAGCATAAATTAAGCTGCCGAAAGACGTGAGCGTTGAAGGCGGCTTGAAAATAAAAGTTAGTGCTCGCTGTGCGTATTCGCTGCAATTAAGATGCCGTGCGTGGTACTTGGGAAGGCTGCCCATCTATGCACTATCACTGGGTTATTGAAGCTGTTCCTTCTGCAACCGCAAGCACATGCTATCTCGATACACAGTTGTATTTGCGTGCTCACCCCCCCACGCCCTCTTCACTGCTTGAACCGTCCTCCCAACCCCTCTCTCATAGGGATGAGGGATAAAAAGCCTCAACACACACTTGCGCTGTTCTGTACAAAATATAATTATCCCAACAACCCCTCACCCTCAATCCCTCACCCTCAACCCCTCACCCACCCTCAACCCATCACCCTCAATCCCTCACCCACACTCACCCACACTCACCCACACTCACCCTCACTCACCCTCACTCACCCTCACTCACCTTCACCCTCACTCACCTTCAACCCCTCACCCTCACTCACCCCCAACCCCTCAACCCCTCACCCTCATTCACCCTCACCCTCAACCCCTCACCCTCACTCACCCTCAACGCCTCACCCTCAATCACCCTCAACCCCTCACCCTCACCCACCTTCACTCACCCTCACTCACCCTCACTCACACTCACCCTCACCCACCCTCAACCCCTCATCCTCACTCACCCTCAACCCCTCACCCTCACTCACCCTCAACCCCTCACCCTCACTCACCACCCCTCACCCTCAACCCCTCACCCTCAACCCCTCACCCTCACTCACCCTCACTCACCCTCACCCACC
Organism: Lissotriton vulgaris; assembly: GCF_964263255.1. Classification (NCBI taxonomy): domain Eukaryota; kingdom Metazoa; phylum Chordata; class Amphibia; order Caudata; family Salamandridae; genus Lissotriton; species Lissotriton vulgaris. The sequence goes on along the minus strand of NW_028254413.1, from coordinate 243,028 downwards.
CTCAACCCCTCACCCACCCTCAACCCCTCACCCTCAATCCCTCACCCACACTCACCCACACTCACCCACACTCACCCTCACTCACCTTCACCCTCACTCACCTTCAACCCCTCACCCTCACTCACCCCCAACCCCTCAACCCCTCACCCTCATTCACCCTCACCCTCACTCACTCTCAACCCCTCACCCACCCTCAACCCCTCACCCTCAACCCCTCACCCTCAACCCCTCACCCTCAATCCCTCACCCTCAATCCCTCACCCTCAATCCCTCACCCTCACCCACACTCACCCACACTCACCCACACTCACCCACACTCACCCACACTCACCCACACTCACCCACACTCACCCACACACCCTCACTCACACTCACTCACCCACCCTCACCCACCCTCACTCACCCTCACCCTCATGCTAAAGATTTACAAAAAAAACAATTAACAATTCTAAAAGCACTAACTCTAATGCTGCGAGACCTATTGCATTTCTAATGCTTGTTTCCTGTCCCATGTGTGTATAGTTAAAATTGAAAAGGGCGATAATTCAACCCTTTAATAGGTCGATATGTTTCAGCCCTTACTTAAGGCTTCAGAAAGATGTGGAGGCGTGCTTTCTTCATGACCATGTGAAAATATTCTCTGTATGTGAGGTTCCTCAGTGGGTGTGAATGTATGGAAATTGATCCTAATAGCAGTATTCCTTTGGCAGTAGGCCATGAACAGTTGACTAACAAACTGCATTGTCTTTAGCCAGAAGTAAAAGCTCAATTTTGATGCGATGTAATCTTCTGAAAGTTGCAATTTATTTACTGCTGAACCGTCTCTAGACAATTGTGCAGGTACTTTGCACAATAATGGCTTGTTGATCCAGCCTAATCGTAATCTGTTTATCCTCAGTGCGAAAGAGATTTTCAGCTGATTATGCATGAGGTAGTTGGTCGACCTACAGTTAACTAGCTTAGGTGACAACAAAGAGTTGTGGTGGATGCTTACATTTATGGATGAGCTGGAAGAACAAAAAGTAGCTTGCCTTAAAGGTTGAGAGCTACCAGCTAGGAGTGACCACAAATGTTTCCTTGACTCCCAAGCTTTAAGTTTAGTCCTCAACACTTTGTGGTCTTTAAAAGCAGTTCAAAGGTCTAATATTCCCACTGAGTCATCTCGTCCAGAATTAATTTAATGTTGTCCGTCAGTGTTACCGGGATTGTTTCTGTGCCTCTATTAAGGCAGAAGCCCATATGCAAACTGTCTAATAATTTGCGGTCTGCTAGATATTCAGAGAGTTGTTTGGCAACTAGATTTTCTAGTATTTCCCAAGCGTTGGTGGCATGATATTGGCCAATAGTTTTTCTTGTCTGCAGCATCCAAGTTGGCTTTCTTCTTTTTTATTTTTATTTAAAAAAATAGTATTATTAAGTAAAGGGACTCTGCCCTTTTTATGGTTTTATATTTTTCCTTGCATAGTATTGAATCTACTTCTCTGCAGAAAAATCTTTAAAGATCTAACCAATTTACTTGTGTTTATTCAAAAGTATTTCCTTCATATACATATTTCACATGAACCAAAATTCTGTCTCAATATGCCTAAAAGTGATTTCATACTATTTCTCCTATGTCTTCAGACTCTGCCTAAAAGTAACCAGTGTCAGTAGGCCATGGCATTGATTAGTGGTGTATTGAAAAACATGACTTTTGTATATTCAACACTTGCAAATTTTTGAGGATAAGCATTGACAAAATCATAGCGTCTTTTTTTCTTTTTCTTGAAGGAATTGATTCTACCAAAACAAGCCTTTCTAAAACATCCTGCTGACTCCTCCCCCTTCACCTCCCTTTTACTCTTGTCCCCATCTACCTCCTTTGTACTCATCCCAAGCCTACTGCTGAGTGTCAAAAGAAAAAAAAATCAAAGTCTTTTCCTTCTACCCCTCCACTATCCCTTTTCAGTCCAAATAACAGACTAATAGGTCCACCACTCATATTAATCTCATATTTCACTATACTAATCCTTTATGGGTTCCGGAGTAGCTTGCTACTCGCCAAAAAAGCACATCTGGTGTGGCTCGCTCTTTCTGGTCCAGTCGGGGAATGAATTTCGAGTGATACATGTGCTACTCGCCCAAAAAGCACTTCAACCCCTCATCAGGGGTCACAAGCGCTATATAAATGCAATCCGGTTTACCTTTTCTACCCCTTCACCTAATAACTGACTCACATATCCACCACTCAAATTACTTTCATATTTTCACTATACTAATTCACCACTAATTCTTTATGGGTTCCGGAGTAGCGTGCTACTCGCTTAAAAAGCACTTCAACGCCTCATATGGGGTAGTAAGCGCCATGTAAATTCAATTACAAAACAATACATAGATTCCCACATCTATTGTGATCAATTACTTCCAGGTGAAAAATCCTCTCAAATGTTCCTTAATAATGTGAATAACACAGCGTGTTCCTGAATTGAATGAGAACGAAGATGGAAACGTTTGCTCTCTTTCTCATCAAAGTATTGAAATGAAAAAATCTCCTTCACATGATAGGTTTTGATATCGACACGACCACTGGTTTAAATAACAGTAATCATTAATTTCTTCTTGCCTGCAATAACCCTTTTGAAGCAGAGGGATCTGGTGTGACTCGCTCTTTCTGGTCCAGTGGGGGAATGAATTTCGAGTGATACATATGCTGCAACAGTAAAAATAAATGCAGACCTATTGCGTGTTTTGTAGAGCAACTGTACTAATTTTAGTAACATTTATTAATACAATGGTCAGATTACAGTTAATTATCAGAGTGGAGCAGGAGTGGCATGAGAAACCACTGTTTTTCAGATTTCATATTAGCTACTTGACACACGGAATCAACTATCCTGATAATTGCAGGGGCTCTTAAGCATGCTTGTAACTTAATGCACAAATGTAACCTGTGCATCCTGGCTTTGGTTAAATCTTTTAATTAAAAAAACAAAAAACAGATAAACATCTATAATGCATGTAATTAACAATAAATCCATATACACAGAGGATAATATTGCATTTGGTACCATTCTGTGAGTCATGGCCCCTATCCACACTTACATATGGTAATAAATGGCATAATACACCCCCCATCTTTAAACATTCAAAAAGTAGCTTGCATATAAAGACACATTGTCCTTGTCCATGAAAGGCATTTTTCGGTTTGAAGGCAGGCTCAAACATCATTGTTACTACAAAGAAAATGAACATATGTGTAGACATAACATTTAATATGCATTTTTTTGCCTTTTGTTTCAAGAATATTTAACTTGTTTAAAATGTATGCGTTGCAGTCGGTGATGTTGGTCATGGCATTCTGGAAGTTGACTCTGGTGTTGGCAGTGTCTTCTATGAGCAATCTTCCAGGTATTGGGGAAGGTGGCTGTGGTGATGGATGAGTTGATGATGTTGGTGAGGGCACTGCTGATTTCCTTATGTCCCAAGTTGAAGGCTTGATGGGGCAGGGGTCTGTTGGTGCTCTGGAGTGGATGGAGATCATGATTGCTGTCGTGATTGGCATGGTGAACGGTGCCCATTCAATGTGGTGGCTGTGGGAGTAGTCAGTGTGTGTCAGAAGGTGGTTGTTGGTGGTTGGCTGCGGGTTGAATTTGCTGTAGATGTCTGCTATGTTGTTGGGGAAATACTCTGCCAGAGAGTCGCAGAGGGATTTGGAAGGGCGAATCGCGTCTCAGTGGCTGACGGGCAGGAGAATTCTCAGACGATGCTGAAGAGTTCTTTTGTGTGATTGGTGCTGGCTTCAATGCAGGTGGTTAAGGCGTCCTTTTGGGCTTCCTTGAGGCAGTGGTGATATTTGCTGAGGGCAGATTTGAAGGTGGTGAGGTCTGAGGGGTTTATGCTGCAGTGCCACTGTCTCTCCAGTCGCTTACACTTAGGGTTGAAGACACGGGGTTGAACTAGTGGGCTTGTTTGGAGGGATTTCTGGTGCTGGTCGTTTTCACGGGTGCGATGGTTTCAGCGCGGCTGGAGTTCCAGTTTTAGAAGTTTTGGTCGGCTAGCTCCAGGTGGCTGATGCGGGGTCTGGTGATGGTGAGGGCGGCAGCAGTCCATTGGGTGTTGGTGATTTTGCTCTATTTGCAGTGAGCATGTGTGGAGGTATGTCGTGGTTAGCCTGCGATGGAGAAGTGGAGGATGCTGTGGTGTGTCCAGGTGAGTTTGGTATTGTGGCTGAATACAATTCTGTTGCTGGCTGTGAAGATTGGGTCCAAGTTGTGTCCTGCACCGTGTGTGGGACTGATGATAAGTTGCACGAGTCCAATGTTACTCATGCTTTTTAGGTCTCGCCTGAGCCAGCGCGTATGCGCTGTGCGGCTTTTAGTAAGGGCTTTAAAACTCTGAACACACGCCCCTGTGTGTGTGTTTTGTTTTTTCACCTGCTATTGGCCATTGGATGCGTCTTTGTAAGAAAGACAGCACACAGTTGGCACAAGGCAGTGCATGTCCCGCCTTCTCTTTCATCTGGCCTAGGGTGCTTGGGAGGGAGCAGCAGCCCCATCTGTTTCCAATTATCGCACCTGTGTTTCGCGATCGCGTTAATTGGAAACAGATGGCTGTCAGCGCTGGTCGCGCTTGTTTTCCTATTCTCCCATTCAATATCACTTCCCGCCACGCTTCGATTTCACTCCTTCCTCTCACTGAAAGACTCTCAGGTTGTCCTCTCCAGGTTCTGATCTCTTGCTCTTCCCCCTCCACCGCTTCATCCTCTCTCGTGTTGCCCCTCCCCTTCAGCGTAAACATGGCACCCGCACAGCGCGAGACAGGATGCGTCCATTGTGTGATCAGAGCTTGTGATAGAAACAGCCAAGAGGCAGCCCTGGAAATAAGAGGGTAGACGCTGGGGGCTGTACTGGCACTTCTCGGCGTGTTTGAATGTTGAGGCGCTGCCAGTCATCTTCAGTGCAATGCTGCGCATGGTGTCCGTGGCGCTCGCGACCGCGTCTCTCGGGCGTGACCCGGTGTCTCCGTCACCCTCAGACGCACGCCCAGCATGGCTCACCTCTTAAAAGGGTCCACCTGGTACCTGCTCCAGTGTATGTCGTTCTGCTTCCTGCTGCCGTTGTGTCCAGCCGTCTGTGCCCCCGCATGAACTACTGCTACGGGTCACATCATTCGTCGGGGGACCCGAGGCTTTCTTTCTCAAAGGGAAGGGGTCTCTGTAACCCTGGGAAAATTTCATCCGGGTGCGAGCTCCGTGCCACGGGGTCAACCTGTCCTCTTGTTTGATAGAGGAGGGGAGATAGGCCTTGCACCCAGTCCTCCGTTATTGTTTTGCGCCCGAGGAGATATGCTCCAGCGGGCTTGGTGCTATATGTAGTGAATGCTGTACGGAGGGTAGTGATTAGTCTCTCTTCTCTATGTAAGCTACCACTGTCTTCTTTGCATGCCTTCTGGGATCGTTCTTGTTATCTATTTCGCACGGTTGCTCCGTTTGAAAGGTGTTGCCATGCACATGGCACCTTTCCTGTGCCCAGTCTCGATTCATATGTAACTCCTGCTTTGTTTCAAGTCCTTCAGAATGCCCTCCCGCCCCATGTCCCTTTGCATGCATGCTTCATTGTCTTATTGCACATGAGTGCTTGACGTTATCACCAAATAAAACATAATTTTCAAATCACTGTTTCCGCCGTGTTGTTCCTCATCTATACTGAAAGTATAGCAATTGGAATAAAAGGCAGCTGAAGCTACTATTTTATGGTGGTCGTTTAGTATGGAAAAGAATTCTGGGCAGTGACTGTAAACATTCATGACTCAGTTTCAGGGGAAAATAAGTTTTACGGCCAATTTGCGGAAGTCGAGCAGTATATTGCAAAAAAGACGGATGACGCAAATACGGGTCAAAGTAGATTTATGTTTTTGGTTTGTATAGTACACAGTTCTGAGTAGATGTTCACATTTAAACGGGCTTACTTAAAGATTAAAAAAAAAATAGCAAATGTATGTATATATCACTTAGCCTGCTTTCCCTTCGTATATGGAAGACATAAACCTGGACAACACCTTATTGGTTTTACTGGGGCTGAGGCCTAGATGGTTTCCTCTTACCATGGTAAACTGCCAGAGTGAACACTCGCCAAGTAGACTTCAACAGGGAAATTATCATGCACCCCTCCAATTTGAAATACCTAGTAAAGCCAGGTAACCAACCAACAGAAGAAGGTGCATCAGGAGACACATCAACAGTTGAATGCCACTAGATAATAGCCAGCTGGGATATACACACCAGGACATCCCCTATCTTGGAGTTTAATGTAGGTAAACCACCAATGGGAAAATGCATACCATTGAAATTACGATGCAGTAGTAGTGTTTGTTAAATTACACAGCAAAAAGGCACAATTTTGTTGCAGTATTATGCACCTGTCCCGTTGTTTTATCAATGATTATTGCTGCATGTGCAAATGTTTCACTTAATACCAGTTGAATTCAGTTTGTAGAGTTATATAACGCAGCTCATCACCCGTGGGGGTATCCAGGCGCTGTCCATGGGTACCGCGGCATTAGATGATTTGCCCAGAAGCACAGGATGTTGCTCTTCCAACTCTTTAATCTTGCTTATTTAAAACTGACCCTAAAATCTTTTGACTTTTTCTTAGCAAAAATCAATTCAGCTTAATTGCTTCAGCGCCTAATAAGCTCATCGTTTTCCCCAGCCAAGCCATCACTCATTCACCAACAGCAAATCAATTCGAAGTCATTTACTACCTTCATGAAATTTCCCATCCTCTTACTTCCTCGTTCACTGTAATCTGCTTTTTCAACCTGTCTACGAAATTGAGCATTGTTTTAGCTGGTGTTAGATCTGATGTAGACATTTTTCTTTATTATAGCTTTTCAACATGCCTCACAGCAGCCACGCGATAGTGTTTGCGTTGATTTAGAAGTTGAGGTGTTCCAATGATTGATGAGATGTCGTACTTGGTGGTGGTGCATTGGAGGGTCTCCCTGTGGATGATGGTGATGCCTCCTCAGTGTTTGTTGGCCCAGTCTCTGTATCATCTTGTAGCCGTGGGGGTTTGAGGTGGTGATGTCTGGTACAGAGGATGGTATGGACCATGTCTCGGTGATGAACATTGCATCAGGCTGGAGGTGGTGATGGTGTCCTAGTTTTTGGTGATGTGCTTGCATAGGGATCGGGCATTCAGCAGCATGTACTGGAGTTGTTTAGGCGAGTTAGAAGTCTGTTGTATATGCACGGCGAGAGTTTTGGTTTTGCAAGTGAACCGGCAGCGATGGCAGGCTAAGGGTCCTTCTTTACCTCTTGGGGATGCCATTTTGTAGCTTATCAGTTTAGAGAACACTTATATTTAAACACCTATTTTCATGTAAAACTACCCATTGCATCTTATGCTTTTAAAAGTTTTGTTACATTCAGTGTTCAGGTTAGGAAAATATATTTGTGTATTTTAGTAAGAAGAAAGTGCATCCTCAGTGGCAATAAATTATCAATTATGATAATTATAATCTCTCTAAATCCCTGTACTTTCTGATTTTCATAAGGCAATGTCCAACAACGTACACTTTGTGGTACATATGATCTGGTTATAGGATATCCACGGCTAATGCCTTGACTTTTACCTGCCCAAGAATGGTTGAAATTTATTGCCAGCTTAGAAACATTTGGAAATGCATTTTTATTGACAAAATTAAATATTTGAGACTGAAAGTTAACATACCTATTGACAAAATATTGTCCTTGAAAAGGTGAAGGCAAGGTGTGATACAAAATGCCCCCTAGTCTTTGGCCACTGGTGCATTATTTTTTCAAGGTTCATAGTGGTAAACTTAGTAGTGGCCTGGATCTCTTAGACAAGATGACTAAACACAGGTGTTTCAGCCCACATGGAAAGTGTCACTGTTGAGTTGGTGTGGGGAAATTTATTCTGACAGTTGGCTCTTACTCACTGATGTCTGTCTGACATTGTTCTGATATTTTAATTGAAAACGGCAATGCGTGAGGATAACACGTCTGCCAAATTCTACCAGCAAAGGTTAAATGTTGTGCGATTATTTTGGTACATTTCCCAATACCCTTTAACCTTCATATGAACCTGAGCTCTAAAGAAAATTCATTAACACAAGGAACTATCATTTGCCATATTTAAACGTCATTTGAAGAAATCTGTGTGGAAAGCTCCAGTAATTTCATTCCATCAGTCATCACAAACGTAATTCCACTGAAAAAGTATTTATTAATGACGCCAATCCATAAACAAGCATTGAAAAAGCAATAGGTCTCGCCTTTGATTAAGTTAAAGCCATTTGCTTTGCTATACAATACTATTATCAAAGCAAATGGCTTTAACTTATTCGAAGGCGTGACCTATTGCATTTTCAATGCTTTTTTTAGGTCTCGCCTGTCGATGCGCATGCGCATCGAGCAAGCGAGACTATTGCGAGTTATCCACACTTTATCCACACTGCAAGGAATCGTGGCGATTCCTTGCAGTGCCCGTGACTTTTAAGGTCAATGCGCATGCGCATTGAGCTTATGCGCATGCGCATTGACCTTAAAAGCGCGTGCGCGTGCACGTCCGTCTCCTAACAACACACACACACCCTCTCCCCCGCTCCGCCCCCTCCCGCCGTGTCGCATTTCTCTTTCTCCTCCCCCTCCCCTCTCTTCCTTCCGTCTAACGCCGTGTCGCACCTCTCCCCTCTCCGCCCCCTCCCCGCTCCGCCCCCTCCCCTTCCCTCCGTGTCGCATTTCTCCTCCCCCCTCCCCTCTCTTCCGTCCGGCCGTCTAGTATTTTGATTCCCTAATCTTTCAACTTAATTCTTAAATTTTTTCCTTTATTTAACTCTACTTCTTTGATACTTTCCGCTTTCTAAAAATACCCGTAACTGTTCCCCGATCGGCAACTGTCACCGTAACTGACCCGATCTGAGAGACGTTGCCTAGATACTTCTGTTTACGGCAAAGCGTCCTTAGCCGTACACTAAACAAGCCCAATTTCCTGTAAAGAGACAGGTAGCTTCCTCAACGTAAGCCTAACACGCTCTATTTCCCTTTGATAAAGGACTAACACCTCAGCTCACATCTCCGTCACAGAAATTTCCCGAACCTCAGCGCGCACCGCTTTGAAAAATCATCAATCCAATACACGGTTAGACAGTCTTGATTACGTTATTTTCTAAACACTTTGAAATTGCGATTTTATACTAAGCTAACACCTGAAAACAAATCTATTTTAATCTTCTTTAGAATCTCAGCATTAACATTAAAAAATGTACTCGTAAATTGGGTAAACCCCTTAAAAATAGAAATTATTACAAACCTATTTAATCTCTGAATATACTTACCAAGTCCACTCTTTAAAATTATTAGATAACAATAAAAAAAGAGACAAACCTTACAAAACAGTTAACTAACAGCTTTATAACAAATATCAATGTACCCTCACCCTCAACCCCTCACTCACCCTCACTCACCCTCACTCACCCTCACCCTCACTCACCCTCAACCCCTCACCCTCACCCACCCTCAACCCCTCACCCACCCTCAACCCCTCACCCTCACTCACCCTCAACCCCTCACTCACCCTCACTCACCCTCAACCCCTCACTCACCCTCACTTACCCTCAACCCCTCACTCACCCTCACTCACCCTCAACCCCTCACTCACCCTCAACCCCTCACTCACTCACCCTCACCCCCTCACTCACCCTCACTCACCATCAACCCCTCACCCTCACTCACCATCAACCCCTCACCCTCACCCACCCTCAACCCCTCACCCACCCTCAACCCCTCACCCTCACTCACCCTCAACCCCTCACTCACCCTCACTCACCCTCAACCCCTCACTCACCCTCACTCACCCTCAACCCCTCACTCACCCTCAACCCCTCACTCACCCTCACCCTCAACCCCTCAGCCTCACCCTCACTCACCCTCAACCCCTCAGCCTCACCCTCACTCACCCTCACCCTCAACCCCTCAGCCTCACCCTCACTCACCCTCAACCCCTCACCCTCACTCACCCTCACTCACCCTCAACCTCATGCTAAAGATTTACAAAAAAACCCATAAACAATTCTAAAAGCACTAACTCTAATGCTGCGAGACCTATTGCATTTCTAATGCTTGTTTTGTTAGGCACGGGGAGATTAAGAGATTTGCCCAGAATCACAGAATGTTGAGCGTCCATGCTGAGACTCGAACCCAGGTCCCCGGCTCCGAGGTCGACCGCCCTAGCCATTAGGCCACACCACTCACTGTCCTATGCTGAATATAAAAAACAAGCATTTGCAATGCAATAGGTCTCACAACTGCGAGTTTTGGAGCTATTGGTATTGTAAATGGTATTGTAAATGGCAATGCCTTTTGTTTACGTGTTAGTTTTTACAACATCAATAAAAGGCATTGTCATTTACAATGCCAATACGTTAAACTTTTGAAAATGCGAGACCTATTGCATTGCAAATGCTTGTTTGTTATGGCTAGGGATGGGGGGGATAGGCCAAAGGAGTGTGGAGGTAGGGGGTGGGGAATAGTACCTGAATTACAACGGGAGCAGAAGAAGGACTCTATTTAGAATTAATCACTCTGTGCTTGGTCTGTGCACCACACAGATGAATGGAAGTGACACCTGGCCAATTAGGAAGTAGCTAAAAAGAGTAGCAATCAAGCCAACCGAATGGTAATCAATGGGTAGACTCTAAGACCTTTACTGCAAATAATACCCATTGCAGCAATAGCGTATGCGCATGACCTAAAAGTGAGCATCCGGTGATAAGTTTTAATCGGGCACCCTGCTCCAAAAATTAAACAAAAATGGAAAACTGCACATTAATACAGAACAAAGGAAAACAAATAGCCTGATTTCAGGAAACCGGTGTAACATAGGCCTTCTATCAAAAATGGAAAGACACTTGCAGTAGAAAGGGGATGGCAGCCACTAGCTGGTGGTTGTCAGGGAAAGAAATTTGTTGGGCACCATAAGAACGCACACGGGGAATCTTGACGCCCTGCCGTACTCAGCGGGATGGCAGGGTAGCATTCCATGAATCAGTGGGAATTCACGGAAGGGGCTGGTCTCCTCTTCACGGATGGTTCCGGCTGCTGAAAGTTCAGGGATTGGGGTCACATTGATAGTGCTGTTGGTCTGCGATTTGAATGCCATCTTCCTGAGCAGTGCACATACGTGTGGATCAATGTTTTAAGTCCTGCACATGCAGAAACCTAGGCAACGCTATGCATGCCCACAAATTGAAAACAATATAAAATGTGCTCCCTTCCTAGCTCCTTTCTTTTATTGTGTGTTTCCTTTGAGGCCAGCTTAGTTTGCTCGTATTTTAGTTTGCCTGCACATTTAGGGAGCTTTGCCTGACACACACGTTACGCTTGGCACGTTTATTTTTGTCAAACTGTGGATATTACCTGCACCCTACGTGTTCAGTATAATGAAGATAATCTGTGATTCAACTGTCTGTTGTGTGCTACCTTGAAACCTGACCCGCTCCTGTCAGGAAAACATTATCCACAAATTGATGTGCACAAACTGTCACATGCGTCAAGATGCACCACTGCTCATCCCCATAAGGTGCAATCATTGAATAACTTATTTTAAGTGATTTTTTTTTTATACAGCTTTTTTCAATATAACTGATTTCAAAGTACATCAACAAATTATCCGCAATAATAACAATAACACAAAAGGTTCATTTGACACATTTCTCGTGTACCATGAAATGTAAATGTGATAATTTTCTCTTGACTTTCTAATATTCGTGAATTCAACATGAAGTTTCCAATGGCATGTTCGCAATGCATTTTGGGAATCCCTTCGTTAAGGGAAACTCTACAAATAACAAATAATCCATGTATTTAACCATACTATAACAACAAAAAGTTCAAGAACTTCCTAAGCTATTTCATCATCGTCAAGTTGACACCATTAGTTCACGCTATTGCTCAAGAGCACTTGCGTACACCATAAAAATGTGTTGTGTTGCCCCATCATAGAAATATTCCCAAGTGAGTGCTCCACGTATCCCACAAAACATGGAGGTCTTTATTTTCATGCAACATTTTTCCATGTGTCACCGCTTCACATCTAAACACCCATGTGCTGAAAACATGACGCTTTAAGCAGAACACCTTAAACAAATTAAAACCTACCCGGTAATCACATGAACCAACAATATTGGTATTATAAGTTTCCCTGCAAAGCAAAAAAAGGTATAATTCAGTACCAGCCCTATAACTAGCGGGCTTTCTGTGAACGAAAGCTGAAAAACACTTATGCAAACAGCAGTCGATACAAGCGCGCTGCCAGTCAATCAAAAGCACTGTGTGCCGCCGTATTCTAAATAAAGTGGCATGAGTCACGCGTTAATAATGAAAAACGAACAAACATGACTCTCCAACTTACTTTTACGATAAACTGCTACTGCGTGTCATGCTTTCACATCCTAATTGTTCAAACGATCTGCCCGACTGTGATCTTGTTTAAATGAAGTGTGCACGCTTCTGAACAACATGACGCAGTGCTCAATAGACAAGGAAAACACTCTGTCGCATTAAAAATAAGCATTGGCCGCGCAGCAGTAAAGCTGCACGGCCGTGAAAGGATCATCTACATTTAAAAACAAGTTCCCGCCGGGCCGCCGCGCTGCCTGCGACGACCCGGAAGCGGTTGGGCAGCTGGCCAATCGCAGCGCGGCCCCAACCGGAAGTCCCGCCCCCATCGCGGCGCGAGAGAGAAGCCACTGTCCGAGGAGCCCCGAAGGCTCCTGATCGAGTCCCGGTCCCGAGATGGGGGACCGGGTGAAGAGCGGCCGGGCGCATGAAGAAGGCGGGGCTCTCATGTGGTGAGAGTGCCCTGCAAAGCGCAACCGCCGCCCGAGAGGCACGCCGAGCACCGCCAGAACAGGTGAGTGTGTTGCGGAGGAGGAGGGGTGAGTGGGGGTGGGGTGTGCGCGTGTGTCTGTTGTAGTGTGTCTGTGCGTGCGTGTGTCTGTCTGCGCGTGTGTCTGTTAAAGGGGGGGGTGCGTGTGTGTGTATGCAGTGTGTGTATGTGCGCATGCGTGCGGGAGCCTTTGTGTGAATGGGAATATCAGGCAGGGCGACGCGACGTCCGCGCTCACGAGCTGCAATCTCCAGGAGGACAGGCTCGTCACAGTCTGCAGTCCACATTCCCCGGAAAGTGACAACATTAGTTGTCTCCCTAGACAGCAAAGCTTCGCTTTGCTTTTCGTCTAGCGAGACCTAAAAATGATTGCAGTTTAAAAGTATCTTCACTCTAGTTCAAGCAATCAATGATTTCCCACACTGAAACATATTTCTTTCGCTTTGGGTGGCACATACATATCTAAATACTTGCGTCGCAACCACCTCCCAGGATGCGACATTTTTCTACAGATATGAAATATGTCACTCGAAAATGCGCCACAATGAAATTCACACCTTTCTCACAAAAAAGATAAATTTCTCATTGAAAGAAGAGCAACGAGTAGATTTACATAAAGCATAAATCAATATAAACTTTAGAGCACTGTCACAACTCTTAGTGTGTTAAGGAAGACCGCCTTCTATGGAGCATTTGGCATTGTGTAGAGGAGTCACCGCATGTATCTACGTTAAAATACATGACGGGACGGCTCATCCAAATTCCTGATTAGTGAAAGATTCCTTTCACAAAACAAACTAACTGTAATATAGCACTATAGAATGTTAATCAAAACAGCCACGAGGACACGTTCTATGACATTCTATCAAAGTGAAAAAACGGGCTCGAGATCAACACTTTGTGGTACTTACTGCAGGGCAGGGAACAGTCAAATGAGGGAGGAGGAGGGCACATGGTGCAATTCAATGACCTCTCTTCATTCAGGCAGACAGAAAATGTGACTACCAGTAATAATAAAAAACAAGCACTGGTGTTGCCAATAGGTCTCGCAGTAGGAAAGTTGGAGCTATTGGTTTTGTATATGACATTTTATATTTATGTTTTGTGATTTACAATGATAGTTGGTGTTGTATAGAACTCTGCAGTGCTCTAGCGTCACAACTGTGCGTACATAAAAAGCAGATACCAATGAACAGGCAAATACCGAATAGCAAATAGCTGCTTTTGCAAAGAAATCATCGCATAGATTTCTAAAATGCAAATGTAACCTTCAAATGTTACTGCCCCACGAAAGTGAACAAACTGCAGCAAACTTCCCGAACATATTTCACTCATCTATAATCACAAACATACAAGTCGATTCCTACCACACAGTGGTGGAAAAGAATGGAGGCAGGCTTATGTTGTCTGCTGTAAGCACGAGTACTTTTTTGGGCGATTGAAGGGGGGGGGGGGTGTTCAGTGACTGCTCTTTTGGCAGCGTTTAATCAATTCAGTTTTCCAGGATGCCTAGATCAACACTTTTTAGTCATTCAAGCCAGGTGCTAACTCAGAGTTGTCCTCTTTAAGGGGCTGACCTCAGACTCTGCTTGCTTTAGAGGTAATTAAAATTTCTGGCCCATTAGATACTGGGAAGAATCAGCACCTAGCGTTGCCTTACATGCCCTGCGTGCCTGGCAGCAGCAAATCACTAACATATCACAATGCAGCAGATTCCTCATTACCTTTCACTGGCAGCAGCCCTCGTTGATATGATCTAATTCAGCAGCTCGTTTCGTAGCCAGGGCCTGCTCAGGGCTATTGAAGCAGTCTTGCTTTTTCTCCAGGCTCGGGTTTCGTCTCACTCGCTCTCTGAAGAAGGGTGGCCACCCACCACAGTGGGCAGACTGCAGGCTCCCCTGGGGGGCTAGCTCCCGCAGGTGATGCAGTTAGTGTGGTATCCAGCCGCTCTGTCCCCAGGTGACTTCGAGTTCCTTGCATTGCAGTGCTCGCAGCCGCAGATGGCATAGAGTGAAACCCCAAACGGACCTGAAATCACATTACCTGCAGGTTAGTGCACACTGCTACCACTGGGTGGGATGGCCAGCCCGGAGACAGACTGCCTGGCATACTGCAGGCCTTACACGATCTACGTTAAAGGGCTTCCAGCACGAATATGAACCAGCTGTTAAGCAACGTTTCCTTTAAGACGGAATAAAGACTTGGTGCTTTCGAGAATGAGAAATCCTCAAATAGGATCTTCTTTTGAACAAGAATACTCTGATCAGGAACAAACCCTCGTTTGGCAACACTTTGGAGCCAAATAAAATAAAGCTCCTCAGATCCGGGTATGGTAAGGCTGCCCGCTTGTATGGTTTCTATGATATGAAACGGGTCTCATGCATTGAAGCATAACAAACAGCGATAGCACCCAGGATGTGAAGATGTTGAATGTGGCTACATGAACTCTACACTGCTGCTGGGCGAACACTAATGCTGCAGACAACCATGGAGGGAATAAAAACAAGCGATGCGTGCTCTGTGCTGGGGGAGGGGGAGGGCCATTAGCCTGTAAGAACTCGCCGCAGATGGCATAGAGTGAAACCCCAAACAGACCTGAAATCACATTGCCTGCAGGTTAGTGCACACTGCTACTACTGGGTGGGATGGCCAGCCTGGAGACAGACTACCTGGCATACTGCAGGCCTTACACGATCAACGGAAAAGGGCTTCCAGCATGAATATGAACCAGCTGTTAGGTGCCCCCTAATCACACAGTAAGCAACGTTTCCTTTAAGACGGAATAAAGATTTGGTGCTTTCGATAATGAGAAATTTTCAAATAGGATCTTCTTTTGAACAAGAATACTCTGATCAGGAACAAACCCTCGTTTGGCAACACTTTGGAGCCAAATAAAATAAAGCTCCTCAGATCCGGGTATGGTAAGGCTGCCCGCTTGTATGGTTTCTATGATATGAAACGGGTCTCATGCATTGAAGCATAACAAACAGCGATGGCACCCAGGATGTGAAGATGTTGAATGTGGCTACATGAACTCTACACTGCTGCTGGGCGAACACTAATGCTGCAGACAACCATGGAGGGAATAAAAACAAGAGCGGCCGGGAAACTGAAAGTGCGTCCAGCCATGAATAATTAAGCGAGGAGAAGCCGCACAGCACACGCTGGGAGAAGCCCTTTGATGTGCTGTGCGGCCGGGAAAAAATGCAATTAGGAGGGAGGAAGGGAGGCTGATGCGCGTGCTTGTTTGGTCACGTGATTCACGTGAACTTAAAGAAAACCGCAGGAACGAAACCCTTGGTTTGACGAGCATTTTGAGGACTTGAATTCTCGCTCCGCTCAATGCGCTTGAGCGCATTGATAGGTCGCGAAACCTAAAAACATTTTAGCGATCACAGAAGTTCATTCAGGCAAACACTGGTTGTTCTCACCAACAGAAAATGTCATTGACACACGCACATGTTCGTCTAATAGACAGGTGAGTTAATCTTTGCGAACAAGTAAGTACATCTTTACTGACACAACACAGATGGTGTAGATTCTTCATCAGAGGCAAATTACTTAATCCTCAGACACACAAGCTCATCCTCACACGCATACAAGTGCATCCTCACAGGCAGACACATAAGTGCATCCTCACAGGCACGAATGTGCATCCATAGATACGCACGTGCATCCTCTGACACAATAAGTAACTAATACACGGGCACAAATTCATCCCTGTTGTATAATTATCACATGCACTTGTGTTTGCTACCACACACCTACCGTTTTCTCTCGTATATTCATTTTCGTAGACCTACGAGTTCATCATCAGAGATGCACAAAGTTTGCTTCTATGCACACATATTCACAGCTGAGACCCGTAGACTGGCAGGCTGCTTGCGGCCTTTGTAGAGAGAAACATTTGTGTTTGAACTTGTTCTTCTATGTAGCTCTGTATGTTATATTGGTTGACTTGTGACAGTGTAAATGAGTCACTTTAATGTGTAGTTGGCATAAGATGGCTGACCACATGGTATATGAGTCTGTGCCTGAGCATTTTAAGCTATGTTTAAGATGATGGCTGTAGCTGCTTCCCTGCCAGCATCCCTTGGGCGTTTCTCTCTGATAATACGCCCTGCTCATAAATTAGTGTGTGTATCGCCAGTCTGTTTAGCCTCTACTTGTTATGTTTTTTCCTCTGCTTGTTAAACGAGACTAAGGCACTTTCAAACTTGCTTTTGAGATGTGCTATTGCTGCATCGTGATCTCGGCTGAGATGTAACAATGAATAGCTGGCTGCAAGGACACCCACCCGCTGCTGTAATTAACTTTAATTGTATCGTTCAACAAAATCCTGAGCCCAGTTTGCACAAATACTTAATTTGTTTACTGGGGCATACTTTCCTAACCTTGCCGTTTTCGCCGTAATATTATCACCCTTTCCAACTTGCATTACCCACCTTTCTATGCCCCCCCTCCCCAAAGCACAGTTTACACAAACAAAGCCCTTCACAGAATCAGTCACAGGGCACCTATATTGCCCTGCGGAATAGAAACACCTGACTGTCTAATGAGCCAAAAAGCACAACATTTGCACTGGTAAGAGTGCAGCCCGATTACTTCATGGGTCAGCTGCGTCTCTTACTGTTTACAGCCAGCCAGAGGCAGACCATTTGCTCTGCATTCCTTTATTGAGCTTTATGGCGAGCACAGCCTCCATCTCCATTTCTTCGCTGGGAGGTAGGCGTAACCTGGAGCCCTGTGACTGATTGGGAGGGAGGTGGGGGAGAGCAGACAGAGTGGGATGGAGAAGACAAGACAGTGAAAGCAAGAGCGCTGTGCTGATACAAAGACCTCCTAGTAAGAACCCATGCCTGCAGTTCTTCCTGAGACCAGAACCAGTCCACGATCAGGGCACAGATACCCCCACCACCAACATGCACACGCACCAGCCAAAGACACCCTTCAGCTTGCAACCTTTGTTAGGCACAGCCACTGCAAAGAAACAGAGAGGTTCACGAAAACAAAAAAAAACCTGATGCAACCGTAAAACCACTTTCACCGGACTGAATAACTATGGAAGCACAGCCAATAAATGAAACAAACAAAACTGATCAACATGGACCGTAACTTTCAGTCGATCTCAAACAGTACAAAAAAAAACAAAAACATACCATATCGGACTTGTGTCTGCAACGCATTTACTTCTTGACAGACTCGCACCCAGAGCTCTGGCTAAAATGTCACGAGTGCCCCTAGGCAGCACAATCCATTGAAGTAACACGCACCTGAGGCAGCCTGGCAACAGGTGGGTACTGGGGAGAGAACGAGGCTCCTGGCACCAAAAAGGAAATGAAGATACACACGAACAAACAGAGGCTACGCCCACCGCATCCTTATCACAGACGAGGCACAGCTTCGCCCGCGCTCGACATTCACGAGATGGTTGAGGCTAATTTACCGTTTACAAATATTAATACAAATATAACGTGGACAATTGACCTAAATGATGCCAATAATTGCCTTCCACCTCCTCTAAAAATACTTAAGTCTAAAACTGAGTGCGACGCCGCTTTACGGACACCCGCTCGGTTTCTTGTTATCTTTTTTAACTTAACAATGAGCGCGGTGTCCTTGAAGCTGGCGCTTGCTCAGTTTTAAAGTTAAAAAAACAAACACCAACAGAGCGCAGTGTCCCTGAAGTGGACGCAGCGAAAATGTAACCATAACCTTGCTTGTGCAATTGAAGCTGTCGCTATAACAAAAGCATGCGATGGTTTAAAAAAAAAAAAGTGCAGCAAGTTAATATTAAGCCTACTGTGTCACTCTGCCAGTAAGAGATCCAATCCTGCTGGGTGTGGCCTAATAAGGACAGGGCGGCAACAAGCGGGGCCTACAAACCATCCCTGACAATCAGCAAAGTCGGATTGGAATAATAAGTGACAATAAACTACACATACCAATCTAGTTTGGAGGCGGAGCTGAGACACAGCTTCTGAATCTGTATTGATTTCAAGAAGCTCGCATGGCGAGTGCAGCGCATGCGCGCTGCTAACGCCAGGTGAGACCTAAAAATGCAGGATGCTGTGAAAAATGGTACACAATGCATGTATGATGTAAATAATTGAAATCCCTAGGAGGCAGGATGAGCCAGTGGCACGAGGTAACAAAGTAATATTCCCCTGGGGTGGAGCCAAAGCTCATTCGCCAAAACACTATCCGACATCAAACCCAACAACCACTATAACGATCCACTCCCATCAAAGAAATAAATCATATTGTGATTCCCATTTGGACGAAAATAATAAACGCCTCCCTATCCCAAGGGACCCTTCCAGATTGCCTAAAAACTGGTCAAGTCGTTCCCATCATCAAAAAACCCTCAGCCGACCCAGCAGATCCAAATAACTTTCGCCCAGTGACCAACATCTCGATTCTTGCCAAACTAATTGAGAAATGTGTTCAAAACCAATTAAGCCAACACATCACTAACTTCTCGCTACTAGACTATTGTCAGTCAGGATTCAGAACAGGACATAGCACAGAGACAGCGATCCTTCATATTGTCGATGATGCGCTACAGGCATTAGACCTTAATCAGACATGTCTCCTTATCATCCTCCTAGACCTATCATCAGCATTTGATACGGTAAATCATGAGAAAAAATTGAACAGGCTCCATGACAGGATGGGTTTGTCAGGAAATGTGCTAAAATGGTTGGAATCATTCCTTCAGAATAGAACGCAAAGATTTTTGGTCAATCAATCACTCTCAACATCAAGCCCTAACTCAATTGGAGTCCCTCAAGGCTCTACGTTATCTCCATCACTATTTAACCTTTACATTGAACCTCTCACAGAAATCCTTCAAAATTCAAAAATATCCTATCACATGTATGCAGATGATACGCAGATTTACTTCAAGACCACATCCATGGACGACGTCAAGAGAATGAATGAAGCCTTAAAAATATCATTACAATGGCTAGCTGACAATCATTTGAAACTAAATGCACAAAAAACTGAATTCCTACTAATCACACGACCAAAGAAACACACAGAAGGGAAAGAATGGTGCAATATGATAACAGCGTTAAACTGCACCCCTACACTAGTAGGCTCAGCGAAATCATTAGGAATCACACTTGATGAGAACCTAAACATGAAAGCCCACATCAAAGCTATAGCAAAAAGCGCACGCTTGCACCTGAACTACATTAGAAAAATGAAACCATTCATATCCAAGCCGGATCTCAAACTGGCAGTACAATCACTAGTCATCTCAACTATTGAATATGGATGTACAACGCTAGCAGGGCTCCCAAAAATATCAACAGCACCTCTAAAGACATGTCTCAACGCAGCGGCAAGACTGATAACCGGATCGAGAAAATTTGACCACATATCACCGCACCTGAAAGCATTAAACTGGCTACGAAGCCAGAATCCAGCTAAAAATGGCATGCATAACCCACAAAGCGATACACCACAACACACCTAAGTACCTGGCTCAGAAAATTAAAATATCCGGAGGAAACAGACCAGCCAGGAGTGCAAAGGAGCTGGTGCTGAGACCAGCCATCTTCAAGAAGAAGAAAACGTACGATAGAGCCTTCTCAGGAGCAGCACCAAGGATCTGGAATTCACTTCCGCCGAGCATAAGAAAAAAAATTCCAGACACTACATCCTTTAAGAGGGAAACAAAGGACTTCCTAATAAATAAGTTCCTTTCATAGGCTGGGCCCTGGTCAATAGGACACTTGTAAAAGGATTGAAAACAAAAAGCTACACAAATAGACACTTGGGATATTTTAGTTAGACTCAAATATATATCACATCTTGTATATATTTTCTGTAGAACTATTAATGTAAAATTTCAAACTGTGTCATACCAGGTATATATTTTTACTGTATAACGTCTAATGTATAATGTCTATCTATTGCTACTTTATATACCTACCTCTTAATATTGAAAAAAATCTACACTTTCTAATAAATAAGTTCCTTCCATAGACTAGGCCCTGGTCAATAGGACACTTGAAAAAGGATTGAAAACAAAAAGCTACACAAATAATAGACACTAGTGATATATATTTGAGTCTGGCTAAAATATCCCATCTGGTATATATTTTCTGTATAACTATTAATGTAAAATTTCAGACTGTATCACACCCTGTATATATTTTTACTGTATAACGTTTAATGTACAATGTCTATCTAATGCTACTTTATGTACCTACCTCTTAATATTGAAAAAATCTACAAATTCTTGTCTATAACTACCTCATATAATGTAAAGCGCTCTGATACCTAAGGGTCTTGTTCGCTGCTGTCAGGTCAGACCGAAAAATATAGCACTGTGTCTCCTGCCCTTTGCAGTCGTGACAAATCATTAGCCAGCTGCAAGTGGCAGCTGGTTAATTGTTGTGGTCAGAGCAATTACACCCCTTGTACAGTGCTCTACATCGTCCAAAGGTCCCTAGGTGGGGGCAATATTTCTCCACTCTCCCTTGCCAGGCACAGCCTCAGAACTCTAGAATTCTCCACTTCATCATCCCTGCCATATCTTCAGATTCACGTCTACTATTCAATTGTACGGTGTCCAAAGATAATGATGGGACATCTGCAATTTGAAAGTAGTATAGGTATCTGGGTGTGGATAGTTCCCTTTAGTGAAGTCAGAACATCTTTACCTGCTTCACTAATGCTAAGTTTCCAAAATAACTTGCCCAGTGAAAAGTTGACTTTCATCCATCCCTGCTTTTGATGCACCTTTTAACTGAGAGTTGGCTATTTCACCTAGAACATTTGCTTCGTGGATATTAGTGGTGTTTTAGGACTTCATCATTGAAGGCGTTTGAGTTTGATGAATATTCGGGCATCACTTTATCTCCCTGGATCTTTAATTCTGCAGTGCTATCATGCTGTATAGAGCAGAAAGGGATGTTTAACTCTAGATACCGACACAAAATCATGGTTTATTCTCTTATATTACCCTTTATGTAATGGCATAGTCCTGTGGTTCATTCGCATACACAGACCTGCACATCACTGGATATTAGTTAAATGCAGTTACTGAACAATTATATTTATTTGTGCATTGTATTAGTTCTTTTTCTGAATGCATAATTGCCCTAAAAATATCACTGGTCATCAGAAGTATTTAAAACCTAAGTGTCCGATTACCATTTACTGACTCTTCATTTTGTGAGGTCTTGACTACTTTTTCCTTTTTCTCCTTTGTTTTACTGCAGTTCTGCAAGAAACGTAAATTAAGCCAAAGAAGAATGTTTCCATCCACTGAACTTGTACTGTCATCTTTTCATGTAACAGACCTGAAAACAATGTTCCCCTTTACTTACTATGTGTCCACATTGCAAAGTGTCAGTCCGTCAGGATCTGTACTTCTGCACAGTGACTCTAGTATAGCAGCATAGAATATAGTTCTTAACAATAATTTGTACTTTTGTTTCTGAACAAGTAAGAGTGCACAGGTGGTATTCTGCTTGTTTTTTTAGTGGGCAGTAACGCTCCATTGTTAATTTCATTGTTAACATTCCCTGCACCTGCTAGTCCGGTATGGCCTTAAGAATATCTGTATGTGTTATATTTCATTTGTGGAGTAACATTTGGTTGAGCATTGCATCAAATCGGTGATATTCCTGTTTCTTAATTTGATCGTGCTTCGTATCTACATTTATTTAACTAGATGTTCCTTAAATGTGTTTGTGTGTGTGTGTGTGTATATGTATATATAAAATCTATATCCAATGTAAACATTTTCTTGTAGAAACTCTGATCACTACAGGTTGTACTCATTTAAAATTTACTATACAATTACATTAATTGGTCAGATCTAGACCCTGCTCCCAAACATTCTATCGACTCGTGGTTCATTCTTACTTTGGCACAACAAACATTTTTTATTCAAGTGCTTTGTTGAGTTGTAGCTCTCCGAAATCGCAGTCTTGTTATGCTGCAATGGAAAGTAAAATCTATCTGATGCTGCTATCATGGAAGTTAGACAGTTCATATTGTCCTGAATATTTTATTATTTATGTTTCCTGAAAGCTTGTATTCCTTCTGTATTTTGATTTCAGAGTAGTCAATCACAAGATAATAAACCAGTCGAGGCAGCTTTTTTTATTTATACTTATATTTGACCCACCTAGGGAAACCTGGCAGCACTTTATAGTGGGACCTTACTTACATTTATTGTAAGACCAGTCAGATTTTCATCCTCTGCACAATTTGTAGAGCACATGCTTCTGTCTGTGACCTTCCAATTCACACAACCTACATTCTTAGCTAGTATCTTGTTTTAAGTCATTTCCACCAGATAATGTAGGCTGGTATTGTTCCCTCTGCACATTCACATTAGCAGTAACTGACCCAGTAGTTCATGGTATCTAGACAAGTCCTTTTTACCCAGAAAACCACAAGGCTACCTACCTATGATGGTGCTTCAAACAGAATGTGACAAAGGCACAACTTTCCACCTTTTTATGTTTGATAGCATTCCTAAATGTTCTAGAGTTGATGTGGTTTGGAGGGATGCTTTACTAAAAGGCTGCAGAGGTGTTTCTAGCCAGACAATGATTTGCATATATTCCATACCCTGTTACTCGGAGGGGAGAAAATCCATACCCAGACCTTTGAATCATTCCACCTACTCTAGTTGTGTGCTTTCAGAAGATGCACAAGGTAAATGTTTTGCCTCCTTTCTAGTTATTTGTCTATAAGCAGTCCACTCCCCCCCCCAACTTATTATTTAACAGTTGCATAATACACGACAAGGCAGCATAGCACATACGTCAGTGTCGCAGAAAATAAAAATAGTGCATTCCGGTACACCCGTCATCAAAAGCAAACAAATGAACAATGATCCACCAATGTGGGGCTGAGGACCTGCTACAGCAGTCACTTCTGGTTATACGCAGATCTACACATATTGGATGTATAATATGCATCGCCGCCTCAGCGTTGTTTTGAGGTTCTGCTTCCTAAGCACCCAAAAAACAGCGAAGGTGCGAACATGTGAAACACAAAGAAATTAAAAGACCATCAACAGCAGTAGGGTCAGATATCCATTGTGTGCTCTCCCTCCCCAGGACCCACGTGCCACAAATTCCCTACACATCAATCCTGCGGACTGCGTTCAAGGCTTTGTATGTGCTGGAGATCAGGCCTCTGAACTAGTTTGAGTTGAGCTGCAGCGTCCGCAAAACCTCGGGTTCCGCTGCGAAATTGACCCAGACCTGTGTGCATAATCTTAGCATAGTGTAAGAATTGGCCGTGTCGTAATTGAAAGATTTCCAGCGCCTCATCCATTGTGAGGAAGGTACCATTGAGCTACAAGCCCCCAACCGTGCAGCATTCCCCATCAGTAAACTGTGTTTGAACCATTCTAGATTGTATTGTGATCAGGTGGTCTTTAAAAGTGAGTTAATGCTGGCCTGTGTACTCACCGGCTGTCTCAGTGAGAGTATGAGCGGGGCGGGCTTTCCCTCTTTAGCAGCCACTCCTGCAATCTCCTTGACTTATCACCTTCCTGATGCAACAGCTACCGGTCCTTGCACCTGGTCAGACAGTCCCACCTTTCCCAGATATTTCCAATCTGCCACTGTGCTGCCAGCAAGGAAGTCTGATGGTCACTTTCCACTGGCACCGTGCGCTCATGATCCGTCAGGACTCCCTCAACCAGCTCCAGCTAAAGGTGCTATCTAGCATCACCAACTCTGAAAAAGCATTCCTCACGCCTCACCAGCTTCAGGGTGTCCTAATCCAGCCCTCTCCAAGAGGTGGACAGGGAATTGGAATCAAAGTACCATCTAGTCACCGCGTTTCTCTGAGAACAGTGTGATCCAGTGTCTTGGGGTGGAGCTGCCAAAGTTGGACCCGTGGCCTGGCGCCGCCCACACCTCAGTCCAGCAACAATGGCACATGGTCAGAAAGTAATCTACCCAGGATTTGGATCTGCAGTATGGCAGCCGCCGTATGACCAGACACCAAAAGCCTGTTGAGCTGACTAGAAGTCTCCTGCAAAGGGACATAGCATGTGAATTCCCGCACGTCAGGGTGTTTACACGGCAAGCATCCATGTAGTGTAAGTGCCCTACCACCACACGTAGGGCGTCCGTCATGTGCAGCTTAGTACGCAGGTGTCGGTCTAATTGCACATCAAGCACCCAGCTGAAGTCCCCTGCCCACAACCGAGGAACACCAACATATAGAATCAGTTCCTTTTCTAGTCCCAGGTTAAAAGTAACCATCATCTACATTTGGGGCAAAAACATTCAGCAAGCATACTCCCCCCCCCCCCCCCCACCCCCGCCCCCCCCCCCTCTCTTTCATCCAGTAGGCCATGCACAAGAAGGTATCTCTCCTCGATGTCTGCCTTGAAGCCGCAACTGGGAAGGCAACCTGCGTATCCACCCAGGTCACCACTCAGGCATAGCATAGTGGTGGACTACAGTTGTCATCTCCATTTCTTGTGTACCTTGTGCACCTCACGCTCCATTAAATACATCTCATGCAACGCATAGGAGTTGAGCCCACGAACATTCCATGATACAAATTTAAAGTCCAGCTGTCATGCAGCCTCCCCACATCCCAGCATCCCAGCAATCACACTGTTGCCGCTGAAAACCTCAAGTGAACAAGAATAAAACCTCCTACCCACCGGGTAAACTGAGAAAAACAACAACTTGTGCCTCCCCAATCATTGCAACCCCCCTCTGAGACACACCCCTTTAACAATTCAACACACAGCAAACTACAGTCACAAAAGGAGAACAAAGAAAAGTAAAAAGAAAAATAGAGAAGAAAGGAAAAAAGTGAGGCAAGTCCATCAAATAAACCACCAAACACCCAATTAACACACTCAACTCCCCACACAATCTGCCAAGTTATAAGAAATGAAGGGGGTGTGCACGGCGCCAGCCACAGCGGCTCCCAAATAACACACCTCCACGTCCGGTTGCTAAACACATACACCCAATACTCGCTCTCACTTAAAGACAAGAACCACCACTGCACAGCTCTGAGCTCAGCGTCCTTTGTTATGTTATGTTATTCTAAACTTTTTAAGCGCACGGGCACCCAGGGGTTTCATGGCGCTAGCAGTTAGGAAAGATTGAAAAGCAGTTAACCTATCCAGAAGCTTGCTTGAATAGCCAGGTCTTCAGGGCTCCCCGAAATTCCATAAGATTAGTACATTTCCTGAGCGACAGAGGGAAAGAGTTCCACACCTTTGGGGCAAGAAAAGCAAATCGACACCCGCCCTGGCGCTTCCGTTTGAAGGAGGGTTGGGTAAGAAGGGACAGACTGGCAGAACGAAAATTGCGGGTCGGCTCATGCTTGACAATTAGGTTATTGATGAACATGGGGCTTTTCCCGTGAAGAGCCTTAAAAGCCAGACATCCTACTTTAAATATTACCCGTTGGGCTATGGGTAACCAGTGGAGAGCAGCCAGCAATGGTTTCGCCGATCTCCCACCGCGGTGTTTGAAGATCAATCTGGCAGCTTGATTGTGCACAATTTGTAAGCGTTTAGACAAGAGCAAGGGGAGACCTAAGTAAATAGAATTAGAAAAGTCTAATCAGGACAAGACCAGAGCGAGTACCATTTGAATGAGCGCAGAGTGGGTAAGTAAATGAGCGATTTTTCAGATTTTGCGCAGTTGATGGAAGCTGGAGGAAATCGCAGCTCCCACCTGGCCTTTACGAGAGAGATCAGAGTTGATGGTGATCCCGAGGCTTTTCACCGAGAGAGAGGGGGAGGGAGGAGATCCCATTGTTGACTGCCAGTAGTGGGGGCCCCAGCTGATCGAACTTTTGCCCGGGAGTACTAACTCAGTCTTCCTTGGATTGAGTTTTAGATGGTTCCACTCCATCCACCGTTGAATGTGCAGCATGGTCGCCTGGAATTCCGAGACAGTCAGTAGAGTCCAGTGGGAAAATTAGCTGCAGGTCGTCAGCATAGTTGTAGATCGTTACCCTCCTGTTCTTTAAAGAATGTAAAAGGGGTTTGAGATATAAATTGAACAGGAGGGGAGACAATGACGAACCTTGCGGGACACCACAGGTAGTAAACAATTTGGGCGCTGTGAAGTTCCCAAGTTTGACTGCCTGGGTCCGATTGCTCAGGAATGATTTCACCCAACTGAGAGCCGAGCCGAGCAGACCAGCCTGTTCGACACGGTATAATAAGATGGTATGATCCACCGTGTCGAACGCTGCCGACAAGTCCAGGAGCACCAAGTCCTGATGTATACCCCTGTCGGCGTTGGATCTCATAGTGTCCAGAACTGCGAGAATCACGGCTTCGGTAGAGTGCGCCTGGCGGAAGCCGGCTTGGTTGGGCTCCAAATAATCCTATGTTTCAATGAAATTGGAGATGCAACTTGCCACATGGGCTTCCAAGATCTTTGCTCCAAATGGAAGAAGGGATATGGGCCGGTAATTAGAAAGATTAGCCGGTTCGGCCCCCGGTTTTTTAATTAATGGGACCAACGTTGCATTTTTAAAAGTAGTGAGGACCCTTCCCTGTACTAGAGACTCATTCAAGAGGGAGAGTATGCCTAGCGGAAGTGCTGAGAAAACGTCCTTTAGGATGTAAGGGGGGGCAGCAATCATTAGGTGAACCGGGCTTCACACGATTCATCAGTTCCACTAACCTAGGCTGATCAATCGGTGGAATAACCTCGAGTTCAGGGTTCCTACAGATGTTCTCATAGCTACCGTACTAGGCCTTTCCAGAATACTTTCTTTTATGGTGGCTATCTTATCCATAAAGAAATTATTGAGCAGATTACAGAGCTCTTGCGTTGGAACTTGGGGGGGAGGGGGCGAGGGGGGGGGGGAGTTCTTACATCGTTACAGAGATCGTTCACCACCCTAAAAATTTCTCTTGATTTATTGTGCGCATTCAAGATTTCTCAGAGAAAAATGCTGCCTTAGTGGTTAAAATAAAGTTCTTATAGTTCCTACGGGCAGTTGTATATGACACTCTGTCCACATCAGAGTAGCCATGCCTTCATTTTCTCTCATATTGACGCGGTTCCAATTTTTTCTTTAGATCTACCGTGAACCATCTATGGGCATCCATACGACGGGCAAGGGAGAATTTGGAGAGCGGTACATGCTCATTACAGGCTGCCAGGAGCCAGTCGGAGAGATTTTTTTCCATGAGATTAATATCATGAGTAGGCGTTGGGATTGAGTTTGACAGGGAAGTCAAGAAATCTTGGTTGTTTAGCGATCTCCATTTCCTTGCTACCCCCTCCCACTGGGATAGAGGGTTTCGAATGACCGTGTAGAGTACAGGAAAACTGGATTAAATAGTGATCGGATCAGATGCAGGGGGTTGCCGTCGGGATAGACGGAGGAACATTGTGGGACCAAATTTGGTCCAGGATGTGTCCTTTTTCGTGGGTGGGAGTCAGGACTGATTGAGAGAAATCCAAATGGAGGAGGAGCTCAGAGAGTTCGATGGCCTGAGGCCCTGCCGCTGGGTCATTGAACCAGTAGTTTAAATCCCTGATCAACATTACCTTGTCATAGTTGACAACTAAGCCAGCCATTGGCTCGCTCAGAGAGACCGGGAAGGTGGGCATGACCTTGGGGGGGGGGGAGGGGGGGGGGGGGTGATGGATAAATGCCAGCACCATAGTTCCCTTGTCTGTGTCTGTTTTATTTATAAGGTTTTCTGTATCCGGTAGGACTAGAGAAGGTAATGCAATAAACTTATAGTCTTTGTGGATAATGGCAGCAACGCCACCCCTTTGCTTTCCCGATTCTCTATTCACTGACAGTATGTAATAATCAGCCGGGAGAGCGGCAAGGACATCCGGTAGGGTGTCTTGGGTGAGACAAGTTTCGGTAATAAATAACATATCCGGTCAGTCTGAGTTGAGAAGTAGAAAAATGTCCAGCTGGTGTTTTACCATAGACCGCGTGTTCAAATATAGACAGCGGAGCGTGAGGTCTTTGGATATCAAGGTTTTCCTGGTATAGTGAGAGCCTAGGGCTGTTTTGTCAGGAGAGGCATGGCCTGGCTGGAGGAGGCAGATGTTATTGACCGTTAGGCAGGATCGTGTGGCTGGATCCAGGCTAGGAAGGCGAGAGTGTTGTAAAGAGCGAAGTTCCATGGAGGAATAGCTAAGATTTTTGCCATTCTGCCTAGTCCCTAGACCCGTCCCGGCGCAGACGGGCTTGCCTTTGGCGCGCTCGCTGCGCGTCCGGGAAATGCACATTGTTTGAGGGGGGGGGGCCGTGGCCTCACGGCAGTGGGCGTGGCCTGTGGGCTCTGGGGTAATGGCGGCAAAGAAGTTTGTAACCCGCGACAACGCTTACATCCGCTGCGCGGGGATGCCCAGCACGTTATTAGAAAGGAGAAGTGCCCAGGGAGAAGGAATTAGGCAAGTAAAAACACAAATTCAAATACAAGTTTTTTTTTTTTAATTATCGAGCGTTTCTCCCGGCTTCCGCCTCAGGAGATAGGTGTCCTTTACCTGACACTCGTAAAATACACTCCCCAACTATCAAGCCCACAGTAAAGGGGTGGCCGTGCTTGAGTGTCTGACGCCCATCTCTCGCACACTACCGACAAAGTATTACTTTTACAATGAAAAAGTCCATAGCGTAGGCTGCATGTCCTGGGCCATATTTCCTGACCCTCCGAACCAGGCCTGCAGCAGCAGGGCCATCACAGCAGTCATCTCCAAAGTGTCCGCATATAGCAGTTATGCATCAGGACTATCCTGTTGCCGGAGTCTCCTCTATTGGGTCCACTATCTTCTGAGTTGGAGGCAGTTACCACCTCCACAAGTACATGTTCCTTCTCGTGTTCCAGTCTTTGACATTCAAGGTCTAGAGTACCATCACAACTGACCACCACATGCGGGGAAGACCAGGAGGCCAACCCCTCCAGTCTTTTGCGTCTCTCTCTGGTTCTATATTGCAGGTATCCCAATCCCATTCTCCTGCGTGCGAGAGGCCGGGACCTTGCTCCGACCCCCCCCTGGGCACTTCCAGCCAGTCCCAGGCAGCCTCCAAAGTAGTGAAGACATGCTATGATCATTGTGGCGCACCTTCAACTTGGCTGGGTCGGCAAGTATGTAAAAGAGACCCATTGCCTTCAGTTTTTGTTTCACCCCTCTGATGGACATCCTAATTTGTTGTACCAGCTGTGTGTAGTCTGGAAATATACGGATCACTTAGTTCTTGAATGTAGGATCCCCGGCCTGCTGGACAGCCCAGGGACTTGAGTCCTTGTAGTTGAGGATTTCCGCAATGACGGCTCTTGGCAGGCCTCCACTGGTGGTGTCTGGGCAAGGTCACAGTGAGCTCTTTCAATTTCAAACAAGGAAGACAAGGCAGCAGTGCCGCAATTGCCTTTAATTCAGCGTTCAAGGACGGGTTCAGGCACTTGGCCTTCTGCCCCCTCCGGAAATCCAACAAAGCAAAGGTTACAGGGCCTGAAGCGACATTCTGCATCCTCAGCTCTGTGATCCAGGTCCGTTGTTTTGGCAGAAAGATAAGTCCGAGCTGTCTTCAAGGGTAAACCTCTCCCTGCAGTTTGGACAAATACTGCTCTGTGGCTAGAGGCCGCTCAGCCACTGTGCGCAGGTCCACTCTCAGGAGTCTAACTTCCAGTGAGACGGCCTCCATCTTTGCCTGTAGAGCTGTACTGGAAGCCTCTATAGCAGCCAATATTTGCGTACAGAACACAACAATAGCATTTCTGTGTATCATGTACATACAATTGAATGAGCTACATTCCTGCCACGTTCATGTGTGATAAATCGGCGCAATTCTTGAAGTGCACCTCCATTTACAAGGATAGTCTCAATGGCAAATGTTCAATCAGGTCGCTCAGTAGTGCTGACTAATGTTTTTGTTAGCCAGGCAGCATTGAAGGTCACAGGAAAACCTGCTTCAATGAGGGGGTTCACCAATATTTGTGCATATAAAGTGGAAGGAAACTTTGTAATCTTTACTTGAGGAAAGCTTTTCATTCAGGTTCAAGATGATAATCCAAATTGGCAGTAATTGTTTTGTGTCCAAGTGAACAAGATCTTTTGAGAAATTGACTAATTTGTTCATCTAGTACAGAGAATGTATAATAGCAAAACATTGAATTGTGGAAAAAATAAATCTATGTTGAAAGATTGGCAAATATTCCGTTTTCCCTTCATGCTTTTTTTTTTTTTAACTAATTACAGCATACTGCTTAGTTGCTGTATGTCATGGTTTAATTTTTGAAAGCTCTAAAACTGCTAAACAAGGTATGCTTTGCCATTGCTTGCCAGTTTCAACAAACATGGATGTTAATGGCGTTTTGGGGAGACGAACATTCGAGAGGCCTAGAAATTACCACAATGTTTGACATTTCGTATTTTAAATATGTTATGATTGCTCTTTCTAGAGCTTGACGTTACGTCATCTGTTATCTAGACTGTAATTTATATGGTTAAATGTTTTATAGGGACAAATAAGTCAAACTGTGCTGAAATACTGACAGGTTTTCTTTTTATCTTGCAGCAACACTCCTCTTGCTTTTTCCTCCAAAGTATGTTATATAAGGTATCGTGAGCCTTCAAGTGTTGGTGTGGCCCAGCATCTAACTAACACGGTTTTTATTGACAGAGCTCTGATAGTTGTGCCATGTGTAGAAGGTTGGTATTCCGCATATTTTGTTAACTGTTAGTCTCTGTCCTGTATGTAATTGACTCTTTCAGTTCTGTTGACTTAAACAAATAGTTCAGAATTTTTTTTACATACTGGCAAACATTAAGTGAAAGATACCTCAGCAGATTTAAGCAAAATATACTTATTGCTCATAGTACATTCTTAAAACCTTGATCGTTTTGAGCTTAAATGGGTATTGCTTTTTCTTCATAGCAACATTACGTTGAATAATATTAACTTACTGTTCATAAATGGGCCTATCATTGACTTTTTTCTTTTCTTTGTCACAAAACGTAATTAAATACCTGTAGAGTGTAGTGAAAAATGTAGGCTAAAGAGTAGTTGAGTAAACCTCTAGTAACTTAAAGCAGTCACGTTCAAGTTTTTAAATTGAAACCCCAGCTAGCTCTCATTGCCAGAATTGGCATATATTTAATTAACATAATTGCCAATTTGGCAGTCAACAAATGCCTTGATTTTAAAGCTTTTATATTGTCAACGCTAATATAAGAATATGTTGTTGTTCGCAAAACATATTTCACAGGGAAAAGAGCATAAAAAGGCCCCTGCTTGCAGGACATTATGTCGAGTGCTCTGTGTGCTCGCTATTCTGTATCAAAGTGCCGAGATCACATCTGATTCTAAAGGTTCTTGCTCACAGTATTACTCCAACAAGAGCTGGATCAGCTTTACGCTGGACTCATTGCATCTGTATGTTCACCAGAATATGCTAAAATTCAGTCATTCTGATACTGTAGTCTGTTGAAACTTACCATAATATTACTCGCAATGCTTTTTTAGTTCTTGACGGGCTATGCACTGCAAATTTATTTTGCTTCCCTCCTGCTTGTTACATCTGTATGTGCTCTAGAAGCACAGCATGCAGGGAGTTGTTGAGCCCCGAATGCATCACGCATAAAACCTGTGTTCCAACAAAAATAACAGCAATAGATTTTGTCCTAAAACCAGTGTATGTTTTTTATGACTTGTTATCCTTTTCCTAAATCTAATAGCAGTGTCACCCAGTTTTGATTTTGAAAGAAGTCTAACGTTCCTTTTGTGCGCCCACATATGATCTTAAGTCTGTTTCATGTTTCCCTTATTGAAGGGTGGGTGCTGCGGTTTTCAGGAGTCTCTAATAAGGCCCCTCTTATAACTTCATTTTAATAAATGAGCGCATCTTTGTTTCAAAAAGTTGATTGATCAACCACGAAGTTAAGCATGCTAACATATATTCTGATATATATAACGGTAAAATAATGTATTTATCTTACCCTTTTCCATTTGAGTTGTAGTTGCCAACCCAATCTTACACTGTTCTCCGGTCTATTATACACAAGGCAGTGCATCCATGCTACATTTTTTCACTTCCCTTAATTGCTTTCTGTAGAGGGTCATCATCAAGCATTTTACTTGAACACTTTTCATCTCCTTCGAAATTTCTTTAGAACAAAAATAGTAGTAGTACTCATTGCCTTTAGGATTTCATACAAATAACAAGCAAGTATTTTCCACCAAGACAACTCTCTTCCTATCGTCCTCCAAACGCACCCCACATTCACGCACTTGTATAACTTTCTATTCTGATTAATGTTCTTCATATCACAGAAGGTGACTGCAGGATCTACTGTCACCTAAATGTAAATTCTTGTTGACAGATGTGTTGCAACACTTGTGCTGTGGTACATGTAGTGATACTTATCAATAAACATCTTTTGCTCTGAAAAATACCTTCTGTTAACTAATGGTAGTGACAACTACTGTAGAAAACTAAGCTGCTTTAACAGATAAGAAGTTTTACTTTTTGCTCCATAACCTGTAGTTTCTTCTGGGCAAGTGGCTCCTCCAGGGTTTGTCTGGGTCGACAGTTAACAGTAATATGGGCACGCTTTCTGCAAGTGTTATTATACACCTATTTCGGTGGGATGCAGGATACTTAAATCTCCCAATGATTTCACTTGACAGAATTGTTGGCAAGGGGCTGTTTAGGGTTTGAACAATGGCAAAAGTAAATGGCACATCAGGCCTTCATGCTGAAATTCAGTTGATGCGAATCTCATCATCTTTAAATAGGTCACCAGTCCTTATGTTGCATCATACAGTAAAGTGGCACGCACAAGTATAAATCTGAAATTGCAACAGAACTTGTCTTGACTCTTAAACATGCTTTTGAAGCACTGATTGCGCCTAGAAAAAGTTATGATTGTGCCCATCAGTTATAAAAGTATTGCAATAGAGCATGACCCAATGTCAGCACATAATGTAACCTCAAATTAAACATCATTGTTATGACACAAGCTTGCTGCATTGACTATTCCTCTTCCTTTTCACACCTTTTTTGCCAGCCCTGGTGCTGCTGATGTGACTACTTTGGTAGTCGATTCAAAAACTCAGCTGGTTGGTTGGAGGTGGAAGCTTGATTAGGGTGCCAAAGCCATGGATCCTGAAAAGTGCTGCAGTTCCTTCCCTATGCTTCAATGGGCCCCAATAACATTTGAAAAAGAACACGCCACAATGGTTTGACATCTAAATTGCAGTTAGTTGATGGTACCCATCATTAATGGGAAAAGCCCAATAATATTAGCTTTACAAGATTGTCTGCTGAAAACTAAAATGTTAACTTTGTCCAAGTACCCTAGGGCTCACTAAGTTAGATTTTCAGTACAAATGGTTTGAAAGGGCCTGTTAGTCCTCTTGAAATGCTGAGTTTGAAGCAATTTTTGTTCAACATGTTACACAGTTACGAGATGGTATGAACTCTTTTCCAAATGTGCAAAGTTTAGTATTGTGCTTAGGATATACTATTATTTGATGTATAATATTTGGCAGTTGAATGAAACTTAGGGCATCTAAAGAATCCTCTGTGCTAAAGTTTAGGCTTTTCTTCTAAAACAAGTCCTTGATTGTGTACATTGAAGAAACCCCTAAACCTAACTAACTTGGATTCTAAACCTTAGTTTCTAACTTTATTTTAATGTCCACAAATACTGGTAGATGGATTTTAACTATTAATTTGGTTTTGTATGTTTTTTCTGTGATATGTGTGCATTATTAGATGACTAGACTGGCCAAGGCAGACCTGTTTGACTTGCCTGTGTAAGGCATTGTTTGCCAAGCCACTAAACCAGACGTCAAGGGAATCCTTCATGGGGAAATGAGGTCGGAGTCTGGCTGCTGAAGATGGACGCCCTCTCTCTGTTTTTTTATTCTTCCTTTCCTTTTTTTTTCTTTTGTCCCGTTTATTTTTTTGCTCTTTCACTTTATTTTGAACTGCATTCTCAGTTCTGTAAAACATTATTGTCTACGTTGTAAGATCATATTTTTCTGTGGAAGGTGGTGGATTTTGTCTGATTACTATTTAAACTTTTGTCAATTACATGTTAGTTTGGGGTGTAGTTAGTATTGAAACAAACTCCTAGCAAGGTGTGGAAGGGATAGTTATTTACTCTCTCCCACTCCTGATTTCATGTGGTCCAGCTTGCATGTTTAGAATTCTGCCTCAAATTTGCTCTTCAATGTTTTTTCCTGAGGGTTTCCAGATAATTGAAATATGTTTTCGCAAGCCATTTTGCTTACTGTAGATCTCAGTGCATGCAAATGTTAAACAGACCAAGAATGAGATTAAGGAACTTCGGGATTAAAATACTAAGCTAGTGGTTAAATTACTCTATTCTAAGGATAGGTTTGAGTGCCCCTTTCTTTTGTGCATTTAAAAAGCACATCGAAGAGATTCCGAAAGGAAATTTCTTAAACCTCTTTTTTGTTTTTTGTTTTTGCGAAACACTTTTTGTTGTTAAGACACTAAGCTCCATTCACTTACTCTTCCTACACCTACTGTAGAAAGTAACCATGGAGTCTCTGAGTTTTAAATTAGTTGAACATGATGTACAATGCATGCTAACAGATATATTATATTTATTCATATTAATAGTTTCTAAAGGCGCGGTTGACAGCTATTAAAGTACTTTATTGTGCTTTAACATTTTGACTGCAAATTAAGCTTATCAAACTAAAATTGGAAATTGCCTACAGGGTATTATTATGATGAAGAATGTTCGACAGTCTGGTACTGTTTATAAGAATCTGTAACGTAGCAACCTTATCACCCTTGCGATAGCATGAATATCAAAATTGTAGATATTCTCGGAGAAAGATTTCGTAATTCTGAAGGAGGCAGGCTATGAGGTGTAATATCTCAGATTTTAAGACTTCAGTTTGTCTATTTGAGGTAATAATCCTCCCGTCACTCCCTCCCTCCCCAAAATACCCTTCCCCTGTTTTCCCCCCTCATTGGAAGTTATTTTGAGAGCTGGAACATTGTGATCCTGCTTATTTAACAGTCCTCTCTCTAAAGATCTGTACACGGTTTTGTTTAGAGTTTTATATAGCACGACAAATGTGCATACAGTGTAGAAAATACCTGGAGCTTTCTTGACATTTCTAGTAAAGCAATTTGACTCCTATTCCCGAGTCCTAGTTAGTTTTGCATATTGTTTGTGGCACAAAAATGGTGACTCACCAAGTACTTCTTCACTCACACTCCTAGTTTATGATCAACGATATGGTAGACCTCTTAGTTTACTCATGGAACCATTACCCAAATCAACTGATCTTTAATTAGTGGCTCCTGGAATTCTCTGGCTAGAACAGATTACACTTGGAAGCACAGCTAGCTCAGTTCAAGGATATATTGCAGTAGGAAATATGTGGCGTTGCTTCCATTCATCCTGTGTGTCATGTCAATTTATGACAAGTGCTCCCAAAATAACTGACACCAGCGTTTCTAAAAACCAGAGAGAATTTGGTTTGCAACTTGCACTATAAAAATCAGATTTGCATTGAAATTGTTGGCATGAAAGGGTCAATCGTTGCTTGCATGCCGTGTAGATGAGTTAACTACCAGAAATGAGCTTTGACCAAAAACCTTGCTGTTGGATAGATCCCTTTTGAGTAGATAGTTTGTTTTTTTTGTTTATTTTTTTTATCTAATTGGTTATTTGACATTTCTGGGGATTAAACTTTAAAAAATTTCTTCTTTTCTGTATCTGATGTTCTGTGTGCTATTAGTGATGCAGCCAACACGAACGGTTGTCATGTGTAACACAACTTTCGATCACCGCGAAAACACCGCCCTGGGAAAGCGTCCATGCTTGATATCGTTTGGTTCATGAACATTAAGTTTCCAGTACAGGTGACCCATAGCTCAAAGTGTTAAATACTTGTCTACCTTATTCAGATTAAAAATAGATTGATTCATTTAAAGAGATTGCTAGTCTTTGACATTTTTCTCACTTTTGTTTTCTCCTCGTAGAGCAGGGTAAACTCAAGATTTAAACCCTAATTGTTCTTTTTTTTTTTTTTAAAGGATCTGGTAGTGATTTTTGTTTTATTTGTTTTGTATAGGGTAATTGTAATGCTTGAATAAATCATTGTGGTTTTTGACACTTGCAACTTGCCTCTGCAGGTAAAATTCCAGAGGAATCCAAAGCGCTTTCCTTATTGGCACCAACCCCTACTTTGGCAAGTCTAATTCCAGGTCCAGGTTTGCTTCCAATACCAACCACTGCTCCCACACCAGTTTTAAATCCAGTGCTAACTGTTACACCTGTGCCTGCTCCTCTTCCTCTTCCTCTTCCTCCAGTGGTGAGTATGGATTATTGCTTCTAGCTTTGCAGTTAATCTGGTTTTCAATTTCTTATGATGCACTTCGGTTATGTGCTTGAAAATATTAGGAAAAAATTAGGATGATGTGCAAAAGAGAAATCCGCCTTTCCCATACTTGTACGTTAAAAGCCACAAGCCTCTCATTAAATATTTGCTGCATACTGCCCTAAACCCCCATAGCCATTATATTAATGTAATGGCAAGCGGTGCGTAAACACTCACTTCATACTGATGGGCGTTGCTTATGAGAAGCATGTCTGGCAGTAACTGCACCTCTTTTACTGCCAGCCTTGCTTCTAGTTAGCAAGGACTATAAGTACAAAGTAACTTGTTTGCTCACTGCTTTTACGTTTTCAAAGTACATAATTAAAAGGCATTGTCATTTACAATGCCAGTAGCTCAAACTCTCGCAAATGCGTGACCTAT
This sequence comes from Lissotriton vulgaris, assembly GCF_964263255.1. Classification (NCBI taxonomy): domain Eukaryota; kingdom Metazoa; phylum Chordata; class Amphibia; order Caudata; family Salamandridae; genus Lissotriton; species Lissotriton vulgaris. Next base: position 205,370 of record NW_028254413.1, on the reverse strand, counting down.
TGCATTGCCAAATGCTTGTTCCTCATCTAAAAACGTCTGGGCAAAATCCTGATTGCACACTTCATTTGCCTAGGCGTACAATTCTGAGATTTGTACACTGAATCCGCGTGGGCACACAAGTTTTTCTGTATATTGGTTTATTAGTTCGCGCATGTCCTTTGCTGGCATGAATATACTGCGCAAACGACATGGTGATGTCATAGACATAGAGCACCATTGACCTACCCTGCTACAAATAATTAACAAATCAAAAGGTTACCTATACCGATCTACTGCATAGTTATAATTGGTAATATGTCTAGTGATATGGTTTAAAAAAATATTAATATATAGCACTTCATTTGTTTGCAAAATTCATTGACCGCAGGAAAAAATGGGACAATCCTCTCCTGTTTGGGTAGTAAAACACGCAAAAATTGCAGTGGAAACTTTATAACCCTTTGCCCCGGTACCACTGAACCTGCTGCACACATGATAGTTACGCCTGTGGTAGAAGTGCCTGTGGAATATCATGTTGCTTTGGCTAGCAATCCTACTTCTTCTATTGTACAGGATGGAGCCAGCATGAACATTGCCTCTTGGCACATCTGTAGTATGAAATCAAGTTGAAGACCGCATCTAGTTTTACATGCATAATGCACTAAACGGCACAAAATGGCAGCACAGACGTTAAAGTTGTGCTATACAAAAAACAGCATTTCAGAAGACAAGATGCCAGAATCGAGCATGTCCGGCGTGTCCAGTTAATGGTCGAGAGTGATTGAGTTGGTCCCTCTGCTCATCACACCCTGCTCACCGCCAAATGCAACAAATTGGGGAAAAATGAGCAGTGCCTTTAGCTTTAAAATGGCAGCTGTGCTTTTGTTTTACACAGCTTGCCAAAAAAACTTTTACTCCACGCTAGAGTGTAGTAAAATTTGTTTTTGATAAGCTGCGTAGAACAAAACAAAAGCACGACCGCTATTTTAATGCTGAAGGTGTTGTGCCCAAAACTAACCCGATTTCGTCTGCTGCATTTAAAAAATTTTTTATTTAGTTTTGTAGCAATGATGGCATGCTGTGGTTTAACTTTAAATGTTTAAAGCTAAAGCGCGGCGTGCTGCGACTTCTACAAAAGTAAATAGAAAGAAATGCAGTGACTGATGCTTTTTTTGTTCGGTGTATTTACTGTTGAAGTAATTGCAGCACGCCACGTTTTAGCTTAAGATGTTTCAAGCTACAGCGCGGTGTGCCGCCATTGTTTCAAAAGTAAATAAATTGAACAAAAAAGGCGTGCTGCAACAGCCTGTGTTTTTCTAATTATTTACTTTTGTGGTAGTAGGGGAACGTTGCACTGTAGTGTGAAATGTTTAAAAATAAAGAACTCGTCATGCAATTGCTACATAAATAAATGGATAACAATCACGGCGGCCACACAACTTTTTATTTTCTATTTATTTACTTTTGAAGCACTCACAGCATACTGCCTCTATCTTTAAACGCGTGGAGCTAAAGCGCGGCATGCTGCAAATGCTCATGAAATATATAGTAAAATAAAAACAATACTCTGTTAATTTAATAGTAAAGCACACTTTACATTTTCTCCTCTGCACCATCACGGATACCAGAAGCAGAATAGCAGAGCGGTTTACAAAAGCCAGACAGCATGTTGTGCCTGCTTCAACAAGCCATTAATTAACTAAATAGTGCACACCAACCTTAATGAAGGTTAGTGGGTAAGGACTCTAGTAAGAAGGACTGGCCTCTTGGGAGGTAACAGGCGATGGAGGTACTAAGGAAGGACTACTAAGCCTATTCACAAATCAAAAGCCACCATTTACAAAAGACAGCAATAGGAGCCACTTGAAAAGATGGGAGGAAAATGGCCCGAGCTTAAAGTCCATACCTGAATACAGCATGTCTCGAAGAGACAGCGCAAGCTCTGTAGGCGAAACCTAACAAAGCATTTGAGAAAAGTAAGTTGCAATATCCTTGAACCATCCATAGTTGGCAGGCGAGTGCAGAACATTTTAATCTGTGACAGGATAGGACTTAAAATGATGATTACACCCAAGTAAACATTTTCTTTTTAAGCAAAGCATATCATGCCTTACAGTGGCAAAACTATTTCCATTTTGCATTGTACAGCCATTTTATTGGAAATATAATATTTTTCTAATTTTGAGGTGTTATTTACCCTCTCATCCAATTTTCTTGGTTCGAAAAGAGTTCTGTAATCAGTGGTTGTATTTCTTTATAGGTATTCGCAAATGTAGAAATGGGGTAATTGAAGAGCTTCTAACATTTGAAAGTCTTGACATATATATCATTTTGAAAGCTGTTTAAAAACTTTCATTGTTAATATCAAAGAAATTTAGAACTGTTTATTTATTTTTGCAGCTTAGTGTTCCTCTTAGTACATTGGCCACCACTTTACCAACACCATTGGATCCTAACATTGCAACAGCAGGAGACGTTCCACAGCCTCCACTTATGGGAAATGTAGACCCTACTAAAGTTGATGAAATTAGGAGGACAATTTATGTTGGTAATTTGAATTCCCAGGTAAATTTAAAATATATTTTCCTTTAAGCATAGTTTGTATTTTCAGTTTTATGATAAATTGACTTTTAGAACCGGTAGTAGGCAAACAGTTACATATTGTGGTCTTTCCCACTCTTGAGGTTGACTTGTGTTTCTTTGTTCTTCTGTTTTTTCCTAGACTACAACTGCAGATCAGTTACTTGAGTTTTTTAAGCAGGTTGGTGATGTCAAGTTTGTTCGTATGGCAGGAGATGAGACTCAGCCAACCAGATTTGCTTTTGTAGAGTTCTCAGACCATAATTCAGTTCCTCGAGCTCTTGCCTTTAATGGAGTTATGTTCGGGGACAGACCACTCAAGTAAGTGATTTTGTATTATACAAGAGATGTATTCATTGTGTAAGCAGCATACTTATGCATTTGATTCACAGTAAAATGTGTATCCTGTGGCAGTTGTATGCATTCTTAAAATTAATTGGCTTATTTCTTTCCGAAATCTTAAACCCAGCTCAGCAATGCACATTGCTTCAAAACAAGTAGCCTAAACCTACAATATTGCACATAGAGAGTAACGGTTCACGTAAACGGTAGCAAGTTTTATACATGGGAATATAGCGTAGAAATAAAATGACACTTTAAAGTCACTCTGGAGAACAAGATATAAACCTAGGTGGAAGGGCTAGAGTGAAGAAGAGTATTGCTATCATATGGCCTACCATAGAGCAATAGAGACCTTAACAATAATAATCTAACCTTGAGATCAGCACCCTCCATCCTTCGAGTGGACTTCAAACCGACGCGTAAGTGTAATGGCAAAGTGAGGCCAGGTTCCAGCCCCATTCAAATGAACCTTTTCCATCCACTATTTGAGGACATTTTGGGTATCAATGAAGCAAGACAAAAACTGCACCTCCTCCATGCATCACTCTTCACTCAGGAAATAACATCCAAGTGTTGATGCCGGAGTATAGCAACTTTTCAATGCATGCCACTGCTTAATTCTCAATTTGATGAAACTTTAATCAGAAAAATATGAGCAAGAAGCATTTAGTACTAAGCTTTTCATTGTGCAACAGGTGGTGCAAGTTTTATTTTAATATGTTTATATTCCTGAGGGCTTTACAGAAGAACTGTTACAATACATAGCATTTTTATTTCAGGTTTGTTGCATTACAGGTTATTAAGGAAAGATTTGAAGAATCGGTTTGCAAACTGTTTAAGGCAGAATTTACACGTTCCAAGGAATTACTTCTAATTCTACCCACTACGTTGCACACCTGGTTGATGGAACACACTACATAGGACAACATTGTAGGCCAAAACTGTAGGATGTGGCTGTAGAAAAGTGGATTATTATGTGGTGTGGTTGTGGGACCTCACTGTGTAATGTCCCACTGTGAGGAAATAGGGTATGTTGTATGGTATGTTTTTGTGACCTCCCCATGTAATACAGTACCAACGCCTTTAGGACCTGTTAGGTTTTGTTTGTTAAACTTTATCTGAACACTGGGTAGCTGTAGCTCAGAGAGTCAGGCTTACACAAAGGAACAATTATGGAGCAATTGAACAGCAGCAAAACAAGGAAAATATACAAGCCACTCAAGAAATCTGACACCAATTGATCTAAATAGATAAGATTTTTAAATTATTTTTGACACCAAAATGAAAAAGATCCCAGAGGGTTCTGGAGAGACAGGATTAATAAATCAGCACTTTTTACTTAACAGCAAACCAGCATTGGCAAACTTAACAAATTTGACACTTAAAAAATTTTTTAGGAAGAACTTTGGTAAGTATCTGTGCGGTTACTTCGAGTTACTTTGGGTGACCAGCTCCAGCAGGAAGCCAGTCGGGGACCAGCAAGATCCTAAGTAACAGTTATCTCTCCAAGAAACGCAGTCTTCAGTTCAGACCCAGCATCAGTGGCTACTTGCCCTTGACTTCTATTGAGTGGCCCTGATGCAAGGGATACTGAATACTGAAGATGCCCAAGGATGGTGAAGACGTGCGGTGGACGGTGCCTTATTGGAGCTACTCCATGGCCGACAAACTTGTTGAGGCAATCCGGGCCACAGAAAGCTATGTCCCTTGAAGTCTAGTATAGCTGGGCAGAAGTCCAGATGCTCTGTACATCACTTTCAGCTGCTTCCTTCTTTTGGTGGTAGTTTGCCTTCTGTGCGACGTAGCTTCACTCTGATGATAGTCTCCCAGGTACAGCTTAGTCAAAAGCAATTTTTTTTATTAAGATCTTTTTTATTAGCATCATAGCAAGCAATAAACAAACACACAGCACTGCGTTGCACCCTTATATGGCAAAATTACAGATTGCATATTGCTAAACTTAACTTGAATTCCCTACCTCAAGACTTCCTGCATCACAAACCCTAGTACTTGAGTTGTAATCTCATCAGTGCTAGTTGGAGTTAGTGAGTGACTGAGGTACAGGTGCCCCTTCTGCAGTATTTCCATCTGCCCCAGATTTTTTTCCTACTTCCAAGGACAACCCTGGACCTTGTATATCACTTTCTCAAACACGATGCACCAATCCATGTCCTGCTTCCAGTTTCAGGTGTGGTGCAGGCGCCACCCCCCGTTGAAGTGCAATGTTGCATTTGGCTATTGCCGGACCTAAGGTCATCCAGGTCTGTCTGCTCCATGTAGTTAAGATTGGTTTCCTCCCAAATAATGAGCAGGCACCATTTAGCGGAGATTTCCATCTCATTGTGGGTAATTAGTGGGCGTCTGGTCTTGATACCATTGGATGCAATGCGACTGGGTGGTGATTTGGGAATCTGGGCTACCACCCCTCCAAAGCAGGCTTCTTCAGCTGTTGTGGCCCTGTGCTGCAAACGGTTGGTCAGCCAAGTGATCTTTGGAGTCATTTGCTTTGGCTGGGCACCAAATAAACTACTCCAGGAGCAAGACACAGCAGACACAGTTGCTTCTCCTTTGCAAGCAACAAGGTACAGCAGGAGCAGTTTGCATGTCTCCCCAAGAGGGCAGAAGGCTATCTCCGGGACAGACCCCATGTGCAATCATGAACAGGAGACTGGGCCGCAAAGTGACAGTTGTAGGATACTGGGTTTTTGTGGCAGTAAGCCCCCTACTTTTTGCCAGACTACTGATGCACTTTGACTTGATGTTGCCCTGGGTCCCTGCCAATCAGGTTCCAGGGGCCTGTGTTCTTTCCCCAAAACTGTACCTTGTACCCCGAATTGGCACCTCTCTGGCCACATGTCAGTCCCTTGTAAAAGTTACCATGGGTACCAAGGGCACTGGCCAGGGAAGGCCTCTAAGGGCTGCATCACTTAGTGTGCCACCCTTAAAGGTCCTGTACCTTACACCCACCCACGCACTGCCGTTGCAGACTGCGTGTTTTGGTGCAGAACAAAGTGAAGTGTCGACATGGCCCACGTCCCTGTGTGCCATGCCTACAACTCACTGCCCTGGCATGGATCAGTCGCCACTCTAGCTGGGTGTACTACACCAGTGGTGAGGGTACAGGTGCATGAACCCTGTACCCCTACAGTGTCTAAGTCAATTCTTAAGCATTGTAAGTGCAATGCTGCCATTAAGAGTCTATGGTGCTGGGAGTTTGTCATTACAAACTCCACGGTACCATACTTACTGCACTGAAAACTGAGAAGTTTGGTATCCAGCTTCTCAGCACATTAAACCCACAATGCTGCCAGGGTGGGATTTAATGAAAAAGCACACAGAGGGCATCTTAGAGATGCCCCCTGAAAAACGACCAGCCTCTGGTGGGTCCCAATACTGGGACATACCAGCCTGCTACCACAAGCATCTTTCTGGAACCCTAGGGTGGGAAGCATCGCTCCCCGAGCCCAGAAACAGCCTTTCCTGGGAGAAGGTGTTCACACCATCCCCAGGCCAGGAAGAGCCATCTTTGGCAGGGGAGCTTCAAACGCCTTGTAGCCTTTGTAATGCGACCTCCAGCCTCTCCTGCTATCAGGAGCAGGCCCCCTTCCTGTCTCTTCTCCTTTTTGACAGGAAGACAGGCGGGAAAAATTATCCCATCCAGAAAATGTGCCCACCTCTGCCACCCCACTGGTGCGGGAGGCAAGGTAAAGCCCACTCTTTAGTACCCGCCACTGGAGAAGTGTGGCTCACTGGTTAGAGGCGGCAGACCCTGAAGCAGAGATCAGGCCCGGGACCAGGGTTCAATTCCCGACGCGGCAGGGTCTAGGATCAATGTCCGTGGACTCAATAATTCTCGCTTCGGCGCCTTCTCTAATCATGGGCCCCACGCTGCAACTCTGGGCAATAGCTTGCTTAATCTCCACAACAGCCTCACCAGCGCTGGGATGCCTGGCTCCGCCCCTCACAGGAAGAGCTAGGAAGGGTTCCACAGCCTAAGCGCCGAGATACCCTCATGTGTGATTCAGCGCTATATAAATCAATAACTATAACTATAGACAAGAAACCAGAAGAAGAAAAGAAGGCCTGAACAGCCATGCCAAAGCTAACAAGAGGAGGGCGCCTACTGACTTTGCCTCAGCCCCACCGGCCTGTCCCCACCTCGGACCTGCAGAAGTGAAACCCCGGTGTATCCTGCAGTCAGCAGCCTCAACCCCAAGGACCTTCCCTGCCTTCAAAAGAAAAGACTCAGTCTCCTGCGAACACCGGATTTGTTCACCAACAAACTCCAGCTCCGGCAGGATCCGCAAGTCTGCACCACTTTGCACCCGACGCCCACGCCGGAGTTCGAGTGGCCCAACTCCAAGAGGAGGTCTCCCCGGCGATCCTGACCCGAGATTCGGTGAGCCCTGACCTGCCTCAAGCTGATGCCTACAGCCTCAAACCGGAAGGTCCCCCCCAACCGCGACCAGAAGCTGGTAAGAAAATCCACCCTAAAAGGCACCCCTGCATTAGACTCCCCACGGCCTTTGGTTGGCCCAACTGACTGTGCCTAACCAACCCCCAGATTCCCAACTTGCCTCTCCAAGTGGTGGTCGCACCCAGAAGACCTTCGTCCTCGAGCCTGCAGTGTGTTTGGAAACCGAAGACTCCCGATTGAAAGCTTCATGGCGCCCGACGCCAAAACAGCACTCTGCACCCACCCACCCCAGTGCCCCTGAGGGTGCACCTTTTATCCTGCTGGCTTGAACCCCCATGTGCCCTGAGCTTAAGTCCAGGAGCTTTGCTACCACAACCCAGTGGCCTGCTCGTAAGCAGCCACCAACCAGAGGCCTCCTATCCCCATTGATAAACATTGGGCCTCAGCACCCATCCGCGCCTAGTGCCGCTGAGGGTGTAACAAAAGAGTGCATCATTGACCCTGGGGACCCCTGAGTCTACGCCCAGAATACCAACTCGCACAACCAAATACTTCCCTTAGAACCGTTAACCCTATTTTCCTCCATAGGATAACATTGACGGTTTTCCTGTGAAAAGTTTTTAAGTGCGGAGTTGGAAAATCTAAGAAACCCTTTAAAACTGTAACTAAATAAAACAAACACTTTTACTTACCTATTTACAGGAAATGTCCCAGTTCAGTAGCCTGGTATACTGCACTGTGTAAGAAAAGTAATCTCTTGTGTAGTCTACTAGACATTCTACTAAGAAGCCAATACAAAGTATATGTACAGTATTTCAAAAGTATTGCATTACTAGTAGCTCCACTGTAATCAAATCAAAGTATACATATACATTTACATATACAATTGCAAATCAAACTGTTTACACACTGCCTTACTACTGTAAAGTATTTATTACTTACCTGTGCCAGGCTTGCTTGGTTCCAGAAAATAAAATAACTAAAAGAATATTTTTATACAAATCAGATTGGTCTGAAATAAATTTTCTTTGAGTGTCTGACATCATTTGCTGATTGAGCGTGTACAACAAATGCTTAACACTTCCCTCTGATACAGCCTTACTGCTCTGTCACTACAAATAGAGAGTAAGGTGCTATCTATTTTTCCCTCTGCCTACCTTTGGAGTTTCACTGGACTCTCTGCATACTATATCTCACTTTGGTATAGTATATACAGAGCCAGCTTCCTACAACAACCTTATAAAGTTTGCACACAGCAACAAGTTATATTAATTTCGACTTGGACAAACAATTCAGCCTTAATGTAATGAGTTGTTTGGTATCTTACAGTATCAAATTTAGTAGTTGCAGTCAGGTGTTAGCAGGGCTGCTGTGGATGTCGATAATTGCACTCGCCATTGATCTACTAAACTTTTCTACAGTAAAAATAACTGCATGTTTTTACTATTGAAGCATGTAAAACACATATTCTACTTTTTAATTAACCCCACCCTGCGTTGGTGCTCAACAGGCCTACCTTAGAAGTGACTTAAATATATTAAAAAGGGAGGATTAGGCTTGCCAATACTTGAAATGGCAAAGTCGAGTTAGCAGTTTAAATCTGCCCTTCTAGTCTTTTGTGGTGGACTCGAGCTATGTTTTACCTTTGTTGTTCCTATGGTGGCACAACCAGTGCTGCAGATCCTCGAACTTACAGTCCCTTTGTACTATACCCTATAGACCTACAAGTAAATCAGCTTATGCCAATTGAATATAAGTCAATCAAGCATTACACATTTTAAGGCCAGAACACTGGCACTAAGGTCTGGTTAGCAGACCTCGGTGCACTCTGATTCTAAAAAGCATCAGTCCAAAACATTGGGGGTGACCATACAAAGAAAGGAATTTCCTTATACAGTCTATCAGTTTCAGTTAGGTATGTTTGAAAAACTTTAGCTCAGACCTGAGTAGCTGATGCACAGAGCAGTCGGTCTTCATTAATGTAACAAGTGTAAAGCATTTATGTTATGTTATGTTAAATGAATTTGTTGCGTGCACAGCTACTCAAGAGTGTCCCGGCGCGTGCAATGGCAAAGGCAAAAGGTCCCAGAAACATGTCTAAAAGAGAAATGTTTTTAGTTTTTTTTAAACAGTGCATGATCCTGAATGCTCCAGAGCGCCAGAGGTAAGGCATTCCACGCCAGACTAGCTTTCCTGACAAGTGAACAACCACCAAGCCTATGACGATTAAATCTTGGGGTCTGCAACAGAAGTTGCGAGGAAGAACGCAGCTGTCTAGCAGGAGAATAGAAAACAAATCTTTTCTGAAGATAGCTAGGACCTGTATCGTAAAGGGCCTTATGAGCAATGGAAAGCATCTTAAATTGAATTCCGGACACCCCCGGAAGCCAGTGCAGGGAACCTAAGTGCACGCGCACACTACACCGCTTGGACAAGCCCAACAAAAGTCTAGCGGCAGAATTCTGAACAACCTGCAGTTTGCCCAAAAGATAGCCAGGAATGCCCACATACAGGGCATTCGCGTAGTCCAAGCGAGATAGAATCAGTGCGCGGACCACTGTTTCTTTGGCTGGTCCCGGAAGCAAGGGAAGACATTTTTTCAGAGCTTTCAAGGTCCCAAAGCACGTCCCATTAAGATTTTTCGCAGTAATATTACCTGCACTAGGCATGGGCCATAGCTTCGCTCTGAAGTCGGCTGGGAACGACCAATACAAGAGAACCTCAGACTTAACTTCATTGCACTTCAACTGTGCCTGAGCCAGCCACTGAAAAACAGAGGCGAGGCAGTATTGAGCAGACTGGGTCGAATTATCATCCCTATCCCAAGAGAACGGCAGCTGGGTGTCGTCAGCGTAGGCCATCCCCTTAGCCCCCAAAGACTTCGCCAGATACACCAGTGGAGTAACATAGATGTTGAGTAACCGGGGGCTAAGAGATGACCCCTGTGGGACGCCAGTAGCCAGGGCTCTGACACATACGGAGGGAGCCAGACCTGTTGCGTACGAGCATCCAGGAAGGACCTAATCCACCCCCAGACGGCACCAGCGACGTCTATCTCCGAAAGGCGGTTAAGAAGCAGCGAATGAGGCACTGTGTCAAACTCTGCCGAGAGGTCAAGCATCACTATTGCTGCCCTCCTGCCGGTGTCCAGGCACTCCCGAATTGCCTCAGCCACTTCTACCAAAGCTGATTCCGTGCTATAGTTCGCCCGGAAACCAGATTGTGCTGGATGCAGCAGGCCAAATGACTCCACAAAGTTGGTAAGCTGGTTATTGACCACTTTCTCACAAACCTTAGCTAAACTAGGCAGGAGAGAAATAGGCCTATAATTCCTGGGTATAGAGGGGTCTAGCGACTGTTTCTTGAGGAGAGGGAGAATCGGTGCTTGCTTCCACGACGTTGGAACTGTAGACTCGCTGATGGGCCTTTTAATGATTTGGTTGACTTCTGGATTAATAGTCTCCGCAGCAGCGGCAAGAAGTCTCGCAGCACAAGGTTCGTTGGGAGAACCGGATTTCAAGGCTTTAAGAATTTTTAGCGTAGTGGATGGTTCAACCTGCGCAAAAGTGGACAGCGTATTTGACGAGTCCGCAGTAGGGTGGACCGAAGAAAAGGCAGTAAGCCCTCCCTCCAGGGTGAAAAAAGAAGCTTGAATGCTACAGATTTTGTCCACAAAAAACTGAGAGATCATGTCACACCAAGTTGTAAAAGCGGGCATTGCTCAAACCAGTGCGCTGGGAGCCATTAAAGTTTGGATGATAGTAAAAATCTCCCTTGAATTATTATTGGCCAGATCAAACAATTTAGAAAGAGCAAAATAATTGATAAGAAAGAAACCCAGCACAATAAAAGCCTGGTACCAATTTATAGAAATTGAACTCTATATTTATATTTAAGTAGACACCACCGTTATAAAAATCCATCAAGGGGAACTAAAAATACGCTTTTTTAAAAGGTAAGGAAATGATCTCATGATCAAAAAATTCCTTGTAATCTGTGTCACGGCTCCCAAGCCAGCAAGACAGCAGAACTACGAATCCACCTTGGACTGATCACAAAGGATAGTGACCCAGTCACAGGGACCCCTTAGGACTGGGGAGACAGTTACCAGTCACTTCCACCAGTCTGAGACCTTACAGCAGATTTTACCGGGAGGTGGTCCTGCTGCTGGGAATGTAGGATGCCAAGAAGGTGCCAAGAATGCTGGAGCTGTGGAAGAGATGTGGTACAGATTTCTGGTGCTATTCTGGGGTCCATGAAGGGTTTGTCTCCCGCCTACAGATTCTTTCTCCTACGATGCCCTGTGAGGTCCTGTGCAGAACCAGTTGCCACTGGTGGAATGGTGTCCTTGTACAGCGGTCATCCACAGGTAAGTGTTTCTTTCTTGCAGGAGGACCAGGGTATGATACAACAACGGTCACTGGTCCCACGGATGTGGGAAACCGCTCGGGATGGTCAGGACTCAGTCTCACAGTAGGCACTTAGGCGACCTGTTGATGCTGAGCTCTCACAAGTGCAGGCCTCCTCCCATTGTTTGCGGCCCTGTAGCTGCAACAACAAGCATTTACAATGTAATAGGTCTCACATTTGCAAGAGTTTAAGCTATTGGCATTGAAAATGACAATGCCTTTTATATATGTTTTAAAAACCAAAACATAAATAAAAGGAATTGACATTTACAATGCCAATAGCTCAAACTCGCAAAATGCGAGACCTACTGCATTGCAAATGCTTCTTTTATCAGATACTGGGTCATGGGTAGACGATGCGTTGTAAATCATAATTTGTGACGGTCGGTGGCCGCCCTGCCTTTCTGTTATGCTGTTTTGTTCTACCTTAAACAAAAACTAAAACCGATGAATAAACAAAAATAATACCTTGACATAGGTACTCCGCCGTAGTAATTCAAAACATAAAACCGAGAGCTGAGGCACTAGGTGTCCGGAGAGGAGGAAGTCTCTGTTCACTACTTTCAGCTTGGTGCAGTTTCAGTGGCAGCATCCATAGGGTGGCGCTGTTCTCCCATGAAAGAGCAGAGGGTTGAAAGAAAATTAAGACTACACTAAAAGTTCTGAGCAGTGCTGGAGTGCTGCTAAGAGGCGCGGTCTCACCGCACACTCTAGGCGTGTGAAAAACCGCATGCAAATATTTACATTTCCACGTTTAGGTTTGGTAAATCATTTTTTCCCCCCAGTGTTTTACTTACCTACTGAAGACACAGTGGCAAACTTCCCAAACGGTGGCTGTTATCCGGTGATGTAGTGAGCCACACTTATGCTCACGTACCGTACAGAAGTCCCGTTTATGCAGGTCGGTCGAGGGTGATCTCAGCCTAAGGGGGCAGTGGCCGCTCGAGTCTCCTGACAGTGGAGCATTAACAGCGTCTGCACCTCTTATTCGTGCACCTTCGGCCTGGGTCAGTCCGAGGTCCCCCTGTGCAGTCTGCGACCCACGTTTGTCCCCACGCACAGTGATGTACCCTGCCGGGGCTGTGAATCGGGGGGCCGGTAGCAAGTAGACCGCGGCAGTCGTTGGCATTGCAAGCTCTGTTTCCGGACAGGGTTAGGGGTGAATCTAGGGCTCTAGGCACACAAATGGCGTAACGGGCAGAGAGAACTGCTGACTTTGGAACAGGGTGCAGCAGCTCGAGCGGCGAGAAATATGTGAGCCACTAAAACTACTGCACCATGGAGCCCCATCCCCCAACAAAGTGCCGGCACAAGGGAAAGCAGACTTGAAATGTGGCAAGGTCAGACACTTTGTTGCAGCAGGGGAAGAGCGGCACCAGGAAGATGGTCGTAGTGTTGGAGAATCTTTAGTAGAAAAAAAAAACAGTGGTGCGCGTGCACCACAGAGGAGCGGGGGCTAGGGTGCGCGGCAGCGTCGCGCGTTAGTCGCTGGTAAGAATGGGCGGAGCAAAGGAGGGACATGCGCCCACCTTTGCCCAATCGCATGCCGTCTGTTAGAACTGGCTTTTTCTGGTAGGCTAAGGCTGACGCCAAAGCCAGGCAGAAACCACCATTCTAGTCAGGGCGAGGGAGTCACACGCCAAGATAACCCCTGCTCACCCCCTGGTAGCTTGGCACAAGCAGTAAGGCTAAACTCGTAGGCAATGTGTAAAGCATTTGCGCCAGCACACAACAGCAACAACATACTAGGCACACCACAAAAGGAACTCCACACGGATACGGTCGCTCCCCCACGCTACTCCCTGCCCTGCGAGATTGCACTTGGTATCGTAGCGCCCACAAGCCTGCCAGTTTGTTGCCTGCATTGACTATTGCTGCATTGCTTATTGCGCTAGATCGCCTTAATTGGCAGCTCTACTGCTTAGCGCTGTTTTGCCGATTTCACGAGCTCATTTACATAATATTGCGGCGCTAGTGCCAGTCTGTTGCCTGCAGTGACTATTGCTGCATTGCTTGTTGTGCCAATTTGTTGCCTGCATTGACTATTTCTGCATTGCTGGTTGTGCCACATCGCCTTAATTAACAGCTCCACTGTTTAACGCTGTTCTGCCGTTTTGACGAGCTCATTAGCATATTATCGCGGCGCGAGTCTGCCATACCGCGCTGCTACGCTCTGACTATCTGTGCTGCCTGTGCTTTGTATTTTTGTGCCTGGTTTTGCCTTGTGCCGGTTCCACTGTGTCTGTGATAGCGTTTTTTTGCTCATAGTGTGCCCCAACCCGTTTTTCGATTTTGGGCTGACTGCAATTTTGTGTCTTCCTGTTGTTGTTGTTTTTGCCTCCCTGCCCTGATCTCCGCCCCGCTCTCGCCTCCCAGCTGCTCCTCCCTCGCCCCTCTCCCTATACGTTCCGCTCATGCCAGATGCATTCTCGTGCAGCGTCCACGCGCAGCGGTCGCGCCCCATTCGCACCGAAGGGGCGCCAAAGGTAAGCCCGTCTACGCCCGTCCGTGCCTGGACCGCGCCCAGCGCCAGACCCCCTGGCCCCTGTACCCCCCACCTCACCCGCATCTCATACGACGCCTCCACCCTCTTAGCCTTAAACCCCGGCCGACTCCCCAACTGCGTCCAAGCCGCTCCCGGACACATCCATGGACCCTTCTCTTGCTACTCCTGCAAGTTCGACTGCACCAAGAACGACTTCTCATCCACGAACACAAAACAAATATCTGACACCAACCACCTACAATGCATCCTTCTCAACACCCGCTCAGTCCACAGGCACGCCATCGACCTCTGGAATCTACTAGACACCATCTCTCCAGACGTCGCCTTCCTAACAGAAACATGGATGAACGCCACATCAGCCCCAGACATCACCATTGCCATCCCGGAAGGCTATAAGATCATCCGTAAGGACCGCACCGACCAAACAGGAGGAGGCATCGCTATCGTCCATAAGAAATCCATCCGCATCTCAACCAGCTCAGACGTCAATCTCGCCAACACTGAACACCTTCACTTCCAGATCCACATCGACCCCAAGACCACACTCAGAGGCACCCTCCTCTACAGACCACCAGGACCCCGTGCACAATTCAGTGAGGACATCACGGACTTCATCACCCCACACGCCCTCCCCTCCGAGGATTACACTCTTTTGGGAGACCTCAACTTTCACCTTGAAAAGAACAACGACCGCAACACCACCACCCTTCTGGACAACCTCGCCAACCTCGGACTTAAACAACTTGTCACTACCCCCACCCACATCGCAGGTCACACACTCGACCCTATCTTCACCTCCAGCAAACATGTCTCCTTCAGCCACACCACAGCTCTCCTTTGGACGGACCACAGCTGCGTTCACTTTACCTACAACAAGACCACATCCAACAACCATCCTCAACCCACTCTGCGAAGAAACTGGAACAAAATCACCATCGACCAGATCTCCTCATCGCTTCTTCAAAACCCCCCCGGCCACTCCTCAAACCCCGACCAAGCAGCCATTAACCTCACCCAATGGCTATCCAACAGCGCCGACATCCTAGCACCACTGAAAAAACGTCAAATCAAACTAGGCAGCAAGAAGGCCTCCTGGTTCAACGACTATCTTAAGAAATCCAAGAAACTCTGTCGCTCCCTTGAGAAGGCCTGGAAAAAAGACCCAAACACCAGCACCAAGGACGCCTTCAAAAACGCCACCCGCATACACCACCAACTAATCCGATCTGCCAAGAAAGCCGCTTTCAAGGACCGACTAGATACCAACGCCCACAACAGCAAGGAATTATTCAACATCGTCAAGGAATTTACCAACCCCTCAGCCAACTCCAACGACATCACCCCCTCTCAAATCCTCTGCGACTCCCTAGCCTCATTCTTCCACAACAAGATTGCAGACATCCACAACAGCTTCGACAACCGACACGAAGACCAACCCACCCAACCCTCTGCAGGACCCCCACCCCCCTTGAACATCCTCAATGACTGGAACCCAATCTCCACTGAGGACACCATCCGCCTGATGAACTCTATCCACTCAGGATCCCCCACAGACCCATGCCCTCACCACATCTTTAACAAAGCAGACTCCATTATAGCACCGCACCTCCGAGACGTCATCAACTGCTCCCTCAACTCCGCCACCTTCCTGGAAAGTTGGAAACATGCCGAACTCAGCGCCCTTCTGAAGAAACCCACAGCTGACCCCACCGAACTCAAAAACTACTGCCCCATCTCGCTCCTTCCATTCCCGGCCAAAGTCATCGAGAAAGCTGTCAACAACCAGCTTGCCGCCTTCCTCGAAACCAACGAATCCCTCGACTCCTCTCAGTCTGGCTTCCGAGCCAAACACAGCACTGAGACAGCACTCATCGCAGCAACAGACGACATTCGAACTCTGCTAGACAACGGAGACACAGTCGCCCTCATCCTCCTCGACCTCTCCGCAGCCTTTGACACAGTTTGTCATAGCACCTTAATACAACGCCTCAGTAACATCGGAATCCAAGGAAAAGCACTGGAATGGATCACCTCGTTCCTGGCCGGAAGAACTCCGAGAGTTCGCCTTCCTCCATTCAAATCAGAAGCCACCGAAGTCATCTGCGGCGTGCCACAAGGATCTTCACTCAGCCCCACCCTCTTCAACGTATACATGAGCCCCCCTCGCGGCTATCGCACGCCAACACAACCTCAACATCATCTTCTACGCTGATGACACTCAACTGATACTATCACTCACCAAAGACCCTAACACCGCCAAAACCAACCTACATGAAGGAATGAAAGAAGTAGCCGAGTGGATGAAGTACAGCCATCTAAAACTGAACTCTGACAAAACTGGAGTCCTTATACTAGGTACCTCTCCCTCCGCCTGGGATGACTCTTGGTGGCCAGAGGCCCTTGGAAAAGCACCCATCCCGACGGACCACGCACGGAACTTAGGTGTCATCCTGGACTCCTCACTCTCTATGAACAAACAAGTCAACGCCGTTTCATCTTCTTGCTTCAATATTCTTCGCATGCTCAAAAAAACATTTCGCTGGATCCCCACCGAAACTAGAAAAACGGTCACCCACGCACTGGTCACGAGCCGCCTGGACTACAGTAACACCCTATACGCCGGTACCACCGCAAAACTCCAGAAAAAACTCCCAACGCATCCAGAACGCCTCAGCCAGACTCATACTAGACATCCCGCGTAAAGACCACATCTCTGGACACCTGAAAAACCTCCACTGGCTCCCCGTTAACAAGAGGATTACTTTCCGCCTCCTAACCCACGCACACAAAGCACTCTACGAACTTGGACCCGAATGCCTCAACTCCCGACTTTCCTTCTACACCCCCTCCCGCCACCTACGATCCTCCAACCAAGCCCTGGCAACTGTACCTCTTATCAACAAAACTACCATGGGAGGCAGATCCTTTTCCTACCTGGCAGCTAAAACCTGGAACTCACTTCCCACTCACCTTCGCCTCACTCAGAACCACCTTACATTCAGAAAGCAACTTAAAACCTGGATATTCGACAAGTAATTCCCCACCCTTCCTCAAGCTCCTTGAGACCCTCTGGGTATGTAGCGCGCTATATAAATCACTTGACTTGACATAAAATAACTTTTGTATTGTAAAAACGCATCAGATAGTATCACACAATATACATGGTGCCAACTGGCACGGGCAATATTCACAAGGGATTATGTACAGGACAGGGCCACATGGGCCACTGTCAGAATCAGCACTTAGTAGAAATTAGAATATAGGATATAAAATCACTTCTAGAACTTAGAATAAGTATAGCACAAAATAACAGTTATAAATCACATCCAGTAACTACTGGGAACAGGTACCAGGACCTCACTAGGACCACCTGTACTAACAAAAACAACCACCTAAGAATAAAATACATTTAGGGGTATAAACAAGAACACATTACCCATGATGCATGAAACACATTCAGAGGATTAGTAAGGACAACCACCTAAGTATCACACAGCGTTTAGGGGTCTAAGAAAGAACATATTACCCATGATGCATAAACCTACATTCAGAGGAGTAGTAAAGGGAAAGAAAGACACATGATGCATAGAAATACATTCAGAGGTGCACAACAACTCAATAGCGCAAAAACACACAGTAGGCAGTTACCATCCTAGACATAGCCAATAACCACATTGCGCACAACTTACATAAGCCACCACCTGTGGCAGTCCCTAGCCCATATAGGCCTTGTTGGGGCTCAGACGCCCTGTGTCCAAAAGTCAGGGCGTGCTGCCACGCAGCGCCAGTCCAAGCACAAGCCTAAACGTAGCAGGTGCCCACTGCTTGCTGGGCACCTGTGAACACTCACAAGGGCCTAAACGCTGCAGCTGGCAGTAAGTGCTGCGCAGCTGTGACTGGCCGGGCACCTCTGTGCCATCTCTGTCCCTCTCAGGGACTCGCTCTCCACCTTGCGCCTAAACGGTGCAGCTGCCCACTAATTGCTGGGCAGCTGGAGATCATAAAAACTGCGCCAGGGCCCTCACTGACCCTTAGGCGCAAACTGCGCCACTGCTGGAGCCACACAGGCTCTGAACTGCGCACTTGGAGCCACACTGGCTCTTACACAATTATAGGCCCCTGGAGCCCTCGAGGCTCTGAACACATCCCATGCAGGCAGGAGGGGGCGGGCACCGGCAATGTGCCCCGACGCCCCCTCTAACTGATATGGCCCTCGAGCCTCGCTGGGCTTGTGAATCATGTATGCCCTCTAGAGCCTCCGTGGCTCTAAACACAAAAATGGCCCTCTGAGCCACACAGGCTCTCTAAACAATTCTGCCCCCACGTTAGAGCCTTCGTGGCTCTGAATACATAACTGCCCCCGGGAGCCTCGGGCTCTGAAAGAATATATGCCCCTCGTCGGAGCCTCCGGGGGCTCAGGACACAACAATGCCCCTGGGATCCTAGGGGCTGCCACATACAACACTGCCCGCTATGGTGGGGAGACCCACTGCCATCCGGGGCCTCACGCTGGCCTTAACACCCACCCGGAGCTTCCCCCCGCAGCAACTCCGGTCTCTCTCACTCACCGGGCTGTTTGCTGGCTGGGGCTCCTCCGGGCGGCAACTCCTCTCCATGGCTGCAGCAAGCAGTGCTTCACCTGGGCCCCCTCCTGGGCCCCGGGGCTCCTCCATTCACCACGGGGCTCCCTCAGCTCATGGGAGCCCCGCAACACCTCTCCCCTCACTCCTCTGATGCCGGCAGCGGGCGCGAGACTCCTCTCGCAAAACCGGAAGTCCCGCCCGCCGCCAGGCAAAGCATTGCCTGACTTCCGGTTTCTCGAGCGAGGGCCGCGGCGTTGTAACAACGGGGCAAACCGAGGGGTGGACACCCTCGGTTGTAGAAATAAACATAGCAGCGAGGTGGGCACTCGCTAAGGGCACCAAAACAAGGAGTGGCACCCTTTAGTTTAAAAATAGCGATATTCGGGCATAACGCAGGGTAGGCACCTGCGAGGCATAACAGGGCGGGAGCGCTCCTCCCCTCCCCCCCCCTCCCCCCCCAACAACAGCGCTCTGCCCATCAGTCAGGATACAGCGCCCACGAGGCGCTGGGGAGCCCAGAAATCAGGAAAACGCCCCAGAGAGGACCCCCATAGCAAGGAGGGTCCCAGCAGCCTCTGGGCATTACAGGACGAGGCTTCTAGGGCAAGTGAAGTCTCCCAGCCATCCTCAGGCCAGGCAGAAAGGGCCCCCAGGAAGAAGTCCTCCAGTAGTCGATCAGGTGTCCAGGGGCTGGACAGGACCCAGGGATTCCCCTGGGCCCAAGCAGCAGCACACCCCTGGCAGGATTCAAGTCCGAAACAAGAACAAATTGGAAGGGGACACAGCCCCTTCTTATACACAGAAAAGTCTTTGAAGTCTTTGTGTAGGCAGTGTGAGAACCAGCTAGAACTGGTTATAGGGAAGTCCTGTCAGTATCAGGGACAGAGGTGACAGTCGCCCAGCGGGGGGGGGTGGAGCCAGCATTGTAGTCAGGCAGGCACAGCCCTTCACTATCAGGTGCCATCTCCTCCCACTTCCCTGGCAGCAGATGCTGCCTTTCATCCATGGGCTGACTCAGACAACCTCCTGGGCTCTCCAGCCCCTGTCACCCTCAAACCAGACAGTCAATCCACAAGCAGGCCCAGGCACTCCTGGACCAGGCTCACCAGCCAATCACACGCCACACACAAATTACACAAATATGCCAACTTCTAAAAGTGGCACTTCTAGACTAGACACAATCATGCCTCATATACCATTAAGCAGCATTCAATCTCACGAGTTCTCTCATTCCAAACTCGCCCCTGCACTCCCCACACATCAGGAACTACCATGGGCATACATATTCCCCATTCATTCCTATGGGAGGGCAGGTCACTCACCACACATACACAGAGAGCTCAAGCACTTTACACAGTACCACAGTGAAAAAGTGCGCAGAGGCCTAAAATCACAAACACAAGGTCACAGAAACAGGCTAGGAAAAAGCAAAAAGTCTCGGGGTGAACCTGCCCAAAGGGCCGGGTCCAACACCGTCCCAAAACCCCCCCCCAAAAAAACACGCTAAAGCCAATGGCGGACGGCGAAAGCTCGTGCGTGTGAGCAGCTTCAGAACCCCCTTACAAGAGGTCTCATGCTGCGCAAGTAGTGCTGGCACTGCAATGCTAGGTGCAAGACCTAAAAAGGGATTTCCTCATAGCTGGCATCATATAGTCTGCTCTTTCACTAGATGGAACCCTTTGGCACCATGGCTTGCCACTGAGGATCTGCTGCTGCTCATCCTGGGAACTAAGTCACCTTAATAGCGGTCCAGCAGAACCACGCCCCAGATATTCACAGTACCCGGCCTTTTCATTAGTGAATATTTGTCATATTAATTACCATATTTTTGCTGCAGTGATGTGTGTGAGAAAGCGCCCTCTGTCTTGCATGGTATTGCTTAATTGCTGATGTTCTTTGACTGTGCCCTGGGCTCCTGCTAATCAGGTACCCAGGGCCTATGTTCCTTCCCTAAACTTCCATTGAAGGCTAAACTTAATCTCTGGCCACATGTCAGCCCTTGGTAAATGGTACCACAGGTACCCAGGGCACTGTGACCAGAGGAGGCCTCTAAGGGCTGCAGCACTTATTGTGCCACCCTTAGAGGTCCTGTACCCTGACACACACTGCCGTTGCAGGCTGCGTGTCTTGGTGCAGAACAAAGTGAAGAGTCGACATGGCAAACATCCCTGCGTGCTATGCCCACTAACGGCTGCCCTGGTCTAGATCAGTCACCCCTCTATGCCAGTGGTGAGGGTACAGGTGCATGAGCCCTGTGCACCTACAGTACCCAAGTCCATTCCTGGGCACTGTAAGTGCAGTGCTACCATTAAGCCTATATGGTGCTGGGAGTTTGTCATTACGAACTCCACAGCACCATAATGGCTACACTGAAAACTGGGAAGTTTGGTGTCAAACGTCTCTGCACATTAAACCCACACTGATGCCAGTGTGGGATTTAAGGTAAAATGCACAACAGAGGGCCTCTTAGAGATGCCCTCTGAAACCCGACCAACTTCTAGTGACCTGACTGAGTGGCTCCTTAGGCTGCCACTAACAGAAATGTTTCTGGACCCCTGGATCGAAAGCCTGCGGCTTTCGGGGGGCCTGAAACAATGCACATCCTGGGACGAGGTGCCAAGCCTCCTCCCCCAGGATGGGCAGGGTTTACAAAGGGGAAGCTTCAAAGGCATGCCGCCTTTGTGAGCCTCCCCAGACCATTTGCTGCTTTCAGCAACTGGTCCCCACTGGTTCTACCCCCCACTTTAGGCGGGATAGCCGGTGGGCAAAACAAGTGAGGGAAAGAGGCGTGCCCACCTCTGCCAACTCCACCCGTCTGGTGGGCGAGGCAAGGTGAAGCACAACTGAGTCCCCGCCATCTTGAGGTTGGGGGATCCAACCAACCAGGGACAGGTTCCTGCCTCCCTCTCACTGGAGGGTGGCATGATGGGGGGTGTACCCACTCCATTGGTCCCTTACCTTTACCTACCTGCAACGCCCCTAAATCTAGGGGCACCCTGAACCTTGCGTCCTCAAATCTAGCCTGACAACAAGAAGAAAAGAAGGACCGAACAGCTGTGCAGCCAGCTAACAATAGGAAGACACCCTGACTTGGCCCCAGCTCCACCGGTCTGTCTCACCCTCGAACCTGCTCCTGCGAAATCCCGGTGTGTCCTGCGGCCTGCAACCTCAGAAACTCCGGAGGATCTGCCTACCTTCACTTCCAAAGACTGCTTCTCCCGTGAACACCGAATTTGTTCGACTGGAACCTCTGGCAGCAGCCAGACTGCAAATCCAGCCCACTCAGCACACTCCGAAACCGGCCCGAGCTTGTGTGGAAAAACACCACGAAGAGGGTCACCTCGGTGATCCTGACCTAAGATCCGGCGACCCCTGATCTGCCTCAAGCCTACAGCCGACACCTTCATTCTAAATCCAGAAGGCCCCACCTAACCGCGACCAGGAGCTGGTAAGAAGATCTGACCCCAAAAGGCACCCCTGCACCCGAGGCCCCATGGCCTTGTGTGCCCAAACCGACGATGCCTAACTAACCCTTAACTGCCCAACCGAAGTGGTGGTCGCACCCAGAAGTCCTTCGTCTCCCTGCCGGCAGTGCTTTTGCAAACTGGATGTTCTCCATATAAAGCAGGGCGACCGATGTCGAAACAGCACTCTGCACCTGGCTGCCCCAGTGCTGCTGAGGGTGCACCTTTTTGTGCTACTTTGTTTCCCCGTTTACCTTGACCTTCACCCTAGGAGCTTTGCTCCCACAACCCAGTGGCCTGCTTGCCAGCAGCCACCAACCGGAGTCCCCCTATTCCCCACTGGATAACCTTAACATTGGGTCTCAACACTCTGCACCCGGCAGCCCTAGTGCCGCTGAGGGTGTAACGAGTGTAACTTTGCATCACTGTCCCTGGGGGGCCCCTGAGTCTAACCCCAGAACCTTAACTCCCACAGTCGATTACTTACCTGTGAACCGATATTCTTTAAAAATCGCACAAATAACAAAAATGTATTTACTTACCTATTTACAGGAAATGTCCCAGTGCTGAATCCAGGTATCCAGCACGGAGTAAGAAAAGTAACGTACAAAGTAACTTACCTGTAATTTACTGAAAAATACTATTTATTTCAATGCACTGTATTTGCTAAGTGTTGCAACCTGCTGCATCCCCTGTAAATCGAACAAAGTACAAGTTCTATTGCATTTTCAAATTGTTCTATATTCAGCAACTTATTACTGAAAAGTATTAATGCTTACCTGTGCCAGGCTTGCTTGGTTCTAAAAATAAACAGTATATATGTTTTATACAAAAATAATTGGCCTAGTGTTCAGTTCTTTGCTGACTGAGTGTGTACATCAAATTCTTAACACTGTCCTCTGATACTGCCTTGATGCTAGACTACGCTACCGCAATTAGAGAGTAAGGTTCTATCTAACTTTAACTGAACAAAGTAGGGTAGGGGGCGGGGGGGGCCTACAGGGAGTTTAAAGACCTGGCAGTGACATGTTCCCTTACAGACTAGAAGTACAAATTATGTCACCGGGTCTGAACAAAAATGTGGTACTACTAACAGTATGTGAGTGTACTTACATCTATGTGTTTGTAAGATTAGGTAGGCACCTTGGGAACCTTAACAGGGTACCCATCAGTCACCACTCGGAACCGCCCTTCATCATTTGGGATTCCTGTATAGCCATTTTGTTAGGAACAGCACAGTAGAGGAGATGTTGAACCTTCGTTGTTACTAATGCCGTCCTGTATGGTCTGAGTCTCACAGGCTATTTTGCAGCTGGAAACAAGAGTGGGAGTGACTGAATGTGCAGTGCATGTGGTGAGAGTGAAAAGTGAAACTAAAATTGGGTGAGAGGGCAAAAAAATTCCTTTATTCCATGTTTTGCTTGCTCCTCCAATGTTAAAAAGCAGTGGGGTAAATTAAACAAATATTCACCCAGATGTATTGGTCAACATGTTTCTGCAAATAATGGACCACAGAGTCCGTTGCATTCATCAGGACCTATCTTAAGCTGAAGCTACTGCAATAATGTGAGGTAATAAAAAGTGACTACAAATATTAATCTGCGACCTGAGTGGAGATCACCTGGATCCTTTAGGTGTCATCTGATTCCGCAGTTGTTGTATGCCACTAGTGAGAAAACAAACATAACAGAAAATAGTAACCACATTGATTTGCGTGCAGTTAGAATGTGATGAGTACTTTTATAACTATATACCAAATTCCTTTGTCAAAGAAGTCACTTGAATTGTATGTAGTCCATGTTTGTGAGTTCTAAGACCTTGGTTTACATTGTGCATTTCCAATCCATTTAGAAATGAAAGCAGCCTGGTCTTTAACATCCTGATGAATATTGGGAATCGGGTAGAAAAAAGGCAGCACTTCACCATCCTCCTAAATACAAAGTGATTATTGATTGTTGTGCCCTTGCTGGAAGTGAAGTGGGAGGTGCCACCAGTGTAGGTGGTACTAATAGCTAGTGGTCTTTTATGAGAATATCTTTAAAACTTTACTTGTGGGAATCATTTTTTAACATGTTTATTGATATTTTTAAACCACAGATGTGATCAAACATCAACAATAAAAACTGAAAGATGCAGTGACGTCTACCCCCCCTGTCATTTCAATGTCCATCGGCCCACAAGCACGCAAGCATTCCTCATTCACTGCATGATCTTATGTATGAGTGTCCTAGTGTAGTAAATGCTGTGAAGGATTTTGAATTGAATTACACGGCACTACGTCTATATAGCTACCTCCTTCGGGAATTGTACTGCCTCCTGACACTCATCTATTACAGTAAGAGGGTATACCCATGACAGTCACTGGGACCTTGGTGCAATACGGTACAGAAAGAAAAGGGTCCCAGTAAACACATTATTTAGATGTAGGACACATTAAATTGAAAATTAAATACACATAGAAGAAAGTATGATGAAAGCACTGTTATTTAATCACACTGTGTTATGCATAACTTATTAGATAAATATTTGCAATTCTCATCAAATGACATTAGTGCTCCTAAAAGTGAGGAGGAATAACGTGCAAGTGAAGGTAAGGTTTGTGCAAAGTTCCCGCAATTGTGACAAGGGAGCAAGATCAACAATATCACAACACTAATTTCATCCTGGCGTCAAAGGAGCCAAAAGTTAGGTGAACATCCAATGTATCATTCTAACAAAACCATGCCTAATGTATTGCCAATAATGTCCACAGTTTCAGTAACGCTGGCTGGTTGTAACACGGGAAAAACGTTTCGACCCCAATTGATAGTAGGTATCGATGTAACCTTAGAGCGGGGTCTTCCTCAGGACAGGGTGAAGTATAGGGGGGATAGTGGATGGGGCCAGGTAACCTTGGTATACATAGTACTGTGTAAGGACAAGTTGCTCCAAAAAAGGCGGGGCGGGATACAGGCTAAAAAAGCAAAGTCTAGATCAGCCTGGTCGATCTCATCTAACCGCTAGATCCGTGCAGTCCGTCAACAATCACTATTACAAGCATTTGCAATGCAATAGGTCTCGCATTATTAAAGTTAGAGCTATTGGCATTGTAAATGGCAATGCCTTTTATTTATGTTTTTGCTTTTAAAACATAAATAAAAGGCATTGTCATTTACAATGCTAATAGCTTAAACTTTCGCAAAAGTGAGACTTATTGCATAGGCATTCCCATGAGACGGGCAGCTAAGTTGTCGAGACTGGACGCATCCTTCGGATGCTAACTCCAGCTCGACCTAAAAAGGGTTACAACCCACAGGTAATTGGTTTTCTAGAGGCACAATCACTTATTTTAATTAGAGTTTTATAAAGTTACTTTTAGACTGTGAAACCATTTTATGTTTGCTCCTCGCAATAGAAGTTAAAACTTTCCTGAGACTCAGCCGACACAAAAGTGCATGTTTCTATAAACACATGCTTGAAGGCGAGCCATGTGCTTCTTTCACTCACCGCAAAGGGGAAGGTGTGTCTGACCCTTGCGATGAACTAAGTGTAGAACATCAAGGTTACTAGTCTCTGGGGGGGGGCGTGGCTGACAGGTCTTTTAGACAGGCTCCGGACCTGAGCCAGTAAAATCTTGTATTACACTTGCACACTGCCGTTAAGCGGCCACCAAATGTGTGTGTGAACTGCGGTGACAAGCGAGGAGGCTCGTTACCGTCTGGGTGTCGCAGACAGCGAATCTGACGGAGATCAGGACGCCGGAGCTTTACAGACTCATTGTCCCGTGATGTGAGAAAGGCTGTGGTGAGACTCGAATCTGCGCTCTGGGGAGTACCCTTGCCGATATGGAGGTAGAAACGGCTCTATACAGCCTGGGCCCCCGGCTGCCCCGTTACCGTCTGAAATTATGCGAAGTGGAGGCGGCAGGCACTGAAGCGCGGAGCGACGCGGGGAGTGTGGCAGCAAGCTGGGCTGGAATCTACGCGACCTCGGGGATGTGCGGCAGCCTGCTCCCTGACTGCGTAGTGAGACACAGTATGTTGGGTTCTCGTGCGGCGCCCTTACTGGGATATCGTAATTAAAGAGCCGCAACCCAGAGAATACTCTGTGGAGGAGAGAGCGGCGTTGCGGAGGCTGGATAGTAGTGCGGTGCTGGGACGGAGCCTCCGCTTGCGAGCACCCTAAGTAAGGCCTCTGGGAGGGCGGCGCCTAATGACGTTGAACAACTGGCATTGCGCCTGCGGAGACAGTGTGGTGGAATTGCCTGAACACTCCTGAGAGAGAGAGAGCAAAAATGTTGTCAGTACCTCAATGGAGGTGGTATTGGGCAGTGTGAGATGGTAATGCTGGCCCCATCTGCTATATCGTGGCAATACTTGAAGTGAGGGCTGTATAGAGAGTCTCCTGGCTCACGTGTCTCATTACACGGGCCTCGGTAACCACGGTGGATAAGACACACACAAACGGTGCTGCTGCTCTGACACTAGTGTAAATGTGCTAATTATCAACACGCGACGGAAACAGACAAGTTGGGGCACATCAAGACCGGTAAACTGCGCAGTGGACTAAAGGTGTGGAGCAGGTGGTTGGATGGAGAGACGATGTCCGGTGTGGGCCTTGTGTGTGAATCCGGGTACTGTGGTGGGCTACTGGGAAAGACGCTGCGGAGGAGCCTGAGAATACACGGGAAGCACGCTGCGATCCCACGGTCGCTGTACCCACGCTGACCGCTGCTGAGGAGAGCTACAAGATGGGACGCAAAGGGGTGCGACAATTGGACCACGGCGGGCAAGACTGCGTCCCGGACACGGCAGACCCTGCAAATACTAAGGCTGGACCTGAGAACGCTCCGCCGACTGCAGCGCCTGCATCAGAGGACAAGTTGGATCTCACCCTACAAGAAGTGCGTGAATCCAGAAAAGCGGTTGAATCCCGAATAGGAACCCTGTCTACTGGAGGGAGCCTACCCCTCGTGTGTCCCCCCGCATCGCCGCCGCAGCCCGGTACAAAACGAACATCGCCGCCGGCCTGCGACCAGGAAGTCAGGCAGGCCGGGCGGGACAACCGGAAACCG
Source organism: Lissotriton vulgaris (assembly GCF_964263255.1). Taxonomy (NCBI): domain Eukaryota; kingdom Metazoa; phylum Chordata; class Amphibia; order Caudata; family Salamandridae; genus Lissotriton; species Lissotriton vulgaris. The sequence continues at coordinate 178,037 of NW_028254413.1, read as the reverse complement.
GAAGTAGGAGGGCGGGAGCCTACCCCGCCTCCCACGGAAGAGCCGCGGCTGTTTTGAGCACCGGAGCAGGCAGGAGCCTACCCTGCGCCCCGGTGCACTCGCCCTGAGAAGGAGGGAGGAAGAGTCCTGCTGCCGGCGCCTTCCACGAGGCTCCCAGGAGTGAGGGAGAGCCCGTGGTAACCGGCATAGAGGAGCCCTGCAGCTGCCGATGAGGAGAGCTGCACCAAGGAAGCAGGTGAGTGGGGCTTCGCCTTGTTGCTGAGCTGCGAGGGTGGGGGGCATGTGTGTGTGCGGCGGCGGGGGGCTGTGCATGTGTGTGAGCGTGCGTGTGTGTATGTGTCTTGGAGTCTGTGTGTATGCGCGTGTGTATGCGTGTGTGTTTAAAAGAGGCCGATGACTGGTGGGGGCGGGGAGGGGGTGTGTGTGAGCGAGTGTCTGTCTGGCTGTGTGTGTATATGCGCGCGCATGTGTGCCAACTTGACGACATCGGAGGGATGTGCACGGCGCGGGACGGAACGTGCGCGTTCGCGCACCCAAATCTCGGAGAAAAGCTTGTAATACCCTCTTGTCCCTCATTCCCCCGAGACGGGCAGCTATAAGTCTCCAACTGGACGCATCCTTAAGATGCTATTCCAGGCGAGACCTAAAAAACTGTACTTTTCAATCTTGGGCATCGTGATACAGCCACGTCCGCGGTCCGTGATGCCTGAAGGCAAAGACACCTCCGCCGTGTAAGGGTTCTGTTAGTCTGCCTAGTGGGTCAGCAACAACCTGACACTCATCATCCTACAGTTCGCCCACATCCGCCTGCCATTTCATTCGCAAGTGTGCAAGTTCCCTCTGCGTGTTATTTATAAGGAACTTGTAGGTTAATAATATTGCTTTATGTGCCATGTGGTCATCTAGGAGTCGTCCCTCTACTGTGAACTCCTCCATCGTGTCATCGTCCGGTGTAATCTGTCACCGTAGGGTGTCTCAGTTGGTAGTGCTTAAGAAACTGGGAGGGAGCCATGTAATTTTTCTCTCTAATGTGTGTGAACAGCACCATACCATTCGCATTTCAAACATCCCAAGTATGGAGAATCCGATCCGGTCCCTCCCTCTAAAGCACTGCAGGGTCAACGCCACCTCTGCTTTGTACCAGTCCATATCCTACACACTGTCTTGGTCGCACCTGGATCGAGTTTGCTACCATAGAGTACATTTAGATAAACCCTCACCCCCAGTGCATCTAGGCCATGTTGATATGCCTGGTCTTCTAGTGCCACAAATGGTCACTCGTTTAACTTGCTAACCTAATATATGCGAACATAAGATAGGGCTATCCCCCGTTATATGTAGACCTTTGTGGAGTGCAGAGGGCCCCCTGCAGTAGTCCATCGAGCCGCAGTAGTCCATCGAGCCACAGCCGTTTCCTCACACAAACATTAATCTTAAGGAAGAAGGCCTACGATACCCGATGTTGACTATTTTGTAGGACATAGGTTAATTTTGGCAGAGTAATTGTAGGAATCTGGTTCTGTATATTGTGTGTCCCTGGGTGGGTATAGCTTGCACAGAGTCCAGGAGTTCCCCCAATGGCCCAATGTAAGACCCAAGGAGGTCTATTGGTGGTAGTTTGGGCGAGCAGCCTTGTGCCTAACACACAGTAGTGTAAGACATTTATTGCACAACATTGATCAACAACGGACATGCATCTCAAAAAGGAGTTCCACACCAATTTGATAAAAATACATTTTGTTTGTTTTTATTTTAAGATCATGATTTTTGGAATAAGGTAAGTACCTTTTTAACTAAAGGCACTTTTCACTTTAAAAAGTCGACAGTGCAATTTCTGAACAGTTCAATGTTATCCTATGGAGGAAAACAATAATGCGGTTTAACAGGTAAGTACAACACTTACAATTTCAGTCTTCGGGAGCGAAGTCAGAAAGGGGCAAGGGTCAGGTGAGTACCAAAACTGCACCACCAGTGGCACAGGGGTGGCCGGTTGCAGAGGTTGAATTTGAAGATAGGCCCAATGCGTGTCAATGGAGACTGGGGGTCTCGAAGCCGCACAGCTTGCAGGTAAGAAAATTGGTTGCCGGGGCATAGCTTTGGGGGTTAGGTTAAGCATGGGGTGGGGAAGGGGGGGCCAGAAGGCAGCACAAAACATAAACCACCACCGGCACAGGGGCGGCCGGGTACAGGGTGCAAATTCGGCAATGGGTGCCCAGTGCTATTCAGTGGAGATTTTGCTTTCAACAAACATGCTGCAGACGTTGCACCGGAGGTTGCAGGAGGGAGACCACCAACAACAGCAGAGAGAAGTAGAGGGTCGTAGGGGCACTGTTCATTCAGCTCACCAAGGCCAGGGGCTTCAGATGCAAAAGTGCCTTTAGACGGTTGAGTCTTCTTACTGGAGCCAGCTGCGGTCTGGGGTAGCCTCTGAATTCAGGCTGCAGGCATCGTCCTGGGATTAGCCAATGCTGGACTTGAGGTTTGGATTGTTTGAGAACCTGTTCTGGGCCTTTGGGACACCTAGGCACTGGCTGTAGGCTTCGGGCGCAGAGTGGGAAGGACGTGCGGATCTGTAAAGCACCGGAGTTCTTTGTGTTGGATTCTTGGGGACAGAACCACTGTCCTCGGGAGTTCGGTTTGTTATTTTCTCGAAGTTCAGGCAGTCTTCCTGGGGTTTCTGGAAGTCTCTGGCTGCAGGGCAGGCGTTGTCTGCTTGCAGGGTCTAGGAAGCTGAAGAGAGGTCGGTAGGGCTGGGGCCAAGTCAGTAATTGTCATCAGGCATTGCTGCACTGCGTCTTTTTCATCCTTTTACTTATGTCGTAGGTAAATAGCTTCCAGGTCTGGGGGAGCCACCTACATACTAAATTTACGGGGTGTTTTAGGGAAGTATCAGGTAGGGCCAATGAGCATCTTACCTTGGGTGACTACACCCGCTATTCTGCCACCCTCCTGTGGGAGGGGGCATAGACCTAGCACTGATTGTAGGAGTCCTCCCATCTTCAAGAGGGCAGGGACTGAAAAGTGTGCTCAAATTTTCCTCCTCGACCTGAGGCGTGGAGTTGGTGGTCACACCTCCCGGCCTTTCTAAGTTTTCCAGCCCAAAGTGGGGGTGTAAACCGATGGCTGCCATCTGCTGCTAGCAGCTGAGGCTGTGGGCAGGAGGCCTTTGAAGCTTCCTCATCGAGCACTGGGTAAATCCTGGGAGAGGAGGTGTGACACCTCTGCCCAGGATGTGCATTGTTTCTGGTCCCAGAGAGCAGAGGCACTCGACCCAGGGGTCCAGAAACATGTCTGTGTGTGTCAGGCTGCCTGATGGCAGTCTGTGACCACACAAGGGTTTGTAGGTTTTCAGGGAGCACACCGGAGTACATGTTTTTAATAAATCTCACACTGGCATCATTGTGGCTTTATTACAAGGAGTTGCTTGGTACCAAACACTCTTGGTTTCAGTGAAGCCATCATGGTGCTGCGGAACTCAAGTTGTCCAGTTGTTTCCAGCCCATGTACTCCTTATGGCTTCCCTGGCACTTACCATATGTTAAGAATTTACTTAAGTTTTATAGGGGCATATCTACTCCTTCAGATATGCCCCCATCTATGTTATAGTGCACTCTACCTTAGGGCTGTTAGGCCTGCTAGAGGTGTGACTACAGGCAGTGTTGGCTGGTATGGCACCCAGACAGGATGCCATGTCGACTTTGTCCTTTTTCACCTCACAAGGGCATGCAAGCAGCAAGGGCATGCACGCAGCAAGGGCAGTGGCATACTTCTAGTGAGAGGGGTCCCAGTAGACCCTCTTCAGCCTCTAGGCCCAGTGGAACCCATGGTACCAATTACTAGGGACTTACAGGGAGCAGATGTACAAATTGGGGATATGTTTAAGGGAAAAAGCATTGGCACAGGGGACCAGGTTGGCAGGGAACCTGTGTACTACAATCGGAACCACATTAATACCAGGCATAAAAATAGGGTTAACCATGTCAAAAGAGGCACTTTTCGACAGTCATCATTTGGAACGGAGCCACTCTACCCAATAGGGAGAGCTGGAGTGTCCTCCAGTGTGTGTTGTATTGTCTCCAGTCTGCACAGAAGCAGGGCCAGGTTGTTTTCGTAGTGGGCGGGCCTGACCCTGGAAATCCATAGGCCCATGTATCGGAACCAATCTCATACAACTTTGTGGGGCATGGGGAGAGTCTCTCGAGCCTCTCTAGGACCTTGGGGAAGCAGGAGTGATTTATCCCAATTGATACTCAGTCCTGGGTATCTTCCACATATCTTGAACATTTCCCCCACGTGTGCCAATGAGGGCTCCGGTTCCGATAAGTATAAAAGGACGTTGTCCGCTACAACAAGATCTTCTCTTCCCAGGTATCTCAAACTTGTGTGTCCACCTGGATCCACTCAGTCAACTCCTCAATTGCCAGGGCAAACAGCATGGGTGACAAATGGCAGCCCTGTCTGTTCCTTGGCCTATTGGGAATCCCTACAAAAGAATACTATTTACTTTAACTCAAGCCCTCTGCATCTTTTATAGGAGACGGACCCACTGTCTGAATTTTGGCCCTATACCCATCTTGGAGAAGATTGCAAAAAGGAAGGGCCGTTCCACCGAGTCAAATGTCTTATTTGCATCCAACGATAACATTGCCAACAAAGGATGTACGAGGACGTGCATCAACGAGGTGCCCTCCCCCAGGAAGTCAACCTAGCAACTATAGTGCTGATTCTGAAACCCGGGAAACCGCTGGATGGGGCGGTTCTCTATGACCTTTGACAGTCCCTTTTCGTCTTCATTAAGCACTGACATCGAATGATACGAGTCCCATCCAGCGATTTCCCGGGTTTCAGAATCAGCACTATTGTTGCTAGGTTAACTTCCTGGGGGGGAGAGCACCTCGCTGATGCACGTCCTCGTCATCCTATGCAGATGTGGCATTTCTGTACCAGCTTCTTTCTTAAGGAATTCCACAGTAGCCCATTGGAGCTTGGTGCCTTCCCAGTTTGCAGTTGAGTCAGCACCGCTTCCACCTCTCCAACAGTCGGATCTTCCTCCAGAATATGCAATTGTTGTTGATGAAGCCTCCGACAAGGGCATTCCTGAACACAGCTATGCAGATACTCTGGGTTGAAGCTCACTTCCATAGATGTCTCTCATATACACCGCCATTGTCTCTGCGATATTCTTGGAGCCAGTTATTCGAGTTGCAGGTGCCGAGCTTCGGGGTGTAGAGCTATGTGCCTGGGTTAGGCCCTAGTAATGAAGCTGCACCTATTCTTGCATTGTCCTACTTTTGCACAATAACGTTTCTGCTGTGACCTTTTGCACATATTTGCGTGTGACAATGTTGGATTAGTTTCTTGAAACTACTTTTGTTTACACATCTAGCTTTGAGACATAATCACGATTCCTCAAACACATGTACAAGGCCTTTTTTACGCACAATGTGCAAATGTCGTTGTAGATTCATCAATGGGGCGACAGGGCTATCTACATATCCATCACATCACTAATCTATACGTACATCACAAGGATGGTTTCTATTACAAATAATGAGCATCCCAAAAAATTAGCGGAGGCACTTCAGCTGACACTGAGGGTCCCTGCATGTCGAGACTTTACCACGCAGCATTCTGACCTCTCCGTGAGGGGTGTCCAGTTGGTGACCAAGACGGGGTCCTACATTCTATTGTGCTAGGTAATGGGGTTGGATCGTCCCTTGGTAGGAAGGAGGGATTCTTGGCTTCACATCTACACATTCTAGGTACATGCAGAATAGGGTTTGTATAGTAGTACACCTGATTACTGCCTGGTTTACATGCCTGCATATATACACTGTTTTAACACCATGGTAGAACTATATCTACTGTTCACTCTTTAGGTGCTTGTAATCACCTTAACCTGCTTCTGTCTGTTGATTATCGCAGCACATACATTTTATACAAGAATAACGTTGGTTCAATAAATACGTTGAAAACGTCCTACTGTGTATTCTCTATATATTTCTCTGAGCACAAGTAACTGAGCGAAAGGTCTTGATCTGTTTCCATGTGGGGGTCAGGGTTATCATGTTCAGTGCATCTGATATTGACTTCTAGCTGCAGATTCCTTACCTTTGAATTTCCCTGGCGTCAGGCTGGATCTAGAAACTTTTGCTGAGTGTAGGAAAGTGCCCTTTTTGCATAGTTGCCAGCCACTTTTTGCCTGATGTTGATGCCGTTTGACAAAGTGTGCCCTGGGCCTATGTTCATTCCCTAAAACTGTACTGTTGCAAACCCAATTGGCAACTCTCTGGCCCCATGTAAGTAAAAGGTAGCATGGGTATCAAGGGCACTGTGACCAGGGAAGCCCCTAAGGACTGCAGCACATGTTGTGCCACCCTTAGAGACCCTGTCATTTACACAGACACTGCCATTGCAGGCTGCGTGTTTTGGTGCAGAGAAAAGTGTAGAGTCGACATAGCCCACATCCCTGTGTGCCATGCCTACAACCCACTGCCTATGGTAAAGGTAAGGCACCCCTCAAGCAGGGTGTCATATACCACTGGTGAGTGTTCAGGTGCATGAGCCCTGTACCCCTACAGTGTCTAAGTCCGTTCTTAGACATTGTAAGTGCAATAAAGCCATAAAGAATATATGGTCTGGGAGTTTGTCATTATGAACTCCACAGCACCATAATGTTTTTACTGAAATCTGGAAAGTTTGGTTTCAAACCTCTCGGCACATTAAACCCACACTGATGCCAGTGTGGGATTTAATGCAAAATGCACTAGAGAGGGCATCTAGGAGATGCCGCCTGAAAAATGACCTTACTCTGGTGTCCTGGCTGAGTGGCTGCTCTCCAGCTGTCATCACCAGACATTTTTCTGGACCCCTGGGTCGAGAGTCTCCCAGGTCCTGAAACAAAGCACATCCTGGGTCGAGATGCAAAGCCTCCTCCCCCCTGGATGGGCAGGGTCCATGAAGTGGCAACTTCAAAGGCTTGCCGCCTTTGTGAACTGACCCACCCTCTGGAAGGAGAATCAGTTGGAAAACCAAAATAGGAGGAGAGGTGTGCCCACCTTTGCCAACCCCACCCCTCAGGTGCTTAAGGCGAAGCACAACTGAGCCCCAGTCATCTTGAAGGGGGGGGGGCAGCCAACCAGTGAGGTTTATGCCCCCCCCCTTCCCACTAGAAGGTAAACTTCCCTCTGGGGCACTGTGCCCATCCTGGGGGAGGAGATGTGACGCCTCCGCCCAAGATGTAATTTGTTTCTGCTCCCAGAGAGCCTAGGCACTCGACCCAGGGGTCCAGAAACATGTCTGGTGGTGGCAGGTTGCCTAAAGCCAGTCTGTGGCTATACCAGGATTGGTTAGTTTTCAGGGGGCACCTTAGAGTACATGTTTCAATAAATCCCACACTGGCATCATTGGTACCAGACTACTCCTTTCAATAAACCCACAAACACTCCTGGGTTCAGGGAAGCCATCATTGTGCTGGGGAACTTGAGTAATCGAGTTTCCAGCCCATGTTCTTTCTATGGCTTCGTTGGCACTTACAATATCTAAGAATGGATTTAAATATTGTTGGGGGGTATCTGCTCATGCAGATATGCCCACACTTGTGGTATAGTGCATCCTGAATTAGTACTGTAACCTACAATCCATGTCTTGTCTGAGAGGCTGCCTAGGCTGCCACACAGCAGACATGATGCTGAACCCCTGGGTGGAGAGCTCCCCGCTCTCCTGGGCCTGCAATAATGCACATCCTGGGACGAGGTGCCTAGCCTCCTCCCCCAGGATGGGCAGGGGAAGCTTCAAAGGCATTCCGCCTTTGTGAGCTTCTCCAGACCACATGCTGTACTCAGCAACTGGCCCCCACCAGTTCTGACCCTCACTCTGGCAGGAAAACCTACGTCAGAAAGGGGGTGTGCCAGCCTGTGCCAACTCCACCCCTCAGGTGGGAGAGGCGAGGTGATGCACAACCCCGGGCTCCGGCCATGTTGAAGATTGGAAGCCCTGACCACTCACAGCTAGGCTCCTGCCCCCCCTCCCACAGGAGAGGAGCAGGCTAAGGGGTGTACCCACCCCAGGACAGGGACCCATTGGTCCCTGCCCTTGCCCTACCTGTTACGCCCCTAAATTTAGTATTTAGGGGCACCCTGAACCTCTTTCCACAGATCCAGATTACGAAACAAGAAAGATCAAGGAACACTAAGACCTGCCGTGCAGCTGCTAAAAAGAGGAAGACACCCACTGATTTGGCCCCAGCCCTACCGGCCTGTCGACCCTCGAACCTGCTCCTGTTAAACCCCGACATCTCCATTGGTCAGCAACCTCAAAAGGAGGACCTGACTGCCTTGTGACTCTGACTACCTGGGTCTCCCACGAGCAGTGGTACTGCTCAAAGCACGTAACAAGCCCTAGCATCAGCCCGGAACCGCGAACCCTGCACGCTCTGCACCCGCCAAACCTGGCCTGTGCCGGAGTGAATCAAGACCCTGAGGACGTCCCCCCGGCGAGTCTGACTTGGAATCCAGTGCCCAAGGACCCTCCTCGATGACCCAGACGACGCCTGCAGCCTCAGGACAAAGGACCCCTCCGACCGCGACCAGCAGTGGGTAAGATTTCCTGACCTCAAAAGACACCCTTGCAACCGGTGCCCCACAGCCCCCTGTGCCCAACTCCTGGGTGCCTACCTATCCTCCAAGATCCCAACTTACCCCTCAAAGTGTTGGTCGCTCCAGAAGATCCTCCGTCCCTGAGCCTACGGCCTTTGTTTACTTTCCAAGAGCTCCATTGAATAACATTGATCGCCCGACTGCTCAAAAGCACCCTGCACCCAGCCGCCCGAGTGCCCCTGGCAGTGCAACCTTTGTCTTAAACTACTTCCCCATCCGGACATTGCTAAGGACTGACATTGCTGAGGACTGTGTGGACCGGAACCACATTATCCGGGATACTGTTTCTACCTAAGAAAAATCACCTGTTAAAACTACATGGAATCTAAACCTATGGGGAAGCGCACAAACTGATTCTAAAAAATTACCCATCCCTAATCCCTAATATATGAGGAATTGCGACATCCGAACACCTTTGTATAAGCCTTGAAGAAGTCCTTGGATGGGACGAAACGCGTTGGCGGTTTCACACGTTTTTTAACAATGAAAAATAAAGGATGAATTGGAACATAACATGGACTCATTGAAACAACTCTTTATTTCTTGACTGTATATTTGTTACATTCCATGTATTCAGTGTGCTGGGCTATTGTGTGTATTTACATTTTGGGTAAGCTGGTTTTGTTGGACCAGCTTCCTAACCTCAGGAGGTATAGGGAATGGTGCCTCCAGCCCGTGGTTTTGCAACTTTTTGGTTCTACGCTATTGATAAGAGAATTTAGGACTTGTGCGGGCATTTATGCTTTGATTCCCAAGTTTGTGTATTCTGTACTTCCCCATTTGTCCTGAGCAAGTGCCCAGGAGGCCAGCTCCCACAGCCGCGTGGCCTGCTTGCCCACCACCACCAACCGAAGGCCCCCTGGCCTCGGTGTCCCCCTGCTGCTTCTTTTCTCCTTTTCTCCGCTGTTGCCCACACTTGTGATCTAATTTGTGCATTCTTTGTCTGTCTTTAGGTATTTCTGTTTCCTCGTTGTTATTGTATCCATGCCCTCTGGTGTCCCCCTGCCGCTACCTTCTCCTTTCTCCGCTGTTGCCCACACTTGTAACCTAATTTGTGCATTTTTGTCTGTTTGTTAGGTATTTCTGCTTTTTCCTCGTAGGTGTTGTACCCCTGCCCTCTGGTGTGCGCTCCCCGCTCGCCCCTTCCCGCCGCTGCTCCCTCGCTGTCCCGCCCCCTTTTTCTTTCAGTACCCTCCGGCCATTGGCCGCCCCGCTCCCGCCTGCTCCTCCCTCCCAATTCGCCTCATAAGGAGGCCACGCGGCGACCGCGCGCAGCGGGCGCGCCGAAGGCATGCCCGTCTGCGCCCGTCCGTGCCTGGACCGCACCCAGAGCCAGGACCCCTGGCCCTCACAAAGACCTTCCCAACCGAAGAACCTACAATGCTACCACCCTCCACGCACTCAACGCCGGCCGGAACCCCTCCTGCTACCGAGCCACCCCGAAATGGACCCATGGACCCTTCACCTGCCAAACCTGCAAATTCGCCTGCCTCCGACCCTGCCTGGAACCCGCCAAGCCCAGCACCAGTAACAGCCACTTCAAGTGCATCCTGCTCAACACCCGCTCCGTCCACAGGCACGCCGTCGAACTCTGGAACCTCCTCGACACAACAGCACCGGACGTCGCCTTCCTCACGGAAACCTGGATGAACGCCTACTCAGCCACTGACATCGCCATAGCCATCCCGGATGGCTATAAGATCACCCGGAAGAACCGCGTCAACCAGACCGGAGGAGGTATCACCATCGTCCACAAAAACACCATCCGAATCACGACCAACTCCGACGACACCCTCACCGCCGCCGAGCACCTTCACTTCCAGATACACACTGACCCGAAGACCATCCTCAGAGGCACCCTCATCTACAGACCACTGGGACCACGCACACAATTCAGCGAAGCCATCGAAGACTTCATCAGTCCACACACCCTCACCTCCACAGACTACATCCTCCTTAAGGGACCTCAACTTCCACCTGGAGAACAACAAGGACTGCAACACCACCGCCCTGCTGGACAACCTCGCCAACCTCGGACTCAAGCAACTGGTGAACACCCCCACCCTCTACGCTGGACACCTCCCTCAGCCAGAACCGGCCCACCAACACGACTGACCCTAACGAAGCAGCCCGCAACCTCACACAGTGGCTCACCGACTGCGCCGACTAACTCTCACCACTGAAGAATCCTCCCAGCAGACCCGGCAGCAGGAAAGCCTCGTGGTTTACCAACATCCTCAAAAACTCCAAAAAGACCTGCCGCACCCTCGAGAAAGCCTGGCGCCACGACGAGACAGCAGAGAACATGACAGCCCTCAAGAACGCCACCCGCAAACAACACCACCTTATCCGCACCACCAAGAAGACCACATTCAAAGAATGACTGGACAACAACATCCGCAACAGCAAGGAACTCTTCTGCATCGTCAAAGAGCTCTCCAAACCCAGCGCCTGCAACAACGACTTCACACCCTCGAAAGACCTCTGCGACTCACTCGTCTTGTTCTTTCACCGCAAGATCTCCGACATCCACAACGGCTTCGGCGCACAAACCACGCTCCCAACCACCGAACCAGAGCCCCCCACCACCACCCTCTGCACCTGGGCCCCGGTTAGCACCGAAGATGCCACCTGCACGATGAACACCAATCACTCCGGCTCCCCGACCGACCCCTGTCCACACCACATCTTCAACAAAGCCGACTCCGTCATCGCATACCAAATCCGGAACATCATTAACAGCTTCTTCACATCCGCCACCTTCCCGGAGAGCTGGAAACAGGCCGAACTCAGCGCCCTCCTGAAGAAACCCACTGCGGACCCCAAGGACCTCAAGAACTTCCGCCCCATCTCGCTCCTCCTGTTTCCTGCCAAAGTCATTGAGAAGACCGTCAACAAACAACTCTCCGCCTTTCTTGAGACTAACGAATCCCTCAATCCCTCGCAGTCAGGGTTCCGAGCAAACCACCGCACCGAGACCGCTCTCATCGCAGCCACCGACTACATCCGGTCCCTGCTCGACAACGGGGAAACAGCTGCCCTCATCCTCCTGGACCTCTCATCAGCCTTCGATACCGTATGCCACCGCACCCTAATACAACGCCTCAGCAACACCGGAATCCAAGGAACAGCCCTGGAGTGGATCATCTCGTTCCTCACCGGAAGAACCCAGAGAGTCAACCTCCCCCCGTTCCGATCCGCGGCCACCGAAGTCATCTGTGGCGTCCCGCAAGGCTCCTCGCTCAGCCCCACCCTCTTCAACGTCTACATGAGCCCCCTCGCAGCCATCGCAAGCCAACACAACCTAAACATCATCTCCTACGCCGACGACACCCAGCTGATCCTCTCCCTCACCAACGACCCCACCACCACCACCCCCAGAGCCAGCCTCCAGGAAGGAATGAAGGACGTCGCAGAATGGATGAAGCTCAGTCGTCTGAAACTGAACGCAGACAAGACAGAAGTCCTGATCCTGGGACCATCCCCCTCGGCCTGGGACGACTCCTGGTGGCCCCCTGTCCTGGGCACCGCCCCCAAGCCAACGGACCATGCAGGCAACCTAGGCTTCATCCTGGACTCCTCCTTCACGATGACCAAACAAGTCAACGCCGTCTCATCATCTTGTTTCAAAACCCTGCGCATGCTCCGTAAAATCTTCCGATGGATCCCCACAGAAACCAGGAAGACGGTCACCCAGACCCTCGTCACCAGCCGACTGGACTACGGGAACACCCTCTACGCTGGCACCACAGCCAAACTCCAGAAAAGACTCCAACGCATTAAGAACGATTCGGCACGACTCATCCTGGACATCCCCCGTTACAGCCACATCTCTGCCCATCTGAAAGACCTGCACTGGCTCCCCGTCAGCAAGAGGATCACGTTCAGACTCCTCACTCACGCACACAAGGCTCTTCACGACATGGGCCCCAAATACCTCAACAGCCGCCTGACATTCTACACACCACCCGCCAGCTCCGTTCCCCCAGCCTCAACCTCGCCACGAATTCGCAGAATAACCACCGGAGAAAGAACCTTCTCCTACCTGACGGCCAAGACATGGAACTCCCTCCCCACCCACCTACAGCGAACCCAGGACCATCTCTCCTTCAGGAAACAACTCAAGACCTGGCTGTTCGAGCAGTAGCAACTCCCCCTCCCCCCAGCGCCTTGAGACCCTAGCGGGTGAGTAGCACGCTATACAAATTTGCTGATTGATTGATTGATTGATTGGATAACAGTGGGCTAACTACCTCTGCACCCGGCTGCCCTTGTGCCGCTGAGGATGTACAAACTGTACCTACCTGACCCTGGGAAACCCCTGAGTCTATGACCTGAACCGTAACTCTGCCAGTCGAGTACTTACCTAAAAGCCGATAACTCACTTTTCTTCCATAGGCTAACATTGACTGGTTCGCCTTGGAAATTCTTTGAACTGTGGAGTTTTGGAACTCTAAAATATTCATCTAAAATCAACCGAACAACGAATTCCGATGTACTCACCTGTTATCAGGAGAGACCTCAGTGCTGCATCTTGTAGCTCAGTACTGACCCTGAAATGTAATTTTAACCGTACTTACCAGTAACTTGAATTTCCTTCCATAGAGGATCAATGCCTGCTTTTTGCTGAAAAAGTTTCCAAGTGTCGATTTTCGAAACTTACAAATATTCTTTAAAAATCGTGCCAAAGATGAAAACATAATTACTTGCCTGTTTTAGATAATGTCCCAGTGCTGAACCTAGGAGCTCAGCATTGATTACAAAAGTAACGTAAACATACTTTACCTGCAAACTGAATTTCCTTCCATAGTATAACATTGGTAATTTCATCCAGAAAAGTTTGTCAACTTTTAAAATACAATAATATTCCTTAAAGTCACTACTGTAACCAAAACGCTTTTACTTAACTGTTTACAGCTCATATCCCGGGACTAAATCTAGGATCCAGTCCTGTAGTTAGAAAAGTAATCTACAAAGTAATTAATGGCATTTAACTAGAAATTCCCATTGAGTTCAATGTTGCGTTGTGTTTGAAATTGTGTTGCCTATTATGTTATATTATGTTAACGGAAACTTCTAGAGCGCACGGCCACCAGGAGGTTTCATGGCGCTATTGCAACAGACTGTATCTATTGTATTCAAAGAGTCTATTGCCTATTTGAAAAGTATTTAACTAAAGTAATCCATTCTGAGAAAGTATATTTTGATACCTTGTTGGTTCTAAAATAAAACCACTATATCTTTTGACAAACAATTGCCTAGAGTTCAGTTCTTGAGTGTGTGAGACCATTTGCTGACTGAGTGTGTACAATGAATGCTTTACACTATCCTCTGATACTGCCTTACTGCTCAACCAAGCTACCACTTTAGAGAGTAAGGTTATATCTAACTTTAGTCTCTGCCATGCCTCTGGGGACTGTGGACTCTGCACACTGTACCTTACTTTGGTCCAGTATATACAGAGCCACTTTCTTACAATCCCTAGGGGGACCCTCTTCAGTCCCAAGGCCCTAGGTACCCGGGACTTCCAGGGTGCATGAATGGCCAATTATGGAGTCGTTTTAGGGAAGAAGCACTGGCACAGGGGACCTGATTGGCAGGTACCCTGTGCACTACAATCGAAATTACATCAATTTCCGGTCAAAACGTGGGGGGCTAACCATGTCAAAAGAGGCACTTTTTCACAAAAACTTCCAGGGGAGGGGAGTCCCCATAACCCTGTTCTAGAGTTCCTAATTCCACCAAAATGAAGATAATGGAATCTTTCCTTTGTGGAGCACATCAGGTAGCCCGCCTTAGGGGTGTTAGTAGCCTTGTGGCTCAACACGCCAACTTGCATAGCTAATTTCTTGCATGTCCTGGTGCCAAATGAGCCACACTGCAGTGGGTGGCATCGCCCAGATCCGAGGGAAGCCGGTGTCTCCTATGAAAGGCTGCAGAGGTGTTGACCTCTAGCCTTGGTATACAGATTATCTAGCCATCCTGCTGGAGGAGGTGTAAACATCTCCTGCCTGAACAAGCATTGTTTTTGACCTCTGAGAGCATGGGCTCTCACCTCTAAGAGGTCAGAAACTAGTCTGTGGTGGCAGGCTGGAAAATGCCAGTTAGCCAGCAAGCACAATACGAGGCAGGTAGGTTTTCAGGGGCACCTATAAGGTGCACTTTGGGTGCTTATGTTAATAAATCAACCACTGGTATCAGTATGCATTTCTTAAGACAAGGTGTCCTATTTTCTCATTTGTCTGCACTACTTCACGCAGCCTGTAATGGCAGTCTGCATTAGTTCAGTGGTGGGTCCTCTAGGGTGGCACAATAAATGCAGCAGCCCTAGGTACCAGAGGTACCATTTACTAGGGACTTACCTTGTTTTAAGGTAAGAGTACTGAAACTGGGGAGTGCACTTCAGTCAAAATTGCATCAAATACCAGGCTGGGCCACTCTCGATGTGGGTCTCACTGTCCTTGAAGTCCCTTGGTGTACGAAATCTTCAGAGCCGTACCAGGCTTCTCTTTTTTGCACTTCAAAACTAAAGTTTTTGTAGCGGAGGTGGAGACTCTGCTCGACCGGAGCCAGAAGGCTTTAGTTGTGTGTTTGGTGTCGAGCCGGAGGGTGGGGCGTTGGAAGCAGTATCTCGGTGCCTGCAATGGCCAGATGGCAGTGGTGGCACAGAAGCCTTTTGTTTGATGGAAGCAGGTTTTTGTGTGGGCGAAGGGGTTTGGGTACGCAAGACATCTTGACCAGCTGGAACGTCATGGGACTCCAGTTTGGTTTCAAGTTCTGAATCGGAGTCTTGGAGAGAAAAAGTTTCTTCCCAGCTGCGGACTCCACATCTTCCTGTTCAATATCATGTTCACTGAAGATTTTAAGTACTTTGCCGTTGCATCTCTTTTCTTCGAGCCAGACTGTCCCGCATGGTCTTCTTGGATCGAAACGACGACGGGTGTCACAATCTTATTCATTGTGCTTCGGGGAGAGGCACAGATTACAGACTTTGTGAAGGTTGGTGCGCAGGTACTTAGAGTGGCATGAGGGCAGAGTTGAAATGGAATCCGGTCCATCAGTGTGAAGTTCTCGTCGAGTGGAAGATACATTGAAACAATAGAGTGAATTGCGCACCAAAGGGATCTTGAAAAAAGGTCCCGAACCGGAGTGGCGCAATATATGTTTGTACCAGATAGCGGAAAGAAAAAAATCTAAAAATGGAGTTGATGCCCATGCGCAGTGTCACCGAAAGGAGTTACCGCCTTACCTCATGACTCAGACTTCTTTGAAGAAGAAAAAACTTCCAGAACATCCGGACCCAAAACTAGATGACAGGAGTATTCAAAGCAAGTGAATCTACAACTCTGCATGCCAATAACCGATGCTGACCGGATAAGTAACGTAATCCTTAAGTTCAGGGAGATTCAGAACACCTCAAGTCAGCCCTGGGTTGATTTTGTAGATTTTTCATTGAAAACAGTATGTGGTTGGTTGAAGGCTAGTCAAATGCAAGATGATGATGGACTTTATAATTTGCTTATGAAGGAACATCTGTTGAGTAACTGTACTTCGGAAAAGTTGCATCAGTACCTGGTGGACCTGGTTTTGGTCTCTCGCCAGGAGTTTGGGAGGTAGGCTGACCATTGGGACAAGACGAGTATCCCAAAAAGTTATGGTGGGTGTGACCAAAAGAAAGGGGTTTTGACAGACCATACAGAACTCAGCTGCCAGACTCATCCTCTAACTCCCTGGACAAACCCACATCCCAACCGACCTCAAGAAGCTAAATTGGCTCGCAAACCAGAAGAGATGCCAATTCAAAATGTTGACCCACATATAGAAAGCCCTGCACAATGAAGGACTAGGTAACAACAAATGCTTGACATTCCACCAACCAACTAGCCACCTATGATCCAACTCCCTCTTCCTCACAGAAACTCCCAGTTCTGCCGAAGCGACAGCGGAGGACACTCCTCTCACCTGGCGGCCAAAGCATGGCAGGTTGTCCCCTTGCACCTCAGGATCACTCCGTTGCTCCAGCAATATGGGGAAGAACTGGCTGTTCGAACAGATTACCATGAAGCAAGCAACTACTCCAGTGCCTGGAGACCATCACAGGTGATTTGCTGTGCTCCACGGATCCTTGATTGATTGTTTTGTTTTATCATTCTGAACTTGTGCATGTCCCTGCAACTTTGTGGTGAAACCTGAAACTACTTTCCTTCCTGCAAATAGGTAGACTGCACTTCTATCACACACCTGTGTGCCTGCCTTGTAGATGGCACATCCACAAAATGGTAGTGCTGAAGATAAGCAGGGGTGTGGATCAGACCCTCTTTCTCTTGCGTTATGAACATTTCTTAAACCTTTCCTGTTTCTGATTGTGTTTTGATTCATTTTGTTTTCTTCCCTCGCTATCCTCCTCTTCTTCCTGGGTATCTTGAGGTTCTATACAGCAGCTTTTAGCTTTGTCTGTCATGCCAGGCCCACATAAATTGTCTCTTGTGTTCAGGCAACAGTTAGCTGATGTACACCTGGCTCCTGTGCGCTATTGTCGCTCTGATGTCTTCCCAAAACCACCTACCCTTTATGCAGAGCAAAGATGCACCGATGTCTAAAGATGTGATCCGTTTCATCCCCAGGAAGAAGAGTCAAAAGATAGTGTAGACTCCATGGTGGACCTATCTGATTCTCCTGACTCTACGAACTAACAGTTGGATCGAGAGTTTTCAAACTTCCCTCTGATCCAACGGCAGGTTTTGTCTCATGTTGTTCTTGGCTAAGACTCTGTCCATGTTGCTCAGTGTGTGATGGGGAAGGCTTGGAAGAGACAAACCCCCCCTCCACCACTTGATCAATTCTTGTGCCCTGGTGCTGTTTTTTAGGTCTCGACTACAGCATTGCTTTAGCAATGCTTGTTTGTCGAGATTATAGTAAGGCTTTCAAAAGTCTACCCAAACTGCTGCGGATCAGGTACAGTTCATGTGAGCCAGGCGCGTGCACATCGCACACCACCATTTGTCTGAGTCTCTGCATCAGACTTCAAAGAAAGCCGCTCCCCCGCCCCTCCCCCATCAGACTTCAAAGAAATGCGCTCCCCCGCCACAGCATTGCCGAGAGCTTGTTCCTAACGCGACCGGCAACAAGCACCCATACCTTCCCCCCCGCCCGCCACACAATCCTGAGAGCTCGTTCCCATCTACTGCTCAACCTTCATAGTGAAGCACTGACTGCACTCAACTAAAGAAAAAGGTTTTATCCATCAGAGCAAATCAAGGGAAAGACCCAGGATAACAACTTAACATTTAGTTATAAAGTGAAACCGCATACTCCTGTTAGATTCGACACACATGCGATCCTAAGAACGCATCTGCAGACTTTTCCGCTAATCATCCACTCACCGTTCACCCGTCTCTTTCCTCGCAGTTTTTCCTTCGCCGGTTTGGAAACTTGAAAATTGGCGCCGGGGCAGAACAGCCGTTTTCTCGGCTGCGCTGCCTTTTCCACGCCTGAACACACACACCCCACTTCCAATGTTAATTTCTGTTTTGTACACTGAAATCATTTCAAATGAAAGCAACGAGCTACAAGCCATGGACTTTACAGTAGTTTGTAGAATCTAAAGAAAGCCCAAGAGAACAAATTGTTGACTGTACACGCAGGCATTAAGTGGGGCAGCTATCGCTTCAGTCAGGGTTCCTTCACAACGGTAAATAGAAATCCCCTGTTTGCGTTCTCAGTACAACGCAGCAGCCATGTCGGAGAGGTACAACCTTTTATAATCTTTTAATGACACTGATGTTGTAGTGCCCATATAAATAATCAATTTCAAAGCAATATGACTAGTATTGGAGGTGGTCACGTTCATAATTACAAGCGACAAATTAAACAATGCTTGCTGAGAAAAAAAAGTTTACGAGGTTCTTTGAATGTTGAAAATGCTTGTAATTATTTTAGATGTACTCCCCCTGTGAAGGGCATTTAATTTATTCAGCATTTCATGTACCCCGTTAGGATCACCTCAGAGGCTGGCTTCCCTCAGGATTGGGTCATGCCCTTTTTCCGGTTTCGGTGGCATCAGGATGACGGCAAGTTCTGTACTTCTGTTGCTGCTTGTAAACAGTAGAGACAGAGGTAGATTGACGTACAGTAGGTGGGGTTACTGCTAGGCAGATGAGTGATCCCAAGAAAGTTTTGGAGGGTTCACCCGGTCGGTTATTTTTGGTACTAAATCGATTTAGTAAGAGCTTCAGCGTCTATGCAGAGGATTTCAAACGTATCGTTTTATAACGAGGATCTGTCCAGTGATCGCACAGTCTATTGTATTAGTTTGATATAATTCTTAATGGAACATTAGCTCTTAAATTAGTAACAGTTTCTCAACTGGAAGGGCAAGCCCGATAGTCCTTCTAAAATATGGCCAAGCATGTTTTTTTTTTTTGTGGGCATACTTGTATAGCGTGAACTCATTGTATTGGAGCGCTTTACATGTACACCGGTTACGTACACATTTTAGCACGGGGAGATTAAGTGATTTGCCCAGAATCACAGGATGTGGGCGCGAACCCTGGTTTCCAGCACCAAAGTCGGCAGTCTAGCCAACCTTCCCTACTTTAACTCTAACCTTTCCGCACCTCTCACTGTCGTCCTTGTCTACCGCCCTCCCCTGAACATGCCCCTGTTTGTGGCCTCCCTGCAGGAACTCCTCGCCACGCTTGTAGTTAATAACTCCTCTGTTCTCCTGCTTGGTGACTTTAACTACTGGCCTGGCGACCCCAGGGAGGACTCAGAGTCCAAGGACTTCACGGCCACTCTCCTATGTCTCAACCTCAAGCCCCACGTATTGGTCCCTACCCACAATCTTGGACACATTCTGGACCAAGTCTGGTCATCCCAAGACATAGTTTCCCCCCCCAGAATCCTCCCTTGTACATGGTCTGACCATTCTCTCATCTCCTTCATTATCAACATTAGTTCCCCTTACAAACCCCCTCGTCCCAAGAATGTTTTCTCTCGTAGCTGGAATCGTGCTGACTTGTCCTCCCTCTCTCACTCCCTTGCTTCTTCTCCCCCAGACCTCACTGGCATTTCCCTTGACTCACAGGCCGCTGCAGTTGGCAACTGGCTTTCTTCCGCATGTGATTTAGTAGCCCCCCTCAAGTTAGTCAAGTCCATTCGCCCTCATGAGGCTCACCGTTGGTTCAACTCCGAGCTCAAGACCCTCAAACTGGAGCTTAGACGCTCGGAGCGCCTTTGGCGCCGTAGCTACTGCCCCGACCTCAAGGCCAAATATAAATCTCTTCTTAAGGAGTACAAGAAGGCCATTCTGGCCACAAAGACCAAGTACTTCTCCGAACAAGTGGCTCTTTCGGCCAACAAATCTAAAGAAATCTTCTCCTTGGTCAACAATTTGGCCACCTCTGACCGTGCTTGCCCTCGCTTCACTCCCTCCCAGGCTCTCTGCTCTTCACTAAACAACTTCTTTATCGAGAAGATTGTTAAAATCAAATCCAACATCTCGGTCACTCCTTTTACTCCACTTCACTCTGTCCCCTCTGCGCCTAAAGCTTCTTTTTCTTCTTTTCCCCCCCTCTCCTTGGACTCCTTCCTAGCTCTGCTCACTAAAACCAAGTCTGGCTCCCCCACTGATTGTGCCCCTGCCCGCATTCTTAAAACTCTTTTTTCTTCCTGTCCTGCTACCCCTCTCTCCCTCCTTAATGCCTCTTTCCACCGGATTGGTCCCTTCTTCATTTAAATCTGCTATTGTTTCCCCTATTCTTAAAAAACCTGGTCTTGATTCTTCTCTCCCTTCTAACTTTAGACCTATCTCTCTTCTTCCCTATCTTGCTAAAATTCTGGAATCTTACGTCACCTCCTGTCTCTCTGCTTATGTTGAACAGAACAAACTCCTTGCTTCTCACCAAGCAGGTTTCCGCTCGGGTCATTCGACCGAAACCGTGGTGCTAGCCGTCCTTGACTAGCCAAAGCCAAGGCCGACGTCAACTCTCCCCAAGCTTTGATTCTCCTCGATCTGTCCGCTGCGTTTGACACGGTCGACCATAACATTCTTTTGGACCGTGTCAGCGCAGCGGGCATACGAGGCCCTGCCCTCTCCTGGATCACGTCCTTTTTGACAGGACGTTCTCAAGCTGTTCACCTCCCCGGCTTTTCTGCTCCCCCCTCCCGGTGCCCTTTGGGGTCCCCCAAGGTTCCTCCCTTTCTCCCCTTCTTTTCAATCATCCACTTATCTCTTCCCTCCTTGAGCTGGGGGTTTCTGTGTATAATTACGCAGATGACCTCCAGCTCGTCTTTGATCTGTCCTCTCCTTCTCACTCCTTATCTTTCTTCCATTCCACCATGGTCTTTATTTCTGGGTGGATGAGCGCCAACCATCTCAAGCTCAATCCAGATAAGACTGAGCTTGTCCTGACTGGCGGCTCATCCAGCCCTTGGTCCCCTGCCTTCTGGCCCCCCATCCTTGGCCCCCCTCCCACCCCTGTTCCCTCCGTCAAAACACTGGGCATCAAGGTCAGTCAGGACCTGTCCATGCACGGCCAGGTCAGTGCCGTGGTGTCCTCTTGCTTCCTCTCCCTCCGGATGATCCGGAAAATCTCCCGCTTCTTTTCTCTTGACTCCCTCAAAATCATTATTTCCGCCCTTATCACCTCCCGCCTTGATTATGGCAATAGCTTGTTCGCAGGTATTCCTGCCTGCGAAACCCGCCGCCTTCAAGCTATCCAGAATCAGGCTGCCCGTCTCATCTTTCACTTGCCCAAAACCCATCACATCACTCCCGTCCTCATATCCCTCCACTGGTTACCCATCCTGCAGAGATCTTTGTTCAAACTAGGGTGCCTTGTCTATCGGTCCCTTGATCACTCTGCACCGGTTTTTATCAATTCTCTGATTTCTCTTTACACCCCTGCCCGCACTCTCCGTTCATCTTCTTCTGCCCTCCTCACTGTCCCCCGTTTCCACAAATCTCGCACTGGTGGAACCCGATTTTCTGTTCTTGCACCCCGGTTCTGGAACTCCCTTCCTCTTTCTATGCGTTCGATCCCTATTTTTTCACACTTCCGTAAAGCGCTCAAAACTTTCTTGTTTGCCCTGGCCTACCCCCGCTAAACCTCCTGGCCCTGTCTGTTCTGTTCTTTAGAGCTCTCAGCGCCAGGAAGCCGTTTGGCCATCGTGCGCTCTACAAATAATTTCATTCATTCATTCATTCATACTTTTCATAGAGTTCCTAACTTTACCAGTTCACCCCTCTCTCTACACCCCCTCTCTCTACACCCCCTCTCTCTACACCCCCTCTCTCTACACCCCCTCTCTCTACACCCCCTCTCTCTACACCCCCTCTCTCTACACCCCCTCTCTCTACACCCCCTCTCTCTACACCCCCTCTCCCTACACCCCCTCTCCCTACACCCCCTCTCTCTACACCCCCTCTCTCTACACCCCCTCTCTCTACACCCCCTCTCTCTACACCCCCTCTCTCTACACCCCCTCTCTCTATACCCCCTCTCTCTACACCCCCTCTCTCTACACCCCCCTCTCTCTACACCCCCTCTCTCTACACCCCCCTCTCTCTACACCCCCCTCTCTCTACACCCCCCTCTCTCAACACCCACCTCTCTCTACACCCCCCTCTCTCAACACCCACCTCTCTTTACACCCATCTCTCTCTACACCCACCTCTCTCTACACCCACCTCTCTCTACACCCACCTCTCTCTACACCCACCTCTCTCTACACCCACCTCTCTCAACACCCACCTCTCTCTACACCCACCTCTCTCTACACCCACCTCTCTCTACACCCACCTCTCTCTACACCCACCTCTCTCTCTACACCCACCTCTCTCTCTACACCCCTCTCTCTCTCTACACCCACCTCTCTCTCTACACCCCTCTCTCTCTCTACACCCCTCTCTCTCTCTACACCCCTCACTCTCTCTACACCCCTCACTCTCTCTACACCCCTCTCTCTCTCTACACCCCTCTCTCTCTCTACACCCCTCTCTCTCTCTACACCCCCCCTCTCTCTCTATCGCCACCACACCATCACTATGCGCCACCACACCATCACTATTTTTGAAAAGACAAAGGTCCTAAACTTTTTGATGCAATACAAAATAATGAGCACAGACTTGGAATAAGAAATGTTTATCTTTTTTCTCCAATGTCCAGCCGGACAGAGGAATGTTTATTTCATAAGGTTAAGTAAAAGAATTCAGGATGTAAGTGAAACAAAACACAAATTGATAACTGGGCACAAGCCTGTACCAAGTAAGAAAGGAGAAAACAATACATGGGGGAAAAATAATAACAGGCAAACAGATTGGAGCAAGAGGTAGCTTACAATACAATGTAATCTTGTGTAAGCTCAAACCAACAGTAACTGCAACACATGTTACACAATCTAAAGAAGCAGTACTGTTAAAACAGTCGACGTGACGTTTCGATCCCTATCTCCAAAAATTAATTGGGGTCATCTTCAGGACAAGATTACTTTTTGCCTGATTGTTTGTATAAAAGCCTGTGGGAATGAACAGGAGGAAGGAAGAGGGAAAAGAGAATTTATCTCAGGAGGACATTTCTGTTTAAATACAGCATGTCAGTCACAATTTTTGGTGAAGCAGACGTTCTGTGCCATAAACTGCAAGACATTCCGGAGACAAACGTGCGGTGTGCACTTGTGGTGCGTGACTGCTTAAAAGGGCATAGGTGGAATAATGCTCATTTTTTAAGTAGAGTGGATCCACAACGTGTGCTTGCTTCTAACGTGATGCGAGCAAGTCAGTGCCAAAGTGGGTGAAGGTTCGACATTACAGCGCGTAGATGATTCGACAAAACACAGGATGTGGATTGTGAAGGTTTAAAAAAACTGCGTATTTACAGTGACTAGTGTGGCCGTTCAGAAAGGCCGGTTTGTGGTATTTACATAGTGGCGGTTCAGCACAACGGCGTATTTACAGTGACTGATGTGGCCGTTCAAAGGGGCGGATGGTGATATTTCCACATAGTGGCGGTTCAATGAGTGGCGGGAGAACTGACCTGTGCACTAAATTGTAGTACAACCACGGCGTGGGCAAGATAATAAGTGCAGTAGGTTCGATCTAGCAAAGGCAAAAACAGCGACGGTTAGTTGTTGCACGGAGAGTCAGCGAGTGTTTAGCCCTAAGTGTAAGTGAATTACCTGAACCGCCGGGCCGATAGCCGGGGGCGGCTTCTTTCACGAGATATATGCGCCTAAGGAAGTGACGGTGGCGTTCCTTCCAATTAGTAGGCAGCCTGCAGGGAGAAGGTTGTGATTTAGTAAAGCATGCCTAATGCAAGTGAGGGTCGTTGGTGTTGCTCGAAGTGAGGCATTACCTTTTGAAGTTTTGGATTGCTTCGAGCCACGAGCGTGGGTAGGCTTAATGGAGGCCGCTGCGCAATGGAGCTGTCCAATTCATACTGATCCTGTGGGAATTAACAGGGGGATCAGTAGGGCGGCAAGATAGAGGCGAGCGGTAAGCGCGTGCCAATAATAGCTCTTACCTTAATGGGATCACAGAAAGCGGGCGTTTGGATCCCGTCCGGACAGCGTGATAGTGGATACATGCAGGTGAGGCAGAGAGGAGCCTGATAAGCGTGCATCTCTGGAAGCGTAGAGACAAACAAGGGACTACCCTTGAGTGTCGAAAAACGGCTGAACCATGGGCGCCATTTTGGAGTGGTAAATGCCTCACTTTGAGCAACACCAACGACCCTACTACTTGTAGGACTTGGCCCTTTCCCAGAATTTTTCGCTTTTTATTCCTTTAATTTAGGGTGCCCCCTATTGTAACAAAAGTGTATAGGCCATGTGTAATGGAGAAAGCCCTGTGTAATGTTAAACTAATGTTAAGGTGCAGGTGCTTTCTTCCCCTAACATGGCTGCCACTGACCCCTGCTACTGCAGCTTGGTCTTTGTGGGCGCATTCTAGTAGCCAGGAGCTGGCTGGAACCCTTCAAACAATGTATCAATACTAGCCTGCCAGCCTGCCCATCGCTAGATTAGTGGAACCTCCTAGAACCTCCTGGAACCTTCTGGAACAGGTGAGGTGACACCAACTGCCACTGCCAACTGGCACAATATAAGGAAAGGGAGGGAAACTTTCCTGTCAGATTGAGGGAACACAGACCTGGGGGAGAACCTACGCAGGAGTTCTAGGCAGTGGGACCTAGACAGGGACCTATGACACTGGGAGTGACAGGGCCTAGGTGCTGCCTACCAAGTGTTGAGGGATCCTGACCTTGCCCCCTGATCTGGCCCGGCGGGAGGGGAACCCAGGGGCCACTTGAGTAGACCGGCTGAGGAGATTGGATACAGCCATCAACTCAACCCCCTCCCCCTTTTAAGGATCCAAGAGACTGGTATTTACAAGGGCGCAAGAAACATAAAGCGCAAAGAAGAAACCAAATCATCACTGGACTATTGAGGAAGCAACCAGGTATTGGCGCTGTATCGCTCCCTGACGCCACCTGGGACCCTCATTTGCGGGTTTGCCACTGTTGTGTGGCCTGTTCCGTTAGTTCTGCTGACCTGCCTCCAATTTAAATAAACTGTTGCTGGCTAAGCGTTCTCATTCCCTAGCGCTAGTCCCCTGAACTGCCTAATTTACCTCAGCTGACAGAACTGCTGTGTGTGCCCCACATCGCGTTTCACTAGCGCTGTGTACTGGGAAGCGCTGTAACCTGCATAGCCTGCAGTGGCCCCTGAAGCGCTGACAACCCCAGTACTGCTGTGTCAGAAGAGCACTGTGATTTGCCCCCCAAGCGCTTATCTACTGAGCCCCTTTGAGAAGCACTGAGCCTGCTGATGCTGCCAGAGTGCGCTGTGATCCTTGAGGCTATAGTGGCCCTGAAGCGCTAGAACCCTGAAGCGCTATATCTGCTCCCAAGCGCTACATCTTCCCAGCGCTGAGGTGCTGGAGGAGGTTGCTGCCTAAGAAGCGCTGTGAGCCTGCTGGCTGCTCCCAAGCGCTAAATCTACCCAGCGCCGTGTGGGCGCCTGGGAGCGCTGCATCCTAGAAGCGCTATATCCTGTGGGGTCCTTCAGAGCACTGTACTCCCCTGTGAAGAGCTGCACTGCCCGGACCTGCTGTGGCCTCAAGAACGGCCGCTGCGAGCTATGACCCACGAAGCGCTAGATTGACTTCCACTCACCGCGGTTGAGTCTGGTTGTGAGGCGCTGCCTTGTGAGGTGCTGTGTTTGCCCCGGGCGGCTCTCAGTGCCAGGAGAGGGCCGCCGGTATTCAAAGAGGGTCGCGCTAGGCCCAGAAGCCATCGACATCCCCGTCACGTGACGGGGGCGCTGTCACAAGCCGCGCCCCGAATCACCGCCATTGGCTCCTGGCTTGTGGGAGGCCCCCAGAAGAGCGCCGAGCAGCGCGGGCCTCTCCTGGCCAGCCCGCTGCACACCGGAGGGCTCGGGAAGGAGTACGAGCCCTCCCCGAGAAGACGCCGAAAACCTCCGCAAGGGGCCAGATAGGCCCGAAGTCCACAAGGTAAAGCCTCGGGGGAGGGCGGAGGGCGCAGGTAGATGCGGGGCCTCACAGGAGTGAGCAGGAGGCCCCGGAACTGCCCCTCCCCTCAGGGAAAGTTGTTGCTGGGCCCCGTTGGCCCTATTTGGCCCCCTTTGAACGCTGGATGGGGCCAGGGCCCCTAAACACTGTGAGAGCCCCATTGGACAAAAGTTAACCCCTGCCTGGGGTACTGCTAAGTGCCAGTCAATGTAGCCTTATACATGGGGTAGTTTTGAATTAGATGAATTTCTCACCTGGGCTGGATGTCTTGATTGTCCCAGTCTTAAGACCTGGTTTACCTGTATGAAGGGAACGTTCATTACTGATAATGAGATTTTCAAAGAAAGGCCTACACCTGCGTAGGGAAATGGTTACCCCTGCTGAAAGAAAGGTTAACCAACGGCCTTAGTGCTTTAATGAAAGGGTTGCTCAACTTAATGAGATGTTGCCTGGTCTTCAATGAACTGTTTTTCTTCTCCTGCATAGTGAAAAGTTATATGTTGCTACTTAATGCAGTGTTCCCTAAGTACGCTTGACTACTCCAGGAAATGCTATGGCGGAGTAGCGTAGTGTTTATTCTTTTCAGGCAAAGGTTATGGAGACATGCTACGTTGGTTTAGCATATGGACATGTTTACCTCTGATTGAGGAAAGGTTTTACCTTCAATGACCTGTTCTACTCCTATTCAGGGAAGTATTTTCTCCTCCTGCCTAATGCCAGGTTTCCTGAAATGCCTACATCTATATAATGAAATGTGTCTGCTGGATAATGAAACTTTTATTTATACTTGACGGAGATAATGCAGTGTCCAGACCTGCATCAGGAAATGGGCAATTTGCTTGATCATTTCTAGAAAGCTCATTCCTGTTCAAGGAGATGTTTCTATTTACATAAGGAAAGGTTTTATATGCGAAAGCCAAGCCTTTTATGCTCGAGCTTACCTGTTGAAATGTTTAATCCTGCATAGGGGTCTGTTACTGTTTCCATAAAGGTGGTCTGATTCTTGATGAAATGTTCTAGCTTCTGCCTAAGGAACTGTTTATTCTTTTTACCTGAAGAAAGGCTACCCTGATTAAAGGAAAGGTTTACTCTTACCTAATGAGATAGGTAATTCTGGCCTACCGAAATGTATTATAACTAAGGAAATGTGTAGCCCTAATCTAGGAAATGCTTATTCCTACTGGGAGTGATTCCTAAAGTGGTTATTCCTGATTAAGGAGATGGTTAATCCTGCACAAGGGGATGTTTAATCTTAATGAAATGTTTTCTCCCATTTAGTGCCGCATTTACTGGAAGCCTACAGTTATTTAATTACATGTTTACTGCAGTGAAATGCTCACCCTTGCGTGGTGAGAAGTGGGTAACATGCCTACAGAACTAATAAGATGCAATGTCATTTGGTTGCCTTTGTGATGTATTACTTACAGGTGCTGACAAGGAGCAAGGCTGAGGTCAGGCCTGTGGTTATCTATACTTAATATTATCTAATATTCAATATTTATCTGATATTTAATATTTATTCCTCTGAGTATTTATCACAAAGTGCTGAAACATATGTATTCTGAAGGAAAACTAATAAGTTATTGATACTATAAACTTTTGATCACCCTGACTCTGCTCTATATAAAAGTTATTAGCTTTTTTATACAATCTTACTGGAGTGGTGTCACTCATTGCGTGCCCATTTTACTGTCTCAGTGGATGCGTGTGCTGTATGGTCGCTTTACACATAAGCTTTCGGATGCCTACCCGCTCGTGCCATGCTACCCTCGGGGAGCTGGTGACCCCAGTTCCAACAAACACCTATTGCACTACAAGTGCTATAGGTGTCACATTTGCGAAAGTTAAAACTATTGGCATTGTAAATGACAAAGCTTTTCATTTAGCTATTTTCAAAACCAACACATAAATACAAAATTTGTCATTTACAATACCAATAGCTCAAACTTATTATAGCTCAGACCTATTGCATTGCAAATGCTTGTTTAGATTATCTTGTGTATCTCTCGTGGCCACGGGGCTAGCCTTAAGCAGTAGTCCCTCTTTCCAAGTCAGTACTGGTGGTACTGATACAGCTGCTTCTTTGCTTCAGCCCTTTGAGCTGGTCTGTAGATTGACATCCCAGACTCTCTTCTTGCAATAGGGCAAGCTTGGAATTGTGCTGGAGCAAAGCTGTGGCAATACTGAAAAGACTGTGTTACAAAAATGTTTTTTAAATCGAGCACTAATTATTGAATTTACATTAGCAGCGATGTACTCGGTCTACACCCAACAGGCATGAATTTTGATCAAATTCTATTTTTGTAAGCTGCAATTCTGATGAAGAAATAACTGACATAAGTTAAGATGTGTTAGATTTTCTAACTTTTAGTAATGAACCATCTTTCCTGGTTTTATTTTCAGAATAAATCATTCTAACAATGCAATAGTGAAACCTCCAGAAATGACTCCACAAGCTGCTGCCAAGGAGCTTGAAGAAGTTATGAAAAGAGTAAGAGAAGCCCAGTCAATTATTTCTGCAGTTATTGAACCAGGTACATGCACTGCTATCCTTTAATATTATTTTTCTGTTAATTGGAGAATATTTTAGGATGCTTATTAATCAGTGTGAAATCTAGTGGGTTTTAGGACGTTTGTGGTTACTGGGGAATGTGTGGTACTGTGTTTAACCTGGGGGTGGTAAATGAAACCAGTAATGAGAGGCCTTCAATGGCGAGAGCTGGTTGACTTTCCCATAGTGCTGCAGGGAAAATAAGCTCCATCTCTGGGCTTATATTCAGCTACCATCTAAACCTGGGCGGTCAGCCTAGTGTAAGCAGTCAGAAAGCTGGCCTTCCTTGATTGGGAGTGCTCTGGGTGTACTTGCTTTCGTAGTGCAGCTGTATCTCCGGTAGTTATGGGACACACATGTAGGGCGCAGCAGGACAGTATGAATGATTAATGAAGGAACTCTTCAGTTTGCTCACAGCTGTTTCATTAGGGCTGAAGATTGTTCAGAAGCTATTAAACAACCTGGGTCTTCATAGTTGTAAATGTCGTATTGTAGTAAGAAAAGTGAAGGAACACACTCCTTTCTGTTATCCAGGATGGCACAACAGATTTTGAATTGGGCACAATTCAATTCACATGCTTGCAGTGCATCGTGGGAGATTAGTCACCAACATCCAAGGTTGCTTACTTTCTCTTGACCCCTGGTTGTGCTATAATCAGCTGAAACTTAATTGTGACCGATTTGAAATCTTTTTGAAATTGTGTCTAAATCTTGTTTCCCATCACAGAAACACTGCTCTAGTCCAGTCAGTTTTTATAAATGAATAATGCCCTCTTCTGTATCCGCTATGCACAATGGCCCCTCTTCTGTACCAGCTATAATGGTCTTTAAATGCTATCTGTATAAAATCTGCCCTTCTCACCATGTATTGAGCTATGTATATTTAAATTCTTCTTTCAATGCACTCAACAGCCTAAATATATGGAATGTTTGTAAACTTGATTTAGTACTTGTGTTTTTATGAATGGTAATAAGACCTTTTTAGGTCTCGACTACAGCATTGCTTTAGCAATGCCTGTTTGTCGAGATTATATTAAGGCTTTCAAAAGTCTACCCAACTGCGGATCGGGTACAGTTCATGTGACCCGGGCGCGTGCACATAGCACAGAGCCTCGGCATCAGACTTCAAAGCAAAGGAATCCGCTCCCCCGCCCCCGCATCAGACTTCAAAGGAGTACGCTCCCCTGCCCCCCCATGCAATGCCAGAGCTTCAAAGGAAGCTGCTCCCCGCCCCCACCACGCAATTCTGGTCCCCCGCCCACCACGCAATGCTGATTCCCCGCCCCCATCACACAATACCAAGAGCTTGTATTTCCAGGCAGCAGAACTGTCAATTTGTTGGGAACTCTGCAGGGTTCCTTCCGAGACGATCCATCAGCTGAGGCACAACAGACGGCTCAAAAACATGTTTTTGACTGCTGCTGAAGATCGCAGTGGAACTCTGTGCCTCAGTCCTCGCCATTAAAGTGCTGTACTGCCACCTGCCGGGCACTGTGAACAGGCTCCTTGGCACAGAAAAGAATTGCGTGAGAACAACTTGTTTTTTTTAAGGTTGTCTTCGTAGACTAGCGATTCTTTGTTGCCACAACACCTCAAGCGTTCTCCGTGTCCCAACACCTCAAGCGTTCTCCGTGTCCCGATCTGCAGGGAATTTCTGCTCTCCTCTCTCCCCACGGCTTACTGTAATTCTGAGCGCTCTCCGACATCCAGATGACGGCAGCTCAGCCGATCTTCGAGATTTTTGCTAGGGGGGCTCCGTGACATGTAACTCTGTACACTTCTCAAATACCAGTGACCGTGGTGCACCTAATCAAGAGAGCGTGCCGGATTCCAGTGCAAGCAATTTTAACAACTATACTCCAATGCCTGTCCCATTAATCTGAAATAGGCTCCAGCACACTCTCATTCACAAAACGTATTTTATTATGGCATGTTCAGGTAACGCGTTTCGGCTGCCCAGGCACCCTTTCTCACAACAAAGAGCGGTCACCATTTTGCTCTTTTTTACACCATTTTTTAAAACCTTTCTTAAAGGGTCATGTGCAGCTGAAATTGATTTACAAGACTTAAAGATTCACATTCCTAGGGAATCCCACTGCATCCATTATAAAAATGCTTCACAGTTAATACTTCATTGTACAAAACATTTCAATTATAATAATCAAAGACTATCTAAAACAACAATAAAGTAATGATGTTGATGCCCTCCAGTGCAAAGTTACGCCTTGTGCAGGGACAGTCCTCTGAGAGCAAAACACAGGCCAAACAAAGATTGGCAGGAGGAAACAAAGGCACTTCTGAAATAGGGTGGGGAAAATCTGGTTTTCAATTCCAGTGGGTATTCTCATGCCAGAACAACGGATATGTTCCAGCCCCTGATACTCATCTAAAAACAGTCTTCAGACACATGTAGCAACAGTGGAGTATATTAACATATGCCGAGCACAGCAGAAGCATGTGGGGGGATACTTTTGTCAGCATTATCTCCTGGCAGGTAGCGCTGCTAGAAACTGACATTGTTCATTCGGGAGGGGGGGACATAACACACACAACCACAGCCCCCCCACACACACAACTACAGCCCCCCCACACACACAACCCCAGCCCCCCCACACACACAACCCCAGCCCCCCCACACACACAACCCCAGCCCCCCCACACACACAACCCCAGCCCCCCCACACACACAACCCCAGCCCCCCCACACACACACAACCCCACACACACACAACCCCACACACACACACACACACACACACAACCCCACACACACACAACCCCACACACACACAACCCCCCCACACACACAACCACAACCACACACACACACACACAACCACACGCACAACACAACCCCCCCACACCACACAACCCCCCCACACCACACACCCCCCCACACACACAACCCCCCCACACACACAACCCCCCCACACACACAACCCCCCCACACACACAACCCCCCACACACACAACCCCCCACACACACAGTCCCCCCCCACACCCACACCCACACACACAACCACCCCCACACACACAACCAGTCAAAATGTAAGTGCCTCAAGACGTGGCTCCGCAGGGGCACTTATTTCCTGGGTGTTACAGGGCCGTCCTGCAACGTGGAGGTCATTCACCTACGCTGGATTCCTTCTGTGCTGTTGGGTTACAGTGCTGGCCTGCACTTTTTCAGTCGAATATAAATCACCTCGATGGTTACCATTGATGCACCCAGTTCACTTTGTTCCTGCTACCTTAACACTTCCCCCGCTGCTGCAGATGATTCCCCCCTACACTCACCACAGCCTTGAATTAGCATGTTGTGGTGTTGTGGATCATGTACCCATCAAGGGCAGAGTGAGCATTCGTCCGGCTGATTGGCTGCACTACTTTATACTGGACCCAGGAAGATGTTCAGTCAGGCAGGAGACGGCCGATATGACAGAAATTCGACAATCTTGAGGAGCAGTGGTGGAATTCTATGGAGAAGTGTTTGAGGCTTGTTTTAAAATGTGAGCACGTTATTGCTTGTAATTATATTTGTACGTGTGCAAAGATCTTAACCGATATATTTCCTGATACACTTACTATGAGTTTGGATTGTCTCTTTGATAAAGTGCTCAACCATCTGTGCCTGCACGTATGCCTAATTAGCTCCAAATGCATTTGATCTTTGACTCACGGCGCTCCACAGTTTTCATTTGCAGTGGTTCAGATTCCTCCCGCAGCTCGAACAAGCCCCCTGCCTACTCATATCAGCGCCTGAGGCGGAGAGCACATGAATGTTACAGAAGGGAAGCTTTCTAGCCAGAACGTGGTACCTGCAATGGTACCCCATACATTGCTTATTTCTTCACTTACATATGTCATCATCCCGCAGTGCAGCCTTTGCAAACCCAAGCCTGTATTTTATACTGTTAGCTATATAGCGCACGTCTGGCATGTGATAACAGCCTATCATAGCGCTTACAATGCTCCTAGTATTATACGAGGTAAAGTGCAAGAAGGCTGAATAACTTTTGAGATCAGTCCCCATGTCCAGAGTACAGTGCATGTGTGTTTCTTACAATCTGGTTTGTCTTTTCCAATTAAGTAGGAGGGACTACACATCACTATGCAAACAATCATTATTACTTTTTTTACCCGAGTATTCAACATGTCACAGATTGTTTTTATTTGAAAAATGTCCCAGGAATCCATCATTTTAAATTGTTTTAAAATATATTTATATGGGTGATTTCTCAGGTGAGATGCTTCGCATGAAGCTGCTAGACCACTTCAGAGGGTGCAGCTGCAGACCTACTATCATCATCAATAAATCTTTATTTGATAATCCCCAGTGGTTGCTACTGCTAATGGAAAGCCAAAACAAACATCATTGCACGGTTTGCAAAGGGATGGTGTGGAGCTGGCCATGATGTTGGTTTTGGCTTTCTATTAGCAGTAGCAACCACTGGGGATTATCAGCTGTGCCACACAATTTTCAAAAGAGTTTACGTGCCCATTTGAGCAATGGTGAAAACGTTTGTTTTAAATAGCATCCAAATAGCCTCCATGTCATTCATAACATATTGGCTATTCCTGCCATTTTAGTCAAGACAGTTTTGCATTCTTGGACTCGTAATTTCAATTTTAGCATGGCAATTGTGGGATAAAACTTAAAAGTATATCCCGTAACTCCAATGCTTGTCGAAAAATTAGAGGTGGTTGAGAGTTTTGTTTTAATAGTAAATTAATGTAAAGCTCACAGTGGAAATGCTAGATAGAGACACTCGCAAACCTACAGTTCACTAAACTCCTAGTGCGTTGAACATTTATTTGCCGATATGGCCCAGGATATGCGGGTATTGGTCTATTATGTAGTGTAACAGCTTCCAGAAATTTGTCACGTAGTGGGGGGGCCAGACAATTCAAAAAATTCAGTTGCGGGGGCTCAACCTACAAAAGTTTGAAGTCCTCTGGCATAGCATCAATAAACAAGGCAAAGCATAACAAAGCATAACAAAGCATAGCATAACAAAGCATAGCATAACAAAACATAGCATAACAAAACATAGCATAACAAAACATAGCATAACAAAACATAGCATAACAAAACATAGCATAACAAAACATAGCAAAGCAAAACATAGCAAAACATAGCAAAACATAGCAAAACAAAACAGCATAGCATAGCATAGCAAAACAAAACAGCATAGCATAGCAAAACAAAACAGCATAGCATAGCAAAACAAAACATAGCATAGCAAAACAAAACCTAGCATAGCAAAACAAAACCTAGCATAGCAAAACAAAACATAGCATAGCAAAACAAAACAGCATAACAAAATATAGTATAGCATAACAAAACATAGCATAACAAAACATAGCATAACAAAACATAGCATAACAAAACATAGCATAACAAAACATAGCATAACAAAACATAGCATAACAAAACATAGCAAAACATAGCAAAACATAGCAAAACAAAACAGCATAGCATAGCAAAACAAAACATAGCATAGCAAAACAAAACATAGCATAGCAAAACAAAACATAGCATAGCAAAACAAAACAGCATAACAAAACAAAACAGCATAACAAAATATAGTATAGCATAACAAAACTTAACAAAACATAGCACAACACAACACAACACAACAAAACAAAGCATAGCATAACAAAACCCAACAAAACATAGCATAACAAAACAAAGCATAGCATGGCATATCATAACAAAACACAACAAAACATAGCATAACGGAACATAGCATAGCATAACAAAGCATAGCATATCGCAACAAACGAAGCGTAGCATAGCACAACAAAACATAGCACAACAAAACATAGCACAGCATAACATAGCTTAGCAAAACATAGCATAGCATAACAAAACATAGCATAGCACAACAAAACATAGCATAGCACAACAAAACATAGCATAGCACAACAAAACATAGCATAGCACAACACAACAAAATATAGCATAGCATAACAAAGCATAGCATAACAAAGCATAGCATAACAAAGCATAGCATAACAAAGCATAGCATAACAAAGCATAGCATAACAAAACATAGCATAACAAAACATAGCATAACAAAACATAGCATAACAAAACATAGCAAAACAAAACATAGCAAAACATAGCATAGCATAGCAAAACAAAACAGCATAGCATAGCAAAACAAAACAGCATAGCATAGCAAAACAAAACAAAACATAGCATAGCAAAACAAAACATAGCATAGCAAAACAAAACATAGCATAGCAAAACAAAACATAGCATAGCAAAACAAAACCTAGCATAGCAAAATATAGTATAGCATAACAAAACTTAACAAAACATAGCACAACACAACACAACAAAACATAGTATAGCATAACAAAACAAAGCATAGCATGGCATATCATAACAAAACACAACAAAACATAGCATAACGGAGCATAGCATAACAAAGCATAGCATATCACAACAAACGAAGCGTAGCATAGCACAACAAAACATAGCACAACAAAACATAGCACAGCATAACATAGCTTAGCAAAACATAGCATAGCATAACAAAACGTAGCATACCACAACAAAACATAGCATAGCACAACAAAACATAGCATAGCACAACACAACAAAATATAGCATAGCATAACAAAGCATAGCATAACACAACGAAACAGCATAACATAGCATAGTAAAACAAAACAGCATAGCATAACAAAGCACATCTTAACAAAACATAGCATAACATAATACATAGCATAGCAAAACAAAACATAGCAAAACAAAACATAGCATAACAAAGCATAGCATAGCAAAACACAACAAAACATAGCATAACATAACAAAACACAAAAAGCACACTCACTCCCTCACTCAACACATATTGCATTACAAATGCAATAGGTGTCACATTTGCGAACGTTTAAGCTATTGGCATTGTAAATAAGGTTGTATGACGATCCATCGTCCGCAACGTCCTCGCGGGCGTTCGCATCATGGCCAATACATCGCGAATTCAATTACATCGGCCATTTTGGCATCGCACGTCTTCGCAACGCAAATGCGGCCACAGCCTAGGATCGCGTGTCACATCCGAAACATTCACATCGCGCGACACGACGATGTTTCACATAGCCAATGGGTTGCTGGAGGCCTGGGGGGTATATATTGTATATATATAGTGTTGCACACCGTGTCTTCAGCCATTTGTGCATGTGTCGTTGTGTGGACAGGCTTTGCAATCGGTAAGTCTCCAGTAGGCTGGTGTTTTATCTCTCGTTCTATCTTTCCCTCGTTTTAGTGTGCCTTAATGCCCAATGTTTTCCTCATTTTTAGTGCCCTTGTGCCCTATGTTTTCCTCGTGCCATACCTGCGCATAAATAATGTGATTTCTCTTTTTTCGTGCCCCTCTGCCCTATGCTTTCCTCATTTTCAGTGGACTTGTGCCCTATCTTCCCCTCGTTTTTGTGTGCCTTAATGCCCAATGTTTCCCTCGTTGTTCTTGCACCTCAGCCCTATGTTTCACAAGTTTTTCGTGCCCATCTGTCCTATGCTTTCCTAATTTTCAGTGGACTTGTGCCCTATCTTCCCCTCGTTTTAGTGTGCCTTAATGGCCAATGTTTCCCTCGTTTTTAGTGCCCTTGTGCCCTATGTTTCCCTCGTGCCATACCTGCGCATAAATGTGATTTCTCGTTTTTCGTGCCCCTCTGCCCTACGTTTTCCTCATTTTCAGTAGACTTGTGCCCTATCTTTCCCTCGTTTTTGTGTGCCTTAATGCCCAATGTTTCCCTCGTTGTTAGTGCACCTCAGCCCTATGTTTCACACGTTTTTCGTGCCCCTCTGCCCTTTGCTTTCCTCATTTTCAGTGGACTTGTGCCCTATGTTTCCCTCGTTTTATTGTCACGCATCCATCTATCCATTCATCCATCCTTCATGCACGCATCCATCCAGCCATAAACCCATCCCCTGTCAACCGCCCATCCACCCATTCACCCACCATAATCTATCCATTCATCCATCCTTCATGCACGCACGCATCCATCCAGCCATCCATTCACCCTCCATCCTTCATGCACGCATCCATCCAGCCATAACCCCATTCCCCTAGCAACCACCCATCCATCCACCCACCATTATCTATCCATTCATCCATCCTTCATGCACGCATCCATCCAGCCATCCATTCACCCTCCATCCTTCATGCACGCATCCATCCAGCCATAACCCCAATCCCCTAGCAACCACCCATCCATCCACCCACCATTATCTATGCATTCATCCATCCTTCATGCACGCATCCATCCAGCCATAACTCCATTCCCCTAGCAATCACCCACCCACCCTTCCATTCACCCACCATTATCTATCCGTTCAACCATCCTTCATGCACGCATCCATCCATCCATTCACCCACCATTATCTATCCATTCATCCATCCTTCATGCACGCATCCATCCAGCCATAAACCCATCCCCTAGCAAACACCCATCCATACATTCATCCCCCATCACCCATCCATTCAGCAACATCCGCATAAACTATTTTTTAAACATTTGCGCCCATATTTTCCGGCCATATTAATGTGCCTAGGTTAGGAAGGTTTTTTTTAAACATTTCCACATGCCTCAATTAGTAACTATGTTTTCATGTTTCCCAACATTTGCGCCCCTAATTTCCGTCCATATTAATGTGCCTCAATTAGTAACGATTTTTGTATTAGTAACACATTTGGAATTAGAAACGACGTGCCTCATGTATTAAAAAATTATTTACACATTTCCCAATTTGTCATGTGTTCATGTTGCCCAACATTTGCGCCCCTGTATTAGTAACATATTTGGTAATTTTTTTTTAAAACACATTTCCACATGCCTCATGTTTCCCAACATTTGCGCCTATAATTCCTCAATTAGTAACGATTTTTTTAACATCGCATGCGTTGTTGCATGCGATGTTAATGACATCGCCCTCGTTGCATGCGATGTGAACGTCGATGCGATGTCAAACTCGCGGTGCGATAGCACCGCAATGTTTTGACACCGATGCTGTGAGTGCTTCCCTGTAAATAACAATGCTATTAATGTATCTATTTTCAAAACCAACACATAAATACAAAATTTGACATTTACAATGCCAATAGCTCAAACTTTCCTAATGCAAGACCTATTGCATTGCAAATGCTTGTTCTAATAAGGTCTACATTTACTACTAAGGCAAAGGTGTGCTCAAAATCTCCTTTCCTCACTTAGCTTCACCTGCCCACTAGATATGTCCCACTCGTCTCACTGAGCAGTCAAGCCAGGCTATGTGGGCGTTCAGATTCATACCTGTTGGAAATGGCCCTTTTTGCAGGGTTATCCCCAAACTTTTTGCTTCTTCCTCCCTTGTTTTTCCTGACCTGTGGTTGTTAGCAATAGGACTCTGTGCACTTTACCACTGCTGACCAGTGCTCAAGTGCATATGCTTTCTGTGTAAATTGTTATTGTAATTGGTTATCCATGATTGGAATATTTGTTTCACCAAGAAGTCCCTAGTAAAGTGCACTGAGTGTGCCAGGGCTGGTGATACAAATGCTACTAGTGGGCCTGCAGCACTGATTGTGCCACCCACATAAATTGCCCTAAAATGGTGTTTCAGACCTGCCACCGCAGTGCCTGTGGGCAGTCTGTGAACTGCCATGTCCTCCTGGTCAGTGTCCCCACTGACCAGGCCTAACCCTTTCTTTCTGTACACATATGGTCACCCCTATAGAAGGCTCAAGGCACCCCCCTTGGGCAGGGTGGCGTGTATGTGAAAGGTAGAGCATATACTAGTGCAGGTGACATGCATGCGCTAGTAGTGAACTACAGCCATTTTCATTTATCACTATTGTAAGGCTATCTTGCCCATAGGCTATCATGGAGAATGCTGGCTACAGTGGTTACCTGCATATCTTCCCATAGGAGCAAGATAGGACATAAAAGTCAGGTATCCCTGAACTCAGAATTTAATAAACCATCATATTAGGAAAGGTGTTTTTTTAAATCCTGTGTTTGATAACAGCACTTTTAGAAAGTAGATGTTCTTTTGTCGGACCGCCTGGAGTGCCGGAGGGATGCGGCATAGCGGGCTTGAGTCTTACCAAAGCACCGAAGGACATGTGATCAGTAGACACGGGGTCCAACACATGGTTGCCAGTACGTCCGGATGTGGCAACCATAAGGTCCTAGATATACATACGAGTGTGATGATTAAGAACCTCAGACTGCCCTGATGAATTTGCTGAATGGATAGCAATGAAACATGTCGGCAATTTTTGAATGTGTATGGTATATGAAAATCCATTTTTAACTTGGAAGGCTTGCAGCTCCTGAATAAAGACCGAAAGCTAGCAACCCTTACCATTTATTCTTTTTAACAATTGTTGCACTTCACACTTTTCTTAGTCTTTGGTTTTGGGTTCACATGGATACAGATACAATATTTAAGTGCACTTTGGCACTGGTTTCTGGTTTCTATACCACTATTTGTGTGTTTTTTTGACCTTTTCTCACACTCCACACAGAGAGAGCAACCGATGATGAGACGTGGTTACACTGGACATTGCTAACCAGGAACCCCCTCGGGAGTTACGTCTGTGAGGTGCTCTCTGTGTTCACACATTTTTTTGAAACTTTGGGACCTGTCTCTTTTGTTTTTAAATTTACATCTTTGACCCAGGGGTTTAGTGTTAGGTAACACACTTGAAGGATCTGGACGACACTTCAGACTAACCCGGGTGGTCTATGAATTTTTTGATGTATTTGTAGTAGGTAAGGCGCATTTTGTTTACAGTTGTTTGAGTGGGGGGCGGCCTTACCTCTCTCTCCCCCTGTACTCCTATTGATGATAGTGACCTTTTTCTGTGCCTTGGCCCGTTTGTGAATTGACTGTCTGGTTTGTGAGTGACAGGGCTGGGGGATTCCAGGAGACAGAATGAGTCCGCCCAGTGGTGAATAGAGAGATCTGCATCTTGATGGGAGGGAAGAGTTGCACGTGGGACCTGAATAGGACTGTGTCTGCCCCCCACAGTGCTGGCTCCACCCCCTGTGGTGCGTCTGATGTCTCTGCCCTGCACTGTAATGGGAGAGAAGGAATCATGTCAACAGAGTGCTCCTGGGCTGTGCTTTCCCTCCACAATTCTGGCTCCACCTCCTGTGGGGTGTCTGATGTCTCTGTTCTGCACTCTGAAAGGAAAGGAGAAGGCAGGAAAACAAAGTTCTCAAGGAACACCCAAAACTGGTTCAGACCGGGCTCAGAGCCCTTCTGCATAAAGTGAACAAATACTTTTTGGGGTATAAGTACAGGACCCCAGACTACAGAAAATTAGATCACCCTGGAATCAAGAAGGAACCTCTGCCAAGGAGAAAGCTGGAAGTCTGAAGAAGGAAGACTGTCCTGCTGTTGCTTTGCTGGACTGACCTGCAGTTGCTTTGCTGCCAAGGAGACGGGAAGGACTTTGCTTTGTGCTGTGTCCCCTTGCTTGAAGGAATCTCCAAGGGCCTGAAGAAGAGCTGGCTCCCTGTTAAGAAGCCCTAGTAACAAAAGGACTACACCCCCAGCTTCCCTGAACTCTGCCGAGAGATTGTTGTCCTTCCTAGAGTGCTTGG
Organism: Lissotriton vulgaris; assembly: GCF_964263255.1. NCBI lineage: Eukaryota > Metazoa > Chordata > Amphibia > Caudata > Salamandridae > Lissotriton > Lissotriton vulgaris. The sequence goes on along the minus strand of NW_028254413.1, from coordinate 137,695 downwards.
GCAGGTTGTGGGGCCCTCTGGAAGTTGTATCTGTGTTGGGAAGCTGGAAACCATTATTTTAAAGACTCGCATCCCCGTCAGTGCGAGGAAATTCCTGCCGCCACGAAGGCCGAGATCGTCGCAGCACCTGTTGCCGCTGCCAGTCGTCGCATCCTTCGCATGCGGGATGCACCCGTCCGGTGCGGAAAGATTACCATCGCTGCGAGCATCGTCGCAGAGCCTGTCGTCACTGGATGAGATCGTCGCACCGCTTGCTTGCGGACTGCATCATGTCGCTGCGCGAGTCGTCACAGAGCCATCGCATAGAGGGGCCACGAGAGGAGAAGATCGCCGCCGAGCCGCGCATCGTCGCTGCACCGGAGATCGTCGCATCGTATCTTTTGCGAGCCACTTCCACCGAAACCTGTGCACCGGAATCCACGCAAGGTATCTAATCCCTCCCCATACAGAAACGCCCGCTACATCCATCTGGGTTGTCGCATCGCCTCCCCAGGGTCTCAGGAGTGACGCATCGCTTGCTTTTCAATGCTACAGCTTTTACTTGGAACTTTTGTCGCATCTCAAGGTACTGTTGGCTAAAACTTGACGCAACTGGATTATTTTAACGCAACCGTAAGAACTAATTTCAAACCATATTCTTGAACTGTGTATGTTGGATTTTTGTCGTTTTGGTCTTGTGTAGTTTAGATTAAATACCTTTATTTTTCTAAACTGTTGTGGAGTCAATTTGTGGTGTTTTCACTGTGTTACTGTGAGTGTGGGTACAAATACTTTACACATTGCCTTTGATAAGCCTGACTGATCGTGCCAAGCTACCAAGGGGGTGAGCAGGGGTTATCTAAAGAGTGTATCCTCCTTACCCTGACTAGAAGCAAGGGTCCCTATTTGGACATTGGTACCTACCTCTGCCAACTAGAGACCCCCAGTTCTAACAATACCCATTGACTGTTTTTTGTAGCTTAGCCTTTCTAGCCAATCCTGCAATCTTTCTGTAAGAATAACAGATTGGATGTTTGTTTCTGGGCTTGCTCATTCTGTAGAGCAGGGCTTGTACCACATTCGCTAGAATTCTGTTTGACATCTTAGCTGATTTGCCCCTCTTATAAATGTCTTCTTGAAGCTTGTTCTACAAGAGACAGCCGTAAGAATAAGTACACAACCTGTTAGGGAAGAGACTCATTCTCCACTGCCTTTGTCTTGGAACCCTGCCTTCTTTTTAGCCATATGTAAAGTAATTTTCATATAAGTTGTAGAAAATTGCCTTGTGTGGGAGGATAACTAAGGAGGTGTGGCAGAGCCCCAGTGCCTTTATACCTTAACCATGCTCATGTCTCTAGTTCTTTCTTTTTGTTAAGTACTAAATGCATCTTGTCCGTTACTGCTCAGTAATAACAACCCTTCCGTATGAAAGTGTTGAAAAACAAAGTATATAGTTTGTGAAGTAACTTATAATAATTTTTTCTACAATGGTTTCAATACTGCACTGAACTCTGACTTTTAAGCAGTGATGCATTTGTCTAATGTAGCTGCATCTTTGGTATTGAGAGAGGTTTTTTGAGGTGTCCTAATGAGGATTAAGAATTTTGAAATTCTACATGTGCTCATCTTTTAAAACCATCTTTGTTAATGGTGATTTTGTTTTTTCCCAATCTTTAGCAGACGTACCCGTTGAGAAACCAGTTCCTGTGACTAAGACTCGTACTAGATCAAGATCCAAGTCTCGCTCAAGGGCCCCATCCTCCCGGTCTTCAAAAAAAAGATCTCCTTCTAAGCGAAGGTACAATTACTTTACTTTTATTGTATATTGACAGTCTGTTGTGATTTGAATACAGTAGGTTTATTTTTTCCCTTAAATACTATGACATTTCCCCTTGACATGCCACTTAACCTCAATATTTACCACAAATGCTTAATTCCCTGACTGTACAGCAAGCATTGCTCTCTGTTGTAATTATATAGTTCTTTCACCAAACCACTGTGCAGGCAGTTAAACAGACACTCCAATCAGAATACCAAAATAACTGAAACAGTATTAAATTCACTATGGGAAGAGAAAGACCGAAAAAAGTGGTAGATTAGGGTAGAGTGCAAGAAGTGAGTTCAAGGTGAGCATATCACAAGAAGGGAGAGAGCAAGAGGTCGCTTTGATTGGGCCAAGTGATGAAAATAAGTGGAAATGAGAATGGCAACATGAAAGATGAAGGGCTAAAAGAAGAAATTTGGAGACCAAGTGAGAACAGAGTAACCAGAAATCACTTCTGGGTGGCGAGTTCATGGAGGTGATGCAGGGAAATCGGAAAAGCATATGCAAGTAAAACGGTAGCCTTGAGAAAAGAGGGAAGAGTTTGTGGAACAATAGAAGGAAAGTTGAAAATTAGTCTAGTTTGAAGAATTGAAAGCGAAGTGGAGAGTGGAAAAAAGGGGTGAGCTGGGATACCTGCAAGGAGGTGTAGGAAGCTGGCTCTGTATATACTAAACCAAAGTGAGGTATAGTGTGCACAGATCACAGTGGAACCCCAAATGTAGGTAGAGGTAAAAGTTAGATAGAACCTTACTCTCTATTTGTGGTAGTGTGAGCAGTAAGGCAGTAGGGCGGATTTGCAGTTCCCGGCTGCTGCCAGAGGTTGCAGTTGAACAAATCTGGTGTTCACAGGAGAAACAGTCTTTGGAAGTGAAGGCAGGCAGGTCGTTCAGGGTTTTTGAGGTTGCTGGCTGCAGGACACACTGGGATTTCTCAGGAGCAGGTTGTAGGAAAGTGGGTTTCTGTTGCAGTAACCCCCCCACTTTTTGCCAGACTACTGATGTACCTTTCCTTGGTGTGCCCTGGGTCCCTGCCAATCAGGTGTCCAGGGCCTATGTTCTTTCCCCAAACCTAACCCAATTGACATCTCTGGCCACATATCCGCCCCTGGTAAATGGTACCACAGGTACCCAGGACACTGTGACCAGAGAAGGCCCGAAGGTCGACAGCACTTATTGTGCCACCCTTAGGGCCCTGTACCCTGACACACACACATACTGCCTTTGCAGGCTGCATGTCTTGGCGCAGAACAAAGTGAAGAGTCGACATGTGTAAGCAAGTGGCTCTGTATATACTGTACCAAAGTAAGGTACAGTGTGTACAGAGTCCAACGGGCCCCAGAGGTTTGGCAGAGGTTAAGTTAGATAGAACCTTACTCTCTAAAGTGGTATCTTGGTCGAGCAGTACGGCAGTATCAGAGGACAGTTGAAAGCATTGGATGTACACACTCAGTCAGCAAATGGTCTCACACACTCAAGAACTGAACTGTAGGCCCATTGTTTTGTATAAAAATATACTTGTTTTTTTATTTTAGAACCACAGGTTGGCATAAAAATACTTTCTCAACATGAGAAGCTGTTGCTGAATACTTTCAGTAAACAATAGACTTTGAATGTAATAAGCTGCAACAGTTGCAATAGGCAACACAAAGGTAACACATTTATAACATTGAGCTCAATGGGAATTTTAAGCAAACTGCAATACCATTTACTTTACAAATGTTTTTCTTACTCACGGCTGGATCCTGGATTCAGCCCTGGTGCATCTCCTGTACACAGTTGAAATAAATCGTTTTTGTTACACAGCCGATTTTTAAGGAATATTTGTATGTTTTGCAGCGTGAATCTTTCTGGATTCACTATGCTGTGCATATTCCGCTGTCTTTTTCATAAAATCAACACCTTTGTAGAATTTCTGGTAAAAACCAGGCAATGTTCTCCTATGGAGGAAAATCAGGTTATCGGAAAATCACAGTTGTAATCCCTTTTTCTGGTCAGTGCTGGGTATTAAGAATAGGTACAAAAGGGGGTGGTGATGGACGGAGCATCTGAACCAATCAAACACTCAAACCCAGTCAAGAGATCTGGGTTTAATCCATCACCGTTCTTTAGCCCACTCTGCCACCCCAGTAGAAACATGGCCATGTGCAAATCAGTCTGACCCTGTGCCTCATGGGAACAGTCCAGCCCGAACTGCAAAGTCATGCCTTCCCTGGACCGGAAACAAGCTTCCGAGGACCGGTTTCTGGAATTTCAGCCGTCTTCAGCCCGGCTTGCTTGAATCCAGTGGCAAAGTGTGCAAGGGACTCACGTCTGAGCATACCCTGCCAACGTATGGCGAACAAAGCGGTACAAAAGAGGGTGGTGATGGACGGATCATCTGAACCAATCAAACACTCACACCCAGTCGAGATCTTTCTCAACATGAGAAGCTGTTGCTGAATACTTTCAGTAAACAATAGACGTTGAATGTAATAAGCTGCAACAATTGCAATAGGCAACACAAAGGTAACACATTTATAACATTGAGCTCAATGGGAATTATAAGCAAACTGAAATATCATTTACTTTACAAACGTTTTTCTTACTCAGGGCTGGATCCTGGATTCAGCCCTGGTGCATCTCCTGTACACAGTTGAAAGAAATCGTTTTTGTTATACAGGCGATTTTTAAGGAATATTTGTATGTTTCAAAAAATCAACACCTTTGTAGAATTTCTGGTAAAAACCAGGCAATGTTATCCTATGGAGGAAAATCAGGTTATCGGAAAATCACAGTTGTAATCACTTTTTCTGGTCAGTGCTGGGTATTAAGATTCGGCACTGGGATCTCTCCTGGTAACAGGTGAATAATTTCGTTTTAGTTAATCGGATGATTTTTAGTGAATATTTAAAAGTTTCAAACTCGACACTTAGAAGAATTTCCAAGTGAAAACAAGTCAGTTCCCCTATGGAGAAAAGGTAAGTTATCGGCTTTCAGGTACGTACTCGACTGGCAGAGTGAAGGTTCCGGGGTTAGACTCCGGGGTCTCCCAGGTTCAGGTAGGTACTATAGATACACCTTCAGCGGCACAGGGGCAGCCTGGTGCAGAGAGAGCAGGCCCAATGTTAGCCTATGGCGGGTAGGGGACCTTTGATTGCTGGCTGCTAGCAGGCAGGCCACTCGGCTGTGGGAGCAGGGCTCCTGGTCACTTGCTCAGGGCAAGTTGAACAGAGCAGATGGTGCACTCCCAGCGACACTGGGGCGGCTGGGTGCCGGGTGCTTTTGGTTCATCGGGCACCCACTGGATTTCAAAGGGATAGCTGCAAGACGAACAAAGGCTGCAGGCTCGGGGACTGAGATCCTTCAACTGCGACCACCACTTTGAGAGGTAAGTTGGGAAGCTGTAGATTAGGTAGGCACCCGGAAGTTGGGCACAGGGGACGTGAGGCGCCGGGTGCAGGGGTGTCTTTAGGCGTCGGGAAATCTTACCCTCTGCTGGTCGCGGTTGGAGGGGTCCCTGGTGTTAAGGCTGCAGGCGTCGTCAGGAGCCTCAAGGGGAGTCTTTGGGTGCTGGATTCTTGGTCAGTCGCCGGGGGGACTTCCTCGTGGTCTTTGTTCACTCGAGCACAGGCTGGCTCGGCGGGTGCAGAGTGTGCTGGATTCACGGTTCCTGGCTGGCACAAGGAGCTGTACATGTTTGAGCAAAACCACTGCTTGTGGGAGTCTCGTATTTAGTTGAGCAAGGCAGTCAGGTCCTCCTGGGTTTTCAAGGTTGCTGACCACAGGAGACTCCGGAGTTTAGCAGGAGCAGGTACGAGGGTCACCAGACCGGTAGGGGTGGGGCCAAGTCAGTTCGTGTCAACCTATTGTTAGCAGCTGCACAGCAGGTCTTCTTTCTTCTTGTAGTTTCGGAATGGGGATCTGAGGAAGGAAGGTTCAGGGTGCCCATAAATACTAAATTCGGAGCGTTAACAGGTAGGTAAGGGCAGGGACTAATTGTTCCCTTCCCCGGGGTGGGTAAACCCCCTAGTCTGCCACTCTCCAGTGGGTGGGGGGGGGGGGCAGGAGGCTGTCCCCGGTTCGCTGGGTCCCCCCATCCTCAAGATGGCGGGGGCTTAAGGTTGTGCTTCACCTCGCCTCCCCCACCCTAGGGGTGGAGTTGGCAGAGGTGGGCACACCTCTCTAACTCACTTTGTTTTTCCCGCTGGCTCTCCCGCCCAAAGTGGGGGAGGTAGAACCAGTGAGGACCAGTTGCTGAGTACAGCAAGTGGTCTGGAGAGGCTCACAAAGCCTTTGAAGCCTCTCCTTCGTGAACCCTGCCCATCCTGGGGGAGGAGGCTTGGCACCTCGTCCCAGGATGTGCATTGTTTCAGGCCCCCGAGAGCGGCAAGCTCTCGGTCCAGGGGTCCAGAAACATGTCTGGTGGTGGCAGCCACTCAGTCAGGTCACTGGGAGTTTGGTCGGGTTTCGGGGGGCATCTCTAAGATGCCCTCTGTTGTGCATTTTACATTAAATCCCACACTGGCATTAGTGTGGGTTTAATGTGCTGAAACGTTTGATACCAAACTTCTCAGTTTTCAGTGTAGCCATTATGGTGCTGTGGAGTTCGTAATGACGACCTCCCAGCACCATATACTCTTAATGGCAGCACTGCACTTACAGTGCCCAGGAATGGACCTGGGTACTGTAGGGGTACAGGGCTCATGCACCTGTACCCTCACCACTGGCACAGGGCACCCAGCCAGAGGGGTGACTGATGTATGCCAGGGCAGTGTTCTGTGGGTGCCATGTCGTTTCGTTTTTTTAGTTCTGCACCAATACACGCAGCCAGCCAAGGCAGTGTGTGTCAGGACACAGGGCCTCTAAGGGTGGCACAATTAGTGCTGCAGCCCTTAGGGCATTCTCTGGTCACAGTGCCCTGGGTACCTAGGGTATCCAGGGCCAGTGTGGGATTTAATGTAAAATGCACGATAGAGGGCATCTTAAAGATGCCCCCTGAAACGCGCCCAACTCCCAGTTACCTGACTGAGTGGCTGCCTAGGCTGCCACCACCAGACAAGTTTCTGGACTCCTGAGTCTGGAGCTTGCTGCTCTCTGGGGCCTGAAACAATGCACATCTTGGGACGAGGTGCCAAGCCTCCTTCTCCAGGATGGGCAGGGTTCACAAAGGAGAAGCTTCAAAGTCATACCGCCTTTGTGAGCCTCTCCAAACCACTTGCTGCTCTCAGCAACTGGTCCCCACTAGTTCTACCCCCCCCCCCTTTTCGGCGGGAGAACAGGCGGGAAAAACACGTGAGGAAGAGAGGTGTGCCCACCTCTGCCAACTCCACCCCTATGGTGGGAGAGGCGAGGTGAAGCACAACCTCGGTCCCCGCCATCTTGAGGATGAAGGGACCCAACCAACCAGAGGCAGGGTCCTGCCCCCCTCCCACAGGAGTGTGGCAGAATAGGGTGTGTACCCACCCCAGGGAAGGGACCCATTTGTCCCTACCCTTTACCCACCTGTAGCACCCCTAATTTAGTATTTAGGGGCACCCTGAACCTTCCTTCTGTAGATCAGCAACCACAAGAAAAAGAAAATGACGAGAAGCCGTGCAGAGCTAACGAGGACGACACCCACTGACTTGGCACCAGCCCTACAGGCCTGTCTCCCCTCGAACCTGCTCCTGCAAAACCCCGGCGTATCCAGCGGCCACCAACCTCAAAAACCCCGGATAACCTGCCTGCTTTCACTTTCCAAGCTGTTTCTCCCGTGAACACTGGACGTGTTTGAACTGCAGCTCTGGTGCCAACCACGAACCGCAAATCCAGCTCACTCTGCACCCGCTGAACCCGGCTCGAGCTAGAGTGGAAAAACACCACCAGGAGGTCCCCCCCGGCGATCCTGACCCGAGATCCGGCGACCCCTGACCTGCCTCCAGACAACGCCTGCAGCCTCAATCCAGAGGATTCCCCCCCCCCCCGACTGCGACAAAAAATCTGTCGTCCAAATGCACCTCTGTACCCGACACCCCATGGCCTTGTGTGCCCAACCTAGCAGTGTTTTTACCATCCCTCTACATCCCAACTTAATCCTCGAAGTGGTGGTCGCTCCTTGAAGATCCTCGCCCCAGAGCCTGCAGTGTTTCTTTGTCCTGGAGAATCTCCATTGAAATAATTAGGGCACCCGACCTCAAAACAGCACCCTGCACCCGGCCGCCCTAGTGCCACTGAGGGTGCCCAACCGGAGTCCCCCTATCCTCAGTAGGATAACATTGGGCTTCAACACTCTGCATCCGGCCGCCCGAGTGCCGCTGAGGGTGCAATAACAATGCATCACTGACCCTGGGAGACCCCTGAGTCTAACCCCAGGACCTTAACTCCAAAGACAGTTTACCTACCTGGAAACCGATAATCTCTTTTTCCTCATAGAAAAACATTGATATTTTTTCTCCCAAAAAGTTTCTACTTGTCAACTTTTGAAAACTAAAAATATTCCGTAAAAATCAGCCGAATAGCCAAAACACATTTTCTCAACTGTTAGTATGAGAAAATTATACACATATTCATGTATAAACCAATAATATGCAGCCCTAAACATATCTAATAGGCTAAGAAAGCCCGAATTACATGGATTTCTCTGGTATGAAAATAGCCCATAACATATACTGTATGAGAAGGACATGTACAGCAATTGCATTCCGCAAAACAACCTTTTTATTTTCATCAGAGGACACAGGTAATGAAAGGCCATTAGCCTAGGAAAGGCTGCATAAACAAATAACATCCCTGTACAAAAAAGGAAACTGGCACCTCGCCTTTAAGGCCTCCGAGAATCTAAACATTTTGCCTTGAAGGCCTCCAGGGAAACTCTGCTCCCATCATGCACCACAGGTGACGGTTAGGTCAGTTCTTTTTTCCGGCTCTTTCTGAGAGGAACCTGGAGCTTGAGCTCAACTGATTTTTGCTTTCTTTAGTCAGATTTTGTATTCTACCTATTTTTCTTCGATATTTCTTCTGGCTGGTGGTGTTTTCTATCTTTTCTGACTAATTGGTCATTCTTTTTTAGTCAGATATGCCACCTTTATTTTACAATTGTCCTTCCTGTGGGAAGATGTCTAAAACCGATCCTCATTCGGTCTGTGTAGTGTGTTTGCCTTCTTCTCACGACACAGAGACATGTTACCACTGTCTTCAGCTTTCAAGAAGAACATAGAAGGAGAGAGAGAAGATCAGGCTTCTTGGTTTAATGAAGAGAGGAAAACATCAGGAAAAGGGCCCAGGGAGTCATTGTCCATTTGGAGGACCCTCCTCTCCAAGAAAACGGCGAAGATCTGCTTCTCTGGAAGCTAGAAGTAAGAAAAAGATTCATGGCGCGTCGTCGACTTCGAGACCAGCTGAAAAAGTGAGGTTGACGTAAAAGACAAGATCGATGTCAAAAAGTAAGTCGACGTCTAGGACTGTGGAGAAAGTAAGGTCAACGTTGCAAACAGGATTGTCGTAGAAGAACAAGTCTATGTCAAGACCGGCAAGATCAAGGTCGCCGTCGGAAAGTCAGTCGACGTCTAGACTGGTGAAGTCCACGCCAGTGAAATCAACGTCTAAGACAAGGTCGCCGGCTAGAAGTAGATCGACGTAGAGACCTGAAAAGCGAAAGAGGTCGAGGTCGCCGTCGAGGCATAAGTCGACGTCGAGGCATGCTTCGGGCTCGAAGCATGAGAAATCACACTCGACGTCGAAGAGACCAGCGAAGTCCAGAATGTCGACGTCGAGATCTCCGCCATCTGTCTCAAGGTCGGCGTCGAGGCGCTCAAGATCAGCCTCTCGGACCAGTCAGATGTCTTTATTGTGGATGCCGCGTGAGCAGCGGTTGACGTCGAAGGTGCCGATGTCAAGGGCTTTGTCCCATAGATCTCCGTCTTCCAAAGTGTCACCTCCACGGTCGTCGTCGATGGTGGCTCATTATGGGTTGACGTTGAGGAATTCGACGTTGAGGACAGACAAGTTATCCCTGTAGGAGAGGTGGGAAGACCAGCTTCCAGACCTCAACATTCGACGTCGAGGTTTACTTCTTCTTCCTTGCTGGGGATAAATTAGTCCAAGTTACACCGGAGGGCTCTCCGGTACACAAATCACCTACTATTAATATGTCCCCTAGATGGATGGAGGACATAAGACACTGGAAGACACAACCTAGGCCTAATGAGAGGCCTCTTAATATGGAGTGCTCAAGACCTCCTGCTAGTAAGTCCCCGAGGCGTTCCAGATCACCGTTAAGGCGGCGTTCATGCTCAAGAGAGTGCTCCAGATCATGCCGATCTCGTACTCCAAGGAGAAGGCAGAGGTCTCCTGCATCGACCAAGTCAACAAGGTCCTCATACAGAGACTATTCTCCTACTATTTCATCGACTCCACCTTCCAGGGTTTCCCCGGTTGATGATCTTGGGACGTTCAGTGAGGTGTTATGTAGAGGTGCCAGCAAGTTCAACATAACCATGTCTGTACCTCAAGTTGCCTCATCTGTTATTTTCGAGACTTTGCACCATAAGTTTTCGGCGAAACCTCTACTGCCTTTGGTGCCAGGGTTACTGGAGCCTGCAATGAAGACTTTCTTGACACCTGCCACAGTGGGCTCGGGCCCTCAAGGATTTCAAAGAAATATAAGGCTCCAGACCAGGATCCCTTGTTTCTACGTACTGAACCTCCACCAGATTCGCTTATAGTCGCTGCTGCTAGGAAAGCACATTCTGCTACATCTATTTCATCTCTTCCCTCAGAGAAGGATAGCAAGAACATGGACTCCTTGGGGCGGAGGATGTGTTATACGGCAGGGTCTGTGATGAGTGGCTAGTGCAGCCGCTCTACTGGGTCGATATTACCGATCGTTATGGGATTCCTTGACAAGATTTGCGGAGAAATTACCCAAGGAAGATCAGAAAGACTTCTTGGAGATTGTGCAAGAAAGAGGCCTGGTTGCTAATTAGATTATCAGTAAAACAGCTGATTTAGCAGCACATGGATATGCTCATGGCATCTGTTCTCGAAGATCAGCGTGGTTTCGCCTCACAGGCCTAAAACCTGACGCTCAAAGGAAGATTGTGAATTTGCCCTTTAATGGATCGTTGTTGTTTGGGTCCCATGCAGACGACGCAATGGCTAAGATAAAGACTGAGTTAGATATGCTTAAGGCCGTAGGCCTTGAAAAGAAGAGCGTTTTGTTGTCTCTTTCGACCCTATGACAAGCGGTCTTTTCAGCAGAGAGGGCAAACTGCTAATTCGTCGTCGCAGAACCAGGGCCAAACACAACAAAGGTCCCAGTTTCAGCAATGCCGGCCTGGACGGGGCACAGGCGGTAACAGACAACAGCGCCAAAGCAGCCACAGAAACCATGAGATGAGTCTTCCTCCATAGCTGTTGTCTACTGTCAGGCTGAGTGAGGATGGTGTCGGAGGGACAGCGCTGGACTGGATTAGATCTTACTTGAGCAACAGGACGTTTCAGATCTCGTCCTCACAGGCCCAGTCGGACATTTTTCTGTCACCCCACGGCGTGCCTCAGGGCTCAATTTTGAGCCCGCTATTTTTCAACCTGTATCTCCGCCCCCTCGCCGATTTGGCAGAGCGGGTAGGTCTAGAACTTATGACCTATGCGGACGATTCGCAGATTATTTTTTCCCTTACCAACTCAGTCTTCATCCCCCTCTGTGCTGAAACTAGGCCTTCAGGAAATCTTCAGCTGGATGTCTACGAACCAGCTAAAGCTCAATGGGGAGAAGACTGAGATTCTTCTCCTGGGGAAAAATAAAGATCTGTGGCAGGATATCCATTGGCCACCATCTTTGGGCGCCTTCCCCACCCCGGCTACCCAGGCTAGAAATTTGGGGGTGTGCATTGATGATTCATTATCAATGAAACAGCAGGCCAACAAAGTGGCTGGTATCTGCTTCACGATCCTTAAATGGCTGCGGAAGATTATCTGGATGCTGCCTGTGGATACCCAGAAGACTGTAGTCAATGCATTAATTACATCTAGGCTTGACTACGGTAACATCTTATACCTGGGTTCCAATCTAGCCGTGACCAGGAGATTGCAGCTGGTCCAGAACTCCGCAGCCAGGTTGCTGTGCAAGATTCCTAGGACAGCAAGGATCTCGAAGCATCTGAGGAACCTGCATTGGTTGAGGGTAGAGAACCGAGTTCGGTTCAAAGCCTTGACATACATGTTCAAGATCAGGGCAGGAACTGCACCAAAATACCTGCAAAAATTGGTTAGGCCCCATGTTCCCACACGCAATCTCCGTTCTTTAAATGGAGCAAATTTCGTGGTTCCCAGGTTCAAACTGGCCCGAGTGGGGGGGAAATCTTTCTCCCATCTGGGACCAGTTCTTTGGAACTCCCTCCCCTTAGCCTTACGGAAGGAGGAGAATTTTGCCAGTTTTAAGAAAAACGTTAAAACTTGGCTTTTTAATAAATAATTGTGGTCCTTGACAGTTACTGCCCTCTATGTTCTGACCTCTTAGCCCTGGCGCCGGGAAACCCTTTGTGGGTATCTGTGCGCATTACAAATGCAAAAAATAAATAAATAAATAAAATACTCCAGTGGGAGGAAGTGTTTCATTACATCTGGAGGAGCGGAATCGTATAACAAAAGACAGATGGGTCATAGACATTGTTCAAAACGGATATCTTCTAAAATTCAAGACCCCTCCTCCATTGGTACCTCCGAAAGGCATCTCTCACTGCGACCTAACATCGTTGCAAAAGGAGGTGAACACCTTATTAAGCAAAAATGCTATAGAAAAAGTTCCAGCTCTGCAGAAAAATCAAGGGCTCTACTCTCGATTCTTCCTTGTACAAAAAAGAGGTCCCACCACAGAATACAGATCAATATTGGGTCTGAAACTGTTGAACTGATTCATTCGCAGAGAGAAATTTCGGATGTTATTACTCCATCAAATTTTTCCTCAGCTTCACCAGGGGGATTGGATGTGTTCCATCGATCTGCAGGTCGCGTACTTCCACATACCGATATCAAAGAAACATCGCAAATTTCTACGGTTTCGAGTGTCTGTCCAGCATAACCAATATGCACTTCTTCCGTTCGGGCTGAAGTCAGCTCCCTGAACATTCTCCAAGTGTATGGCTGTGGTGGCTGCTTTCCTGCGCAAGCAGAAGATATTCATTTACTCTTACTTGGACGACTGGCTCCTGAAAAGCTAGTCTCCAGCTCTGATGCAAGACCATCTCTCGAGCTGCCTTTAACTGCTACTCAAATTGGGCCTTCACGTCAATTTCAAAAAGTCCATACTAAATCAGACGCAAAAGATCCACTATCTGGGTTCCTGCCTGGACATAGAAAAAGTAAACGTGTGTCCTTCGGAGGAGAGGTTGTTATCAATTCGAGAAAAATGCCTGACCCTTCTTCACACGCAATTTCCGACGGTTCGTCAGATGTCTTCTCTACTGGAGCCAATGGCATCATGCATCTTTATAGTGCCGATCACACGATTACACATGCGTCACTACAGCAATGTTTAGAGGAGCAATGGATGCAAATTTCAGGGTGGTCGGAAGATCACAAAATTCTCCATCAGGCAGCCAAAGATTCCATCTAGTGGTGGATGAAGAGATCGTACCTGATGAAAGGAGTCCTGTTCTACCAGGACCCTCCAGCTCAGACTCTAGTCACGGACGCTTTTCTCCAGGGCTAGGGTGCTCAAATGGGCCCTCTGCAAGTACAAGGTTACCACATCAATCTGCTAGAGTTAAGAGCTGTACATCTAGCTCTCAAGTCCCTCTTTCCGTCGTTCAACTCGGTCCATTATAATACAAACGGACAATACAACGACAATGTATTATTTGAACAAGTAGGGAGGTACCTGATCAAGAACGCACTCCATAGAGGCTCAAGCCATATGTAACTGGCTTCTGGCAAGAGACATGTCAATAGTGGCTGTTCATCTGCCAGGCTCCCTCAATTCTCAGGCGGACTTCCTCAGTAGAGACTTTATCGAAGCACACAATTGGGCTCTCAACGAAGAGGTCGCATGCAGTATCTATCAAGCATTGGGAACTCCAGACATCGACCTGTTTGCAGACGCGGAAAACGCAAAATGCCCTGTCTTCGCATCCAGGTTTCCCCAGAAAGGATCTCGAGGGAATGTCCTTTTGATCGAATGGTATCAGAACTTACTGTACGCTTTTCCACCGATCCCATTGATACCAGTAGTAATCAACAAGTTGTACAGGGCCAACTCCAGGATGATCCTAATAGCCCCGGCGTGGCTTCGCCAATGGTGGTTTCCGGATCTCCTTCAACTATCAGAAGTGCCACACAAGAGGTTGCCATGTCGCCCGGATCTTCTATCCAAGCAGGCAGGGAGAGTATTCCACCCCAATCTGTCCTCCCTCCAGTTGACAGCATGGCTCCTGAAGTCATCCAATATGGTCACCTAAACTTGAATTCAGACTGTATGGATTATCTTAAAGAGCGAAACGTCCTTCCATGAGGAAGTCATATGCCTTCAAGTGGAAACTATTCTTCCTCTGGTGTGTGAACAATTGACACGATCCCATCCGTGGTCAGGAACAGGTGATTTTACCTTATTTGCTGCATTTGGCCAAGTCTGGGCTTCAGTTTGCTTCTATTAAAGTTCACCTTGCAGCAATCACGGCCTATAGAAAGTTTCCCAACCAGACTTCTTTCTTTAGAATTCCAGTGGTGAAGGATTTTCTGGAAGGTTTGACAAAGGTGCACCCACTAGTTAAATCTCCCTCTCCTCCATGGGAGTTTAACATTGTGTTGACAAAGTTTATAGGGGCTCCTTTCGAGCTGATTCATAAAGCTTCCTTACAACATTTAACATGGAAAAGCGCATTCCTAGTGGCCATTAATTCAGCTCGCAGGGTGAGCGAGATCCAGGCTCTTCGTTGTAAGGCACCTTTTACTGTGTTTCATGCTAACAGGGTGATTCTCGGAACACATCCTAGTTTTTTGCCTAAGGTAATTTAGGATTTTCACATTAATCAGACTATAACCTTGCCTACTTTCTTTCCATCGTGCAACTCCTCCAGAAAGATCTTTGCATTCCCTAGATCTCAAAAGGGTTCTTAAGTTTTATCTGGACAGAACAAAGACACTGAGGAAGTCAGCCCGTTTGTTTGTTAACTATGGTCCTGTTAATACAGGTTCTGCAGCTTCCAAAAGATCAATTTCTAGATGGATTGTTACGTGTATTCTCCTGTCCTACCAGTTGGCCAACAGATCTCTTCCAGGGAGACCAAGGGCACATTCCACTAGAGGAAAAGCTTCTACCACTGCTCTCCTAAGGAATGTCCCCATGGCAGAAATTTGTAAAGCAGCTACATGGCGAACAGTTCCTACTTTTACTTGCCATTACTCTCTTGATATGGACACGCAGGCAGATGCTCCGGTTGGGCAAGCCTCATTGAGAAACGTGTTTGCTAATACTGTTTAAATTATATATGCCGAGATAGTTTTCTGTTTTTTGCTCGTCCGCTCGGAAGTGGGTATGAGCTTGCTACTTTATTCAGTGCTTATGACTATTGATGAGCATCCCCTGGAAAAAGAGGATAAGTTACTTTCCTGTAATCCTAGTTCTCTTCCAGGGGTATACTCATCAAAGTCATAAGCACCCTCCTGCCTCCCCGGACGAGCAGGAACAGTTTACTGTTTATTCTTGCATCTTGTATGCAGGTTCCTACAGGTTTCTTATACCGTACAAAGGAACTGACATAACTGTCACCTGTGGTACATGATGGGAGCAGAGTTCCCCTGGAGGCCTTCAAGGCAGAGTGTTTAGTATCTCTGAGGCCGTAAAGGCGAGGTGCCAGTTTCCTTTTCGGTACAGGGATGTTATTTGTTCATGCGGCCTTTCTTAGGCTAATGGCCTTTCATTACCTATTTTCTTTGATGAAAATTAAATGTTGTTTTGCAGAATGCAATTGCTGTACTTGTCCTTCTCTTACAGTATATGTTATGGTTATTTTCATACCAGAGAAATGCATGTAATTCGGGCGTTTTCTTAGCCCATTAAATATGTTTAGAGCTGTATATTATTGGTTTATACATGTATATGTGTATAATTTTCTCGTACTATGTACTCCTTTTCTACTAGTTACACATATATATGTATTATGTTATATGTTCCGGGTTCCCGCTCATGGGCGGAGATTATTCAGTGCTTATGACTTTGATGAGTATACCTCTGGAAGAGAACTAGGATTACGGGCAAGTAATTTATCCATCGTTAACATAACTTACCTGCTAAGTGAATTTCCTCCCATAGGATAATATTGGTGATTCTGTGTGAAAAGGTTTATAAGTGTCAACTTTTGAAATGCAATAATATTCTTTAAAAATCGTACCTCCTAACTAAAACATGTTTATTCACCTGTTTTCAGGAAATGTTCTAGTGCTGAATCTAGGATCCAGCACTGTTAGCAAAAGTAATCTAATAAGTCATTAACTGCATTTTACTTAAAAAGCCCATTCATTCGAATGTACTATACATGCTAAGTGTTGCAAACTGCTTACTTACAACTGTAACCAAAACCAGTATAAATGATACTGTAATTTTGAACTGTGGTCATACAATTAATTTACTATTGCAAAGTATTTTTATGCTTACATGTGCAAGGCTTGCTTGGTTCTAGAAATAAAACAGTATCTTTTTTTTATACAAAAACAAGTGGCCTAGAGTTCAGTTTCTTGAGTGTGAATTAATTTGCTGACTGTGTGTGTACATCAAATGCTTAACACTTTCCTCTGATACTGCCTTACTGCTCGACCAAGCTACCACTTTAGAAAGTAAGGTTCTATCTAACGTTAACCTCTGCCAACCCTCTGGAGACTCTTGGACTCTGTACACACTGTACCTCACTTTGGTGCAGTATATATAGAGCCATTTTCTTACACCGGTTCCAGGGGGAGACAGGCCAGAAGGGCTGAGGCCAAGTCAGTGGGCGTCTTCCTCATGTTAGCTGCTGACCGGCTGTTCGCTTCTTCTATTCTTCTTGTTTTTTGGCTGGATCTCAGGAGGCAATGTTCAGGGGTGCCCCTAAATACTAGTTCTAGGGGCATTACAGGTAGGTAAAGGGCAGGGACCAATCCGTGCCCTTCCTCCAGCGGGAGAGGGGCAGGAGCCTGTCCCTGGTTTGCTGAGTCTCCTCCTCTCACCCCCCAGCCCCCCTCCCCCACCTTTTTCAAGATGGCGTGGACTAGGAGTTGTGCTTCATCTCGCCTCCCCCCACCTGAGGAGTGGAGTTGGCAGAGGTGGGCACACCTCTCTTCCTCACTTGTTTTTCCCGCCTGTTCTCCTGCCCAAGATGGGGGTCAGAACTAGTGGGGAGCTTTTGCTGAAAGCAGGAATTGGCCTGGGGAAGCTCACAAAGGCGGCAAGCCTTTGAAGCTTCCCCTTAGTGAACCCTGCCCCTCCTGGGGGAGGAGGCTTGGCACCTCGTCTCAGGATGTGCACTGTTTCAGGCCCCCGAGAGCGGCAAGCAGGCTCTTGACCCAGGAGTCCAGAAACATGCCTGGTGGTGGCAGCTGAAAGCAGCGACTCAGTCTGGACACTAGTGGTGGGTTAGTTTTCAGGTGGGCATTTCTAAAAACTGTGTGCATTTAACAATAAATCCCACACTGGCATCAGTGTGGGTTTAATGTGCTGAGAAGTTTGATACTAAACTTCTCTGTTTTCAGTGTAGCTATTATGGTGCTGTGGAGTTCGTAATGACAAACTCCCAGCACCATATACTCTTAATGGCAGGACTGCACTTACAATGTCTAAAAATTGGCTTAGACACTGTAGGAGTACAGGGCTCATGCTCCTGTACCCTCACCACTGTTATAATGCACATCCTGGGACGAGGAGCCAATCCTCCTCCCCAGGATGGGAAGGGTCCACGAAGGGGAAGTGTTATATCCCAAGGTTTACATTCTTATATGATCAGCCTAGGTCCTCCTAGCTGCTCAGCCAGAGTGTGAGATGGTGACGGAATGTTGGTGTGACTGTGATGAATGGAATGCCTGGGTGCCTGTGTGTATGAGTGGTGACAGTTGGAGATGGGCTGAGCAGCTAGGCAGGTTGCTCCTGGTGTGGCTGGCATAGGAGATATTAGAGCTGAATAAAGAGCTGTTACATGGCTGATCCTTGTTTGATACTACAAGACATGGATTAATGAAGAAGACTTTAGGAACTTACAACCTCGCTACTATATACAAAGTACAGCACATTTTTGGCGACGAGCGGACCTGGACCCAAGCGTACATATGGACAGAACAGAAACCCAGTGACTACAAAGAAACCATTGTAACCAGCGCAACTACAAAGAAAAAAGAAAGAAAAATACATGAGGCAGAATGGAGTAAGAGGCAAGTGTCCTGTCATCGGACGGCCCCAACCTGTGTCCTGCCTGTTCTTACTCCATGGACAAGACCACAGGTATGGTCTGTATGTTAGGGTATGAATGTACTGACTTTCACCCTACCACTTCCCTTTGAGTCTGCTGTATGGATGTATCCAATGCGCAAGGGAACTGTGGCTGATCAAGATATGTGTTATGGCCTAACTCAGTGAAGTGATTTCACAGGTGCCACATAGGAGCGGTGTGGTGTTAAGATTTGTGCCTTGTGAGCACAGTTATGGTCATTTTACAAAGCGGATACTGGCGTGACCATGAACAATTTTCTCAATCCGGAATCAAATGTACAAGGAATGGATGGCTGGAAGCTTGATAAGTCGAGTGCTTTGTCTCAAGGAGTACACTACTAAGGACAGTTTAAGTGAATTTTGATTTGATCCTCTACATTTCCACAAATTGGTTTAGAGCCGTGGTTCCCAAACTGTGCACCGCGGCTCCCTGGTGCGCCGTTATTGGTTGCCAGGGGCGCCGCGGCATGATGTGGGCAACATGCAGAGTGGAGCTGCAGGGTCTCTTAGAAGGGGTGAAACAGCAAGGCCTCATTAACATGTAAATGGTCTTTAAAAGACCTGTGAAGTGCTCGGGTGCGGCTGTGTGTGCACCCGGGATGCTGTCTCATCCTGGGCTGCCACACACAACGGGGAGGCGGAGGGGGGCTCGCGGGGCTAAAGCCCTTTGAGTCCAATGGGTATTTTTGCAGGCGCGACTATTTTTTTTTGTGGATTATATTATAGAATGAGAGGGTGGTAGAGCTGGAAAACAAACTTTTAATATGATATGACTCGGCTGCTTTAATGTTTTGCAAAAGGTATAAGATATACATTTCTGAAACACTGAAAGAGAAAAATACGGGCTAAGTAAGCCAATGGTATCAAGCAATGTCTTCATCCATGTATTTATACACTGAATCAACATGCCAAACACGCACATCCAAAATGTGTGTTACTTTTAACTAGCAGGATCAAAATTAAAAGGCACTAGTTTTCAGCATCAGGAGTACTGTGAAATCTTCTTCCTTATTTTAACCACTACTCCTTTCAATGTCTTGAAAATACATTCACGTGACTTTCTCCCTCTCTCACCTGAACTCGAAAGGCACCAAGCAAACTGGTTCACTGTATCTCAGAAAACTAAGAATAAGTTCCAATTCGTGGTGTGCAAAGGAATCCTTGACGTCATGCCCCGCTCTCACTCTTTATGTAGATCATCTCCATCAATTCACCTAGCTGCAGTCATGCAACACAAATGCATCAGTACCTCATCACTGCTCACTCCCACACACCTCCTCAACATAAAAATCATTTCACCTTTTCTGACCTTTACTCGTTGCACAGGCATGCCGTTTGTCTGGAATGCTGCACTTTACTTTATTTATTGATGCCATTGAAACTCTCAACCTCGTGCAGTTTAGGTGACCTTGGTATTCTGGCGAGCATTAATTATCAGAACAACTGGGTAAAAAATTTGATTCACACAGAAATTATGTTCCCAGAGTCTGTAATTTTGCTACACTCTCTGGTGCCTATTCAGACAGTCTTACCTTGGCATCATGACTCATGAACTGTACGTACTTGAAGATTCATCCACATCGTTTAGCAGACCATTTTACGTGTCCATTTTGCGCTTAACAGGTTCGAGGCATGTGGGCTGCTGAATTCATATCTGCATAGATCGCCGCCTAGTGTTGGGTCCGGATGATCGCACATTGTTGTCCTGGAAGAGTCTTCGAAGTATCCCGAGATAGGTGGCTCCTCCCCTGGACTACAGTGCGCATGGGCATCGACTCCATCCTCAGATTGTTTTTTCCGCCATTGGGTTCGGATGCATATTGGTTCACTCAAGTCGGAATCGATATAAACGTTTCTTAAGGCCAAAAGGCCTTTAGTTTTTTCGTCGGTATAGTTTTGCTTTCGGTCCCCAGTTCTGTTCCAGCTCTTTTCCCCAGCCGGATATTCATGAGAGCCGCGTGCTTTTCGACGCTGAAGGCATCGTCGACGCCAGAGGCCTTATCGACGACCCATCATGGAACGGAGCCCGTTCAAGAGATGTCCTGTGTGTAACTCCAAGTATCCCCACATCGACGTCCACCCGGTGTGCAACAAGTGTCTGTCGCCGGATCATGATGAAGCCAGTTGCATGGCTTGTTCCCGTTTTCGATCCAAGAAGACGCTTCTGCATCGACGCGCTGCGCGCAAGGTAGTCCAGAAGACTGCACCGGAGCCTGTGGACATCTTCGATGCCGGGGATGATGAAGGAGCAGACCGGGAGGTTCGAGAGAACCTGTCGAATCCCGCGTCGGAGGTCGACTCCAACTACGACGCAGATGTTGAGATGCTCGCCGTGGAAGACGTCGTTGACGAGGTAGGAGACGACGATGGGGCCTTTGGGGCCATGGAAGATAGCTCGGGCGAGGAGCTATGCCCACAAACTGACACTAGGGCCGAAACGCTTCATAAGGCTCAGGTCGAGGGATCGCCACAAGGCCTTACCCAAGATCTTCCAATAAGTTCTACGGCCCCGCCTTCGGGCTCGGCTTCGGACATATCTAAGGAGCCGCAATCTGCGAAAACGAAACCGAAAGTGAAAGCTCCGGTATCGACGCAGCAAAAAGCACTGCTGACTACATCGAAACCGAAAGTGCGTATTGCTTTGGTCGGCTCGAAGTCCTCGGACCTGTCGTCACCAACTAAGCAGAAGAGCGTTATCGACCTGAAGAAACCGCTAAAGGGCGTCGAGACGAATTCTAGCACGCTGAAGGCAAAGGTCAAAGCTGTCGACCCAAACAAATTGGCGCCGAAGACAGTCGACACCGACAAAGGACTCAGTGATCCGAAGGTTCTTGAGCCTCCGTGTCGGCCGGACAAGGCCAAGAGTGGAGCAACCCCCGGGTCCACGCCGGGTGGTGCCTCGAAGGATTCCGTCGAGTCGACGCCGTCCGCCTCATTCTCGAAGCAGGTGGCGGGCTCCCTGAAGCGCTTCAAGAACAAGGCCTCGGGAGTCGGGCCCACAGATCCTCCACCTTCGAAGGCTGCCGATAAAGCTCAGAAGACGTCGGCGCCCATCCACTTCACGCTGTCACCGAAAGTGGTGCCGAAGGCTTTCGTCCCTAAAGTGGCCGCCGACATGCCCAAGAAGGTGCCCATGGTGCTGAAGCCGACAGCTGTGGCCCTGGCCGCAAAGCATTGACAATCCTTGTTGAATGAGCAACAGGAACAGTTTATCAATGCAGAGACAGGCAGACTTTCTCTTCATAAAAGGAAAATCGCCCCGGAACAGCCAATGGAGTCCTATAAAATTCCACTGAAGAAGAAAAAGGATTCTACTTCAACACCTGTTCTTGTAGAACCTGTATCTCCACGTGGCCATGATGTCTCACCCACTTATTCAGATGTGGACACTGGGGAAGGTGATAATGACGAATACAGCTTTCCTGTGGACACTGATCCAGATGATACAAATGAACCCTGGGCAGATGCTGCTGACCCAGGTGATCCACACACTGCCCCAGACACTCAAGTGTATGCTGTAAAAATGTCGCCTACTGAGGATTCAGCAGCGTTTAATGCCGTCATTGAAAGGGCGGCTAAGAATCCTGACATCCAGCTCCATGCTGACCCCATTGAAGTAGACTTTCTTTTCGACACCTTTTCCACCTCTGAGAGGACTGTCAAGACTCAGCCTATGTTGAAGGGTGTCTTGAAGCATGCTGGGGAAATCTTTAAGGAGCCTACAAGAGCCAGGGTGATAAACCCCAGGATTGAAAAAAAGTACAAGCCGGCGCCTGGAGACCATACTTGCATTAAGGGACAGTTGCCGTTGGACTCTCTTGTTGTTTCTAATGCCCGGAAGAGGGCTAATTCACAAACAACGGGTGATGCTCCTCCCCCAGATAAGGAATCTAAGGAGTTCGAGGCATCAGGGAAAAGGGTGGCAGCTCAAGCGGCCAATATCTGGCGCATTTCAAACACTCAGGCACTCTTAGCCAGGTATGACAGGGCCCATTACGACACACTTCCCCTGTTACAGCACCTACCAGATGAATATAAGAAGGCAGCTGAGATGCTCATCCAGGAAGGGAAGCTCATATCAAATGCTTCTATCAAATGTGCACTGGACGCAGCAGACACAGCGGCCAGAGCTGTTAACACTAGTGTTATGTTGAGACGACATGCCTGGCTCAGAATCTCCGGGTTCAAGCCAGAGATACAGACCACCATTCTTAATCAGACAGTAAACCCTGATTATCTATTTGGCCCAGAGGTGGACACCACCTTGGAGAAAATCAAGAAAGACACTGAGACTGCTAAGTCTATGGGGGCTCTACAGTCGCAGCAGTTCAGGGGTGGTTCTTTTTGTCGCTCAAGCAATAGAGGTGTGTTTGAGGCATGTGGGCTGCTGAATTCATATCTGTGCATAGATCGCCGCCTAGTGTTGGGTCCAGATGATCGCACATTGTTGTCCTGGAAGAGTCTTCGAAGTATCACGAGATAGGTGGCTCCTCTCCTGGACTACAGTGCGCATGGGCATCGACTCCATCCTCAGATTGTTTTTTTCTGCCATTGGGTTCGGATGTATATTGGTTCCCTCTACTCGGAATCGATAAACTTTCTTAAGACCAAAAGGTCTTTAGTTTTCTTCGTCGGTATAGTCTTGCGTTCGGTGCCTAACTCTTCCAGCTCGGTTCCGAGGCGGAATCCATACACCCGCGTGCTTTCGGCGCGGAAGGCCCAGTCGACGCCTCAGACCCTATCGACTGTTGATCATGGACCGAAGTCCGTTCAAGAGATGTCCCGTCTGCAACTCAAAGTATCCCCACATCGACGTCCACCCGGTGTGCAACAAGTGTCTGTCGCCGGACCATGATGAAGCCTGTTGCATGGCTTGTTCCCGCTTCAGGTCCAAGAAGACGCTTAAGCATCTGCGCGCCAGGAGGCCCAGCACACTGCACCGGCGCCTGCAGACATTTTCGATGCCGGGGATGTCGAAGAGGAAGCTAACCGGGACATCAGTGACAACCTGTCGAATCCTGCGTCAGACGTCTACTACAACTACGACGCGGATGCCGAAATGTTTGAAGCTGAAGAAGTCGTCGACTAGGTAGGGGACGACGACTGGGCCTTTGGGGCCATGGAGGATAGCTCGGACGATGAGCTACTTCGCACTGACACTGGGGCCGTACTGATTCATAAGGCTCAGGTCGAGGGATCGCCACTAGGCCTTACCCAAGATCTCACAATGGGTTCTACGGCCTGCCTTCGGGCTCTGCCACAGACATTACTATTGAGCCGCACCCTGCAAAATCGAAACTGAAAGTGAAACCAACGGTCTCGACACAAGCAACAGCACTGGTGCCCACCTCGAAACCGAAAGTGCGCATTACTTTGGTCGGATCCAAGGCCTCGGAGCCCTCGGCGCCGAAGAAGCAGAAGGGTGTTGTCGATACGAAGGCTCAAGTCAAGGGCGTCGAGACGAAGTCTGCCGCGCCGAAGACTAAAGTCAAGGTGGTCGAGCTGAGTAATTCGGCGCCGAAGGCTGTCAACACCAACTAAGGACTCGGTGATCCGAAGGTTCTCGAGACTCCGCGTCAACAAGACAAGGCCAAGAGCGGCGCACCCCGAGAGTCCACGCCTAGTGGTGCCTCGAAGGATCCCGTTGACTCGACGCGGCCGTCCGCCGCTTTCTCCAAGCAAGTAACGGTCTCCCTACAGCGCATCAAGGAGAAGGCCTCGGCTGTTGGACCAAGAGATCCTCCACCTTCAAAGCCGGTTGGGAAACCTCACAAAGCGTAGACGCCCATTCACTTCACGTTGCCGCCGAAGGTGGCGCCGAAGGCTTTCACCCCTAGAGTGGTCGCCAGCGTGCCCGAGAAGGTGTCCTCTGTGCCGAAGTCGTCGACGGTGGTTCCCACCTTGAAGCATCGGCAATCTTCAGTAGAAGTGCAACAAGAACATTTTATTGATGCCGAAACGGGCAGACTTTCCCTCCACAAGCAAAAAATTGCCCCGGAACAACCGATGGAGTCCTACAAGATTCTTCTAAAGAAAAAGGACTCTGCTTCGACTCCTGTCCTTGTGGAACCACTTTCTCCACAGGCCCATAATGTCTCGCCCACCTACTCTGACGTGGACGCTGGGGAGGGCGAGGGCGAGGATGAGGATGAGTACAGCTATCCTGTCTACACAGGACCCTGATGATACCAATGAACCCTGGGCTGCTGGTGCTGCCCCAGGTGCTCCTCATTCTGGCCAAGACACTCAACTTTACTCTGTAAAGACATCACCTACAGAGGATTCAGCAGCGTTCAATGCCCTCATTGAACGGGCGGCTAAAAACCACGACGTCCAGCTCCATGCTGACCCCATTGACGTGGATTTTCTTTTTGATACCTTTTCAGTCTCAGAGAGAACTGTCAAGACTCTGCCTATGTTAAAAGGTGTCTTAAAGCATGCTGGAGAGATCTTTAAAGAGCCTACCAGAGCCAGGGTGATTAACCCTAGGATTGAGAAAAAATATAAACCAGCGCCTACTGATCCTACTTGCATTAAAGGACAGTTGCCTTTGGATTCTCTTGTCGTCTCAAATGCCCGGAAGAGGGCTAATTCTCAGACAACGGGTGATGCTCCTCCCCCAGACAAAGAATCTAAGGTGTTTGAGGCATCAGGAAAAAGGTGGCAGCACAAGCGGACAATGTCTGGCGCATTTCCAATACGCAAGCGCTTCTAGCGAGGTATGACCGGGCACACTATGACATACTGGAGACCCTGTTGCAGCACCTGCCAGACGAATACAAGGAGGCAGCTGAGATGCTTATTCAAGAGGGGAAGCTGATATCTAATGCTTCAATTAAATGTGCCCTAGACGCGGCTGACACCGCAGCCAGGGCTGTCAACACTAGTGTCATGCTGAGACGACATGCCTGGCTGAAAATCTCGGGGTTTAAGCCAGAGATACAGACCACCATTCTTAGTCAAACAGTAAATCCAGATCACCTGTTTGGCCCAGAGGTTGACACCACCTTAGCAGTTTCAGTGTCCTTCTTAATTTTTTCTAAGTCCATGGGTGCCTTACAGTCCCAGCAATTCAGGGGTGGGTCTTTTCGTCGCTCAAGCCCTAGAGGCGTTTCCAGGGGCCAGCTCTCCCAAACCACGCAGTACTACGAAGGCAACACACAGGCCACATACAACAAACAAAGTCGAGGTGGATATCGTGGTAACAGCGCCAAGGGCAGGGGTCATGGAAACATCAACTCCAGATCCTCTGCCACCAGCAAACAGTGACGCCTTGTCACTGCCTCCCGACCACACGACACCGGTCGGGGGAGACTTCAGCAGTTCTTGCCGGTCTGGAGAACCATCACCACAATCAGGTGAGTCACACAGCTTATACAGTACGGTTATTGTCTGGAGTTAACATCCACTCCACCAAACATACTTCCAAGACACCGTCCTATGTCCGCCGAGCATTTGCACTTATTGCAGCAGGAGGTCCTCGTCATGCTGCAAAAAGGGGCAATAGAGCTCGTGCCTGTGAAAGAAAGAGGCACAGGAGTTTACTCACTGTACTTCTTGAAACCAAAGAAGGACTGGTTCCTCAGACCCATACTGGACCTCAGACCCCTCAACCAGTACATTCCATCGGAGCACTTTCATATGCTGACCCTGCAGCAAGTACTCCCGTTGCTCAGTCAGGGGGATTTTCTCGCAACTTTAGACCTAAAGGATGCGTATTTTCACATTCCGCTGCACCCGTCACACAGAAAATACCTCCGGTTCACCATCCAAAACCAACATTACCAGTTCAAGGTTTTGCCTTTCGGGGTCTCCACGACACCCAGGGTGTAAACAAAGTGCCTGGCGACAGTGGCGGCGCACCTAAGGAGACAGAACATTCATGTCTACCCTTATCTGGACGACTGGCTCATCCAGACAAAGTCAGCCCAGCAGTGTGCGGCTCACGTGTCCCACACCAGTCACCTCCTTCACGATCTGGGATTCTCACTGAATTACCCAAAGTCCCACCTCCAACCCGCCCACGTACGGCAGTATCTGGGTGCGACGATAAACACTATGGAGGCCACAGCACAGCCAAATTCAGTGAGGGGCAACAGCATTCAATCGCTGATACGATTCAAACCCCAACACTCGCTTCCAGCGCGAGTGTTCATGCACTTGATAGGCATGATGGCCTCCTGCTTCTTCATAGTCCCGCACGCGAGACTACACATGCGTCAGCTTCAGGAGTGCTTGGCACGTCAGTGGACTCAGGCTCACGGGCAGTTGAAAGACCTAGTGTTGGTGAGCGGTCGGGCATACAACTCTTTGGATTGGTGGAATCCACGAAACCTTTGCAAGGGACGACCGTTCCAAGAGCCTGTGCCACAGATCATCCTGACAACGGACGCTTCTCTCCAGGGATGGGGAGCTCATGCACTCCATTACACTGTGCAGGACTATGGACACAACAGCAAAGGAAGATGCACATCAATGTTCTGGAAATGATGGTAATCTTCATGGCACTAAAGGCCTTCAAAGTACATCTGTGCAACAAGGTTGTGTTGATCCGGACGGACATGACGGCCATGTACTACATTCAGAAGTAGGGAGGAACACACTCTCCACAGCTGTCTCATCTGGCTCAGAGCATGTGGAGGTGGGCCATTCAGAGAAACATCTTCCTCATGGCAGAACAACTCTCAGGCAAGGACAATCAGATGGCGGACCTGCTCAGCAGGTACAGCCACCAAATGCACGAGTGGGAGATACATTCATCAGTACTCCACCCGTACTTCCAAAAGTGGGGTCATCCAGAGATAGACCTGTTCGCCACAAGGGAGAACGCAAAATGCCAAAGCTTCGTCGCCAGGTTTCCACACCCACAGTCTCAAGGCAATGCGATATGGATCAACTGGTCAGGCAAATTTGCGTACGCTTTTCCCCCAGCACCTCTGATACCGCTGGTGGCACGCAACATCAGGCAGCACTCGATGGCTCTCATCCTGGTTGCTCCCATGTGGGCTCGCCAACCATGGTACACCACGTTTACTCCAGTATTGGAACTTTCATAGATTCCCATTGCTTGTATCATTCCCCGTCGTCGGAATGGGAGCCTCGGTAATAATATATATATATATATACCTAGGTAAATACACCCTAATAGGTGTAAAAAAGGTAAAAAATTAGGCCTAGGCCTCATTATCTTTTGCAGCCTATTGCTGTCATTATGTAAAAAGACCCAAAGTCCCCTTAGCAACCAATCAGATCAGCCTCACCCTGTAGAACCTTCCTGAGAAAGCTCAGAGCCTCAGATTTTCTACCGCTTCGTTGGTGACAGGGAGTCTCCTTAGAGCTCTGCTCTAACTTCAACTTGAGGTACTGTTTAAACAGTTTTCTTTAAGGATTTCTTTCAGCTTTGTCATGGCTGATAAGGAAAAGAAGAGCCTTTTCAGGTCTTGTGCCACTTGTGGCAAAAAACGACTTTATACAGAGGATCAACATCAAGACTGTATTTACTGTCTATACCCAGACCATAAGGTCGATAAGTGTAGTATATGCAGGAGAATGTCTGTTAAAACCCTCCGTGATCGTGAAGGACGGCTGCTTCTGTGGCTCAGGAAGTTGGAAAGGAGGGAGGAAGTAGTGTCTGGTGATGAGGAAGATGCCAGATCAACATCTTCAAAGACTTCATTGAAGAGGGGCGGATCGTCTGTGGACACTTCAACTGAACCCCCCTTAAAGGCTGTGCGTGTGACCTCTGATAGGTCTGGCAAGCCAGGGCCTATCGAATCTCCTCACGTGAGTGTAAAGGAGAGGGAAAGGCAGGCACTGCAGGTGCAAAAGGCTAAACTGGATGAGAGCTCGGCTGGGCCTTCCCACCAGGTTAAAGTAGCCAAGTCCGTCAAAAAACCGACTGTAGAGGCTTCTACAGGGGTCAAGAAGGACTCTAAATCATCTGAGGTGATTTTGTCTCCTCAGTCGTCGACGAGCCATCCAGCGACGACGAGGACGACGACGAGAGCGTCGACGAGGACCTCGATGTCGATTCCGTCGACGAAGACTGGATCGACGACGGCGTCGTCGACGATGACCACGTCGACGGTGACCACCACGTCGACGAAGACCATCCCGTCGACGATGACTATTCCGTCGACGGTGGCAATCTCGATGACGACGATCCCGTCGACGAGGACGGTGAGCCCGTCGACGACGACAGCTCCGTCGACGAGCCCGTCGACGATGGACCCGTCGACGATGACAGTTCCGTCGACGATCCCGTCGACGGTGAACCCGACGACGATGATGGTTCCGTCGACGATGCCGTCGACGGTGAAGGGACTCTCGTCGACGATGCCGTCGACGACGATTCAGAATATAGAAACGGTGGATTTGTTTTCAACGCCGTTGACGACAGGAGCGCCAGAGAACATCAGAAGGAGGAGGATAACCCCAGATATGACTTCTCCAAGGAAGGTACCATCATTACCTCCACCCCTTTTGTTGGATGAAGATGACTACTCAGAAGAGGAAAATGAGATGTATGGGGACGCTTACAGTCCATCACAATTGAATCTGAAATACCATGATTCGGATTTGGATGAGGAATATTATTATCAAAAGGAACAGCGGCCAGAGAGACAGGTTGCATACCAAGATACCCAACCACAGCAGGGCATGGTATCGATGCCTATAAGTCTTTTGACAGACTTGAGGGCTATGCTGGAGGAGTATAGGAGCAAGAAGGGGTCGCAACCTGTGGAAGGTCAAGCACAGGTTCAACCGCAGGTGGTGGCAGCACAGTCAGTGCGGCCTGCACAGGAAGAACATGAGAGGGCATATCCTCCGCAAGTCCAAGTGGATACCTCGGATGAAGAGGAAACGGGGCAAAACCAAGATCAAGAGAGTGAATGGAACCAATATATTGCTCCGGATCCGGCTTCACCAGTGCCAGACCCGGTCGATTCGCCTCCGGCTGATGTAGGAGGTTTCTTCAGCCTGATGGAAAGAGCCACAGCGCGCTTTAAGTTAGCGATGCCGACAACATCTACAGATTGTTTCTTATACGATTTCAAAGAGGCATACCGAAAGGCCGTGCGCTCGATTCCCATTGTGGAGCACATATGGGAGGAAGGGAAGAAAGTGATGCAGACCCCAGCGACGGTCATTCCAACTCTTCCGCGCTTGGAGAAAAAATATAAAGCTCCAGATGACAGTCCCGCCTGTTTGATTGGACAACCTAGACCTGACTCGGTCATATCGCAGGCGGCACAGAAGAAATCGCGGAATCCTTCGGCCACCCTCACGACTCCGCCGGATAAGGAGGGTAGAAGGTTGGACAACGCTGGGAAGCGTTTTTCGTCGATGGCTAGCTTGCTGGTCAGAGCGGCGAATGCCTTGGCGATCCTAGCAAGGTACGACCGCCAGATGTGGAGTGATGTGGCACACTATGTGAATCTGCTAGCGGATGACCAGAAAGCGGAGGCACAGAAACTTCTGGAAGAGGGACAACGTTCCTCTTCGGAAATGATTGACTGCGCGATGGACATCGCCACCATCTCTTTCCGTGCCCTAGGCAGTGCAGCGGTTCTTCGGCGACAAGGATGGCTGAGAGCTACATACTTCCGGCCAGAGGTCCAGAATAGGATTTTGGATTTGCCCTTCGACGGGGACATGTTGTTTGGGAAACATGTCGACGATACCCTACAGGGTATAAAGAAGGACACAGAGACAGCAAGGGCTCTGGGGAACCTGCAATATAGAAAGACACCGTTCCGTGGAGCACGAGGAAGAGGTTTCTCTTCACCTAGAGGAGGTTATCAGCAACAGCGATATTCACAGCAGTCGCAGTCTTACAGGCCCCAGTACGGCAATCAATACTATCAGAGGCAGTCGCAATCCCAGTCTTTCTCTCGCCAGAACGCTCGTGGACGACAGGGGCGTCAGGGCAAGGACGCTGACAAGCGTCAATAGCGGCCTCCCGACTCTGCCAACTGTTCCTCCGCTTCTGGGATCTCCAGTGGGCGGCAGGATATCACAACATCTGAGCAGCTGGGAAGAGATTACATCGGATCAGTGGGTATTAAATATCATCCGAAATGGGCATACTCTAGAATTCCAGGACTTTCCACCTACAAGAGCTCCCCACGCCGCTACTTCCAGCCATCTGAACCTTCTTCAAGAGGAAGCTCAACAAATGCTTCAAAAAGGGGCGATCCAGCGTGTTCCCCTATCACAAAGGGGAGAAGGTTTCTATTCCAGATTTTTTCTGATCCGAAAGACAAAACAAAAGTGGCGTCCTATCCTGGACTTGAGGGAGCTCAACACCTATCTCACGAAACTATCGTTTCGGATGATTTCACTCCAGGACATATTGCGCCTCTTGAACCCAGGCGACTACATGGCAACATTAGACCTGGAAGATGCCTATTTTCATATCCCGATCCATCCAGCTCACAGACGTTTCCTTCGCTTTACAGTAGGCAAGAGTCACTTCCAGTTCATGGTGCTCCCATTTGGATTAAAGTCCGCTCCTCGGATATTCACAAAGGTGCTGGCACCGGTAGCGGCATTTCTGAGAAGACAGTCGCTGGAAGTATTCCCGTACTTAGACGACTGGCTGCTGAAGGCCCCAAGCTTGCAAGAGGCATCGAAGGCAGTGGACACGTGCTTGAACCTCTTTATTCATCTGGGTTTACAACTCAACAAGGAAAAGTCAGTTCTTCAGCCTGCAAGTACGGTGAAGTTCTTGGGAGCGATACTCAATACTCAGGAGTGCAAAGCCTTCCCATCGGAAGAGAGACAGATGAAACTCATATCGACAGCCACCCGTTGCCAAAAGAGAAGTTGGATGACAGTCAGGATGTACAAATCTCTTCTAGGGTCGATTTCATCCTGTATTCAATTGATTCCGCATTGCAGACTGCGAATGCGCCCCCTGCAGGAGGAGCTGGACCTTCAGTGGAGACAAGTGGAAGGTTCGTTCGACGACAGGGTGGCGATAACCCAGCGGATGAAACGGTCGGTTTCATGGTGGATGAAAAGATCTCACCTCACTGTGGGACTCAGTTTCAAGGCTGCAAGGGCTCCTCAGGTCATTACCACGGACGCTTCTCTTCAAGGTTGGGGAGCGGTCATGCAAGACCTCCAGGTCAGTGGTCACTGGACTCAGGAAGAACGTCATCTACATATCAACGTTCTGGAGTTAAGAGCTATTCGACTGGCAATGTTGGCTTTCCTCCCAAGGATTACAGATTCAGCAATCCTGGTGCGGACGGACAACACCACCGCAATGCATTACGTCAACAAGCAGGGAGGCACAAGATCGCCACTGCTTTCACAGGAAGCCCAAATACTGTGGGAATGGGCGATAGCGCAGAACATCACACTCGTAGCAGAACACCTTCCAGGAGTATGCAACACGAAGGCGGATACGCTAAGCCGCCTGAGAGCAGTCTCGCACGAGTGGGAATTGGAGGACGCAGTGATCAAGGACATCTTCTCCCGTTGGGGGACCCCAGCGATCGACCTGTTTGCAACACCGGGGAACAAGAAATGCCGGTGTTACGCAAGCAGGGAACACCATCGAGGGTCACTGGGGAATGCCCTTTCGATGTCCTGGTCAGGCGCGTTTGTTTACGCCTTTCCGCCATTTCCCCTAATTCCTCGAGTCCTCAAGAAACTCAAGATGGACAGGTGCAGGATGATACTAATAGCGCCTGCCTGGGCTCGCCAGTTTTGGTACACGGAGTTGCTTCTCCTATCAGAGACACCACCCATTCATCTGCAACCCAAACTGACACTTCTGTCTATGTACAACGGCCAAGTTCTTCACCCGAACCCGAGCTCGCTTCAGTTGGCGGCTTGGCTCCTGAATACAGAGAGTTTAAGGATTTAAACATCCCGGAAGAATGCAGGACCATCTTGGCACAGGCAAGAGCCCCTAGCACTAATAAGACATATAGAGCGAAATGGAAGAGGTTCCATTTGTGGTGTCAGAGGGAAAAAGTACATCCTTTCTCGTCAGCTCCGCATCAACTCTTACCATATATTCTTTCATTGGCACAAGCAGGTCTGGCTCATGCTTCTATCAAGGTCCACTTGGCAGCTATTTCCAGGTATAGGAGAACGAGATCGGGTCCCTCTCTATTATCAGCGAGAGTAATCAAACAATTCCTGAAAGGACTGTTTAGAGTTTTCCCGCCAGTGAGGCCCCCACCTCCGGTGTGGCACTTGAATATAGTCCTGGCTCAGCTAATGAGACCGCCATTTGAGCCAGTGCATAAAGCGGACCTGAAGTTCCTATCATGGAAAGTGGCGCTTCTTTTGGCACTCACCTCTGCAAGGAGAGTAGGAGAGCTTCAGGCTTTAACCATCAAAGAACCCTTCTTACAGTTCAAGAATGATACAGTTATCCTGCGGATGAACCCCAAGTTCATTCCGAAGGTACCGACAGACTTTCATCTTAACGAGCCAGTGGTTTTGAAATCTTTTTTTCCTCGGCCTTCAACCCAGGCTGAGAGGACACTTCATTCTCTGGACGTTCAGAGATGTTTGAAATTTTATCTACAACGCACAGCTGGATTTCGAAAAACACCCCAACTGTTTGTGGCTTTCGGAGCCCCAAGGAAAGGATTTCCTTTGTCAAAACAAGGGATATCTAGATGGATAACTAGTGCGATCCGGTTCTGCCACCAGGCGGCAGGCAAACCTTTACAAGGACAGGTGAAGGCACATTCCACAAGGTCGGTCTCAGCATCAGCGGCACTGTTTGCTGGAGTATCCATAAAGGACATTTGCAGAGCAGCCACCTGGAGCAGTACGCACTCCTTCACGAGACATTACTGCCTGGAGGCGGCTGCAAAGGAGGATTCGGCTGTAGGACAGGCAGTCCTGAGAAATCTCTTCCAATAAGAGGTGAGCTTTCCTCTCTTCCCTCCTCCTGTTTTTTCAAACATTTCGTTTATTATGCTTTGTTACTGCTTTATAGTTGTTATAATCTGTGAGGTCATTGGCTGATAATGATTCTATACTGTGCACGAAATGTTTGAGGTAGGCTAACTGCTATCTACTCTGATACAAGCAATGGGAATCTATGAAAGTTCCAATACTGGAGTAAGAAACAAGTTACTTACCTGTAACTTTAGTTCTCCAGTATTGGTAACTTTCATAGATTCCCATGCGCCCACCCGCCTCCCCTGGGAAAGCTCACTTTAGGGCTAGGTGATTATGTGGCAAAGCAACGGCTACGAAAATCTGAGGCTCTGAGCTTTCTCAGGAAGGTTCTACAGGGTGAGGCTGATCTGATTGGTTGCTAAGGGGACTTTGGGTCTTTTTACATAATGACAGCAATAGGCTGCAAAAGATAATGAGGCCTAGGCCTAATTTTTTACCTTTTTTACACCTATTAGGGTGTATTTACCTAGGTATATATATATATATATTATTACCGAGGCTCCCATTCCGACGACGGGGAATGATACAAGCAATGGGAATCTATGAAAGTTACCAATACTGGAGAACTAAAGTTACAGGTAAGTAACTTGTTTCTTCTAGAACTGTCCGTGGTACCGTATCAGTGGCTACGCCTCACACCCAGCCTTCTGACGCAGAGCCATGGCGACATTCAGCATCCAGATCCGCAACAGCTCAACCTGGCGATCTAGCTCCTGAGGTCTTAGACTTTGGCTACCCCAACTTACCTCCTGACTGTATGGACATCATCCGGGAGGCAAGGGAGCTCACCACAAGAGCATGCTATGCGGCAAAGTGGAAGTGGTTTGTCATTTATTGTGCAGACCACGACATTAACCCGCTAGATGCATCTATTCAGAACATCATTTGTTATCTTTTACATCTATACAAATGTAATCTGGCCTATGCTTCCATTCGCATACATTTATCCGCAATGGCTGCTTATCTCCAGAACAGGCAGCACCTCTCACTCTTCAGGGTGCCTGCCATTAAAGCCTTTCTGGAAGGACTCAAACGAGTCATTCCTCCGCGGACGCCACCAGCTCCGGAGTTGAACCTCAATGTGGTCCTCACCCGGCTGATGAGTCCCCCCTTTGAACCGCTGCATTCCTGCGAGATTCATTTCTTGACATGG
Source organism: Lissotriton vulgaris (assembly GCF_964263255.1). Classification (NCBI taxonomy): domain Eukaryota; kingdom Metazoa; phylum Chordata; class Amphibia; order Caudata; family Salamandridae; genus Lissotriton; species Lissotriton vulgaris. The sequence continues at coordinate 103,394 of NW_028254413.1, read as the reverse complement.
AAAGTGGCTTTCCTTATAGCGATTACATCGCTGCGACGAGTTCGTGAGCTCCAGGCACTAACTATCCAAGAGCCATTTATTCAAATTCATTCTAACAGGGTGGTGCTTCGCACTAACCCTAAATTCCTTCCTAAGGTAGTGTCTCAATTCCATATTAACCACACTATTGAATTACCTGTGTTCTTCCAAAATCCTGAGTCATTGGCGGAGAGAATGCTCCACACCCTTGACGTCAAAAGGGCCCTGATGTATTTCATTGATAGGACCAAGGATTTTAGAAAAACTAAACTCCTCTTTGTTGCCTTTGCGCCACAACACAAGGGTAACCCCATTTCCAAAGCTGGTATAGCCAGGTGGATCGTTAAATGTATTCAGATCTGCTATCTGAAAGCCAAGCGTACTCTCACCATTCCACCGAGGGCCCACTCAACCAGAAAGTTGGGGGCCTCCATGGCTTTCCTTGGAAATATTCCTTTGGAAGACATATGTAGAGCAGCCACATGGTCTACCACAGACACGTTTACAAAACACTACTGTGTAGATGTGCACTCCAAACAGCAAGCAGCTGTAGGGCAGGCTGTTCTAAAAACACTTTTCCAAACTGCTGCAGCTGGCACGGGCGGCCGCCGTTAATGGAGGGACTGCTATGTATACTATGCACAGATATGAATTCAGCAGCCCACATGCCACGAACCGAATATGCTACTTACCAGTATGCATCTGTTCTTGGCATGTAGGGCTGCTGACATTCATATCGCCCGCCCTCCTCCCCGGCGCCTGTAGCAGCTGCAGAATTCACATATACTTCTAGCATGGTCATCATTCACTTAGTTTCACTCCATCTTGGCCACAATGGCTAAAAACAATCTGAGGATGGAGTCGATGCCCTTGCGCACTGTAGTCCAGGGGAGGAGCCACCTATCTCGTGATACTTCGAAGACTCTTCCAGGACAACAATGTGCGATCATCCGGACCCAACACTAGGCGGCGATCAATGCACAGATATGAATGTGAGCAGCCCTACATGCCAAGAACAGATGCATACTGGTAAGTAGCATATTCGTTCCAGAGGCCAGCTGTCCCAGAACACACAGTACTATAAAGGTGGCGCGCAAACCACATACACCAAGCAAAGTAGAGGTGGTTATCGTGGAAACAGCGCCAAGGGCAGAGGCCGTGGAAACAACAACTCCAGGTCCTCCGCCACTAACAGACAGTGACGCCTTGTCACTGCCCCCCGACCATCCAACACCTGTCGGGGGGAGACTTCAACTGTTCCTGCCAGTCTGGAAGTCCATCACTACAGACAGGTGGGTAACACAGCTTATCCAGTACGGTTATTGTCTGGAGTTAACATCCACTCCACCCAACATACCCCCAAGACACTGTCCTATGTCCACAGAGCATTTGCACTTATTGCAGCAGGAGGTACTCGTCATGCTGCAAAAAGAAGCAATCGAGCTCGTGCCTGTGGAAGAAAGGGGCACAGGAGTTTACTCACTGTACTTCTTAATACCAAAAATGGACGGGTCCCTCAGACCCATACTGGACCTCAGACCCCTCAATCAGTACATTCTGTCAGAGCACTTTCACATGCTAACGCTGCAGCAAGTCCTACTGTTGCTCAGTCAGGGAGATTTTCTCGCACATTAGATCTGAAGGATGCGTATTTTCATATTCCACTGCACCCGTCACACAGAAAATACCTCAGGTTCACCATCCAAAATCAACATTACCAGTTCAAGGTCCTACCTTTCGGAGTCACCACGGCACCCAGGGTGTTTACAAAGTGCCTGGCGACAGTTGCGGCACACCTACGGAGACAGAACATTCACGTCTACCCTTATCTGGACGACTGGCTAATCCAGGCAAAGTCGGCCCAGCAGTGTGCCGCCCCCATGTCCCACACCATTCACCCTCTTCACGATCTGGGATTCTCACTGAATTACCCAAAGTCCCACCTGCAACCCGCCCACATACGGCAGTATCTGGGTGCGACGATAAACACTCTGGCAGCCAAAGCACAGCCAAATACAATGCGGATCAGCAGCATTCAATCGCTGATACAGAAATTCAGACCTCAACACTCGCTGCAGGCACAAATTTTCATGCAGTTGATAGGCATGATGGCCTCCTGCATCTTCATAGTCCCGCACGCGAGACTACATATGCGTCCGCTTCAGGAGTGCTTAGCACGTCAGTGGAATCAGGCTCACGGACAGTTGAAAGACCTAGTGTTGGTAACCGGCCGTGCATACAACTCTCTGCATTGGTGGAATCCACAAAACCTTTGCAAGGGACGACCTTTCCAGGAGCTTGTGCCACAGATCATTTTGACGACGGACGCATCTCTCCAGGGTTGGGGAGCTCATGTACTCCACTGCGAAGGGACTATGGACAACGCAGCAGAAAAAGATGCACATCAATGTTCTGGAACTGATGGCTATCTTCATGGCAATGAAAGCATTCAAAGTACATCTGTGCAACAAGGTCGTGTTGATCCGGACGGACAACAATATAGCCATGTACTACATCCAAAAGCAGGGAGGTACACACTCTCCACAGTTGTCTCATCTGGCTCAGAGCATGTGGAAATGGTCCATTCAAAGAAATATCTTGCTCATGGCAGAACACCTCCCGGGCAAGGACAATCAGATGGCGGACCTGCTCAGCAGGTACAGCCACCAAATGCACGAGTGGGAGATACACCCATCAGTACTCCACCCGTACTTCCAAAGGTGGGGGTCATCCAGAGATAGACCTGTTCGCCACAAAAGAAAACGCCAAATGCCGAAGCTTTGCCGCCAGGTTTCCACACCCACAGTCGCAGGGCAATGCGATATGGATGAACTGGTCAGGCAAATTTGTGTACGCTTTTCCCCCAGCACCTCTAATACCGCTGGTGGCACCCAAGCTAAAGCAACACTCGATGACTCTCATCCTGGTTGCTCCGACGTGGGCATGCCAAACATGGTACACCACGTTTCTGGAACTATCGTGGTACCGCATCAAAGGCTGCCCCTTACACCCAGGCTTTTGACGCAGAGCCATTGCTACAGTCAGCATCCAGATCCGCAACAGCTCAACCTGGCGATCTGGCTCCTGAGGTCTTAGAATTTGGCTACCTCAACTTACCTCCTGACTGTATGGACATAATCAGGGAGGCAAGGAAGCCCACCACCAGAGCATGCTATGCGGCGAAATGGAAGCGGTTTGTCATTTATTGTGCAGACCACAACATCAACCCGCTAGACGCATCTATTTAAAACATCATTTGTTATCTTTTACATCTATACAAATGTAATCTGGCCTATACTTCCATTCGTATACATTTATCCGCAATGGCGGCTTATCTCCAAAACAGTCAGCATCTCTCCCTTTTCAGAGTGCCTGCCATTAAAGCCTTTCTGGAAGGACTCAAGCGAGTTATTCCTCCGCGGACTCCGCCAGCTCCCGACTGGAACCTAAATGTGGTCCTCACTAGACTGATTGGTTCGCCTTTCGAGCCACTGCATTCCTGCGAGATTCAGTTCTTGACGTGGAAAGTGGCTTTCCTGATGGCGATTACGTCGCTACGACGAGTTAGTGAACTCCAGGCACTAACTATCCAAGAGCCATTCATACAGATTCATTCCAACAAGGTGGTGCTTCGCATTAACCCTAAGTTCCTTCCTAAGGTCGTTTCACAGTCCCATATCAACCAGACTATAGAACTACCTGTGTTCTTCTAAAATCCTGAGTCAGTTGCGGAGAGAATGCTCCACACGCTTGACGTCAAGAGAGCCTTGATGTACTTCATTGATAGGACCAAAGATTTTCGGAAGACAAAACAACTTTTTGTTGCCTTTTCGCCACAACACAAAGGCAACCCCATTTACAAGGCTGGTATAGCCAGGTGGATCGTTAAGTATATTCAGATCTGCTATCAGAAAGCCAAGCGCACTCTAACGATTCCCCCGCGGGCCCACTCCACCCGGAAGTCGGGGGCCTCCATGGCTTTCCTTGGAAATATTCCTTTAGAAGACCTATGTAGAGCAGCCACATGGTCTACCACACACACGTTTACAAAACACTACTGTGTAGATGTGCACTCCAAACAGCAGGCAGCTGTAGGGCAGGCTGTTCGAAAAACACTTTTCCAAACTGCTGCAGCTGGCACAGGCGGCCGCCGTTAATGGAGGGACTGCTATGTATTCTATGCACAGATATGAATTCAGCAGCCCACATGCCTCGAACCGAATATGCTACTTACCAGTATGCATCTGTTCATGGCATGTAGGGCTGCTGACATTCATATTGCCCGCCCTCCTCCCCGGCGCCTGTGGCGGCTGCAGCACTCACAAATACTTCTAGCATGGTCATCATTCACAAAGTTTCACTCATCTTTGCCACAAAGGCTAAAAACAATCTGAGGATGGAGTCGATGCCCATGCGCACTGTAGTCCAGGGGAGGAGCCACCTATCTCGTGATACTTCGAAGACTCTTCCAGGACAACAATGTGCGATCATCCGGACCCAACACTAGGCGGCGATCTATGCACAGATATGAATGTCAGCAGCCCTACATGCCAAGAACAGATGCATACTGGTAAGTAGCATATTCGTTCCAAGTACAATGGTCATTTGTTCCCCCACACGCATTGTATTGCTGTAGGTGGAGAGGGTTGGCAGGGTTTTGGCAGGCAGGGGGAGAGGGTGGCAGGGGGAGAGGGATGGCAGGGTTCTGGCAGGCAGGGGAAGAGAGTTGACAGGGGTGTATTAAATTAATTTTGGCGTGCATGTTTGCCTGTTGGGTGCATTTTTCCTCCATTATGCAATGATAACACTGTGTGGCTCCGTCTTAACTTGGTGGAATTTAACTCCAGAGTAACCGAGAGTTCTACTGGGTTTGGTCTAGAATAGATTAGAAAAATGACGATGGCCCTGTCTGTAAACGCACATTTGAAGATGTTTTTCAAACAAAATACACTTTTTAAAAATTTGATTGCAAATGCATATTCTATATATTGAATAGGGAATATGCATTTACAATTACATAAAAAGAAAGTGTATTTTGTTTAAAAAAACATCTTCAAATGTGCGTTTACAGACAGGCCCATCGTCATTTTTCTAAACTATTCTAGACCATACCCAGTAGAACTCTCGGATGGTCCTTGAAAGGGGAAGGCATTCAAATATTACTGAAATATCAGTATGGTCACTGGCTTCAATACAGCCTCCCACGATTGAGTTCACAACGCATTTACATTCTCGATGAGAGAAAACGTATCAGCACATAAAACAAAAGTTAGTTTTTCCCCTTTTACAACTGTTATCTTTTTATTTTGTTACAAATATGATTAAATGCCTTCATTGCATCCCAATTAAGGAAAACAGGAAATACTCCCACGGTCGGGCTTACATCCCCGCCCACCAGTAAAAAAAAATGGTGGGGAGCCTTGGCCAACTGCCAATTTGATCAAGGGAGCCATGGGTCAAAAAAGTTTGGGAACTACTGGTTTAGAGTATTAACTACATCTTCACATTTAGTAAAGCAGTCTTCAAGTGGTGTATACAACATTGTGTTTGCCCTGGATCAAGAAGGTGTGACAAACTGCTTGCCGTAATTCTCACTGTTTGCCACCTTTAAAGTTTGTTTTTTGTTGGTGCAGTCAAGAGATGGTGTCTGTGGCCGTAGTTGTGGAGCTGCCGTTCTGTTATGCATATACGGTCTCTGTTTTTGTTCTTTTCGTCGTTGGAGTCAGAGTGCTGTCTACAGAAGTCAGTTGTGCATATGGAGAGAATTCTTCTTTTTGGACACAAATTTCTATTTGGCAGCCCCACTGCACATATGGCAGTTAAACGCTCCTCAGCGGTTTGAAATTCATGGCGCGTGCTGTTCCCAACCCGCGCGCAGCCTTACCGTCATCGTCAGATGTGTGAAGTCTCCGTGGGTCTTTGGTGACGCTCCTCCGTGATTCTTGTTTTCCTGCTTCGGATCTGACTCTGCTTATCGACTGTGGTTCATGTACGCATCATGTGCCACTCTGCAGCTACGGAGAAAATGTGCCGCCATCTTGTGGTTGGCGGAAGCACCCTATTTTCATTTGTATGCATTTTAACAACGCTGTCTCACGCTAGTCTCAATAAAGGATCAACTTCGAGACAGAGTTCGGACAAATGAAGCAAACACATTCTTTTTGTTGCCTGTTAGAACTGCATGAACTATCGTCGATGAGGCATTCCTTGGGTAAGGCTTTCCGTTTCATTTATGTCAGAAAGTAGTTTCATTTGAGGTGGTTGAAGATGTTTGTTAAAAAGGAAAAAAAACATGATGAGACGTTTTCAAGAGTCTAGTCTTAAACGCTGTGACTTTGGTAGAAAAATCTATGAAACGTCTGGCTGTCGTATTGGTGCTTTTTCCTGTTGCACTTGTTGGGATGCTTCCCATTCTCTAAACAAGAAGTGACTATTTCAAGGGATTTTTTCAATGGAAAAAGACCGGTTTAGGATGCTGTGTAATTGATGAAAAAGACAGGTTTACGATGCTGTGTATTGGAGGAAAAAGCCTGGATTAATGTCATACGTCATTATTGTAAGGTCTAGTGCAGCATGGTAGTGTTCTTGTTTTTGTTACCACTTCGCACTGCACTCATTTCTGCCCGACTTCGATTGGGTGAGCTTCCTCATTAGTTTATAACGAGAATAGTATTTGCGTACGCCCACTAGGCTATTTTTATGCACATTTATGCAAATCCATTCCCCAACAAAGGTTAACTAGGCGTATGTTCGAACCACAGACGCCAGTTATGGATGCACAATGTATATATAACATCAATAATCCTTGTGGTTCTGGCAGTATGAATGAAACATATAACAGGATTGATAGTGGTGGACGCTACCAGTATGGGCCCAGTGTTAACACACAGAACAGGTATGAAGTCCTGTCTGGACTGGAGATGTGCGATTGACGGGAGGTACCTGTGGCTCAGGATACTGTGACCTCAGGTGAATCGACACATAAAGAGAACCCTCAGGCTGTAGCATCTGGATGTCATGTTGTTTCATGGAATATTGCTGGCCTAGCTGCAAAAATGACTGATGACAACTGGGTAAGCTATATAAAGCAATTTAAGATCATCTGCTTACAAGAAACTTGGTTGGTGGGTTGTGACCTTCATCTGGAAGGGTACAAGGCCTTCTATGTGCCAGCCATACCATCAATAAGAGGCAGGCCAAAGGGGGGACTTGTAATTTTTGTTTCCATTTTAATATCTTGTAAGGTGCGAAGAATTGAGTCACAGCATACAGGAGTGATGGGCCTAGTATTACAGGGAGAAAACTGTCGGGCTGGCCTAGTGAATTTTTATAATGCTACTCGTGATAGTGCAGGCACAAATCAAATTTCTGTTTTTAAATTCTTTTGTTTCCACTTTTTCAAAAGATTGTGGTCATAATCTTATAATCATGGGGGATTTTAATGTGCACCCCTGTGGTGACCCACTGAAGAAATGCCTAACAGACCTGCAGTGTGAACGTATGGGAGGTCTACACATGGAACACACTGTGGAGGGGGAACTATGTAATGACCTGTTGAATAACTTTGACCTCACATTGGCTATGTCACTTAGGGTCCCGTTAAAATGTTTTGATATCCCTACTTTTAAAGGGCACGGTAAGGGCACCTTCATAGACCATATGTTAGTCTCTTTGACTATGCAGACTTTCCTAGATTTGTTTAGCATTGTTCTAAGTGAATTTAGTGACCATAATCCTCTAACAATCTGTTTAAGAGGACCTTGGGTGAAAAAGGCAAAGCAGAGCAGTAGCATTGGTAGGCTGGGCACAACAGATGGGAGGAGGTGACTTAAATAGTCAATGGTCTCCCCGGATATTCTCTACAAAAATATTATTGAAAGTTGCACAGAGGATATCAAAAATTGTACTCTTGAGGGGGGAGATCCTAGGCAGGTCGTAGCTGCTTATCAAAACTTATCGGGAAGGTGTCAAATCTACTGTCAGTCCCTAACAAGGATGGGGGGAAAGTGGGTCCTAGGTGGTTTTGCCATGATTGTACTAAAGCTGCACGTAAACTTAGGTCTGCCTTGTCCGCCTCTCCGAGGAATCGGGAGGATGTTAAACTGTGCAGAAAGGAATATAAGGCTGTCTTTGCATCCCGCAAGGAGCGTTTGAGAAGTAAGGCTTGGGAAGAAATACTTGACCCCTCCACCTTAAAATGTAGCACTAAATTCTGGGCGCTAGTTAAAAAACCTTTCCTGACAGAAGAAGCGGGTGATGGACTATGTGAGAAGGTGGCCTGATATGCAGTGCTCACTATTCTAGTGAACACTATGTATCAGTCCAGCAACCCTTATTGATGATTGGTTGTAAGTCAACCTTATAGACCAGCTATCCTAGTAGCGTGGATACGAGCAGTCTAAGGCTAAAGACTCGAGAGGGCGCGTTAAGCCAGCTGTTTACCACACATATACCCCTTGAATACCAAGTGAAAGGACACCACACAAGTGTTATGAAAATAAACAGTTATTTATTTAAAGATCACAACAGCCCTGTACTCTTTATGAGGACAGGGTACTAAGCACAAACCGAAACTCTTACGAAAATACTTAAGTTAGCACAGTATATACAAATGCCCGAGGGGCACGGAAAACCATATACTCTGAAAGTGGAATGCGAAATTCCTAGCAGGTGAGTACAGTACTAATAGCTTTTGGAATCGCTAGGACTTGACTAGGGAATCGTTAGATTACGTCTAGGAGGCCTAGGGGACTCGGGTGCAGTGTGTGCACTCTCACGCGAGATGCGGGACAAAAGTCTATGGTAGCTAGGAATTAGAAAGTTAGTGTTCTCGGGCGAACCCGACCTGGTAGGGAGAAAACGAAAGTAGATTCTGACCCTTGGATAGTGAGGCTATGCTGGGGCACCGAAATGCCGAAGTTACCTAGCCCAGGGGCTGCAGCTGCATAGGTCTGAAAAGACGTCGGGAATCCTCGTAGACGGACCAGGAGCCGGAAGAAAAGATGCTGGCCGGTGACCAGTGAAGAAAGTTCAGTCGGATCCAAGCCTGGATCTTGAAGATAGATGACACCTGAAAGCAGAGGGGACCAAGTTCGAGACTACTAGCCAGTAGTCAGTGGGCACCAGGAGGGCACCGGATGGTAGCCACCTCGACAAGGTGAGTGGGTGACGCTTGACTCGAAGATCTCACGGACCAGGAGGCGTTGTCGGCGACCAGGATGGAGGATCGAGCTGTCCCACGAAGATAGAAGCTGTCGGCGTCGCTGGACCCAGGATTGGGCAACAAAGCCTTGGCAAATTCAAGCCCACGCGGTGGACCTAAAATGGCGTCTGGAGTGGACCAGGAGGGTCCGGGGTGCCTCTCTTGAAGAAGGAAGCAAGGGCCAGCCTGGAGCAACCAGACCAGCAGAAGAGTTGTCGTCGGGCGTCGTTCAGAAGGCCACAAGCCAGCCGGCTAGTAGCCAAACAACGCGGTGCACAGCAAACAGCAGAAGGGCCCCACGCCGATCGTGGAGATGCAGGGAGGCTGATCTTGGGTGCTGGAGCTGCGCAGGGTTGGGGCTTCTCGGACCCCAAAGCACTCACCAGTGGAAGACTCGGTGGGCTTGCAATAAAGATGTCGTGCAGTCTTGGCGATCGTCGGTCCCTTGAGGTCTCGTCGCACTCACGGTTCTCAGCTTTGCTGTAGAGGTGAGTAGAGGTCAGAGGTGCCAGGGAAGCCGGGTCTCGTCGTGCTGGGTCGTCGGATTCGTGATGAGGGACTTGCAGCAGACCGCAGTGTTCTTTAGGATGGTGCCTGCGGATGCAGGGTGACTACTCCTTAGCCACAAGGGAGAATCTTGAAGAAGAAATCGTGAAGTCCTTTCGAAGAAAGTGGTATCTTGATTCCAAAGATGATCTAATTTTAACAGGGGGCCCGCTCCCATCTTTATACTAAAAAAGGGGCTGACCCGGTGACTAGGTCCTGCCTATGGGTGGGACTAGGTGGGGGGTGGTTACACCCCTCAGCCATGCTGGACTTCCCCAGGCCAGGGGCTGGTGTGCCCCTGGAACTGGTTCAGACCGGCCTATGCGTAGTGAGCACCGGGGTGCCACTCAGCAGTCACCTTCCTGTAAAGCCCTGCCTACCCAGGATACACAAAACCATGTCTGGGACGGTGCTAGCACCGCCCCTGACAGGAAACCCTTTGTCCAGGCTCCCCTCGCTGGAAGGACTCCCAGCTGCAGGGGGTCAGACTCGTGTCTGTGGTGGCAGCATCCATTTTGTGGAGCTGAGGCTTCAGTTAACTTTAACCGGGGTTCACAGTTACATACATGTCGTGTCCCTCTAGAAGGGTGGAATGCTAACCCCGTCGCCAGAATTGGCGAGGGGTTAGTATTCCAATTCGTATGACACCTTACTCGACATGTTTTGATAAAGCAATACCAAAGATAGCATTTAACCGCGAGGATTATAATGCACTTAAGAGTATATGGTATGCGATATCATGGAACAGCTATTAGGACTTGATTCCGCAAGCTGCAGACAGGCTCAGCTCATGCCAGAGCACCATCTCACATGATTCCAAGCACTCTGCCTTCAGGATTGTCAAGGCCTGCCATAGGAGTGACTGATAGGAATCTGTGTGTCCATTTTAGGGTTAGGTATAGGTATACTACACCTACAGCAAAGGGTGATTACACGACTTTGCCCCAGCTGTCATGCAGCCAGTTGTGTCAAATTTAGGAGGCCAGCCAGGGGTGGCATAATACATGCTGCAGCCCCTGGTAGCCCTGGGTACACCTATGCCCTGAGTTACAGGGTCTGATAAGGTGGCCCAGTACCAATTGGTAGATGCACCTAGGGTACATGAGGTAATTTAGAAAGAGAACAGCCAGGCTGTGGGTCTGATTGGCAGGCCCACAGCCAGAGAAAGTCGTAAACCAGTGAAACAAAAGCAAAAAATCTGGGTGATCATAGGATTGCAGACCCTACTCTCCTACACGACCCCCCCCCAAACTTTGGGACAATAAGCTAACCTTGACCAGGTGAGTCTTCTTGTTCTAAGTGGAAATATCTGGAGAGCCCATCGGCATTGCCATGATCAGTACCAGGTCTATGTTCCACTGTAAAGTCCATCCCCTGTAGGGAAATGGACCACCTAAGCAGTTTGGGGTTTTCACCCTTCATCTGATTTAGCCACAAGAGGGGCTTATGGTCGGTCTGAATCTTGAAGTGAGTGCCAAACAAGTATGGCCTCAGCTTCTTCAGGGCCCAAACCACAGCAAAGGCCTCCCTCTCAATAGCTGACCAATTCTTCTCTCTGGGGGTCAGCCTTCTGCTTATAAAAGCAATGGGCTGATCCTGACCATCAAAATTCAGTTGAGAAAGAACAGCTCCCACACCCAACTCAGAAGCATCTGTTTGGACAATGAATGGTTTGGAGTAGTCTGGACTCTTAAGGATAGGTGCTGTGCACATGGCCTGCTTTAGGTCATCGAATGCTTTTTGACAGCCTGCTGTCCACTGAACCTTTTTTGGCATTTTCTTACTTGTCAGTTCATTTAATGGTGTCACAATGGAACCATAGTTCCTGACAAACTTTCTGTAGTATCCAGTCAGGCCCAAGAAAGCTCGAACCTGAGTCTGGGTGGTTGGAGGAGCCCAGTCCCTGATTGACTGTATTTTGCTCTCCAGTGGCTGAACCTGGCCTCCACCTACAAGGTGGCCCAGGTATACAACCTGTGTCTGCCCTATCTGGCACTTGGTGGCCTTGATAGTGAGGCCTGCTGCTTGCAGAGCCTCTAACACTTTCCTCAGGTGGACCAGGTGATCCTCCCAGGTGGAGCTAAAGACAGCAATATCATCTAGATATGCTGCACAGAAGTCATCCAGCCCAGTAAGGACTTGATTCACCAACCTTTGGAAGGTGGCAGGTGCATTTTTCAGACCAAAGGGCATTACCACAAATTGATAATGCCCACCAGGGGTTGAAAATGCTGTTTTGGGCTTGGCATCCTCAGCTAACCTGATTTGCCAATACCCAGCTGTTAAGTCAAAGGTACTTAAGTAGTTGGCAGAAGCCAATCTATCTATAAGTTCATCTGCCCTTGGTATTGGATGGGCATCAGTCTTAGTGACTGCATTGAGACCCCTGTAGTCTACGCAAAACCTCATCTCTCTCTTACCATCTTGGGTGTGAGGCTTTGGCACTAGAACTACTGGACTAGCCCAAGGGCTATCTGAGGGTTCAATGACTCCCAATTCCAACATTTTCTGCACTTCAGTTTTTATGCAGTCTCTAACATGATCAGGCTGCCTGTAGATTTTACTCTTGACTGGCAGGCTGTCACCAGTGTCAACCTCATGGGTGCACCAATTGGTCTGACTGGGTGTCAGAGAGAACATATGTCTGAAAGACTGAAGAACCTGTTTACAGTCTTTCTGTTGATGTTCAGAGAGGCTGCCACAAAAGACAACACCATCTACTGACCCATCATCAGGATTCTGAGTGAGCAGGTCTGGGAGAGGGTCACTCTCTTCCTCCTGTCCCTCATCTATGGCCATGAGCAAGCTCATGTCCTTCCTGTCGACATATGCTTTGAGCCTGTTGACATGGAGTACCCTATGGGGACTCCTGGGAGTTCCAAGGTCCACCAGGTAGGTGACCTCTCCCTTTTGCTCAAGGATTGTGTGGGGCCCAGACCATTTGTCTTTGAGTGCTGCTGGGGCCACTGGCTCCAGCACCCACACCTTCTGTCCAGGCTGATAAACAGTCAGGACAGCCTTTTGGTCATGCCAAGCTTTTTGAAGTTCTTGACTGGCCTTAAGGTTTTCTGATGCCTTCTCCATATACTCAGCCATCCTGGAGCGGAGACCAAGTACATAGTCCATTATGTTGGTTGCAGGCTTTTTGAGAGGTCTCTCCCATCCTTCCTTCACCAAACACAAGGGGCCTCTCACAGGATGCCCATACAAAAGTTCAAAAGGGCTGTAGCCAACCCCCTTTTGTGGGACCTCTCTGTAAGCAAACAGAAGGCAGGGCATCAGGACATCCCATCTACGCCTGAGTGTTTCAGGTAGTCCATGAATCATCCCTTTTAGGGTCCTGTTGAACCTTTCAACAAGCCCATTGCATTGTGGGTGATAGGGTGTAGTGAATTTGTAATTGACACCACACTCCTTCCACATAGCAGTTAAATAGCTTGACATGAAGTTTGCACCTCTGTCAGAGACAACCTCCTTAGGGAAGCCCACTCTGGAGAACACTCCAACTAGGGCCCTTGCCACCACAGGGGCTGTGGTGGTCCTAAGTGGAATAGCTTCAGGATACCTGGTGGCATGATCCACTACCACCAGTATAAACTTGTGCCCTGATGCTGTCTGGGGTTCCATTGGACCAACAATGTCAATCCCCACTCTTTCAAAGGGCACCCCCACCACAGGCATTGGTATAAGGGGGGCCTTTGTTGTGCCACCTGACTTACCACTGGCTTGGCAAGTGACACAGGAGCGACAAAACTCCTTGGTATCCTCATTCATGTGAGGCCAGTGAAAGTGTGAGACAAGCCTGTCCCAAGTCTTTGTCTGGCCTAAGTGTCCTGCTAAGGGAATCTCATGGGCCAAGGTAAGTAGGAAACCTCTCTGAGACAAGGGTACAACCAGCCTCCTGGTCATGCCAGGCTTGGGGTCTCTTGACTCAGTGTACAGGAGTCCATCTTCCCAGTATACCTTGTGGGTACCTGTGGCGTTCCCAGCAGCCTCAGCAGCAGCCTGCTGTCTGAGGGGTTCAAGAGAAGGGCAGCCTAACTGGTCCTTCCCCAGGTCTTCCCTTGAGGGTCCCCCTGAACCCAAGAATTCAACTTGATCAAGTTCAAACTCTCTAGGCTCAGTTTCCCTCAATTCCTGCAGGTCAGCCTCCTCTGAGACTTGATCCACAACCTGGGGCAAGGGGGAAGGCACAGCCTTAACCCTACTGCTCTTTTTCTTGGAAGGTGTCTGGTCCATTGTTCCAGGATCCAGCACCTGTTCAGTGGGGCATCTTCTGGCCTGTGACCTAGTCACAGCAAACACATGTGCTGGCAAACCTAACATTTCCAGATGAGTCCTCTGCTCCACTTCTGACCATTGTGATGACTCCAAATCATTGCCCAACAAACAATCCACTGGGAGGTCTGAACTAACTACAACCTTCTTTTGGCCAGTTACCCCTCCCCAGGAGAAAGCTACAATTGCCATACTATGATTGGTAGTGACATTGCTTGCATTGGTCACCAGGAATTCTGTACCTGGCATGATCTGTCCAGGGTCCACAAAGCTAGGTGTCACCATTGTGACACTGGCACAAGTGTCCCTATAGGCCTGAGCCATTTTTCCATTAATAAAAGGTGTCTGTCTGTATTTGCCCAAAGTATTGGGACTTATGTCAGGGGACATATCCATATCCCCTGTACTGACAAGGACAGCCTGAGTGAGGGTGCCAACTAAGTTGTCACTCCCCTCAGAACCCAGGGTTAACCCTACTAAACCCTTGGGAGGTGCACTACCACTGCTGGCTGTACTAGGGGGCACAGGTGCCTTAGGGGCTGCAGTGGCAGGAGTCTGCCCTCCTCCTTTCTTGGTGCACTCACTAAACCAGTGAGTTTTACTTTTGCAGTATTGGCACCACCTTTTAGATTGGCCTTCTTTCTTCTTTTGGGGAGCCTGACCCCCACCCTCTTTGGGTTGTTGGGGACCTGTCGAAGACTTCTGGTCATTTTGTTCCCCTTTCGAATCCTTACCCTTCTGGTCTGCTTTCTTCTGACCACCTTGATTCTGGCCCTGGTTCTGTTTAACTCTTGTTCTAACCCATCTGTCTGCCTTCTTTCCCAATTCTTGGGGAGAGGTCAGATCTGAGTCAACAAGATGCTGATGCAACAACTGGTTCTGACAATTGTTTAAAATTTGCTCTCTCATCATCAAATTGTACAATCCTTTATAATCAGTAACCTTACTGCCCAGCAACCAGCCCTCAAAAGCCTTAGTGGCACAATCTACAAAGTCAGCCCAATCTTGAGACTGAGTTTTCTGGGTATCCCTGAACAGCACCCTGTACTGCTCAGTGGTTAGGCCAAACCCATCAACCAGTGCATTTTTCAAGACTTGGTAATCATTAGCATCCTCTACCCTTGTGGTGAGGAGCTTGTCTCTTCCTTTACCCTCAAAGGAGAGCCACAAGATAGCTGCCCACTGACTTGGGGGAACACCTTGCACAGTGCAGGCCCTCTCCAAAGCAGTAATCCATTTGTGGATGTCATCCCCTTGTTTAAAGGGGGGCACTATCTTACCAAGGTGTTTTGTATCAAAACTCCTTTCCCTATTGCTAGGTACAATGCTGCCACCAGTGGGGACTGCCCCACTCAATTGTTGCTCTCTAGCAAAGGCAAGCCTTTCTTTGGCCAGGGCAAGTTCTTCCCTTTCAATCCTCAGATTGGCTGCCTTTTCCTTAGCTTCATACATTCTCCTCTGGGGAGATGTCATTCCCCTTTGAGAGGAACGTTGAGAGCCATTGGTATGAAGGGATCTGATAGAGCCTCTTGATAGAGATCTATCTCGTCCATTCCCAATGTTAAGCTGACCTGAGAGTGGCCCCAAGGGTCCCCTAGTGCCCATCTCATGTCTGCTTAAGTTGGACCTGGTTAGTCTGTTGACTTCTACCTGTTTCTTTTCTGCCTCATCCCCTGATACCAAATCATCATCCTCATCATCAGCATCATCTGCTTCCTGAAGAGGATGGTCCTGGGCATCAAAGGGACCCTGTAAGGAGGGCATGTTGCCATCTGAATTAGAAGGGTCTGGGTTACCAGCCCTCCTTGCATCATGAGTCTCTAAGAGACCAATCAGAAAGGCAGTTGTGGGGTTAGACCCCTGCTTAATCTTCCTAGAGGTACACACTTGTCGTAACTCATGGAAGCTAAGCGCAGTATATCTTGAAGAGATGACCTGTGGAGGGTCAACTGACACAAGGGGAACCTCAGTGTTTCCTCCTTTGTCCGACATACTGTTTCTAGTGTGGTGTAAGTGGTGCACCTACCTACACTATGTGTTTACCTACTGATCCCTTGCTAAGAGTTGCAGCCAAGGTGTGCTAAGCCTTGAGGAGCTACAACAGCTGGTTCAGTAGAACTCAGAGTATTCTAAGCTTTAGTTATATGTACCTAACAGTACTTATGTGATCTTTCAACAAGATATTCTTAGGATACGTGTGGTAAAACAACAGCAAGCTCAAATCCCAACCGCTGCTCACCAATGTGAGAAGGTGGCCTGATATGCAGTGCTCACTATTCTAGTGAACACTATGTATCAGTCCAGCAACCCTTATTGATGATTGGTTGTAAGTCAACCTTATAGACCAGCTATCCTAGTAGCGTGGATACGAGCAGTCTAAGGCTAAAGACTCGAGAGGGCGCGTTAAGCCAGCTGTTTACCACACATATACCCCTTGAATACCAAGTGAAAGGACACCACACAAGTGTTATGAAAATAAACAGTTATTTATTTAAAGATCACAACAGCCCTGTACTCTTTATGAGGACAGGGTACTAAGCACAAACCGAAACTCTTACGAAAATACTTAAGTTAGCACAGTATATACAAATGCCCGAGGGGCACGGAAAACCATATACTCTGAAAGTGGAATGCGAAATTCCTAGCAGGTGAGTACAGTACTAATAGCTTTTGGAATCGCTAGGACTTGACTAGGGAATCGTTAGATTACGTCTAGGAGGCCTAGGGGACTCGGGTGCAGTGTGTGCACTCTCACGCGAGATGCGGGACAAAAGTCTATGGTAGCTAGGAATTAGAAAGTTAGTGTTCTCGGGCGAACCCGACCTGGTAGGGAGAAAACGAAAGTAGATTCTGACCCTTGGATAGTGAGGCTATGCTGGGGCACCGAAATGCCGAAGTTACCTAGCCCAGGGGCTGCAGCTGCATAGGTCTGAAAAGACGTCGGGAATCCTCGTAGACGGACCAGGAGCCGGAAGAAAAGATGCTGGCCGGTGACCAGTGAAGAAAGTTCAGTCGGATCCAAGCCTGGATCTTGAAGATAGATGACACCTGAAAGCAGAGGGGACCAAGTTCGAGACTACTAGCCAGTAGTCAGTGGGCACCAGGAGGGCACCGGATGGTAGCCACCTCGACAAGGTGAGTGGGTGACGCTTGACTCGAAGATCTCACGGACCAGGAGGCGTTGTCGGCGACCAGGATGGAGGATCGAGCTGTCCCACGAAGATAGAAGCTGTCGGCGTCGCTGGACCCAGGATTGGGCAACAAAGCCTTGGCAAATTCAAGCCCACGCGGTGGACCTAAAATGGCGTCTGGAGTGGACCAGGAGGGTCCGGGGTGCCTCTCTTGAAGAAGGAAGCAAGGGCCAGCCTGGAGCAACCAGACCAGCAGAAGAGTTGTCGTCGGGCGTCGTTCAGAAGGCCACAAGCCAGCCGGCTAGTAGCCAAACAACGCGGTGCACAGCAAACAGCAGAAGGGCCCCACGCCGATCGTGGAGATGCAGGGAGGCTGATCTTGGGTGCTGGAGCTGCGCAGGGTTGGGGCTTCTCGGACCCCAAAGCACTCACCAGTGGAAGACTCGGTGGGCTTGCAATAAAGATGTCGTGCAGTCTTGGCGATCGTCGGTCCCTTGAGGTCTCGTCGCACTCACGGTTCTCAGCTTTGCTGTAGAGGTGAGTAGAGGTCAGAGGTGCCAGGGAAGCCGGGTCTCGTCGTGCTGGGTCGTCGGATTCGTGATGAGGGACTTGCAGCAGACCGCAGTGTTCTTTAGGATGGTGCCTGCGGATGCAGGGTGACTACTCCTTAGCCACAAGGGAGAATCTTGAAGAAGAAATCGTGAAGTCCTTTCGAAGAAAGTGGTATCTTGATTCCAAAGATGATCTAATTTTAACAGGGGGCCCGCTCCCATCTTTATACTAAAAAAGGGGCTGACCCGGTGACTAGGTCCTGCCTATGGGTGGGACTAGGTGGGGGGTGGTTACACCCCTCAGCCATGCTGGACTTCCCCAGGCCAGGGGCTGGTGTGCCCCTGGAACTGGTTCAGACCGGCCTATGCGTAGTGAGCACCGGGGTGCCACTCAGCAGTCACCTTCCTGTAAAGCCCTGCCTACCCAGGATACACAAAACCATGTCTGGGACGGTGCTAGCACCGCCCCTGACAGGAAACCCTTTGTCCAGGCTCCCCTCGCTGGAAGGACTCCCAGCTGCAGGGGGTCAGACTCGTGTCTGTGGTGGCAGCATCCATTTTGTGGAGCTGAGGCTTCAGTTAACTTTAACCGGGGTTCACAGTTACATACATGTCGTGTCCCTCTAGAAGGGTGGAATGCTAACCCCGTCGCCAGAATTGGCGAGGGGTTAGTATTCCAATTCGTATGACACCTTACTCGACATGTTTTGATAAAGCAATACCAAAGATAGCATTTAACCGCGAGGATTATAATGCACTTAAGAGTATATGGTATGCGATATCATGGAACAGCTATTAGGACTTGATTCCGCAAGCTGCAGACAGGCTCAGCTCATGCCAGAGCACCATCTCACATGATTCCAAGCACTCTGCCTTCAGGATTGTCAAGGCCTGCCATAGGAGTGACTGATAGGAATCTGTGTGTCCATTTTAGGGTTAGGTATAGGTATACTACACCTACAGCAAAGGGTGATTACACGACTTTGCCCCAGCTGTCATGCAGCCAGTTGTGTCAAATTTAGGAGGCCAGCCAGGGGTGGCATAATACATGCTGCAGCCCCTGGTAGCCCTGGGTACACCTATGCCCTGAGTTACAGGGTCTGATAAGGTGGCCCAGTACCAATTGGTAGATGCACCTAGGGTACATGAGGTAATTTAGAAAGAGAACAGCCAGGCTGTGGGTCTGATTGGCAGGCCCACAGCCAGAGAAAGTCGTAAACCAGTGAAACAAAAGCAAAAAATCTGGGTGATCATAGGATTGCAGACCCTACTCTCCTACAGACTAGACTGTTGCATTACCAAGGAGGAGTGGGAACTTCATTTTACAAAACTATATTATTCAGCTGACCCGGTAATAGTTGAGGCTGATCCCCATATTAGGGGCGGCAACATTAAATTTGATAAACGCGAGGTATTGGATGCCATAGAAGGTCTTACAGCAAACAAAGCCCCAGGTCCTAATGGAATACCACCAGATCTTTATAAATCAGATCCAGGCGTTTGGGTACCGATTTTGGTAGCTGTATTTAATGCAGCTGCTATAATGGGTTGTCCCGTGTCCTGGGGATTGTCCACAATTGTCCCTGTCTTTAAGAAAGGTGACAAGGGCAGTCCTCATTGCTATCGCCCAATATCACTAATAGACTCTATGGTCAAGATTATGGGGAGAATTTTACTGCAGCGTTTAAGTAGCTGGACAGCTGATAATAACATTCTGTCAATTTCCCAATACGGTTTTTGTGAAGGTCGCTCCACCATAACACAGTGCCTCAACCTGTTTCTCATATTGAGTAAATATACTGTAGCACAGAAGGGAACCGTCCACCTTGCCTTCATGAGTCTGTCATCAGCCTTCGACTGTGTTAACAGGGGAAGGCTGTGGCAGACCATGAGGGAGAAAGGTGTAGACATTGGGATTGTGGACTTTCTGCTGGATTTGCACAGTGATACTAGAGCTAACGTTAGGTTTTCAGCCAGTGGGGAAACTACGGGTAATTTTAATATTAAAAAGGGTTTGCGGCAGTGTTGTATCCTGGCCCCATTTCTTTTTAATTTTTATATTAATGACTTGGATGTTGAATTACAGGATGTAAAATCAGACTGCCTTAGAGTAGGCAGGCAGGGTATTCCTGTACTTTTATACGCAGATGATGCGGTTTTAATTTCGAGAACGGAAAAGGGTCTCCAGGCACTTTTGAATGCTTTTAATAATTTTATGTTTAACAGGGACCTTTTGGTCAACAACTCTATATCTTACATAATGCATGTTGGCCGTCAACCAAAAAAGAATTACATTTTTAAACTAGATGATGTCCTGATCCCCATCACTCATACATTCTCATATCTCGGTGTTTTATTTGACTCGAAGCTCAGTTGGGCCCCGCATGTGGCAAAAAAGAAAGGGGAAATGACAAGGGTAAATGCCTCTATCTTTAATTGTGCCAGCAAACTGGGGAAAAAGCCAAATACTGCCATGATGAAACTCTATAATGCTAAATCGATAGCTACTGCAGTTTATGGCTGTGAGATTCGTGGTTATGTAAGTGGTGAACAGCTACAGGTTACTGAAAACAACTTTTTAAAGCGTCTGCTCTGTGTCCCAGCTAGTACATCAAATCTGGCGGTACATGAAGAGCTGGGTAGTCAGTACCTATCCGATATTGTTGGGCTACGACCACTTACATGTTGGGTAAAATTATGGTTAAATCAAGACATTCGGTTAACCCACTTGATAGTGAAAGACCTTGTATCTCAGGAAAACTCAATGTGTGTGCCCTGGTTAAAATATTTGAGGTCTTATTTTCTGAAGCTGGGATGTCTGAATTTATTTGAAAACCCGAGTGAGATCTTAAAGGGTGATGTGGCAGTAATTAAGCAGGCTTTCTACATGGACAGAATGGCCCAAAGAGAAGAGGTTGAGCTTATGAAACCAAGTGTTAGGAAATATTTCATGTTAAAATCTCGTGATACTATGGAACTATACCTAACCTGCTCCTTTACTTCTCATGAAAAATTTCTGCTAATGAGGTTCAGGTTTAATATCTTTCATCAGCTTTTAATTAGACCAAAGTCGGACATTTTTTTTTTTTTTTTGATCAAATATATTTTTATTGAGTTCCACAAAGCAATGGTATACATTCAATACATGAAGAAACAGAAAGCGATTTCGTGGCGCCCGTCCCCGACCTAGCAGCGCACCCCTCTGAGTGTCCATGAGGTGAGGCAAGTCCGGGCGCCCGGGTGTGCTATCGTGGCGGAGGGGCACGCCCCCCTGCGGCCAGCCGAACTCTTTTCCCCCAACTCCCCAACAAGCCCTCCCTCCCGCCCCACCCCTACTGTATCCTACCCCTTCAACTACCCCCCAGCCCCCCCAACCTCCCCCCTCCCGCCCGGTGTGTTCCTTGTAGCGCCGAAGTTGGTTGTACTGTGTAGAGGCTAGACTTTGTGTTCCGCCCTGGTCCCTTCATCACTAAACCCCTCCGCCAATTTCAGGACCCGGAGATACCTCGGGCATGTGAGCTCCATAAATTCCTGGGAAAGTAGAGTGATGAGTGGACGCCAGGTTGCTCTGAAGGTTTCGGAGGACTGAGTAAGCGAGGCCTGTATCCTTTCCATTCCCATGATGTACCATAACCGGTGTAACCACCCCGTGTGTGTGGGCTGCCTAGTGGACCCCCAGAGTGACAAGATGTGCTGCGTCGCTGCCCCCATTGCCAGTCCCATCTGTTTTCCCCTCATGGATTTGAGGGGGAACGTCAGGTCGTTCGGCAGTCCGAGAACAGCGTATGCTGGGAATCGTGGAATGTCGGTGTCAAAGTGAGTGTCTATGTCCTTGAGTACCGCCGTCCAATATTCCTGTACCCCGGTACAGTCCCACATGATGTGTAGCATGGTCCCCGTGCGCCCGCACCCTCTCCAACATTTAGGGTCTTTGCTCGGGTTCCCTTGGTGTAGACGCTCAGGGGTCAAGTGCCAGTAGTAGGCGATCTTGACCGCCGCCTCCCTGCTAGCGGTGTTCCTGGCCGTGTGATGAGCACGGTGGTATACTTCTCGCCATTCTTTAGCTGAAAGAGCGCGCCCTAGTTCCCTCTCCCAGCGCCTCTGCCCAGCAGATTTCTCCGAAAGGGGGGGAGGGGACAGCATCTGATATAATTCCGTGATGGACCTTGTGTCCGATGTTTTGGTCACTATCCAACGCTCATAGGGGGTGAGGGGGCGCCCAACCAAAGGCGCCACGTCGGTGTGCGTCAGCCAGTGCCTAAGCTGGAAGTATTGGTAGCGGAGTGGCTTATCCAGTGAATAGTGTGCTGTCACGGCATTCCATGTCATGAAGCCCTCCGTGTCGAAGAGGTGGCCCGCTGAGCGACACTCGGATTGTCGCCACTGTGGGAATGCGCTTGTGGAGCTGCCAGGGGGGAACGCCGGATTATCCAGCAGAGGCGTCATGGGGGAGGTAAAGGTCGTCAGGCCCCTTGGGACCGCGGTGGCATCCCACACTTGCATGAGGGTCCTGGTGATGGGGGATCTTTTGAGGTACGGTGGTCTGTCTGGGCGCGCCAGGAAGGGGACCTTCCAGAGGGCCAGGCCCGCCATGGCCCTGTCCTGGAACAACCAGTGCTTCTCCGAGGTCGGCCGGGACCACTCCAGGAGGAATCTAAGCTGAGTCGCTTGGAAGTAGCGCTTGAGATCCGGAACCCCCAGACCCCCCTCCGCTGTCGTCCTCGTGGCCAGGTCACGCCGCAGTCTGGACCTTTTATACGCCCATACATAGTGATGCAGGGCATCTTGTAGCTTCTTCAACATCCCCAATGGGGGAGTGACCGGGATGGTTTGGAACACATAGAGGATCTTGGGCAACAGGGACATTTTTATGGCCGCCACCCGGCCCAGCCATGAAAGCGGCTGTTGCTTCCACCTCGCGATGTCCCCCTGGACTCGCGACAGCAGCTTGGAATAGTTAAGGTCGACCGTTTGAGCGGTGGACGGCGTCAGGTCTATCCCCAGGTACTGCACGGTGGTGCTGACCTCAAGCCCCCCTACGTGCAGCGAAGCCCTGTTAGCTGGTCGGGTGTTGCTACCTGGCGGCAGGACGACGGACTTCTGGACATTCATTTTGAAGCCCGACACTGCCCCAAACGCGGTCATTTCCGATAGGAAGGCCGGCAAAGAGACCCGAGGGTTATCCACCGCCACCAGAATATCGTCCGCGTAGAGGCTGATGGTTTGCTCCACTCCTCCAAACTTGATCCCGGCTATGGCTCGGTTGTCCCGTATCCGCTGGGCAAATGGCTCGATATAAAGGGCGAACAGGAGCGGCGAGAGAGGGCAGCCCTGCCGCGTACCTCTCTGGATGTCAAACGGCTTAGAGCTGACCCCGTTGACTTTGATGGTCGCCCTCGGGGACGTGTAGCAGCCCGCCACCCAGGAGCGGAATCGCGGACCCACTCCGAATTTGACCAGTGTCTGTTCCAGGAACCTCCAGTCCACCCTATCGAACGCCTTCTCGGCGTCCACCGAGAGCAGTGCTGCGTCTGAGGCATTGGCGTATGCTTTGTCTATGACATGCATAATGCGCTTTGTATTATCCGCGCATTGCCTGGAGGGGACAAAGCCCGCCTGGTCAGGGTCGATAACGCCCGGGAGGCACGGGCCCAGCCGGGAGGCCAGGATGCCCGTGAAGAGCTTAATGTCCACGTTGAGGAGCGAGATCGGCCTGTACGCTGCGCAGCGTGAGGGGTCTTTTCCCGGTTTTGGAAGGACCACGACTTCTGCCTCCAACATCTCCCTTGGGATTGAGCCCCGGCCCTCGAATGAGTTGAATAGCTTTGTAAGGACTGGCGCCAGGATGGGGCAGAAGGTTTTATAAAAGCCTGCGGAGAAGCCGTCCGGGCCCGGAGCCTTCAGGGGTTTAAGACGGGCGATGGCCGCTATGACCTCCTCCAGGCGGAAGGGAGCATCTAGCGCTGCGGAGTTCACATCGTTAAGAGCAGTGACCTCCATAGACTCCAGGTAGGTCTTCCCCTCCTCCTCCCCCATGGTTTGATCGGCGGCATACAGCTGCTCATAGAAAGTCCGGAATGCCTCCGCTATGCGGTCATCCTCTCGGACCTCGCCCCCATCGTCACCTCGAATCACAGGGATCTGCGAGCGGACGGTTTTGGCCTTGAGTTTGCTGGCCAGCAGGCGGCCCGTCTTGTCTCCCCCCACGTAATACGCGTGACGGAGACGGAGTGCCGCATATTCCGCCCTGTCCAGATCTAGACTCGCCAGCTGCGCCCTGACCGCTTTCAGCTTGCGCCAAATCCGGGGGGCCCCTGTCCGGCTGTGGACCCGCTCCAGTTCTAGCACCTGTGTCTCCAAGTCCCGTCTCCGATCCTTTCGCTCCCTGTTTTCGGCCGCGGTGATCGCCATGATTTCGCCCCTGATGACCGCCTTCAGCGCCCCCCACAGTGTCGCCTGGGTCACCTCTCCCGTGTCGTTTTGGTCTAGATAAGTGGTTATGCTTTGGGACAGTTGCTGCACTACTCCCTTGCGTGCCAGTATATTTTCCCTGAGTCGCCACTTGCCCCTATGCGGAGGAGTACGCGGGACGGTCATATGGAGGGTCACCGCGTTGTGATCCGAAAGTGCCGCCGGTGTGGTGTCAATGTCCTGAACCATGGGAAGTATGTCATTCGAGCCCAGGAAGTGGTCTAGTCTGGCATATGTGTGATGCACGTGAGAGTAGAAGGTGTATCCCGGAGCAGTTTGATGTTTGTCCCGCCAGATGTCAGTGAGCCCTCTGTCCCCTAGCCACTGCTTCCCTGTCACTGACAGCGCTCCGGAGTCCCCGAACCTCTTCCCAGACCTATCCTTCTCATTGTCCATGACCAGGTTCAAGTCCCCCCCCACTAGTACCAGTCGCAAGTCTCCCGAGAGCGTTTCAGACAGCGCACCTTTCAAGAAAACCTCTTGTTTGGTGTTGGGTGCATAAATGGAGCCCAGTGTGAAGGAGGAGGTGCCTACATGTATCGTGTGTGCTAGGAGCCTGCCCCTGATTTCAGCCACTTTATTCCCAACCCGCCCTTTGAAGTGCCTGGCCACGAGTATAGCGACACCCGCTTTCTTTTCGCCAGTCGCGGAGTAGAATTGGTGGGGGAAGGCCCTAGCCTTCATGCGGTGCCAATCTTTCGCCAAGAGGTGCGTTTCCTGTAACAGACATATTTCAGCCTCCGAGCGCTCAAGGAAGGAGATGACTGCCCTTCTTTTGACGGGATTATTGAGTCCCTTGACATTAAGTGAGAGGATACGTATGGTGTCAGCAGCCATGAGTGCGTGTGCGTCCCTTCTGCCGTGCCCTAGACCTCCAACCAGCCCAACCCCTAGTACCAAACACCACTTGATAGTGAACAAACCGAGCTCCCCCCCCCCCTCCCCCCAAGCCCCAACTTCCCCCCCAACAGTCCCCTGCCCCCCTCCCCCCCCAACTGGTGAACATTGTCCCAGGCCAATCATGAGACAGTCTAGGCCTGTGGTGGATGAGTCAATGAGTGGGTGTGTGACAGTGGCGGCTCACGGCCCCCCGTCCCCCCCCCCCCCATCCAGGAGCCAAAACTTATCTGATGTCGACCTTCACCAAAATCCCTTTAGGTGCCAGCGCCCGTGTCTTTGGATACTTCCTGGATTGCTGCAGCCTGTTCCAAGGCCACTGTGTCCGGATCGGGCTTGAGAGGCTTCTTCCGCTGTCTGTTCCGCCGCACAGTCTGCCAGCCGTCCCCTGACCTCCCGGGGGAGCCCGTCCCGGCCCCAGAGGACTGTCGGTCTGCCACGTCGTCTTGTTGTGGGTCCTCGTAGGGGATGCCTAGCACCTCACACGTGTCTCTCAGGGAACGCAGCTGGTGGAGGGTGCCATTCCACTTAAAGACCAGGCGGAACGGGTGTCCCCAGGAATACGGGACCCCCTCTTTACGCAGCAAAGTAGTGGCGACCCTAAACGCCCTCCTCTTTTGTAGGGTGGATGCAGCCAAGTCTTGAAAGAGTTCCACATTGTGATCTTGGAAGCGAAGGGGTTGCTTGTGACGAGCCTCCCTCAGGATGCGCTCCTTCAAGGGATAGTCCGGCAGAAAGGCCAAAATGTCCGGTGGGGGGCCCTGGGTCCGGCGGGCCGGGCCCACACGGTGGGCTCTGTCAATTCGAACCGCGAAGTCCTCTCCTTCCCCCAGCACCATCCGGAAGAGCGCCTGCAGGTATCCCGCCATGTCGTCCCCCTCCGCCTTGAGCGGCACATTTCGGACTCGAATGTTATTGCGTCTGGAGCGGTTCTCCAGATCCTCCGTGTGGGTCTGGAGATCCATCTGCTGATCATGAAGACGGGTGATCTCCTGCCGAAGGAGTTCTATTTCCTCGCTGCGGGCCTGGCCCGAGAGCTCGTTGGCCGCCACTCTCTCCCCCAGTTCGTCGACGTCCCGCCGGAGTTCCTTGTGCTCCCCGGTCATTTCCTGTCGGAACGTTTGAATATCGTCTTTTAGGGAGGCGAAGAGGGTTTCCATGAACGCCTTGGTCGCTGGCGCCTCGCCCTCTGGCAGATCTTTCCCCCCGGGGGGGAGCGTCGTCGCCGGTTTGTCCGGGCTTTTCTCTGGCTTAGGGGGTCCCTTGACTAGCATCTCCGAGATGTTGCGGTTCCCCTTCCGGAGCGACGTGGGCCCAGCCTGGTCAGGACTCCGCGTGATTCGGCAGGGTGCTCCGATGCGCTCAGGCCGTAGTCTGAAAAGGCTGGTATCGTGTCCCAGGGGCCTCTTCCCTAGGCCACAAGCCTCGACCCCACTGCTTTCTCCCGTTAGAGGTATAGGGCTGGCTCCCGCCTGGTATCCCTGGGCTGCTGGCCACTCGCTCGGTACTCCCTTTCCCAGGGCCTTCCGCAACCTCAGGCCTTCCCAGATCCTAGTCGCGGTTCAGCCAGGTATGCCTCCAGGTGGGGGGAGTGGGGGGGGGGGGGGGGGGGGGGATCTCCCGCTGTGACCGCAATTGCGTCCTGGCCGCCTCCCGGGCGCCGCTCGCCTTCTCTGTATGGGCGCCAAGCCCCTCTGCTGCCCGGGGTCGAGCTGTCACTCCCTAGGGCCGTCACCACTGCAGTATGCCGCCTCCTTCTGGGCCCTTCCGTAGGCTGTGCTGCGGCCTGGCCGAATGCTGCGTGCGCCTCAGGGCGCCTCCCAGATGCCGCGGGGTCCACCGCACCACACTTCCCTGGCTCCAGGTGCCCAGATGTCGTGGACCGGGCCGTTAACTCCGCGTGGACCGTGGCCCTGACCTCTCTCAGCCCTTCCGGCGGTCTTTACTCCCTCTCCTCCACTGGGGGGGCCCCCATCTCCCACACACACCGGTGTGCAGTCCATGTTGGGGCACCGGGCGCCGCTGCGGGCGGAGTCGCTCTCAATGGGGCCCTGCGAGGTCACTTCTTGTCTGTTGGGACTGGGGGGCTCCTGATCGCGCCCCCAGTGCCTCCTTGGCTGCTCGCTGTCCCCCTTGCTCCTCCACGGCACCAACCGCCAAGTCACCGCTGGTGCCCCGGGTCCTCAGCTCTCCTCCTGGGGGCCGCGGCAGCTCCTGTGTACAGCGAGGGGTTTCCACACTCCTGACCCCCCGCTGATGTGTGCCTCCAGTCCGCTGCTGCCTCCGTCCATGCCCCGCCCGGTGCTGCGTGCTTGCAGGCCAGGCCACCTGGGTGAACTCGGCCACACCTCCCGCGACTAGGCCCAAGCCGGGGCCTCGCTTAGGTCTGGACGCCGGCGGACCCGGCGCCCCTCTATCCGCCTCTTTGTTGCTGGGCTCACCGTCCTCCGCTGCCAGGCACCACACCCGGGCCCCCGCAATCGCCGCCGGAACCTCCGATGCCGCAGCGCCGGTGCTGGAGTCGCCGTGGCAAGTCCCCCTGGGCTGTTGAGCGCCGGGGCCCGGGCCTCCGTTTTCGCGCCTTCAGGCTGCAGCGAGCCGTCTCCGCTCCACGGCGCCTCCCTCCGATTCGGAGCCTCGCCCTTGGCCCCAGCTGCACTGTGGATATATCGGACACTGTCCGCCGTCGGTGGCTGGCTCGGCAGGGTGGAAGGTCCGCTAAAAGTCCCGGTCAGGGGATCGGGTCCGGGGAGCCACCGCAGAACACGTCCTACCGAGCCGCCATCTTGGCCACGCCCAAGTCGGACATTTTTAACAAAACTGCAGTGCCCAGTGGCTGCGACGGGAAGTCTCCACAGGATATGATGCATTTTATATTTTTATGTAAGTTTTCTGAATACCCCCGAAAACGCTATCTTGTCACCCTTTTAAAGAAATTAAATTTTAATCAAATTAGACCTGCACTTATGTATTTACAGCTCTTGCACAGTGACCGTGTTCTTCAGGTGATAGAATTTTTAAAACTGACTGTTAAAATAAGAAAGTGTCTAGACGAGTGATTATATACCTCTGAAGGATGATGAATTCAAGTCTTTTGTTGTAAATGATGTACCTTTTGCACTTTAGCTATGTTTTTGCCTACTTACTCATTAAAAGTAACATGTACTATTTGTTTTTTAGAAACTGTGATTTTAACCATGTATTGTTTAAATGAAATTTTTGTGTGCTTTTATGGATTGAAATATATCCGAAATAAAGTCTTATTGAAAATTGAAATTGAATGCCTGGGTGCCTGTGTGTATGAGTGGTGACAGTTGGAGATAGACTGAGCAGCTAGGCAGGCTGCTCCTGGTGGGGTTGGCATAGGAGATATAAGAGCTGAATTAAGAGCTTTTACATGGCTGATCCTTGTTTGATACTACAAGACATGGATTAATAAAGAAGACTTTAGGAACTTACAACCTGGCTACCAGTGTTATGTTATGTTATATAGAGTTTTATTAAGCGCTCAACTACTCGGACCGAGTGTCCCGGCGCTGTCAGACCCAACACAACCATCACGGCCGAGGGGAGTTAATTGCAGAACAACCACGTCTTCAGCTCCTTCCTAAAAGACCAAAGGGTCACGCATTTCTTAAGTGACAGTGGCAGTGCATTCCAGGCTCGGGGTGCAAGGTATCCAAAAGAGCGGCCCCCGATGCGAGCGCGCCTGACTGCCGGAAAAGTGGCCAGTGAAAGGGACGCAGAGCGAAGTGCTCTGGATGGAATGTGAAATCCCAACCGCTTCCTTAGGTAACCTGCACCAGAGCCATGGAGTGCCTTAAATGCCAAGGTCAGCGTCTTGAACTCGATGCGTTTCCGTATCGGAAGCCAGTGGAGGGATTTCAGCAGGCCCGCAGCGTGAGACCTCCGGCGAAGGCCGAAGATGGCACGAGCGGACGAGTTCTGCACCACCTGCAGACGTGAGAGAAGATAATCAGGGAGGCCGAGGTAGAGTACGTTAGCGTAGTCAAGCCTGGATCCTACCAAAGCCTGCACTGTACTTTTCCTGTGGGCGATGGATAGGAGAGGAAGGAATTTCCTGAGCATTCTCAGTATCCTGAAGCATTGACCCACCAGGCCCAGGATCTGTGGTTTAAGGGACAGACCGGTGCCCAACTTGACTCCCAGATTCTTTGCCATCCCCACAGATGTGGGGTGGATATCAGCCGGCCACCAGGACTTCCAACAAGGGTCAGGAGGACACCCAAAAAAGAGGACCTCAGATTTATCTGGGTTGCATTTCAGCTGGTTTATATGAAACCAGCCGAACACAGCACCCAAGCAGTTCCTAATAAACTCTCCATCAAAGTCCCTATTCTTGCCACAGGTGAAGAGAAGCTGGGTGTCATCGGGGTAAGAGACAATCTGGGCACCACAGGCCTCGGCCAGCACTGCCAAAGGGGACATATAGATGTTAAAGAGGGTGGGACTTAGAATCGACCCCTGGGGGACTCCAGCCTCCAATGGCGGTACTGCGGCCGAGTAAGGCGGGGCCCAGACTGTCTGTTGTCGATTCGAGAGAAAGGACTCAAACCATCTGAACACCGTTCCCCTTGACCCAATCTCCAAGAGTCTAGCCAAGAGGCAGCCATGAGGAACGGTGTCAAAGGCCGCCGACCGGTCTAATACCACCAGCAGTGCCGTTCCTCCCTTATCCTGGACCTCCTTGATCGCTTCCGACACCTCAAGCAGTGCCGTCTCCGTGCTCATGTTGGCACGAAAACCGGACTGGGTAGAATGGAGGATGCCGTGAGATTCCACAAAATCCGCCAGGACCGCCTGTACATGCTTCTCAGTCACCTTAGCCAGGACCGGAAGCAGCGAGATAGGTCGGTAGTTGGCATGGGTGGCTGGATCTAATGCCGGCTTCTTCAAAAGGGGAAGGACCAAGGTTTCCTTCCACGATGGAGGCACAACTCCTGTCTCTAGGGAGAGATTCAAAATTGGATTGACCATGGGGTTAATCACGTGTGCCAATTTGGCGAGGTGCTTGGCCGGACAGGGATGAAGAGGTGATCCCGAACGCATCTTGGATAGAATCTCGAACGAGTCTTGTAGTGCAATAGGAGGGAAATTGGCAAGTAAGGGCTGCCCCAACACAGGTTGCGGGGCGGGCAGAGCCATTATGGAAGATGCTGCACCAGCAACTGGAGGGAAAGTTGCCTGGATACTGATGATCTTATTAGCAAAAAAGCTTGCCTTTTTGAGTAACCCAGGACTTCGAAAAGGAACGTTTAGGAGTGATGGCTGGGGAGGTAAATTCTTTTACAATCTGGAAAATCTCTTTGCTGGTATTAGAGGCTTCCTCAATCCTCCTGGCAAAGTACGATTTCTTTTCCACAAAAATTGCCTTATGGTAGCCCTTAACGCACTGCCTATAAACCTCCTTATGGGACTTGTCATAATTTAAGCGCCAAGCTCATTCGGCCTTCTTGCAGAGCCTACGACTAGCATTAAGCATGGGCGTGAACCAAGGCGCCGAGGCGCGCTGAGAGTTCCTAAGCTTCCGCTGAGGGGCCAGCTCCTTAAGGCACTGCACTAACCATGTTTGAAAGAAATCCAGGTCCTGTTCCAAGTCGCCTGTGGACTGGCACGGATGGGCCAGTAGATATTGCGCGACCATATCAGGGGAAACTTTGTGAAAGGCACACGAAGGCGGGGGGATAGGACCAGTCCCTCTGGACGAAAGGCTTGATTTAAATTGAATATCAAAATTGACCAAGAAATGGTCATACCACAGTACAGGTCGAGGAAGCGCAACTTTGATGGAAGTTGTGGAAAAAATCTGATCAAGTATATGCCCCTTGTTGTGAGTAGGGGAAGCCACATAAGGTAGCAAGCCGAGAGGTTTGGTAGTGTCTAGCAACTTGATGGTGTCTGGTGCGTCTGGCAAGTCCATGTGGATATTAAAATCACCTAGAAGTATGCAGTGCTTAAACTGCACACTCATAGCCGATATCACAGAATATAGCCCCTCGTGAAAGGACCCAATAGGCCGAGGGGGCTTGTACACTAAAAAGCCTGCGTAGATTGAGCTGGTGAAATCGTCAAGCAGAAACCCAGAGTTTTGGCCCCAGGGATGTCATCTGTGGGGACAATAGAGCACTCGAAGTGACGATCGATCACCAGAGCCACACACCCCCTTTGCCCGTGCCCCGATCCTTCTGCAGCATGAAGTAATCAGGGGGCAGAGCATTGGAGATATCCGGACCGGATATCTCGCCCAACCATGTTTCCGTTAGGCAAAGACAGGCAGGTTTAGAGTCCGAAAGAAGGTCAAAAAGGTCCTGCGCATGTTTGCTTACAGATCTCGTATTCAGAAGAGCACAGGGAAAGTTACACACAGGCGAACCCTGACCCAACATGGGTATACACAAGTCTCCTAAGTTTTCCGGGGCCCGCCCACCCCGGACCTCATGCAGAGACCATCCACACCCCTTGCATATACAAAGTACAACAGGAAGCTTCAAAAGCTTGCTGCCTTTGTGAGCGTCACCAGGCCACTTGCTGCTTTCAGCAACTGGTCCCCACTGGTTCTAACCCCCACTTTGGGCGGGGGAACCGTGTGGAAAAACAAGTGAGGAAGAGAGGTGTGCCCACCTTTGCCAACTCCACCCCTTAGGTGGGGGAGGCGAGGTAGAGCACAACTCTCAGTCCACGCCATCTTGCAGATTATCCCAACCTTTTCCCTAGCTGTAACAGCCCTAAATCTAGTATTTAGGGACACCCCTGAACCTTGCTTCCTCAGACCAGAAGAAACTACAAGAAATGAAGGACCCAACAGCCATGCTGACGCTAACAAGAGGAAGATGCCCACTGACTTGGCCCCACCCCTACCGGCCCGGTCCGCACCTTGAACCTGCACCTGTGAAATCCCGGTGTGCCCTGCAGCCAGCAACCTCGAATACCCCGGCAGACTTGCCTGCCTTCAACAATAAAGACTGTGTCTCCTGTGAACACTGAATTTATTTATCTCTACCTTCTGGCTCCGGCCGGACACCTCAAATCCGCACCCCTCTGCATCCGCAGTCCACGGCCCGAGCTCGAGTGGGCAAACACCCTGAGGAGGTCTCCCCAGCGATCCTGACATGCGATCCGGCGACACCTGACTTGCCTCAAGTCTCCAGCCGACGCCTGCAGCCTAAATCCGGAAGCTCTACCCCAACCGTGACCCGGAGCTGGTAAGAAGATCTGACCCTAAAAGGCACCCCTGCACCCGACCCTGCCATGGCTTTGGGTGGCCAAACCGACTGTGCATAACCAACCCCCAACATCCCAACTTACCTCTCGGAGTGGTGGCCGCACCCAGAAGCCCTTCGTCCCTGAGCCTGCAGTTCCTTTGCAAACTGGAGGTTCCCCTTGCAAACAGGGCGCCCGACATCGAAACGGCCCCCTGCACCCGGCTGCCTTAGTGCCGCTGATGGTGCTCCTTTGGTGCAACTTTGTTTACCCATTTGCCCTGAGCTAAAGTCCAGGACCTTTGTTCCCACAACCAAGTGACCTGTCGTCATCAGCCACAAACCAGAAGCCCCCTATCCCCATTGAATAACATTGGGCCTCAACACTCTGCACCCGGCTGCTCTAGTGCCACTGAAGGTGTAACAAGAGTGCATCACTGACCCTGGGGAACCCCTGAGTCTAACCCCAGAACCTTAACTCCCACAGTCGATAACTTACCTTTGAACCGATAACCTGTTCGAGGCTTATGAGCTGTAGATTGTATACTTGTGCATAGATCGCTGTAGGAGAGTGGGTTTCTGTTGCAGTAACGCCCCACTTTTTGCCAGACTACTGTTGCACTTTTTCTTGTTGTGCCCTGGGTCCCTGTCAATCAGGTTTTCAGTTCTTTCCCCAAAACTAACCCAGTTGACCTCTCTGGCCACATGTCAGCCCCTGGTAAATGGTACCACAGGTACCCAGGGCACTGTGACCAGAGACGGCCTCTAAGGGCTGCAGCACTTATTGTGCCACCCTTAGAGGCCCTGTACTCTGACACTCGCACACTGCCTTTGCAGGCTGCGTGTCTTGGTGCAGAACAAAGTGAAATCGACATGGCACACATACCTGGGTGCCATGCCCACAAACCACTTCCCTGGCATACATCAGTCACCCCTCTAGCTGGGTGCCCTATGCCAGGGGTGAGGGTACAGGTGCATGAGCCCTGTACCCCTACAGTGCCCAAGTCCATTCCTGGGCACTAGCAGTGCAGTGCTGCCATTAAGAGTATATGGTGCTAGGAGTTTCATTACGAACTCCCCAGCACCATAATGGCTACACTGAAGACTTGGAAGTTTGGTATCAAACTTCTCAGCACATTAAACCCACACTGATGCCAGTTTGGGATTTAATGTAAAATGCACAACAGAGGGCATCTTAAAGATGTCCCATGAAACTCGACCAACTCCTAGTGACCTGACTGAGTTGCTGCCACCAACAGGCATGTTCCTGGACCCCTGGGTCGAGAGCTTGCTGCTCTCAGGGGCCTGAAACAATGCACAGCCTGAGACCAGGTGCCAAGCTTCCTCCCCCAGGATGGGCAGGGTTCACGAAGGAGAAGCTTTAAAGGCATTCCGCCTTTGTGAGGCTCTCCAGACCATTTGCTGCTTTCTGCACATGGTCCCCACTGGTTCTACCCCCCACTTTTGGTGGGAGATCCAGCGGGACAAACAAGTGAGGAAAGGAGGTGTGCCCACCTCTACCAACTCCACCCCTCAGGTGGGGGAGGTAAGTTGAAGCACAACATTGAGTCCCCACCATCTTGAGGATGGGGGGACTCAGCCAACCGGGGACAGGCTCCTGCCCCCCTCCCAATTGAGGGTGGCAGAATAGGGGGTGTACCCACCCCAGGGAAGGACCCATTGGTCCTTGCCCTTTACCTACCTGTAACACCCCTAAATTTGTATTTAGGGGGCACCCTGAACCTTCCTTCCGTAGATCCAGCAACCACAAGAAAAAGAAAAGGACGACGACGAAAAGCCATGCAGAGCTAACAAGAGGACTATGCCCACTGACTTGACTCCAGCCCTACAGGCCTGTCTCCCCTTGTAGCCAGCAACCTCATAAACCCCGGAGGACCTGCCTGCCTGCACTTCAAAGACTGAATCTCTCGTGAACACGAACTTGTTCAAACTGAAGCTCCTGGTGCCAACCAGGAACCGCGAATCCAGCCCACTTGCATCCGCTGAACCTGGTTCAAGCTAGAGTGGACACCACGAGGAGGTCCCCCCCGGCGATCCTGACCCGAGATCCGGCGAACCCTGACATGCCTCAAGCCTCCAGACAACGCCTGCAGCCTCAATCCAGAGTAACACCCCCCCCCCCCATACCGCGACCAGAGCGGGTAAGAAAATCGACGTCCCAAGACACCCCTGCACCCGATGCACCACAGTCTTGTGTACCTAAACCAAATGTGCCTAACCAACCCTCAACATCCCAACTTACCCCTCGAAGTGGTGGTCGCACCTGGAAGATCCTCGTCGCCGAGCCTGCAGTGTTTCTTTGTCCCGGAAGTTCTCCATTGGAAACAACTGGGCACCCAACTTCAAAACAGCACCCTGCACCCTCCCGTGCTAGTGCCGCTGAGGGTGCACCTTTGGTGCTACTTTGGTCCCCTACTTGTCCTGAGCTAAACCCTAGGAGCTTTGCTCCCACAACCTCGTGGCCTGCTTGCCAGCAGCCACCAACCGGAGACCCCCTACCCTCCATAGGATAACATTGGGCCTTCACACTCCGCACCCGGCCGCACTAGTGCCGCTCAGGGTGCAACAACAGTGCATCACTGACCCTGGGAGACCCCGGAGTCTAACCCCAGAACCTTATCTCCCACAGTCGATTACTTACCTGTGAACCGTAAACCTGTTTCCCTCCTTAGGATAACATTGACACTTTTTTTCCAAAAGGAACCCCACAGACTTTTCGCTTACTCCATCACCGACGACATCTCGCTGCATGCCATCGCGTCCACTAACTACACCCTACTGGGAGACCTCAACTTCCACCTCGACAACCAACTGGACCCCAGCACCACATCCCTCCTGGACAACCTCTACAACATTGGACTCCGCCAGATCGTGACTGAACCCACACACTCACCAGGACACACCCTCGACCCCCTCTTCACAACAGGAAGGTGATGCTTCAGCCACACCACCAAACTCCCATGGACTGACCATCGATGCGTCCACTTCCCCTTCAGAACACCCACAGACACCAGCACCTGCTCCCACAAAGAAACTGGACTAGAATCACCGACGACCAGCTGACTTCATCACTCAGCAACTCCACTCCAACCATCACGGAAAACAACGCCAACGCCGCAGCCCGAACACTTCACAGGTGGATCTCTGAAAACACCACCCACGCCAAGAAAGCTCGATGGTTCACCACCGAACTTCGAGAGTCCAGACGCACTTGCCGTCGCCTCGAATAGGCCTGGAGGAACACCAAATCCACAGAAGCCCACAACCACTACAGAGCCGCCACCAACCCATCAGAAAAACGAGGAAAAAAGCGATTGACGACAGAATCTCGACTCATGCACACAACAGCAAAGAACTCTTCAACATCATCAAGGAGTTCGCCCAAGCCACCAGCGAGTCCACCGACATCCCTTCCTCACAAGACCTCTGCGACAAACACCTTTTTCCACCACAAAATCAAGAGCATCTACTACAACTTCGACGAAGACAACCAACACACTGAACCCTCACCAA
This sequence comes from Lissotriton vulgaris, assembly GCF_964263255.1. Classification (NCBI taxonomy): domain Eukaryota; kingdom Metazoa; phylum Chordata; class Amphibia; order Caudata; family Salamandridae; genus Lissotriton; species Lissotriton vulgaris. The sequence continues at coordinate 67,546 of NW_028254413.1, read as the reverse complement.
CCACCCCGACACCCTGAAGCCAGCTATCGACAACTGGACAGCCCTCACCACTGAAGACGATAAAGTTAATCCACTCCAGGGACCCACAGACCCCTGCCCCCACCACATTTTCAACAGTGCCGCAGACACAATCACACCCATGCTCTGCCACACCATCAACCGCTCCCAGACAACCGCCTTGTTCCTTGACGACTGGAAACACGCTGAGATCAACCCCTTCCTGAAGAAACGCTCAGTGGACCCCGCCGACATCAAAAACACAGACCCATCTCCCTGCTCCCATTCCCAGCGAAAGTCATTGATAAAGCCATCAACAGCCAACTCGCCACATTCATCGAAGAGCACAACATCCTCGACTCCTCCCAATCAGGCTTCAGAAAAAAAACAGAGTATGGAAACCGCTCTCCTCGCCGCAACAGATGACATCCATACCTTACAGGACAAAGGATAAACAGCAGCCCTCATCCTCCTTGACCTCTCGGCGGCGTTTGACGCAGTCTCACAGCACCCTAATACACAGACTCCACGACGCAGGGATCCAAGTCCAGGCTCTCGACTGAATCCGCTCCTTCCTCCTCGGCAGAATGCAGCGGGTCAGACTCCCCCTTTCCTCTTGGGCCCTACACCTACAACCTGTGGAGTCCCCCAGGGGTCCTCCCTCAGTCCTGCACTCGTTAACGTCTACATGGCTCGGCTCGCCCCCATCGTCAGAACCTACGAACTCAAAATTGTGTCATACGCAGACAGCACCCAACTCATCCTCTACCTATCCTACGAACCCAACACCTCCAAACACAACTTTTGAGAAGGCATGGTAGCAGTCGCCAAATAGATGAAAAACAGCTGCCTATAACTAAACACCAACAAAACGGAAGTACTCATCATGGGCTCAAACCCAGACGCCTGGTGACTCCCTGCCCTCAGAAGCCCGGTCACCTCCACGGACCACGCATGCAACCTGGGAATCATCCTGGACTCAGGAGCCCAAAATGGACCGCCAGATCCACTCTCTCGTCCTCCTGCTTCCACACCCTACACCTCCTACGTAAGACCTTCAAATGGATCCCCCTCGAACACAAAAAGACCGTCACTTGCGCCCTGGTCACCAGCAGGCTTGACTACGACCACGCACTCTATGCCGGAATAAACAAAAATATCATCTCAAGCTACGGAACATCCAAAACGCCGCTGTAAAACTGGTCCTCAACCTGCCAAGACACTGCCACAGCTCCCAGCACCTGCGCACACTCCACTGGCTCCCCATCGTAGCTAGTTACCTTCAAGATGCTACCCCACTCTCACAAGGCCCTCCACGGCACCTGACCAGCATACCTTAACAGCCGATTCAATTTCCACGCACCGCAAAGGACCCTACGATTTTCCCAGCTCTCCTACGCCGTGGTCCCCCGCACCAGAAAGACCAGATAGGGAGCCCGCTCCTTCTCCTTCTGCGCAGCCAGAGCCTGGAACGACCTTCCGCTCCACCTCCCAGATACCCTCGCTCCCCATCTTCGCAAGAAACCTCAAAACCTGGCTCTTCGTCAGACCCCCTCCTTGATGGACTGGAACCTGTGAACTCCCCTCCCCCCCAGCCCCCCAGCCCAATACACACACCCTCCAGCGCCTTGAGACACTTACAGGTGAGTAGTGGCGCTTAACAAACACCTGATTTGATTTATTGTGACCTGCAATTTACTGAAAAAGCCTTTTCATTCCAATGTACTGTATTTGCTAAGTGTTGCATACCCAGCTAGAGGGGTGACTGAGTTATGCCAGGGCTGTGGGCATGGCACACAGGGATGTGTGCCATGTCGACTCTTTGTTTTGTTTTGCACCCAGACACGCAGCCATTAAAGGCAGTGTGTGTGTGTGTGTGTGTGTGTCTGTCAGGGCACAGGACCCATAAGGGTGGCACAATAGTGCTGCAGCCCTTAGGGGTTCTTCTCTGGTCACAGTGCCCTGGGTACCTAGGGTACCATTTATCAGGGGCTGACATGTGGCCAGAGATGCCAATTGGGTTTAGGCTTCAATACTGTTTTAGGGAAGGAATACAGGCCCTTGGCGCTTGATTGGCAGGAGCCCAGGTCACACTCCGTCAAAGCACATCAGCAATTCAGCAAAACTTGGGGGCATACCATGAAAGAAAGATAGCACTTTCTCACAGAAGGGATGACAATGGGGATGATGACCATCACACCATACATCAAGACGACTATAATAAAGACCCAGTTAACACTAATGATCCGGATCTATATCTTTCCAGACAATCACCACCCGATGATAATATAGGGTTCGAGGCATGTGGGCTGCTGAATTCATATCTGTGCATAGATCGCCGCCTAGTGTTGGGTCCGGATGATTGCACATTGTTGTCCTGGAAGAGTCTTCGAAGTATCACGAGATAGGTGGCTCCTCCCCTGGACCACAGTGCGCATGGGCATCCTCTCCATCCTTAGATTGTTTTTTTCCGCCATTGGGTTCGGATGTTACTATCTTAGTTCAAGTTAGGAAAACTTTCTACAAAGCCAAAAGGCTTTTGACACTGTCTGTATTGTTTTGTTCGGTACCGGTAACTTTGTTTCGAGAGGACATCGAGGAATCAGACTGTTTCTTTCCACACTCGACCCGATCTTCGATCTACAATGGAAAGAAGCCCATTCAAGAGGTGTCCACTTTGCAATGCAAAATACCCGCACATCGATGTCCACCCGGTGTGCAACAAGTGCTTGTCCCCGGATCACAACGAAGCCAACTGTATGGCCTGTGCCCCGTTCAGGTCGACGAAAACTCTTCGGATTCGACGCGCGGCTCGATTGGAGTCGAAAAGGTCAGCGCCTGTTCAAGAAAACATCTTCGGGACCGAAGACAAAGAGGTTGTTGATCTGGAGGATCAGGAATACCCCTCCGATCCGGCTTCGGACCATGACTCCGAGTATGACGCCGAAAACGAAGAGGTGCAGAAGAAGACGAAAGCGTCGTCGAAGAGGTAGGAGACGACGCAGGGGCCCTTGGGGCCGTAGAAGATAGCTCAGGCGAGGAGCTAGGCCCAACCGGCTATACTGGGGCCGACGATGACACACTCAATAAGGCTCAGGTCGAGGGATCGCCACTAGGCCTTACCCAAGATCTACAGTCTTGTTCTACAGCCCCGCATAAAGGCCCGGCTTCGAACATTAATAAAGAGCCATCGGTTTCAAAACTGCCATCGGTCGATCCATAGAAATCGAAACCGAAAGCATCAATGCCAAAGCCGAAACCGAAAGTGCAACTAACTCTGGTCGGCTGCAAGGCCTCAAACCCCTCGGAGCCGAAGAAACAGAAAATGGCCGTCGATGCCGAAAACCTCAAGATGGTCATCGAACCGACGGTTGGGGCACCGAAGACCAAGGTCAAGGCTGTCGAACCAACAAGGCCGACGCCGAAAGGAGTCGACACACACAAAAGACTCGAACCGAAATACGGGATCGATCCTCGGTCGAGGCCTGCGGACAAGACGAAGACTGGGTCCAAGGACCCTGTCGAGTCGACGCAGCCGAGTCCATTCATAGCCAAGGAAGTGTCGGAGTCACTCCAACGCATCAAGGTTAAGGCTACAGCGGTCGGGCCAAAGAAGGCCCCAACACCAAAGCTGGTCGGAAACGTTCAGACCGCGTCGACACCAATCAAATTCGGGTTGCCACCGACGGTGCGTCCGAAGATATTCGAACCTAAAAGAGGTATCGGCGCCATTAAAAAAGTGTAGACGGAAATGGAGGCTACAGAGGAGCCTGAAGAACAGGAGTCGAGGCAATTCATCGAGTCGGAAACTGGTAGACTGTCTATATAAAAAAGGAAAATAATACCAGAAACTCCCATGGAGTCATATAATATTCCCTTGAAGAAGAAGAGGGTTTCAACAACGTCACCGGCTCTTGTGGAACCCCTCCATTCCTATGGACAAGACCCTCAGAATTTTTCACCCACATACTCAGATGTGGATGCAGGGGATGACGAACATGAAGATGACCCTTATCATCTGGACACTGATCCCGATGTTCAAAACCAACCATGGGCAGACTCGGCTGACCCAAGGGATCCGCAGACTGTCCCTGACACTCATGTATACAGTGTGAAAACGTCTCCTACTGAGGACACTGCTGCCTTTAACGCCCTTATTGAAAGAGCAGCCAGTAATCATGACGTCGAGCTACATGCTGACACTGTGGAGGAAGACTTTATGGTCGACACCTTTTCCACTTCAGAAAGAACAGTCAAGACCCTGCCCATGCTAAAAGGAGTTCTTAAGCATGCTGGTGACATTTTTAAGGACACCACTAGGGCCAGGGTGTTCAACCCAAGGATTGAAAAGAAATATAGGCCGGCACCTGTGGACCCTACTTATATAAGGGGACAGTTGCCATTGGACTCATTAGTTGTTTCTAATGCACGTAAGAGAGCAAACTCCCAGACTACAGGTGATGCTCCTCCTCCTGACAAGGAGTCAAAAGTTCTGGAAACTTCAGGAAAAAGGGTGGCTGCGCAGGCGGCTAACATCTGGCGCATTGCCAACACTCAGGCACTCTTAGCCAGATATGACAGGTCCTATTATGATACCCTTGTGACACTGTTGCAACACCTACCAGATCAGTACAAGGAGGGAGCGGAGCTATTAATCCAAGAAGGAAAGCTAATAACCAATGCTTCCATCAAGTGCGCGCTAGACGCAGCTGACACTGCAGCCAGGGCCATCAACACTAGCGTTATGTTAAGGAGATATGCCTGGTTGAGAATCTCGGGATTCAAATCTGAAATACAAACTTCTATCCTCAATCAGCCAGTTAACCCGGACTACTTGTTTGGACCTGAGGTTGACACCACCCTTGAAAAAATTAAAAAAGACACAGAGACTGCCAAGTCTATGGGGGCTCTGCAGTCACAGCAGTTTCGGGGTGGCTCCTTTCGTCGCTCCAATACTAGGGGCCCTTCAAGAGGCCAATCCACAGAACAGACACAGTACAATAAAGGAAGTACACAATCCACCTACAATAAGAACAACCGGGGTGGATATGGTGGAAACAACATCAAGGGCAGAGGCAGAGGAAACAACAGTTCCAGATCCTCTGCCAATACCAAACAGTGACGCCCTGTCACTGCCCCCCGACCATTTAACACCTGTCGGGGGGGGGGGGGGGGGGGGAAGAAGGGGGGGGGTCGAGGGGGGGAGAGGGGGGGGGGGAAGAGGGGGGGGGGGGAAGAGGGGGGGGGGGAGAGGGAGACTACAACAGTTCCTGCCAGTCTGGAAATCCATCACCACGGACAGGTGGGTGAGAGACATTGTCCAGTACGGGTATTGTCTGGAATTAACATCCACTCCACCCAACATCCCACCAAGACACCGTCCTATGTCCGCAGAGCACTTACAATTATTGCAGCTGGAGGTCGTCAGCATGCTGCATAAAGGGGCCATAGAGCTCGTGCCTGTAGAAGACCAAGGCTCAGGGGTGTACTCTCTGTACTTTTTAATACCCAAAAAGGACGGGTCTCTCAGACCTATACTGGACCTCAGGCCTCTAAACAGTTACATTCTGTCAGAGCGTTTTCATATGCTCACCTTGCAGCAGGTCCTGCCGTTATTCAGTCAGGGAGACTTCCTCGCAACACTGGATCTAAAAGATGCGTATTTCCATATACCCATACACCCATCACACAGACAGTATCTCAGGTTCACTATTCAAAATCAACTTTATCAGTTCAAAGTCCTCCCTTTCGGAGTAATGACGGCACCCAGGGTGTTCACAAAGTGCCTGGCGACAGTAGCAGCACACCTAAAGAGACAGCACATACATGTCTCCCCTTATCTGGACGACTGGCTTATTCAAGCAAAGACTGCCCAGCAGTGTGCCAGCCACATGTCCCACACCATTCATCTTCTTCACAGTCTGGGATTCTCGCTGAATTATCCGAAGTCACATCTTCAGCCCGCCCACGTGCGACAGTACCTGGGCGCGACAATAAACACTCTGGCAGCCAAAGCTCAGCCAAATTCAGCGAGAATAAACAGCATGCAATTGCTGATACAAAAATTCAGACCTCAACACTCGCTTCCAGCAAAAGTGTTCATGCAGTTGATAGGCATGATGGCCTCCTGCATCTTCATAGTCCCGCACGCGAGACTACATATGCGTCCGCTTCAGGTGTGCTTGGCACGTCAGTGTAATCCGACTCAAGGACAGTTAAAAGACCTAGTGTTGGTGAGCGGTCGGGCATTCAACTCTCTGCATTGGTGGAACCCACAAAACCTTTGCAAGGGCCGACCGTTCCAAGAGCCTGTGCCACAGATTATACCGAAGACGGACGCGTCTCTCCAGGGATGGGGAGCTCATGTACTCCACTACACAGTGCAGGGACTATGGACAGCACAGCAAAAGAAGATGCACATCAACCTTCTGGAACTGATGGCAATCTTCATGGCGATGAAAGCTTTCAAAGTACACTTGTGCAACAAGGTCGTGTTGATCCGGACGGACAACATGACTGCCATGTACTACATACAGAAGCAGGGAGGAACACACTCTCCACAGTTGTCTCATCTGGCTCAGAACATGTGGAAGTGGGCCATTCAGAGGAACATCTTCCTCATGGCGGTACACCTCCCGGGCAAAGACAACCAGATGGCGGATCTGCTCAGCAGACACAGCCACCAAATGCACGAGTGGGAGATACATCCATCAGTACTCCAGCCGTACTTCCAGCAGTGGGGTCATCCAGAGATTGACCTATTCGCCACAAGGGAAAACGCAAAATGCCAAAGCTTCGCCGCCAGGTTCCCACATCCACAGTCACAGGGCAATGCGATATGGATGAACTGGTCAGGCAGATTTGCGTATGCTTTTCCCCCAGCGCCTCTAATACCGCTGGTGGCACGCAAGCTGAAGCAACACTCGATGACACTCATCCTGGTTGCTCCAACGTGGGCACGCCAGCCATGGTACACCACGCTAATAGAACTTTCTGTGGTACCGCATCAACGACTGCGACTAACACCCAGACTTTTAACGCAGAGCCATGGCGAAATTCAGCACCCAGATCCGCAACAGCTCAACCTGGCGATCTGGCTCCTGAAGTCTTAGAATTTGGCTACCTCAAGTTGCCACCGGACTGTATGAACATCATCAAGGAGGCAAGGAGACCCACAACCAGAGCTTGTTATGCGGCTAAATGGAAGAGGTTTGTCATATATTGTAACAATAATGACCCACTGGATGCATCTATTCAAAACATTATCTGTTATTTGCTGCACTTATACAGATGCAATCTGGCATACAGTTCCATTTGTATACATTTATCCGAAATCGAAGCTTATCTTCAAAACAGGCAGCACCTCTCACCATTCAGAGTGCCTGCCATTAAGGCTTTTCTGGAGGGACTCAAAAAAGTGATCCCTCCCAGACACCCACCTTCACCTGTATGGAACCTGAATGTGGTCCTCACCAGACTGATGGGACCGCCTTTTGAACCTCTACACTCTTGTGAGATTCAATTTCTTACCTGGAAAGTTGCTTTCCTAGTAGCCATTTCCTCACTAAGAAGAGTTAGTGAACTCCAGGCACTAACCATTCAAGAGCCATTCATACAGGTCCATGCAAATGGAGTTGTACTACGCACCAACCCTACGTTCATGCCTAAGGTGATTTCGCAATTCCACATGAACCAAACCATAGAACTGCCAATTTTCTTTCCTAATCCAGAAAATGTCGCAGAGAGATCTCTGCACACATTGGACGTCAAAAGAGCTCTTATGTACTATATAGACAGAACAAAAGATTTCAGGAAAACAAAACAACTGTTTGTTGCCTTTTCTCCACAGCACAAAGGCAACCCCATTTCCAAGGCCGGAATAGCCAGATTGATAGTTAAGTGTATACAGATTTGCTACGCAAAGGCTAAACGCACACTAACCATTCCTCCAAGAGCACACTCCACACGTAAGTTAGGAGCGTCCATGGCTTTCCTGTGGAATGTTCCTTTAGAAGAGATATGTAAGGCAGCCACATGGTCCACTACACATACATTTATGAAACACTACCGTGTAGATGTGCATTCAAGACAGCAGGTAGCTGTAGGACAGGCTGTTCTCAAAACTTTTTTTCAGGCTGCTACAGCTGGCACGGGCAGCTGCCGCTAATAGGAGGGACTGCTATTTAATCTATGCACAGATATGAATTCAGCAGCCCACATGCCTCAAACCGAATATGCTACTTACCAGTATGCATCTGTTCTTGGCATGTAGGGCTGCTGACATTCATATCGCCCACCCTCCTCCCCGGCTCCTGTAGTAGCTGTAGCACTCAGAATTACTATGGAGCATGGACATCACTCACTGTATTACACTCCATCTCTGCCACAATGGCGAAAAACAATCTAAGGATAGAGAGGATGCCCATGCGCACTGTAGTCAGGGGAGGAGCCACCTATCTCGTGATACTTGGAAGACTCTTCCAGGACAACAATGTGCAATCATCCGGACCCAACACTAGGCGGCGATCTATGCACAGATATGAATGTCAGCAGCCCTACATGCCAAAAACAGATGCATACTGGTAAGTCGCATATTCGATTCGCCCAGCTTATCAAAAGGGCTGCTCTATTTCATGGGCTAGAATTGCACAATGACCCATTAAAGGAGGATTTCCTCATTGAAACTTTCGCTCCATCCCAAAAATCAACTAATACATTGCCAATGTTAAAAGGCATGCTAAAGCATACTGATGAGGTATTCAAGGACCCAGTTACAGCACGAATACTCACCCCAAGGGTTGATAAAAAATATAAAGCTGTTCCTGCGGACCTAGTTTATATTAAAGGTCAAGTCCCCCTAGACTCCCTTATTGTATCTAATGCCCGCAAGCGAGCCAATTCCCAACCCACAGGCGACGCACCTCCTCCTGATAAGGAGTCAAAGCTCATAGATACGTCAGGCAAACTAATTGCGTCACAAGCCGCTAACAGTTGGCGTATTGCCAATGCACAAGCCCACCTGGCACGCTATGACCGAGCGCATTATGATGAACTGGAAAAGCTAATGCATTATTTACCAGATCAGTACAAAGATAAAGCCAACAACCTCATTCAAGACGGTAAATTAATCACAAACATAAAATGTGCACTTGATGTCGCTGACGCAGCATCTCGTAGCATTAACACCGACATCTTGCTACCCCAACATTCTTGGCTCAGAATCTCAGGATTCAAACAAGAAGTACAGTCAGCGATACTAAACCAACCTTTTGACCAACATCTTTTTGGACCAAATGTAGACTCTTCATTAGAAAAAATGAAGAAAGATACCGAAACTGCTAAATCTATGGGAGCCCTACAACTACCCTCCAGCAGAGGCTCCTTTCGTCGCTCCTTTTATAGGGGCGGCTCCAAAACAATTTAATCGGAGAATGCCTCCTCTAATTACAAAAACCATAACCAACCTTCCTCCTCCCGGGGGTACTATCTAGGAGGGTATAGAGGAAATAACAATAGGGGAAGAGGCAAAAATAATTCCACGCGCACGTACCCTACAAACAAGCAGTGACTTCCCTCCGCTTCCCCCCCAACCATTCCACTCCTGTCAGGGGACGCCTGTCAAAGTTCCTACATGTCTGGTATTCCATTATAACACCAGTGCGAGTGTTCCTGCAATTATTCAGGATGATGGCCTCTTGCATACTCATCGTCCCTCATGCAATACTCCAAATGCGTCCCTTACAGGAGTGTTTGGCACGTCAGTGGAACCAGGCTCAAGGTCAGCTAAAAGATCTGGTGTTGGTAGACAACCGCACCCATCGCTCTCTGCAGTGGTGGAACACACAAAACCTTTCCAGAGGGCGGCCGTTCCTCGACCCGGTTCCACAGATCGTTCCAACAGCAGACGCATCGCTCACCGGATGGGGAGCTCATCTTCAAACCCATACTATTCAGGGCATATGGACCCCTCAAGAAAAGCAATTCCACATAAATTACCTGGAATTGTTGGCAATCTTCCTAGCGTTAAAATCTTTTCAACTCCAGCTTTTAAACAAAGCTGTCCTAGTCTGTACAGACATGACATCAATGTATTATATACAAAAACAGGGGGGACATACTCTCTCCAGCTTTCACACCTAGCTCAAAGCATATGGAGATGGGCCATTCCTCAAAACGTATATCTCCTTGAATAACACCTCCCAGGTGTACACAATCAAATTGCTTATCAACTCAGTCAGCAAAAACAGCAGATTCACGAATGGAAACTTCACCCACTAGTTCTGCTACCATTCTTTCAAAGGTGGGGCCACCCAGAAATAGACCTGTTCGCCACACACCAAAACGCAAAATGCTCAAACTTCGCATCCAGGTATCCGCACTCATTGTCCAAAGGCAATGCCCTATGGATGAACTGGTCCGGTAAGTTTGCTTACGCTTTTCAGCCTCTCCCACTCATTTCGCTAGTGGTTCGCAAACTCAAACAGCATTCCCTCACAATGATCCTAATTGCTCCAACATGGGCCCGCCAACCATGGTCAACAACCCTCTTGGAACTATCAGTAGTTGCTCATCAAAAGCTACGCCTCCCACTCAAGTTTCTCACTCAGAACCATGGAGAGATAAGGTATCTAGATCACAATGCACTCAACCTTGCGATCTGGCACCTGAAATCTTAGAGTTTGGCTACCTTAATCTCCCGCCAGACTGCATGAACATCATTAAAGAGGCTAGAAGTCCTACCACTAGAGCTTGCTATTCAGCAAAGTGGAAAAGATTTGTAATAAACTATACAAATAACAAAATCAACCCAATAGATGCTTCTATTCAAAACATCTGTTACCTTTTGCAACTACAACAATGCAACCTAGCATATACATCCATTAGACTACATCTAGCAGCAATAGAGGCCTATCTCAAACTGACATTAGTCTTTGTTTAGGGTATCAGCTATCAAAGCATTTCTGGAACGACTTAAAAGAATAATTCCACCTACAGTTCCACCCTCTCCAATATGGACCTAAATGTGGTACTTACCAGGTTCAGGGGTCCCCCATTTGAACCTATGCATAAATGCGATTTAGAATTTGTTACCTGGAAAGTAGTTTTCCTGGTTGCCATCACCTCTCTCAGAAAAGTCAGTAAACTGCTGGCATTAACCATACAAGAACCATTTCTCTAAATCCATCATGACAAAGTGGTTCTTATGACCAACCCAAAATCTCTACCTAAACTAGTCTCTGCTTTCCACCTTAATCAATCTGTAGAACTGCCAGTGTTTTCCCTCTACCAGATTCAGTTGCAGAGCGGGCTCTTCACACGCTGGACGTAAAAAGAGCGATACTTTACTACATAGAAAAAACTAAATTCTTTATAAAGACGAAACAACTTTTTGTGGCTTTCTTCCCACCTCATAAAGGCGATCCAATCTCTAAATCGGGGATTGCAAGGTGGATTGTTAAATGCATCTAAATTTACTATGCTAAAGCAAACTGCACCTTAGCCATTCCTCCTAGGGCTCACTCCAGACGTAAACTAGGGGCATCCATGGCATTCTTATGGAGCATTCCCCTAGATGACATCTGCAAAGCAGCAACTTGGTCTACACCACACACGTTCACAAAACACTATTGTGTAGACGTGCAAGCAAAACAAAAAGCGAGTGTGGGCCAGGCAGTATTAAGAACACTTTTTCAAACCACTGCAACAGATACAGGTAGCCACCGCTAGACGGTAACTGCTGCGCAGTCTATGCACAAGTACACAATCTACAGCTCATATTCCTCGAGCGGAAAATGCTACTTACCAGTATGCATCTGTTTTTGGCATCTAGAGCTGTAGATTCATATACACCCACCCGCCTCCACGGATACCTCGATCTGTTCCTGTACTATCTTACTTAGATACATTACACAGGGACATCCCTTTCTATTTTACTAACTCTATCATAACCCTCCATGGCAAAATAATCTGGAGATGGAGTTGATGCCCATGCGCACTATCGTCCTAAGGAGGAGTCACCTACCTCGTGACTACAAAGACCTCTTCCAAGACAAAAAAAAATGCAAACATCCGAGCCCAACATCAGATGGCGATCTATGCACAAATATACGAATCTACAGCTCTACTTGCCAAGAACAAATGCATTCTGGTAAGTAGCATTTTCCTTTCCTCCATAGGATAACATCGACTGTTTTTCTTGGACAAGTTAATTGACTGTTTTTCTTGGAAACGTTTCTAAGTGTAGAGTTTGATAACCTAAAGAAATTCTTTAAAATTGTACTATTTAACAAAAATGATTTTACTTAACCGTTTACAGGAAATGTCCCAGTGTAGTATGCAGGTATACTACACTATGTAAGAAAAGTAATCTAAAAAGTAACTTGCCTGGTATTTTACTGAAAAGCCCATTGAAGTCCATGTACTGTATTTTCAAAGCATTGCATTTCTCTGAAACAATACTGCAAGTCAAAACAAAGTGCATATACCATTACAATCCAAACTGTATTACAACTGTATATTTACTGCAAAGTACTTATCATTCACCTGTGCCTCACTTGCTTGGTTCTAGGAAATAAAAATAACTGAAATAATATTTATGTGAAATCATTTGCTGATTGAGTGTGTGGAACAAATGCTTAACACTGTCCCTGATAACACCTTTTTGCTCGATCACACTACCACAAATAGAGAGTAAGGAGCTATCTAACTTTACCTCTGCCTACCTTTGTAGTTCCACTGGACTCTGGACACACTATACCTCACCTTGGTATAGTATATACAGAGCCAGCTTCCTACAGTAACTACATGTGCTCAACATAGGTAGCTTCCTCTTTGAAGCCCGCCATCTCTGGCTCACCCTGCGTTGGCCAATCTGTCAGGAGAAGGTCACCACTCCACCCACGGCAGGTCATTTGTTCTCCTTCCAGAATGTCATTCAAACCAAGTCTGCAGAAAGGGAGCAGACAGCATCTGGGTACAGCTGCTACTTTCAACAGAAACGGATACTGGAAAACTTTGGTAATAAAGAAACAGCTTTTTAAAGTAGCCCTTTAGAAATTAGTTGTTTTAAATTCGACTTGAGCAATAAGTCTGGTCTTATGTAGCAATTGTTTTGATACCTTGGATTATCCACTTTGGTGGTTGCATATGGATGTTGGCACCACTCAAGTGTAAGTGCAAGCCACTTCCTACTAGTTCATTGGGCTACAACCCTTTCCACAGTAGAAATGACAATTGTATGGTTTTCCTGCAGAGACCTGTTTCACTGAACACATACATGTCTTTCTCTTTAAAAACTACCCGACTTGGCTGCAAATGCAAATGGCAGACTTGGAGTCAGGTTTTACTGTGGCACAACAGTGGTGGCACAAATGTTGCTGCAGTCCACTGGTGACATGTAACCTACAGGCCCTGGGTACATACAGTACCATATTCTATGGGCTTGTAGTTAAGCATTAGCAAATCACAAATACCATTTTATAAGTCAGAGTACATACACTGGGCCCAGACAGCAGGCCACTGTGCATTTGTGTCATGAAACCAGTACCTGGCAAAAAGTGGGGTGAACCTTAAAAAGCCATTGTCTCACACCTTTATTTCTACAAGGAACATTTCCATAGCTAGCCACTCTGTGGTGAAATTAATGCACAGTTTGTGAATTTAGAATACCAGCAAGCTGCAAATCTGTTTAACACAAATGGCTTCTTTTCTTGTGTCCCTAATTATAATCCCACACACCTTTCAAAAATACAGTACAAGGATGCCAGGCGATTGGCTGTCTGTCCTTACAGTGGCATAATGTGACCTACCTGATATTGGAATCCTTCACTTGGATTATTGTTTGTTCCAGTGAGAGTTAAATTATTATATTTCTAAGACATGCTTGACGAAATGTAGTTAATATATATTTTGTTGTTGTTGCAGGAGTAGATCTCGTAACCGTTCACAAAACAGTTCTCGTAACAGATCACGCAACAGATCACGCAACACATCACGCAACACATCACGCAACACATCACGCAACAGATCACGCAACCGATCTCGCTCAAGACACAAAGACAGGCGCCGATCAAGAAGTCCGCCTAGGAAACGTTCTCGATCAAAGGAAAGGCGTAGATCAAGAAGTCGCTCACGGTAAGAGTTTTGGGGGAACTTAAAGGGGTTTGTGAGAGTGCCTTTTTTGCATGCTTAGCCCCCGCATTGTGCCTGGTTTTGATGTGGTTTCAAATGTAGTGCACAGGGTTCCTGCCAATCAGATCACCTGTGCCAGTGCTTCTTCTGTAAAAACAAAAACCCCCAATTGGTATTTCTACCTCCTTTAAGTCCCTGGTAAATGGTATCCTGGGAGCTGAAGGTGATCTCCTGGGACCCTCCCCCTTTTTCCCGCGCCCCCACTGGGACTAAGCTATTAGCTTGCATGCCCCTGTGAGGGAGAAAACAAAGTCTATATGGCTACCTGTCTGGGTGCGATGCCAAACACTGCCTGTCGGCATAGGTAGGTCACCCCTCTCGCATACCTCACAGCCCTAAGACAGGGTGCACTGTACCACAGATGAGAAAATATCTGCATGGGCGAATATGGCCCTAATTCCAAAGCACCATGATGTCTCCACTGAACACATGAGTTTTTGGTACCACACTACTCCTTAGAATAAATCCGCACTGCTGTCAGTGTGGGATTTATTGTACCATGCATCAAAGGGCACCTTAGAGGTGCCCCCTGAAAACCTAGCAAACCTGATGTGGTGTCTGATCGGCTGTAGCCAGCAAGAAAAATTCAAAAGAATAGGTGTGCCAACCTCTGCCACCTCCACCCCTAAGGTGTGGGAAGCGAGGTGAAACACACCTTCCAGTACCTGCCATCTTGAAGATGAGGAGACCCCTCCACTCAGGGCTAGGTCTCTGCCCCCTTCCCACAGGAGGGTGGCATAATAGAGGGTGTAGTCAACCCAGGTAAGGTGCCCATTGGCCCTACCTGCTACTCACCTAAAACGTCTCCTAAATGTAGTATTTAGGTGGCTCCCCCAGACCTAGAAACTATATCTGAGACACCCTAAGAAGAAAGAAGACCATCCTTGACTGAAGACGACTGACTTGGCCGCAGCCCTACCGGCATATCTCCTGTGGAGTTCGGACCTGAATTGAAGAGACCTACTTCAAGGACTCCGGATCTGCTTATCCTGCCCACTCAGCACCCGACGCCCATGGCCAGAGTCTGAGTGGCTCTCCTATGCAGTGAAGTCTACCTAGCGATCCTCACCTCGTGTCCAGTATTGACTGATCTCTCCTGCCCTCCATGACGGCGCCTGCAATGTGAATCCAGAGGCTGCCTCCATCCACGACCGGGTCTGTAAGGAAACTCCGACGTCGAAAGGTACCCCTGTGCCAAAACCCCCTGGGCTTTTGTGAGCTGAACCAACGGTGCCCCTACAACCTCCTACATTTCTACTTACCTTTGCTGTCGTTGGTCTTCCTTCTGCAACCTCTGGTGCCAAACCTGCAGCCTCTTTGCCAAAAGGAGAATCCCTACTGAAAAGCATTAGGTTCCAGACACCGAATTTGCATCCAGACACCCCTGTGCCGCTGGTGCTGTATGTTTGGTGCTGTGTAGCCCCCGTGCTTAACCTAACCCTAAAGCTTGGCCCCTGCAACTGATTTACTTACCTGCAAGCAGTGTGGCTCCAGGCACCAAATGTCTCTTTTGGAAAGCATTGGTTTGAACTCCGATTTTTACCTCTGCACCCGGCTGCCCCTGTCCCGTTGGTGGTGCTGTGTTGGTACTTACCTAACTCCTGGCCCCTGCTGACTTTTAGCTCCTAAGGATTGAATTCGAAGTTTAAATTCCTACCTGTTTGACCGTAATATAGTTTTCCTCGTAGGATAACATTGGACTGTCTTGAAAAGTTTCTAAATGTCGATTTTTTTCAAAGTGAAAATTATTTTTAATTAAAAACGTACCCTATTACGAAGACCTTGGTCTTAGTATAAAATACAAAGTATATTTTTCTAAAATTGGCCTGGATCTCCTTCGAGTTGTTGGTCCATTATTGATCACTGTTGTGCAATAAATGTCTTACACTCCTCTGTGTTAGGCCTTAAACTGCTCGCCCACACATCCATTAATAGAGCACTTTGGGTTTTACATTGAGTCTTTTAAAATGTTGGGGATCCCCTGGACTCTGTGCATGGTAATACCACCTAGTAGCAATATCATGTACAGAGCAAGCTTCCTACAGGGTCCATATGTTTTTAATAGGAAAAGAATGCTATAGTTGCATGAAAGTCACCATCCATGAAAGGCCTGATGTTCGAGGCATGTGGGCTGCTGAATTCATATCTGTGCATAGATCGCCGCCTAGTGTTGGGTCCGGATGATTGCACATTGTTGTCCTGGAAGAGTCTTCGAAGTATCACGAGGTAGGTGGCTCCTCCCCTGGACTACAGTGCGCATGGGCATCGACTCCATCTTCAGATTGTTTTTTCCGCCATTGGGTTCGGATGTCTTTGGGTTCCCTCTAGTCGGAATCGAAAAAAAACTTTCTTAAGACCAAAAGGTCTTTAGTTTAATCGTCGGTATAGTCTTGCGTTCGGTCTAAGTTATTCCAGCTCGGTCCCGAGCCGGATTCCACACCCGCGTGCTTTCGACGCGGAAGGCCCAGTCGACACTTCAGACCCTATCGACCGTTCATCATGGACCGTAGTCCATTTAAGAGATGTCCCGTCTGCAACTCGAAGTATCCCCACATCGACGTCCACCCGGTGTGCAACAAGTGTCTGTCGCCGGACCATGATGAAGCCAAGTGTATGGCTTGTTCCCGCTTCAGGTCCAAGAAGACGCATAAGCTTCGACGAGCTGCGCGCCAGGAGGCCCAGCATGCTGCACCGGCGCCTGTGGACATCGTCGATGGAGGGGATGTCGAAGAACAATCTACCAGGGACAATAGTGAGTCGAACCCCGCGTCGGACGTCGACTACGACTACGACGCGGATGCCGAAATGTTCAAAGCCGAAGAAGTCGTCGACGAGGTAGGAGACGACGACGGGGCCCTCGGGGCCATGGAGGATAGCTCGGACGAAGAGCTTCCTCAAACTGACACTGGGGCCGTGCCGATTCATAAGGCTCAGGTCGAGGGATCGCCATTAGGCCTTACCCAAGATCTTACAATGGGTTCTACGGCCCCGCCTTCGGGCTCGGCCACGGACAGTGCTGCTGAGCCGCACCCTAGCAAATCGAAACCGAAAGTGAAACCTACGGTCTCGACACAAGAAACTGCACAAGTGCCGTCCTCGAAACCGAAAGTGCGCATCACTTTGGTCAGATCCAAGGCTTCGGAGCCCTCCGTGCCGAAGAAGCAAAAGGGTGTTGTCGAGCCGAAGGCTCAAGTCAAGGGCATCGAGACGAAGTCTGCCGCGCCGAAGATAAAGTCAAGGTGGGCGAGCCGAGTGCGTCGGCGCCGAAGACGGTCGACACCAGCAAGGGTCTCGGCGACCCCAAGAAGGCTCTCGGTGACCCGAAGAAAGGACTAAGTGACCAGAAGGTTCTTGAGACTCCGCGTCAACAGGACAGGGCCAAGGGCGGCGCACCCCGAGAGTCTACTCCTGGTGAGACCTTGAAGGATTCTGTCGAACCGGCGCGCCCATCCGCCGCTTTCACCAAGAAGGTGATGGACTCCCTACAGCGCATCAGGGACAAGACCTTATCGGTCGGACCGAAGGATCCTCCGCCTCCGAAGCCGGTTGAGAAACCTCATAAGGCGTCCACGCACATTCATTTTACGTTGCCGCCGAAGATGGCGCCGAAAGCTTTCGCTCCTAAGGCGGTCGCCAGCGTCCCCGAGAAGGTTTCCTCGGCGTCGAAGTCGTCGTCGGTGGTCCCCAGCCCACAGCCTGGACGACCTTCAGTGGACGAGCAACAGGAACACTTAATTGATGCCGAAACCGGCAAGCTTTCCCTTCACAAGCGGAAAATTGCCCCAGAACGTCCAATGGAGCCCTACAAGATTCCTCTGAAGAAAAAGGACTCTGCTTCCACTCCTGTCTTGGTGGAACCACTTTCTCCACAGACTCATAATGTTTCGCCCACTTACTCTGATGTGGACGCTGTGGAGGGCGATGATGAGGATGAGTACAGCTATCCTGTCTATACAGACCCTGAGGATACCAATGAACCCTGGGCCGCTGGTGCTGACCCAGGTGATCCTCATTCAGGACAAGACCCTCAACTATATTCTGCCAAGACGTCTCCTACAGAAGACTCTGCAGCTTTCAATGCCCTCATTGAACGGGCAGCTACCAATCACAACGTCCAGCTCCATGCTGACCCTGTTGATGTCGATTTCCTTTTTGATACCTTCGCAGCCTCAGAGGACTGTCAAGACTCTGCCTATGCTGAAAGGTGTCTTAAAACATGCTGGGGACATCTTTAAAGAGCCTACCAGGGCGAGGGTGATAAACCCTAGGATCGAAAAGAAGTATAAGTCGGCGCCTACCGATCCTACCTACATCAAAGGACAGTTGCCTCTGGACTCCCTTCTCGTCTCGAATGCCCGGAAGAGGGCTAATTCTCAGACTACGGGTGATGCTCCTCCCCCAGACAAAGAATCTAAGGTCTTTGAGGCATCAGGGAAGAGGGTAGCCGCACAAGCGGCCAACATCTGGCGCATTTCAAATACACAAGCGCTTCTGGCGAGGTATGACAGAGCACACTATGACATGCTGGAGACCCTGTTGCGATTCAGAAAAGGGGGTGGTGATGAACAGAGTGTCTGAATTAAGCAGACCACTCTTACCCAGTCCAAAGATCAGGGCTTGATCCATCACCGTTATTTATCTCACTGCACCATCCCAGCTCAGAACCTGGCTATATGCAAATCAGTCTGTCCCTGGCCCAGTGCATCATGGGAAAAGGGCAGACTAAACTACCAAGCCAATTCTTCACCAGAAAGGAGACAAGCTACCGGGGACCGGTTTCTGGCATTTCAGCCTTCTTCGGCCCGGCTTGCTTGAATCCTGATGGTACAGTGAGAAAGGGACTCATGTCTGAGTATACCCTGCCACACCTATAGTGGCCAAAAACGATTCAGAAAAGGGGGTGGTGATGAACAGAGTGTCTGAATTAAGCAGACCACTCTTACCCAGTCCAAAGATCAGGGCTTGATCCATCACCGTTATTTATCTCACTGCACCATCCCAGCTCAGAACCTGGCTATATGCAAATCAGTCTGTCCCTGGCCCAGTGCATCATGGGAAAAGGGCAGACTAAACTACCAAGCCAATTCTTCACCAGAAAGGAGACAAGCTACCGGGGACCGGTTTCTGGCATTTCAGCCTTCTTCGGCCCGGCTTGCTTGAATCCTGATGGTACAGTGAGAAAGGGACTCATGTCTGAGTATACCCTGCCACACCTATAGTGGCCAAAAACGATTCAGAAAAGGGGGTGGTGATGAACAGAGTGTCTGAATTAAGCAGACCACTCTTACCCAGTCCAAAGATCAGGGCTTGATCCATCACCGTTATTTATCTCACTGCACCATCCCAGCTCAGAACCTGGCTATATGCAAATCAGTCTGTCCCTGGCCCAGTGCATCATGGGAAAAGGGCAGACTAAACTACCAAGCCAATTCTTCACCAGAAAGGAGACAAGCTACCGGGGACCGGTTTCTGGCATTTCAGCCTTCTTCGGCCCGGCTTGCTTGAATCCTGATGGTACAGTGAGAAAGGGACTCATGTCTGAGTATACCCTGCCACACCTATAGTGGCCAAAAACGATTCAGAAAAGGGGGTGGTGATGAACAGAGTGTCTGAATTAAGCAGACCACTCTTACCCAGTCCAAAGATCAGGGCTTGATCCATCACCGTTATTTATCTCACTGCACCATCCCAGCTCAGAACCTGGCTATATGCAAATCAGTCTGTCCCTGGCCCAGTGCATCATGGGAAAAGGGCAGACTAAACTACCAAGCCAATTCTTCACCAGAAAGGAGACAAGCTACCGGGGACCGGTTTCTGGCATTTCAGCCTTCTTCGGCCCGGCTTGCTTGAATCCTGATGGTACAGTGAGAAAGGGACTCATGTCTGAGTATACCCTGCCACACCTATAGTGGCCAAAAACGATTCAGAAAAGGGGGTGGTGATGAACAGAGTGTCTGAATTAAGCAGACCACTCTTACCCTGTTGCAGCACCTGCCTGATGAATACAAGGAGGCAGCTGAGATGCTTATTCAGGAAGGGAAGCTGATCTCTAATGCTTCAATTAAGTGCGCTCTGGACGCGGCTGACACCGCAGCCAGGGCTGTCAACACTAGTGTTATGCTACGACGACATGCCTGGCTGAGAATCTCTGGATTTAAGCCAGAAATACAAACCACCATCCTTAATCAAACAGTGAATCCAGATCACCTGTTTGGCCCGGAGGTTGACACCACCTTAGAAAAAATTAAAAAGGACACTGAAACTGCTAAATCCATGGGTGCCTTGCAGTCCCAGCAGTTTCGGGGTGGGTCTTTTCGTCGCTCAAGCACTAGAGGCGTTTCCAGAGGCCAGCTCTCCCAGACCACGCAGTACTACAAAGGCAACACTCAGTCCACGTACACCAACAAGAGTCGAGGTGGATATCGTGGTAACAGCGCCAACGGCAGAGGTCATGGAAACAACAACTCCAGATCCTCTGCCACCAACAAACAGTGACGCCTTGTCACTGCCCCCCGACCACACAACACCGGTCGGGGGGAAACTCCAGCAGTTCCTGCCAGTCTGAAAAACCATCACCACAGACAGGTGGGTCAGAAAACGTATACAATACGGTTATTGTCTGGAGTTTATATCCACTCCACCCAACATACCCCCAAGGCACCGTCCTATGTCTGCCGAGCATTTGCACTTATTGCAGCAGGAGGTCCTAGTCATGCTGCAAAAAGGAGCAATAGAGCTAGTGCCTGTGCAGGAAAGAGGCACAGGGGTCTACTCCCTGTACTTCTTAATACCAAAGAAGGACAGGTCCCTCAGGCCCATCCTGGACCTCAGGCCCCTCAACCAGTACATCCTGTCAGAGCACTTTCATATGCTGACCCTGCAGCAAGTGCTCCCGTTGCTCAGTCAGGGGGATTTTCTCGCAACTTTAGACCTAAAGGATGCGTATTTTCACATTCCACGGCACCCATCACACAGGAAGTACCTCCGGTTCACCATCCAAAACCAACACTACCAGTTCAAGGTTTTGCCTTTCGGAGTCACCACGGCACCCAGGGTGTTCACAAAGTGCCTGGCGACAGTGGCGGCGCACCATAGGAGACAGAACATCCATGTCTACCCTTATCTGGACGACTGGCTCATCCAGGCAAGGTCGGCCCAGCAGTGTGCCGCCCACATGTCCCACACCATGCACCTTCTTCACGATCTGGGATTCTCACTGAATTACCCAAAGTCCCACCTGCAACCCGCCCACATACGGCAGTATCTGGGTGCGACGTTAAACACTCTGGCAGCCACAGCACAGCCAAATTCAGTGAGGGTCAACGGCATTCAATCGCTGATACAAAGATGCAGACCTCAACACTCGCTCCCAGCGCGGGTGTTCATGCAGTTGATAGGCAAGATGGCCTCCTGCATCTCCATTGTCCCGCACGCGAGACTACATATGCGTCCGCTTCAAGAGTGCTTAGCACGTCAGTGGACTCAGGCTCACGGACAGTTGAAAGACCTAGTGTTGGTGAGCGGTCGGGCATTCAACTCTCTGCATTGGTGGAATCCACAAAACCTTTGCAAGGGACGACCGTTCCAAGAGCCTGTGCCACAGATCATCCTGACGACGGACGCTTCTCTCCAGGGATGGGGAGCTCATGTACTCCATTACACTGTGCAGGGACTATGGACGCAACAGCAACGGAAGATGCACATCAATGTTCTGGAACTGATGGCGATCTTCCTGGCACTAAAAGCTTTCAAAGTACATCTATGCAACAAAGTCGTGTTAATCCGGACGGACAACATGACAGCCATCTACTACATTCAGAAGCAGGGAGGTACCCAATCTCCGCAGCTGTCTCATCTGGCTCAGAGCATGTGGAAGTGGGCCATTCAGAGAACATCTTCCTCATGGCAGAACACCTCCCGGGCAAGGACAATCAGATGGCGGACCTGCTCAGCAGGTACAGCCACCAAATGCACGAGTGGGAGTTGCATCCATCAGTACTCCAACCGTACTTCCAAAAGTGGGGTCATCCACAGATAGACCTGTTCTCCACAAGGGAAAACGCAAAATGCCAAAGCTTCGCCGCCAGGTTTCCACACCCACAGTCGCAGGGCAATGCGATATGGATGAACTGGTCAGGCAGATTTGCATATGCTTTTCCCAGAGCACCTCTGATACCGCTGGTGGCACGCAAACTCGGGCAGCACTCGATGACTCTCATCCTGGTTGCTCCAACGTGGGCTCGCCAACCATGGTACACCACGTTTCTAGAACTGTCCGTGGTACCGCATCAGAGACTACGCCTCACACCCAGCCTTCTGATGCAGAGCCATGGCGACATTCAGCACAGATCTGCAACAGCTCAACCTGGCGATCTGGCTCCTGAGGTCTTAGAGTTTGGCTACCTGAACTTGCCTCCGGACTGCATGGACATCACCCGGGAGGCCAGAAAGCCCACCACTAGAGCATGCTACGCGGCGAAGTGGAAGCGGTTTGTCATTTACTGTGCAGACCACAACATTATCCCGCTAGATGCATCTATTCAGAACATCATTTGCTATCTTTTCCATCTGTACAAATGTAATTTGGCGAATGCTTCCATTTGCATACATCTCTCTGCGATGGCTGCTTATCGTCCAAACAGGCAGCACCTCTCACTTTTCAAAGTGCCTGCTATTAAAGCCTTTCTGGAAGGGCTCAAGCGAGTTATTCCTCCGCGGACTCCGCCAGCTCCGGAGTGGAACCTCAATGTGGTCCTCACCAGGCTGATGGGTCCCCCCTTTGAACCACTGCATTCATGCGAGATTCAATTCTTGACATGGAAAGTGGCTTTTCTTATAGCAATTACATCGCTGCGACGAGTTCGTGAGCTCCAGGCACTAACTATACAAGAGCCATTTATTCAAATTCATTCCAACAGGGTGGTGCTTCGCACTAACCCTAAATTCCTTCCTAAGGTAGTATCTCAATTCCTTATTAACCACACTATTGAATTACCTGTGTTCTTCCAAAATCCTGAGTCCTTGGCGGAGAGAATGCTCCACACCCTTGACGTCAAAAGGGCCTTAATGTAGTACATTGATAGGACCAAGGATTTTAGGAAGACTACACAACTCTTGGTTGCCTTTGCGCCACAACACAAAGGTAACCCCATTTCCAAAGCTGGTATCGCTAGGTGGATAGTTAAATTTATTCAGATCTGCTATCTGAAAGCCAAACGTACTGTCACCATTCCACCACGGGCCCACTCCACCAGAAAGTTGGGGGCCTCCATGGCTTTCCTTGGAAATATCCCTTTGGAAGACATATGTAGAGCAGCCACATGGTCTACCACACGCACATTTACAAAGCATTATTGTGTTGATGTGCATTCCAAACAGCAGGCAGCTGTAGGGCAGGCTGTTCTGAAAACACTTTTCCAAACTGCTGCAGCTGGCACGGGCGGCCGCCGCTAATGGAGGGACTGCTATGTATTCTATGCACAGACATGAATTCAGCAGCCCACATGCCTCGAACCGAATATGCTACTTACCAGTATGCATCTGTTCTTGGCATGAAGGGCTGCTGACATTCATATCGCCCGCCCTCCTCCCCGGGCCTGTAGCAGCTTCAGAATTCACACATACTTCTAGCATGGTCATCATTCACTTAGTTTCACTCCATCTTGGTCACAATGGCTAAAAACAATCTGAGGATCGAGTCGATGCCCATGCGCACTGTAGTCCAGGGGAGGAGCCACCTATCTCGTGATACTTCGAAGACTCTTCCAGGACAACAATGTGCAATCATCCGGACCCAACACTGGGCGGTGATCTATGCACAGATATGAATGTCAGCAGCCCTTCATGCCAAGAACAGATGCATACTGGTAAGTAGCATATTCGTTATAGTTTAGCAGACCAGTACTCTGTCACAAATTAATTGTTGCCAAGTGCACTTTTAATGAGACAGAAGGCATTTCTGCAACGTTTGTGCAACAAACTCTAAATCAGGCCCTACTCAGGGCAGGGAGCCTGTGCAAACTGCCCAGTGGAAAGAGAAAAAAATGCTCCTCTTAGATTGAAGAATTCTTTCAGATTTCAAATACCCAGAAGATCTACTGTTGTTTTAGCCGCCCACCTAAACCTCCAAAGGAGTACATGCCACCTCACCCAGGACTGGGTTTATCTGTTAATGGAAGACAGCCATCAGCACTGTGATGACTTTGTCCAGTCAAAACCAGTGACTTCACTGTACAGACACAAGTCCTTTACATGGTGTTTTAAGTCTGTGCCGCCTTGTACTTTTGAAAGTTATCTTGCTTACTGTTAGACCTGACTCAGTCTGCAGGGTCACTCCAGGTTGTTGCCATTCTTTACTGAACTCTTTTTTTTTTTTTTTTTTTTTTTTTTTTAGGACTCTGGGCACATTTTCCCTGCTTATCGGTGGTCAAGTTCTTGTGCTCTCCCTTCTAAACATGGGACAATTGGCCTACACTTGATTGGTACACTTAATTTTCTGATCGGTTCCTAGTAAACACCCAGGGCGTGTACGTTAAATATTAATAGCAGACTGCAGCACTCATTGTGCCACCCACCAAAGTAGCCTTGTAAAACATGTCTCCGGCCTGCCACTACAGCCTGCAGTGCTGTTTTGAACTGCCATTTCAACCTGGCAACATAAACA
Source organism: Lissotriton vulgaris (assembly GCF_964263255.1). Lineage (NCBI taxonomy): Eukaryota > Metazoa > Chordata > Amphibia > Caudata > Salamandridae > Lissotriton > Lissotriton vulgaris. Next base: position 42,696 of record NW_028254413.1, on the reverse strand, counting down.
TTTTGTTAGGTCTAAACCTCCCTTTTCAATACATATGCTGTAGGAAGATGCCTGTTTTTTTCATGCTCACTGCCACTTTTTGCCACTGGTACTGATTGGTATTTTTCACTGGGCCCCTTAGTCTGTCTACGTCTAGGATTTTGTAGAGCACGTATGTAGAAAGCTGGCTCTGTATACGGTATACCACTAGGTCCAGAGATTCCCCCAGAAGTGTATAGGGCTCAATGTAAACCCAAAGTGCACTATTTGTGGTAGTGTGGGCGAGCAGTCTTAGGCCTAACACAAACGAGTGTAAGACATTATTGCACATTATTTACCAATAAGGGACACAGGATTAAAAAGGATATCCACACCAATTTTATAAAAAGAAGCTTTGTTTGAGTTTTATTTTAAGATCAAGATCTTCGCAATAAGGTAAGTATGTTTTGCAGGAAAAATGCTTAAGACTTTCAAAAGTCGACACTGCAATTTTCAAAGAGTTCAATGTTATCCTATGAAGGAAATCAATAATATGGTTATACAGTCAAGTACACAACTTACAGTTCCTGTCTTCAGGGCCAAAGGTCAGCAAGGGTCGGGTGAGTACAAAACCTGAACATCCAGCTGCACAGGGGCTGCCAGGTGCAGAGGTCAATTTCTGAGTTCGGCCCAATGAGTTTCAATGGAGACTGGGTGCTTGAAAACACACTGCTTGCAGGTAGGTAAATCGGTTACAGGGGCCACGCTCTAGGGATAAGAGCAAGCACAGGGGTGGTCACAAAGCAGCCCCAAACATACACCACCAGTGTCACAGGGGTGGCTGGGAGCTGGGTGCAAATACAGCGTTGTGTGCCCTATGCTTTTTAATGGAGAACTTGCTTCTCACAAACAGGCTGCAGGCTTGCACCAAAGGTTGCAGGGGGGAGATCAGTTACAGCAGAAGTAAGTTGGGATGTAGAGGGTCATAGTCAAGTCAAAAAGATTTATATAGCGCGCTACATACCCGGAGGGTCTCAAGGTGCTTGAAGGGTGGGGAGTTATTTGTCGAATATCCAAGTTTTAAGTTGCTTTCTGAATGCTAGATGGTTCTGAGTGAGACGAAGGTGAGTGGGGAGTGAGTTCCAGGTTTTAGCTGCGAGGTAGGAAAAGGATCTACCTCCCATGGTGGTTTTATTGATGCGAGGTACGGTAGCAAGGGCTTGTTTGGAGGATCGTAGCTGACGGGAGGGGGTGTAGAAGGAAAGACGTGTGTTGAGGCATTCGGGTCCAATTTATTATTATTATTATTTATTATTTAGCGATTTGTATAGCGCCTGGTGACCCAAGGGCATCCCCGCGCTGTAAGAGTTGTTATCCATTAAGGAGAGGGAAGGGAGGGGGGGACATTTATTTCGGGAATAGGTTCGTTTTCAGTTTTTTGCGGAAAACCAGGTGGCTGGCTTCCAGTCTGAGGGTGCGTGGGAGGGAGTTCCATCTCACGGCCGCTTGAACCGAGAATCGTCGTCCTCCTGTGCGTGTCCTTTTGAATTTGGGGATGTTGGCTAAGTGCTCATTATCCGAACGGAGGGATCTGGATGCTTTGTAGGGGGTGACCAAGCTGCTGAGGATAGCAGGGCCAGATCCGTTGATTAGTTTGTGTGTCGTGCACATAGCTTTGAATTCCACCCTTTGGCGCACAGGGAGCCAGTGCAGGGCCTTGAGGGCTGGTTTTGCTGACACTCTCGAAGGAAGGTTCATGAGCAGACGTGCCGCAGCGTTCTGTGTCCGCTGCAGTCTCGTCAATGTGGCCTCTGGGGCTCCCAGGTAGACCATATTGCTATAATCCAGACGGGACAATACTAGTCCCTGGATAAGGAGTTTCCTGGAAGCGGGTGGTAGTAAGGGGAGAATCTTACGGGTAGTGCGCATGAGCCCAAAACAGGTGCCCGCAGTTTTGGCCGCTTGCGTCTTCATGGTGAGCTCAGGTTCGAGCCATACTCCAAGGGTTTTGATTTCACGCTTCGGGGAGGGGATTTCTCCGAACACGTCAGGCCAGACTGCTGGGGGGATGGTCGCCCATTGTTTTCCCAGGAGCATCACTTCAGTCTTAGACCCATTTAATTTTAATGATGAATCACTCATCCAGCTGTGGATTTGTGTGAGACAGTTCGCCAGGTTCTCTGGGTGGTCGACTAGTTGGGATAAGGAGACGACCAGTTGAGTGTCATCAGCGTAGCTTACCATTTTTATGTCAAATGGTGTCACCACGTCTTCTAGAGGGGCCATATATGCGTTAAAAAGCGTCGGGCTCAGGGAAGATCCCTGAGGGACCCCGCTTGTGAGGGGGAGAGTGTCAGTCAGTCAGTAAGAAAACTTTATTTGGTTAATTACAACCTTAAAAGTATACCCTATATATAAAATTACTGTTAAAACTTGAACAAGATCATATTAAAAACATGGCATTTGTACTTCCCGTAAAATAGTACATTCCTTCGAACTAAATACAAAAATACCCCTAGGGGTAATTAAGTCAGGTAATTTCCATCAGCATCAAATCAATTCCAAAGGTTCCAAATCATAACGTTAACCTTTACATGTACAGGCTCATCCTCCCCCCATGAGCGCCGCCTAAAATATTTACTCTGAACACTTTAGAAACAACTTGACTTTACACAAAAATTTCCCCATAGCACAAGCAATATCTAGATACCTCATTTCAGCTATAAAGCTAGCAGCTTGCATCCTATTTCTGATCCTGTATTTTTTAAAAATCGGGCATAAAATTTCTTTTCGTAAATCTAAAAACATCATACAATCTAGTAAAATGTGTACAATATCGCAGTGGGTACCCAACCCGCAAGTACAGGTTCCATTGTTATTCAACATAAAATTTTTGGCTTCCTTGTTCCCATAGCAGGGGTTTATCCCCATTCGCACTTTTAGGACCTCACGTCTTAGGCGGTAGCTGGGCAATCTGTCTAAATAGGGGTACTGTTGGTTAAGTTCCCAGGCCAGGGTCATATATGACACCGAAACTTTCTGCGAGAGATACTCTCTATCATATGTGCGGGACGTCTCGGCTCCCAGTGACCTCAGTTCCTTCCTAGCTATATGTGGATGACTCAGTTCCGGGCATAGTTTTAAACCCAACACACCATAGGCTTCACTTAGTGCGGCTCTTGTTTCTTTCGCCCAGGTCAGTTCGCTAGCGACAATTTCACTTTTACACCACTGTGAAATTTTTAAGTGCTCTCCAGACCCTAGGCGCTGCCAAAAGCGGATTAGTGCCATACAGGCAGTTACTGCCCAGGAGGTAATTCCCAGCTCCAGTCTTGCAGCATGTACCATAGAAGATTTAGGCAAAGAGAACAGGTTTTTTAAAATATTTCCCTCCTCTTTATCCCACCCTTTTTTCCCACTTAAATAGAGCACTTCTGCCCCATAGAGGAATTGGGGGGGGGAACATTGCTAGGTAGGCTTTTATGACCGGCCTATCTGAATTTTCCCCGTACACACTATTAAATCTTTTTAGCCCCTTCACAGAGGCAGATGCCCTCATTTTGAGAGCCTCCAGATGGGTATACCATTTAAGGTCACTCATAAACCAGATTCCCAGGTATCTGTATTCGTTCACCCTTTCGAGTGGCTTTGTATCCAGATACCACAGGAAGCTAGTTTTACTCCTACCGAAGCATAAAATTTTAGTTTTATCCATGTTCACTGTTAACTTTTTATTCCGGCAGTATTCATTGAACATGTTTAATTTCCTCTGGAGGCCTATCTGTGTCAGGTCCATAATTACTAAATCGTCCGCGTATAGTAGGCACGAAACATGATTTCCTCCCAATTTTGGACTCGCCCCTTTAACCTCACTTAGTTTTGCTGGTAGGTCGGCCAAAAACAGAGAAAAAAGCAGTGGGGCGAGTACGCAACCCTGCCTCAAGCCATTTCTAATCTGGATCTTCCCAGACAATCCACCCTCCTCGTCCAAGATTATCTGGGCCCAGTTTTCTGTGTGTAAGGCTTTTATAATGGCCAAAAGGTCTCCGTGTAGATTATATCCTTCCAAGGTTGCCCATAACTGCTCCCTACCCACAAGATCGAAAGCCGCGCGGAAGTCCACAAAACAGCAGAATAAATTACCCCTCTGTTCTATCGACTTCCGCGCGATGGCCCAGAGAGCAAAGCAATGGTCCACCGTTGAATGCCCTTCTTTGAACCCACCCTGTTCTGGGGGTACTAACTGGTTATCCTCTGCCCAATCCTTTAGCAGGCCTAGGATTACCTTGGAGAATACCTTTTCCCCAATATCGAGGAGATTTATTAGGCGGTAATTTTTTGGGGAATTTACGTCGCCTTTTTTATGAACAGGTCTAATGATTGCCCCTTTACAACTTTCTGGCATGATACCAGTCTTTAATATCCCCTGAAACCTATTTGAAAAGAACTCAGCCCACCATTCTGAGTTAGTTTTTATGATAATTGCTGGTAAATTGTCTGGTCCGGCCGCTCGGGTTAGGTTTAAGCCAGCTATTACATTCCTAATATTTCCTGAGGTGAAATGCACTAGAATGTCATCCCTCACTTCTGGCCAGCTTGATGAAATTATTTCCCCTTTGCTCGGCCACTTACCATATATTTCCCCTAGATAGGCTACCCACTTGGCCTCTGGGACGGAGCACAGCATGGATCCCGCCACCTCACCCGTGCATTCCTTAATCAGTTTCCAGAATCCTTTAACATTTTTTTCTTCAATAGTCTCGAGTAAGCTCATCCAACATTTTTCCTTAAATAACCTTTTTTTATCTCTAATGGTCGTCTTATATTTTAATCTTAGGTTTTTTAGTTCTGATGATGAAATATCATTATTATTACCCCTAAGGCCTCTTTCGTGTTTCCTGATAACAGCCTTTAAATACCGACATTCATCATCAAACCAAGGGTTATTAGTTGGGGGAGCCCTAACTCTGCTTTTTTTCTCATACTTTCCCTGTTTGATTTTTATCCTAAGGCATTCCACCATTTGACTTATTGTATCCTCGTACCAGGATAAAGCCTCCCCTGGTAGGGGGTTTTCTAACCCAACTAATAATTGGAGAGCTCTCAGTTTCTTTAGAAATTCCTCACTAATCCGGGTTGTAAGCCGCTTTGGGTAATCCACGTCAATTTGTAGCACCCTCTGTCTCGGCGGGTCCCTGTTTATCCGTAATTCCATCAGCAGTGGGAAATGGTCACTACCCTCCACTCCAAGTACTTCAAAGTGGTTTATTAAGTAGAAACACCAAGCCTGAATAAATACATAATCTATGGGGCACAACTGCTGCCCTATCTTAAAAGTACGTTTAGCGGGTCGATCGTTTCTTTCCTTCCGTTAGCACAGATCAGGCCCATAGCTCCCAACAGCTGCCCAAGCTTTACATCTTGGGTAGAGCTATCACTGTAAGAGAAATTTGCAGATTCTATGTTATAGGCTCTTAGCACGTCACTCTGCCAAGAGTCAATTTTATGGGGGTTTAATCTGTGATTGAAATCGCCCAGTATTACGAGCACATCTTTAGGATATATGTCATACAATCCTTCCAAATCCTTCTTTAAGCAATCCAGCTCCACGTTATACTCTTTTAATTTCCCTTTCTGTATGTACACATTGATTATGCATAGCCCTCCCCCACCTGCAAAACTGTTTGATATCAATACTCTGCTGCCTAATGCCCAATTACATTTAAGTTGGAGTGATTGTATGTCTTTTGCTATCCTTGTTGGCCTACCTACTTGATTCTTTTTTGCAGGCCTTACATGATATGCAAAGCCTTCGGTAGCTGGGGTTTCGTCTCACAGCCAAGTCTCCTGGAAACATGCAATGTCAGACTTCCCAAGGATATTTTTAAAACCTTCTTCTAACACTATTCTTTTGTATCCATTTACGTTCCAGGACACAATAGATAGGTTGTGCGACGACCCAGTTTCCTAGTCATTGCTGCTCAGATACCCCTCTTCCTCATGGCCCATATATGCCAGTTCTCTGTATCTATTTCCCATCAGAAGATCATCATCCTCCCAGTCTAAATTTTTTGGGATTATCGTAATTTCAAGGGCATCCTTAGTACCCCGACCAGATGTAATCATTTTTATTTGTCGTTCTCCTAGCCCCGCATGGTTCCTGAGGAATGTTTTCCCTTGATTCACCAACATCACCTCTTCTCTTTTCAATATTCTAATCCCTTCCTTTATCATCTCAGCCTCTGCTTTTTCCATAGCAACTTTTATTAGTGCTGAGTGAAGGAGGACCTTTGTTACTTCATCCCCTCTGATGTTACTCAGGAACCCTACTTCTTTGAGATCATCTGTGCTAACATATTTTAAACTAGGGCATTTTGCAAATAATACAAGCAGCTGGGACCGATTTAGGGGCTTTAGTTTCTTTGCTCTTTCCCCCCCCTTTTCCTGCCCTATGGGTTCTACAAATAACCATGTGTCCAACATCCTAGATTGCTGTAGGGATTGAGATCTTTCATCAGCCCTTCCTTTCCTATTTACTTCTTCTCTATCGATAGCCCTGCAGCTAAAGTCAGGTGATTGGTTACTGTGTCCTACACATATAGGCGTCTCAATCCCACTTTCTAATTTTCCATTCACCATTCCTCTGGGGTGGTTCCTCCAAGGGGCCTTGGTATTCTTTACCTTACTTTTTCCTGGATCCTTTTTAGAGCCCTGAGAGCTATGGGCTCTTTCTCTGTTGTCTGCAAAGGATAACTTTTTTGTTTCTAATCGCACTAACTTCTCTCGAATCCTTGGGTTTGGGGATGTCCCCTTCCCAGCCTCCTGAACCTCTTCCGGGTGGTAAGTACATGGAGCCTTTTTTACCTTTTGCCGTTTCAGTGTTTTTTGTTTTATACACCTCCTTTTCCCATATCTCTTTATAATCATCGGGCAACGGGAGATATATACTGTTGGTTCCTCTTCTTTGGGTCTGCTCCCCCTTATCACTTCCTCCTCCCTTCCCACTTCATCCTCCTTTACCACTTCCTCCTCTCCTACCCCATCCTCTTCCAAATCCTCCTGACTTTCCACTGCTCTTACTAGAGTGGGCATTAAGGCTTTAATCTGGGTTAGTTCCCCTTCTATATTCTTGAAATGATTACTATGCGTTTTTAGAATTTCATTATTTAACACTGAAACCTCTAGAATGCCCTGTAAGGTTTTCTGGAGCATTAGCATCACCTCGAGCATAGATAAACTGGATGATCCTGTCACCTCCAGACTATGTGCGGTAATGCCTAGCAAGTCAGTACGAGCAGCATAGAGGTTTTCTCCTATTATATCAACGTGTGGGCTGTAATTCTTCTGGGCCGAACCCCCCTCACCCGAGATAGTGCTCTGTCTCTCCCTTCCTTCTCCCTCCACATCTAGTTCTTTTTCCTGAATTATTAACGACTGAAATAACCGTGGGGAAGATGACAAGCGGGGTTCCAGCGGTATTTCAGCAATGTCAAAATCAGTCTGATCTAGGGATTCCACCCTTTTAGCTGCCTGGTCCTCGGTAGGAAGCAGCGGGTCACCACCTTTGGCTCCTTTTCTGGCGTTTCCTTCGCTTTAAAGTGTTTACCTAGGAAGTCCTTGATAGATTTTGAGACTGCCGATCCGCCTAATACGCCTGCTTTCTTTGGGGACTCCCCCACCTTCTTTGAGCTTTGTCCTGGCAGGGGGGTAGTCCCTCTCGCTGGCGTTTTACTGACGACGGAAATTGCCTCATCCCTACTAGTCTTTTCCACACTTCTTGATATTTCAGTCAGGTCCTCCGCCCCAGAGCTTTTATTTCCTGTTTTCTTGGGGGTTTTTGGGATCTTGCGTGGCTTATTTTTTCCCAAAGCCATCCCTTTCAACCTCCTTCACTCCTTTTTTCCGAGGTACAACGACTTTTCGGGAGTTGTCCTTCTTTAACTTCCTTTTCTATTCCCCAGGGGCTTCTGGTGCACAGCCACCCCCTTTCCTAATACCCTCAGTGTAGCTCCTCTTGACGTTTCTTAGGGTGGGGAAGATTTCACTTACCTCTGTTCTGTGGGCCCACGCTCTCACCTCCACCACTGCACAGCAATTTTCTATAGGTACTGTCTCTTGGCCTATATACACGGCCACACAAGGATACACAAGGGTATACCGCTTTGGCCGTGCCGTAGAAGTGGCTATCCTCTATGCCTTCACTTGGTTAGGCTTTTAAAGGGCCCGCGGCCCGGGGCCGCTTCAGCTGCGGGCTGCCGGCCGGCTTAAGAATGCTAAAACCACCTGCCCCCAGCCTCGTAATATACAGCTCGCGGAGGGAGTGCCGGCCACCAAGTTCACCATGTGCGGCTCACCCGCCCGTTCCGCTCCCGCTATTGCATCCGCACTTCTTGCCGTTTTCAATTCCCGGTGCGGTTCTTTCAGGCTCCGAGATTCAGCGTTTGCGTCTGCGTTTTCACCTCGTTCACCTCGTTCTTCCTGTTAGACGATTGCCTCCTCTGGCGTTATGGAATCCGGAAGTCCGTACACAGAATGGAGAGCAGTGGGAGGTTCCTCGAGAGCAGGAATCAGCGAGTAGCCGCACAGAACAGAGACGCCAGGGGAAGAGTGGATGAGTGGTAGTTGCCGTCCCATACCTGGAACGTGCGTCCGGTGAGGAAGGATTCTATCCAGCTGAGTGCCGTACCGGTGATCCCTGCTGCCGCGAGTCGATGGAGAAGGACACGATGGTTGACAGTGTCGAAGGCTGCGCTGAGATCCAGGAGGATCACTGCCACTGACCCTCCTGAATCCAGTATGCGCCTTGCCTCCTCGATGACGGCGAGGAGGGCAGTATCTGTGCCATGACCCGGGTGGAATCCAGTTTGGGATTCCCGTAGGACGTTATTTGTTTCAAAGAACTGGGACAATTGTCCGTTAACCAGTTTCTCAGCTACCTTGCTGATTGCCGGAAGGAGGGATATTGGTCGATAGTTTCCCATATCTGCTGGATCGAGCTGGGGTTTTTTAAGGAGTGCTTTTACCACCGCGCTCTTCCAGCTGGCAGGAACAGATCCATGGGCAAGTGAGCTATTAATGAGCTCCGTGACCGTGGGAACGATGACAGGGGCCACGGTTTTGAGGAATCTAATTGGAGCCGGATCCAGAGGTTATCCGCTTCTCATTTTGGTCATGGTTCGTTCTACCTCCACGCATGTTACTGGCCTGAATGTCTCAAGTTGAGGGCGGGGATTACTTTCGGTCTGGCTGGGAGGTGGAGGATTGTCCAAATGGCTGGTGGAACCAGGGGAGGGGAGAGAAGCTAGAATGCGGGCGATTTTTTCGTCGAAATAGGTGGCTAGGTCATTACTTCGGTCCACCGAGGGGGAACTGGAGGAAGGGGAGTTAGGTACTTTATGCAGCTCCTTTACAATTAGGAAGGATTCCCTGGCCGAATTGGAAGATTCTGTTATCCGCGTGTCATAGTGGGAAGCTTTGGCGTGCCTGATGGCATCTTTGTAAAGTCTGACTGTATTATGGTATGCTTCCTTGCTGGTGTGCTGCCAGTCTTTCCTCCAAAGCCGTTCGGCTCTTTTACAGTTTTTACGGAGTAGTCGGAGGTCCGAGGTATACCACGGGGCGGACCCAGGTTTTCCGTTTTTATCCTCCCTGGTTCTTAGTGGGAGTACGGAGTCCAGGGAGGTGGTGATCCACTCTCTGAAATTGCTGTCGGCGACAGCCGGGTCTTCTGCGTGTGCAGGGATGGTGTCATAAAGTGCTTTGTGTGCGTGGGTTAGGAGTCGGAAAGTAATCCTCTTGACGGGGAGCCAGTGGAGGTTTTTCAGGTGACTAGAGATGTGGTCTTTACGCGGGATGTCTAGTATGAGTCTGGCTGATGCGTTCTGGATGCGTTGGAGTTTATTCTGGAGTTTTGCGGTGATACCGGCGTATAGGGTGTTTCCGTAGTCCAGGCGGCTTGTAACCAGTGCATGGGTGACCGTTTTTCTGGTTTCGGTGGGGATCCAGCGAAATGTTTTTTTGAGCATGCGAAGAATGTTGAAGCAAGATGATGAAACGGCGTTGACTTGTCTGGTCATCGAGAGTGAGGAGTCCAGGATGACGCCCAGGTTCCGTGCGTGGTCCGTCGGGATGGGAGCTTTTCCAAGGGCCTCTGGCCACCAAGAGTCGTCCCAGGCGGAGGGGGAGGTACCTAAGATAAGGACTTCTGTTTTGTCTGAGTTCAGTTTCAGACGGCTATGATTCATCCACTCGGCTACTTTCATTCCTTCATGTAGGTTAGTTTTGGCGGTATTAGGGTCTTTGGTGAGTGATAGGATCAGTTGAATGTCATCCGCGTAGGAGATGATGTTGAGGTTGTGTTGGCGAGCGATGGCCGCGAGGGGGCTCATGTATACGTTGAAGAGGGTGGGGCTGAGTGAGGACCCTTGGGGTACGCCGCTGATGACTTCAGTGGCCTCTGAGTTGAATGGTGGGAGGCGGACTCACTGGGTTCTTCCGGTGAGGAACGAGGTGATCCATTCCAGTGCTTTTCCTTGTTTTCTGATGTTTCTGAGGCGCTGTAGAAGGGTGCTATGGCAGACTGTGTCGAAGGCTGCGGAGAGGTCGAGTAGGATGAGGGCGACTGTGTCTCCATTGTCCAGGAGAGTTCGAATGTCGTCTGTTGCTGCGATGAGGGCGGTCTCCGTGCTGTGTTTGGCTCGGAAGCCGGACTGTGAGGAGTCGAGGGATTTGTTTGTTTCGAGGAAGGCGGCGAGCTGGTTGTTGACAGCTTTCTCGATGACTTTGGCTGGGAATGGAAGGAGCGAGATAGGGCGGTAGTTTTTGAGTTCGGTGGGGTCCGCTGTGGGTTTTTTCAGAAGGGCGCTGAGTTCTGCGTGTTTCCAGATTTCCGGGAAGGTGGCGGAGTTGAGGGAGCAGTTGATGACGTCTCGAAGGTGTGGTGCTATGGTGGAGTCTGCTTTGTTGACGATGTGGTGAGGGCAGGGGTCTGTGGGGGATCCTGAGTGGATGGAGTTCATCAGGCGGATGGTGTCCTCAGTGGAGATTGGGTTCCAGTCATTAAGGATATTCAAGGGGGGTGAAGGTCCTGCAGAAGGTTGGGTGGGTTGGTCTCTGGGTCGGTTGTCGAAGCTGTTGTGGATGTCTGCGATTTTGTTGTGGAAGAACGAGGCTAGGGAGTCGCAGAGGGCTTGAGAGGGGGTGATGTCGTTGGAGTTGGCTGAGGGGTTGGTAAATTCTTTGACGATGTTGAATAATTCCTTGCTGTTGTGGGCGTTGTTGTCTAGTCGGTCTTTGAATGCGGCTTTCTTGGCAGATCGGATTAGTTGGTGGTGTATGCGGGTGGCGTTCTTGAAGGCGTCCCTGGTGCTGGTGTTTGGGTCTTTTTTCCAGGCCTTCTCAAGGGAGCGACAGAGTTTCTTGGATTTCTTAAGATCATCGTTGAACCAGGATGCGTTTTTGCTGCTTAGTTTGATATGACGTTTTTTCAGCAGTGCTAGGATGTCGGCGCTGTTGGATAGCCATTGGGTGAGGTTAATGGCTGCTTGGTCGGGGTTTGAGGAGTGGGCAGGGGGGTTTTGGAGAAGCGATGCGGAAATCTGATCGATGGTGATTTTGTTCCAGTTTCTTCGCATAGTAGGTTGAGGATGGTTGTGAGTTGTGGTCTATTTGTAGATAAAGTGTACGCAGCTGTGGTCCGTCCAATGGAGAGTAGTGGTGTGACTGAAGGAGACATGTTTGCTGGAGGTGAAGATAGGGTCGAGTGTGTGACCAGCGATGTGGGTGGGCGTAGTGACAAGTTGTTTGAGTCCGAGGTTGGCGAGATTGTCCAGAAGGGAGGTGGCGTTGCTGTCATTGCTCTTTTCTAGGTGGAAGTTGAGGTCTCCCAGCAGAATGTATTCCTCGGAAGGGAGGGCGTGTGGGGTGATAAAGTCAGTGATAACGTCGCTGAATTGTGTACGGGGTCCTGGAGGTCGGTAGAGGAGTGTGCCTCTGAGTGTGGTTTTGGGGTCGGTGTGGATCTGGAAGTGAAGGTGTTCGGCGCTGGTGAGGTTGACGTCTGAGCTGGTTGAGATGCGGATGGAGTTCTTATGGACGATAGCGATGCCTCCTCCTGTTTGGTCGGTGCGGTCCTTACGGATGATCTTGTATCCTTCCGGGATGGCTATGGTGATGTCTGGAGCCGATGAGGCGTTCATCCATGTTTCTGTTAGGAATGCGATGTCGGGAGAAGTGGTGTCTAGTAGGTTCCAGAGGTCAATGGCGTGTCTGTGGACTGAGCGGGTGTTGAGCAGGATGCATTTTAGGTGGTTGGGGTCAGATCTCGGTTGTGTGTTCGTGGATGAAGAGTTTTTCTTGGTGCCGTCGAACTTGCAGGAGTAGCAAGTGAAGGGTCCATGGGTGTGTCCAGGAGCGGCTTGGGCGCAGTTGGAAAGTCGGCCGGGGTTAAGGGCTAGGAGGGTGGAGGCTTCGTAAGTAATGCGGGAGGGCTGGGCATTGCGTGGACCAGGGGGTCTGGCGCTGGGCGCGGTCCAGGCGCGGACGGACGTAGACGGGCTTACCTTTGGCGCACCTTCGGCGCAACTGGGGCGCAAACGCTGCTCGTGGACGCTGCGCGTTGGATCATTAGTCATAAATGAATAGTGGAGGGGGCGGAGCGTGGGAGGGGCAGCAGGGAGGCGGGAGCGAGGTCGAGGGAGGGCTCGGGTCAACCTGGAAAATGGCCGAACAACAAGGAGCAATGGGGCGCTATGAGGGCCAAAAGATGTTACCGCTACTATCGTGGTGGGAGCGAGTTCGTGTGCGGAGACAGTGCAGATCGTGACACAGTTTAAATATCAACACAGCCAATGCAATGCAGACAGTGCGCAGCTAATATAATCACAGGTACTGCACAGTAAATGCGATAACAGTTCACACTCAGCCAAAGCGCTTTGAAAATAAATGAGCAAAAGAGCGCGCTTGCAAGTAAAATTACAGTGCCCAGTCAGCCAAAGCAGATGTAAGCGCTACGATACCACAGGTGTCTAGATGTCAGATTCTTCTTACCGGAGCCAGTCACAGTGAGTGGGAGCCTCTGGATTCAGGCTGCAGGTGTCGTTAGCCAACCCTGGATTTGAGGTCCGGATCGCTGGGGAGCCTGTTCTGAGTCAGTGGTCCACCTGGACATGGATCAGAGGAATCTGGTGCAGAGCAGGCAGGACTCACGGATCCGGAGGCCACTGGAGTCCTTTGTGCAGGTTTCTTGGGGACAGATCCGCTGTTCTCTGGAGTCTTTGGTCTTCGTCGATGAGCAGGCAGTCTTCCTCTGGTTCTGGAATTCTCTGGCTGCAGGACTGGTTTGTATTTTGCAGGGTCTTGAAAGCTGGAGACAGGCCAGTAGAGCTGGGGACAAGTAAGTAATTGTCCTCAGGTTTCGCTGCATGGCTTCTTCGTAGGTCAGCAGGAACTAGTTTCCAGGTCTGAGAGAGCCACCTAAATACTAAACTTAGGGGTGTTTTAGGGGAGTAGGGCCAATGGTCACCTTACCTGAAGTGACTACACCCTCAGTTATGCCACCCTCCTTAGCACTGATTGGAGTGGTCTCTCTCTCTATCTTCAAGTTGGAAGGGACTGAAAGATGTGCTTCACCTCCCCTCCCCCACCTTAGGGGTGGAGTTGGCAGAGGTGAGCACACCTAGTCTTCCTAGGTTTTTCCACCCAAAGTGGGGAGGTAAACTGGGGGCTTCTACCTGCTGCTAGCAGCAGAGGCTGAGGGTTGCATTACAAAGACGGCAGGCCTCTAAAGCTTCCCTCTTGAGCACTGTGCCCATCCTGGGGAAGGCGTTGTGACGCCTCCGCCTAGGATGTTCAATGTTTCTGGTCCCAGACAGCAGAGGCTCTTGGATCAGGGGGTCCAGAAACATGTCTTGTGGCGGCAGGCTGTCTACAGCCTGTCTGTGACCGCACAAGGGTTAGTAGCTTCAAGGGGCAAATCTGAGGGTTTATTTAGAGGAGTAGTTTGTTCCCAAACACTCCTGGTCTAAGAGAAGCCATCCTTGTGCTGCAAAACTAGAGTCATCGAATTTCCAACCCATGTACTTGCTATGCCTTCCCTGGCACTTAAGTATTGTAGGGGCATATCTACTCATGCAGATATGCCCACACCTGTTATGGTGCACCCTTCTTTAGGGCTGGAAGGCCTGCTAGAGTGGTGACTTGCCTCTGCCAATCCCCCCCCCCCCCCCCCCCCCCAAGGTGGGGGTGGCGAGGTGAGGCACACTCTTCAGTGCCCGCCATCATGAGGATGGCAGGCAGTCTCCAATCGAGATTAGAGATTGTGCCCACTCCCCCACGTGGGCGTGAGCACACCAAGGGTGTAGTCCCCTATGGTCAGTAGTCTATTGGCTACTGACCTAGAGACCCATAAAACTCCCCCTAAATAGTCATTAAGGGGCAACCCTGGGCCAAGAAGACAGATTCCTGCAACCTATGAAGACACCCAGCAGAGGAGACTGCAGAGAAGAACTGACTTGGCCCCAGCCCTGCTGGGCCATCTGCAGTTTCCAGGGATCCTGCGCCAAAAGTCACCTTGTCCTGCAGCCAGCGACCTCCTGAACCACTGGGATGACTGACTGCCTTCAACAAAGACCGGATCGCCTGTGAACAGCAGCTCTGTTCAAAAGAAACTCCCAAGACAGACTCTGAGTCTGCATAGGACAAAGAAAGTCTATGGCTGGAACCATCACTGCACCCGTCCCCTACGGCCCGAGTGGCTCACCGGTCCCAGTAAGGTGTCCAGGTGCCCCAAAGTCCACTGTGGATTGACCCCTCCCGGACTCCCTGACGTCGCCTGCAGCATCTGCATGGAGAACCCCACCCCAACCGCGAGTGTCCCGGTAAGGTGAAATCCGACCTCAAGACACCCTTGCATTCAGCCGACCTGCGCCCTGGAGAAGAGAACACCTAAGTCCGAGCCCTCCAACTTACCTGCCCAGCTGTTGGTTCCTCCTAGAAGCTTCCCTGGATCGAGCCTGTACTCAAAAACGTCAAACCCTATTGAAAACATGGCACCGACTCCAAAACAGCACCCTGCACCCGGCCACCTCTGTACCGCTGTGGGTGCACCTTTTGTGCTAAATCTGATCCCCTTTGCCCTCAGCCTAACACCAGGAGCTTTGCTCCCACAACCTTGTGGACTGGTCGTGAACTGCCACCAATTAGAGGCCCCCTATCCTCTATTGGATAACATTGGGCCTCAGCACTCTGCACCTAGCTGCTTAGTGCTGCTGAGGGTGCTTTGAGAGTGCATCCTCGACCCTGGGGGAACCCCGTTTCTAATCCCCGAAACCCAACTCGGACAACCAAGTACTTACCTGTAACCCTATAACTCCCTTTCCACGCATAGGATTGCATTGACTGCTTTTCATTGAAAATTGTTCTAAGTGTGGAGTTGGTATGTATGGAACTCTAAGAAACTTCAAGTATACAAAAAATGATTTGCTTAACTTTTCTCTAGGCAGTGTCTCAGTGTGATATCTAGGCATATCGCACTGAGTAGAAAAAGTAACTTAAAAAGTAATCTGCAAAGTAATCTAACAGTAATTTCAACTGTATTCAAAGTATTTCCAAACCTGTAACAAAGTCCTTTTCATTCAGCTTGCGTGTATTGTTTAACCTCCCTCGTAAAGTACCATTTACACTTATCTGTGCCAGGCTTACTTGGTTCTAGAAAATAAATATAACAAAATAATATTTTTATACAAACAAATTAGTCTGAGTTCAGTCTTTGAGCGTGTGATATCATTTCTTGCCTGAGTGTGTACAATAAATGCTTAACACTACCCTTTGATAAACCCTTAATGCTCGCCCACGTTACCACAAATAAAGAGTAAGGTATTATTTACTTTGACCTCTGCCTACCTTTGGGGTTCCACTGGACTCTGTGCACACTATACCTTACTTTGTTATAGTATATACAGAGCTAGCTTCCTACACAACTGTTTAGCCACCGCTTGGGAGAATACTGCTTTCTCCAGTATTTGGGTATCTTTCATAGATTAAGAGGCTTGAATCAGTTCCTGTTGTCGAAATGGGAGTCCCGCGGTACATAAAATAGCAATAGGGGTATAGGTAATCACTCTTATATTAAAGTTAATAGAGAAAAAACATTCACTTTAATAACTCATCCTAGTCATTAGATATAGTCCAAACTCCAGCCAATAAGGAGACAGCACCCTCCAGAACCCTCTCCACAGAGGCTTCAGGCTCTCAGATTTTCTACCACACGTTGTGTGAAGGGAGTTTCCCTGACTCTGCTCAGTACTTCAACTTTATCTTCAGGTTTATTCAGATTTTACTTTCTGAACATGTCTTCTTCTAAAAGATCTTTATTCAGACATTTTGAGTCTTGTGGCAAGCCAAGGCTTCACTCAGATGATCCCCCCACAAAAAAATGATCTACTGTCTCACCCAGACCACCAGGTGAGAGATTGCAAGATCTGTAGAACATTTTCTCAGAAGACCTTGAGAGACAGGGAAGCACGTCGTCTTCTGTGGCTACAGAAGCTCAAGACAAAGGACACTCCCATATCTGATGCGAAGAGTGATTCCTCTTGAAGGACAACGGCTTCTAAAAAGAGAGCTAGTGATGCGGAGCAGGTTTCTCAAAAGGCTGCTAAGGTGTTGAAGTAACATCATCACACCTCAAAGCAGGAAGATCAGCCTTCATTTTCTGAAAAGGCATCTGTCCCTCTTAAGGGTCAATCTGTGCCCTCTACTCCTCCAAAATCCTCTTCAAAATCAAGGCAGGCGTCAAGATCTCTTCCTGAGACACTTTTACCTCATAAAGACGATCTGTAGACGAGAATCTCAGTCACTTAGACGACGACGACATTGAATTTCTCTTCTCCTCAAGTTGATTGTCGTTGGCATCTTCTCTGTCTACGTTTGTATCCGTGATGGTGAGGCCTTTTGTTATGTCTATGTAGTCCTTATCGTCGACTAAGAAGAAGCGGCCCTTGTCAGGACCTTCATAGACGGAAGCCCCTTTGCCGCTGAGACTGTATGCGGATCTCAAGAATACATCTCCCTCGTCGACGGCGGCCTGGTCGACGGCGGCCTGGTCGACGGCGGCCTGGTCGGCGGCGGCCTGGTCGACGGAGCAGGTGATTTCAGATACAGAACCTCGTAGATGCAGTTTGTTGACGTCCACAACGTTGATGGAAGAACCTCTGCTAAAATCTTCAACTTTGACACCTGTAGTAGGCATGACATTTTTGTCGATGCTTGTCCCATTGTCTGTTTTGGCTACTTCTAGAGAAGATTTGGGACTTCCGAAAAGAGAATTTTCAAGAGCTTCTTTAGCCTCTTCATACCTCTCCAAGTAAGGTATCTCCTTGTCCACCAGAAATCTTTTTTGACTATGGAGCTGATGAAGAGGAGTCGGATGAAGATGACTGGTTTCATGCTGCTCGAAGTCCTTCTGAACTCCTAAAGTATCAGGATGATGAATACGTCTTTTACCCAAAGGTTCCTAATCGGGAAAGACAAGCTAATCGGACAGTACAAATGCCAATGGCTCTTGTCTCAAACTTGCAACATATGGTAGAGGATTACAACCGCAGAATTCCTCCCTCAGATCCGGCATCTTCTGTTCCTCTGGTACCTATTCCGCAACCTACCTTGCTGATCAGATCTCCTCCTACAGTTTCTCCAGTACCCACAGTGGCTCAGCATCGGGAAGAGACTCATACTACTGATGACGAAAGAGAAGAGGGAGAGTTGGGCGAAGTATCCCTTCCTAACGAATGGGACGATTATCAGATCCAGAGACCATTGCCTTCCACTCCACCTCCTATAGATTCACCACCTGAAGATATAGGAGGTTTCCATACCCTTATAGAAAGAGCGGCGAAGAGGTTTCAGCTTCCTATGGTCACAAGCAAGCTAATTGTTTCTTATATGATTTAAGGAACAAACGAAAAGACAAGTCCGTGCCATCCCGATTATAGACTTCATATGGCAGGAGGGCTTAAAGGTCATGAAGACCCCAGCCTCAATTCCTGCATTCTTGCCTAAATTAGAAAAGAAATACAAAGCTCCGGATAACTCAGCTGCCTGTCTTATACGGCAACCTAAGCCCTACTTTGTAATATCTCAGCCGGCACCACTTCTTGAGAAATCCCTCATCTCCTTTATTGGCCTCTCCTGATAAAGATGGTAGACGTCTCAATTCCATTGGCAAGAAATATTCCACCATGCCGGCAACAACTGTCAGAGCGGCCAATTCACTCGCTATCTTTGGCAGATATGACAGGCAAATGTGGTCGGATATTTCGCCCTTTATAGAGCTGTTGCCAGAGGAATCCAAGGCTGAAGCGTTAAAAATTTTGCAAGAGGGCCAAATGATCTCTGCTGAGATCATTGACTGCACAGTGGATATCTATTCCACAGGATTCCGCCAACAGGCTGGGGCTGCGGTCCTGAGGCATCAGGGTTGGTAGATGGATACTTCATTTAGGCAAGAAGTGCAAACAAAGATGATTGACCTGCCTTATGATGGTTAGTCTCTGTTTGGCCAACATATTGATGAAGCTCTTCAGACCATAAAGAAAGATACAGGTACTGGAAAGGCTCGGTACTCTGCAATTTAGAAAACAGCCCTTTGGTGGAGCGAGAGGTCGTGGTTCGTCATTCTTTCGAGGAGGATACACCCAATACAAACCATACCAATCGTACCAAGGACAACAAAGGTACACACCTTCTCAGCAACAGTCATTTAAGCACCCTCCGGCCACTTCTTACAAGCATTACAGAGGGAAGACTACCTACAGGGGGAGAGAACTCCAAGAAACAGTGACAACTGCCCACTGCCAATCACTTTTCCCATCAATCTGATCAAAGTTGGAGGAAGAATCTTCCATTTCTTCTCCAAATGGTCTGCAATAACAATGGACAGATGAGTTTTGGACAAAGTTTCCAGAGGTCACACCTTAGAATTTGTGAAGATTCCTTCAAATTATCCTTCCAGAGGTCCTCCTCCTGCTCATTTAAAGGAACTTTTGTCCCAAATAAAAATATTAAAGAAAGAAAGGAGCAGTTGAAGTGGTACCAAATTTACAGAAAGGAACAGGGCTCTATTGGAGGTTTTTTCTCATAAAGAAGAAAACTGGAGCGTGGCGTCCCATTTTGGACCATTGTTCCCTCAGCAAATTCTTGAAGAAGCAATTCTTCCGAATGTTATCTCTTCAGGAAGTGCTTCAGTTGATAAATCAAGAGGATTTCATGACAACCTTGGACCTTCAGGATGCTTATTTTCATGTCCCTATCCTTCCCAGGCATCGAAAATTCCTACGCTTCAGAGTGTCTGGCAGAGATTTCCAATTCAAGGTCCCACCCTTTGGTCTTCGTTCAGCGCCCCGTGTATTCTCCAAGGCCTTCGCACCGGTGGCAGCTCATCTTAGTCAGGATGGAGTCTAAATCTTCCCTTATCTGGACGCCTGCCTAATAAAGGCAAAATATTTTTTAGTAGCAAGCACTCGCACTCGAAGATGCCTTTCTCTCTTCCAGTCCTTAGGTCTCTCGCTAAATCGGACTAAATCTCAGTTAACACCTTGAAAGGTAAAGACTTTCTTAGAGGCAGCCTTAGACCATCACCAAGCAAAGACCTTTGTCTCACTAGAAAGGCAACAAACAATTTACAAGCTAGCTGCTTTGCTACTAAAAAAAAAAAATCGATTTCTGTCCGCAAGTTCAAATCGCTTCTGGGAATGTTGTCCTCCTGCATTCCCCTAATTCTCAACTGTATCCTGAGAATGAGACCCTTGCAAGAGGAGCTGGACAAACGATGGTTACAGGTCTCCCGGTCCTTCGACGATCTCATCAGAATAACATCTTAAATGATGAAAGCGCTACTATGGTGGACTCACATCCCAAACATAGCAGCAGGCCTATCGTTTTTAGTGGACTCACCAAGTTTCATAATTACAACCGATGCATCCCTCGAGGGCTGAGGAGCACATCTACAAGGTCTGACAGTGAAAGGAAAATGGGACAGTCACCAAAGAACATTGCACATAAACCTCTTAGTTGTTGACTATATTCATGGCTCTGAAATCCTTTCATTCCATAATAAAGGGAGCTTCAGTGTTAATTCGGACAAAACAAGCATGCATTATTTGAACAAGCAGGTAGGAACAAGATCAGGTATGCTATCCCTTCAAGCTCAGGAAATTTGGGATTGGGCTATACAACATCAGATAACACTGACAGCAGCACATGTTCCAGGAGTGGTCAACATTCCAGCCGATTCTCTGAGCTGGTCAATTACATCCAACCATGAATGGGAACTTCACCAACCAACACTGGATCACATCTTTCGGTTGTGGGGCAGAGTTTGGATCTATTTGCAACCAGTTTGAACCGAAAATGGCAATTCTTCGCAAGTTGGAAGCTCGGTCTGTATGTACTATAAAGTAGAGAGCACTTCACTCTCTATTAATGGTAGTGTGGTCGAGCAATAAGGCTTTATCAGAGGGTAGTGTTAAGCATTTGTTGTACACACTCAATCAGAAAATGATGTCACACACTCAAATACTGAACTCAGACCAATGTTATTTGTATAAAAATATCAAGATATTTTATTTCTAGAGCCAAGCCTGACACAGCTAAGTGAAACAAATGCTTTGCAAAATATTATGCAGTGTTAACAATTGAATGCAAGTTCAAATGTTGTTGTTTGAAATACAGGTTTCGAAATTCCTGTGCAGATTACTTTTCAGTTACTTTTTAGATTCCTTTTTAATTAACTTTTTCTACTCAGTGTGATATGCCTAGATATCACACTGGGGTACAAAAGGGGGTTGTGATGGACGGAGCATCTGAACCAATCAAACACTCACACCCAGTCAAAAGATCTGGGTTTAATCCATCACCGTTCTTTAGCCCACTCTGCCACCCCAGTTCAGACATGGCTATATGCAAATCAGTCTGACCCCGTGCCTCATGGGAACAGTCCAGCCCGAACTGCCAAACCATGCCTTCCCTGGACCGGAAACAAGCTTCCGAGGACCGGTTTCTGGCATTCCAGCAGTCTTCAGCCCGGCTTGCTTGAATCCAGTGGCAAAGTGAGCAAGGGACTCCGGTCTGAGCATACTCTGCCACACTTATGGCAGCCAAAAGCAGTACAAAAGGGGGTGGTAATGGGCGGAGCATCTGAACCAATCAAACACTCACACCCAGTCAAAAGACCTGGGTTTAATCCATCACTGTTCTTGGGTGAATGTATGACATTGTACTGCATTCTGTCCATCAACTGTTGTTTTTGCATTTGTCACCCCGAGTGGGATGGGTATGCTCAGACGTGAGTCCCATGCTCTCCACACCACTGGCGTCAAGCTATCCTGGCTGACGGCTGATAGCCAGAAACGGGTCCTAGGATGCTTGATTGCGGTCCAGGAAAGACATGGCTTGGCAGTTCGGGCTGGACTGTTCCCATGAGGCACAGGGTCAAGGCTGATTTGCATATGGCCATGTCTGATCTGGGGTGGTGTGGAGTGCAAAAAACGATGGATTTAGGCCCAGATCTCTGTACTGGGGTGAATGTATGACATTGTACTGCATTCTGTCCATCAACTGTTTTTGCATTTGTCCCCCAGAGTGGGATGGGTATGCTCAGACGTGAGTCCCATGCTCTCCACACCACTGGAGTCAAGCTATCCTGACTGATGACGGCTGATAGCCAGAAACCGGTCCTAGGATGCTTGATTCCGGTCCAGGAAAGACATGGCTTGGCAGTTCGGGTTGGACTGTTCCCATGAGGCACAGGGTCAAGGCTGATTTGCATATGGCCATGTCTGATCTGGGGTGGTGTGGAGTGCAAAAACGATGGATCTAGGCCCAGATCTCTGTACTGGGGTGAATGTATGACATTGTACTGCATTCTGTCTATCAACTGTTTTTATATATATCACACTGGGGCATTTCCTAGAGAAAAGGTAAGTAAAATCAATTGTGTACAGTTGTAGTGTTTCAGATTTTCATACAATTCAACTAAACACTTTTCAAGGAAAAACAGTCAATATATTCCTATGGACAGAAGTTATTGGTTAAAAGGTAGGTACTTGGTTTTTGGGGTTGAGTTTCTGGGGTTAGAACAAGAGTTCCCCCAGGGTCAATAATGCACCTTAAAAGCACCCTCAGTGGCACTAGGGCGGCCGGGTGCAGAGTTCTGAGGCCCAATGTTATCCAATGAAGGATAGGGGGACGAGCAGGTCACATGGTTGTGAGAGCAAAGGTCCTGTGTTAGGCTCAGGGCAAAGGGGGATCCGTGTTACCACCCAAAAGTACACCCGCAGCGACGGCTTGGTGCAGGGTGCGTTTTGGCGTCTTGTGCCCTGTTGGTTTCAACAGAGATTCTCCGGTTTCAACAAAGACTGCAGGCTCGGGGATGAAGATCTTCTGGAGGTGACCACCGGTTGGAGAGGTAAGTTGGGATGCCTGGGGATGTATGAACCCCGTCGGTGGGCCACTCAAGGCTGTGGGACTTGTGATGCAGGGGTGTCTTTGGGCGTCTGGTTTCTGTTACTAGCTCCGGTCGGGGGAATCCTCCAGAAAGAGGCGGCAGGCTTCGCTTGGAGATTTGAGGCAGATCAGAGATCACCAGATCTCATGTCAGGATTTCCGGGGAGTGTTGGTCCACTTGAATTCGGGCTGTGGGCGACGGGTGCAGATTGGTCTAGACTCACAGATTTGGCTGGAGCCAGAGTCTGTGGGTTAACAAATCCGTTATTCACGGGAGACAGTCTTTTCTGTGGAAGGCACGGGAGGCCCTCGAGGTTGCTGCCTGCAGGACATACCAGGATTTCCTTCTGCAGGTTAGAAGTGGGGACAGGCCGGTAGGGTTGGGGCCAAGCCAGTGGGCACCCTCCTCGTCTTAGCTTCAGCACGGATTTTCGGTCCTCCTTCTTTTCCTCTTTGTCTATTCTTGTCTGAGGAGGCACTGTTCAAGGGTGCCCCTAAATACTAGATTTAGAGGCTTACAGATAAGTAAAGGTTGGGACCAATGGGTCCCTTCCTTGGGGTGGGTACACCCCCTATTATGCCACCCTCCAGTGGGAGGGGGTCATATGCCTTGTTGGACAGGCCACATGACGGGCCGCTCTCCCCCGGCTCGACCAGGCCCGAGCCCAGTCACGCAAGCACCACACACCACCATTGCACGCCCTGCGTCCCCTCAGGGACCCCTGCCCTCGAACATGATAACCTCGTGGGTCCGATCCACTGCCGGCCCATGCACCCAGCCCGGGCCGCCATCTTGGACACCTCGCCACGAGGCCGCCTGGCCCCCGATCGACCTCAACCCTGGGCCTAGCCCAGCCTCAGACAATCCGGCACCACCCTCCACCCAGGAGGTGAGCGGGCTACTTGGCAAGTCAATGGGAGAAAGAGGTGCCGATGGCTCTCCCCCCGCCCAGTGCCGCTCGCCCATCGCCTCCCCGGGCGCTGGCTCCACCCCCCTGCTGGGTGTCTGGACTCCCTCATCCCGGACCTCCCGACCTCCAAGTGCGAGGGTCCGGACA
This sequence comes from Lissotriton vulgaris, assembly GCF_964263255.1. Taxonomy (NCBI): domain Eukaryota; kingdom Metazoa; phylum Chordata; class Amphibia; order Caudata; family Salamandridae; genus Lissotriton; species Lissotriton vulgaris. Next base: position 19,180 of record NW_028254413.1, on the reverse strand, counting down.
TCAAAGCACGCCAGCCCTATAACTGGGGCAGCTCCAGAGCAGGAAGTCAGTTGTATCTTGGAGTCGAGAGACGTAAGAGGAACTCATCCTGGACGGACTACTGGCGCTGCCGTAGCTCTGTCCTGTGCACCATCGTCCTGCCTGTTGGCGCTGCCACAGCCGTCGTAACCTTCATTCTTCATCGTCGTCCGGATCTGCTGGCGAGGCCGCGGACCGTTGTAACCGTCATCTTCATCGGGACCTGCTTGGCTTCTCCACGGCCCGTCGACCATCCTTCATCCATCTCGGGACCTGCTTGGCTCCTCCACGGCCCGATCAGCAACCACGCCGAGCTCGAGGATTGAGAGCTATTTAACTCATTGGTAACTAAGACTGTCCCGCTACCCTTTCTCCTCAACCAGAGATCAGAACCGAGGGGACCCCTGAGTCCAGACCTCCTTGTATCATAACGACGTAACCTAAGAATTGCATATAAAGTCTCGTTAACCTTCAATCTTGTGTGGTGTCCGTCTGTGGGGGGGAAGTTACTTACCTGTACAGTCGTTGGAGACGGCTCTCCCTGGAGACCTCTCCCCGTAATCTCGGCCGACCCTCCCGGTCCGTCTAACATTGGTGGCCAGCGGCGCGATCCGAATCACCGCATAACGTACAGAGAGTAGCTCACCCCACAACGAACAACAAATGTCGACTAAAGAGAGCGGATCAACTGAGAAGTTCCAAATGGAAAAACTAGAGGAATACAGCCATCGTGAACTAAAGCAGTTCTGCATCGAACTAGGTATCGCTACCACCGGACTAAGTACCAAGGACGATTTTAAGCATGCCCTAGAATCTTGGGCAGAGACCGGGGATGTCGAAGCCCCTGAGCAAAGCACCGCGAAAAATACCAACACGGCCCCTGAGGGGCAAAGAACCAGTCTCTCGCAAGACGAGATCCAAGAAAGAGAAAAAGCCCGACTACACGAACTCGAAATGGCCCGACTCAAGATGGACATAGAACTCAAATTGGCCGAGCAAAAAATAAACTTAGAGCACCTTCGCCTCCGAGAAGAAAGAGAGGAGAAACAGAGGCAAAGGGAGCTCGAGGAAAAAAGACTAACGTACGAGCACGAACGGAACCTAGCCGAGATCAACCTGCGCAAACAAAATAAAGAGTTAGGGGTGCCCGACAGACCGTCCACCCCAGGGACCGCGGAGAAAAAAGTGCACATCCCCAAGGATGTGGTCCGAGAATATTTTCGAGAAGACGACATCCAGCAATGGTTTAAGGCCTATGAAATCGCGATGACTGCGCACCGGATCGATAGAGCCGACTGGGGAGCCGGCCTATGGGGCAAATTCCTCAATGAGGGCCGCGATACTCTGTTACAGCTCCCAGACCACCAGATGACCTCCTACGACCATATGAAAGCGGCCCTCCTCACCCGCTATGGCCTCACGCCCGAGATGTACCGTCAGAGGTTCCGAGACTGCACACGCATTCCAGGTACAACTTGGGTGGACTATGTAACGTACTTTAGCCGAGCCTTCGAAGGCTGGATCAGAGGGAACAACGTCACGACCTACGAGCAGCTGTTCAATCTGATGGTATGGGAGCATCTGTCCAACAATTGCTTCATTGAACTACGCCAACACCTCCTCGACAGCAAGTTAACCGATCCCCGGCAGCTCGCAGCCGAAGCTGACCGGTGGGAGATCACCAGAGTGGGCCGGAATGGATCCTACGAGCAGAACAGGAACAACAATGGTCACTACCGACCCAGAGGAGGAGGAGGGGGCCAAGGACGAGGAAGAGACAATACTCCGGCCGCCCCCGCTACCAGCACCACCCCCCCGGCCAACCGGGGCAGCACCCCGGCGCGACCGGGATACAGAGCCAATGTTACATGTCACCGATGCCAACGAGTCGGCCACTATGCAAACGACCCAAGCTGCCCGCAGTATCAGAGTCCAAGACCCCGCCAGGTGGCCGCCGCGGCACTAGGGGAAGAACAGATCTCCGAGGAACAAGAAACAGGCGAGCAAGAGTATCAAGAGTGGGAGCCAGCCGCCATGACTCTCGCGTGCTTAGGGGGAAGAGACATGGTCCCGCGGGTCCCCCTACCCGCTAACACCCAGAAGTACAGCCAATGGGTGAGCATCAATGGACAACGGGCCGAAGCCCTTCGAGACACCGGGGCCAGTGTGACAGCCGTCCGCTGTCATCTGGTGACCCCAGAACAATATCTACCGAACGTTCTCTGCCCTGTGCGATCAGCCGACAACTCGGAAAGTCTGTGTCGGATGGCCTGCGTCCCCTTTGAGTGGGGAGGGGTCTCCGGCATGTTGAAGGTAACGGTCCGAGACGACGCCCCCGTGGAATGCCTCCTCGGAAATGACCTGGAAAGCTCCCCGTGGGCAGCCGTGGAGCGAAAAGAACACTTGGGGATGTTGGGCGTCCCAGACTGGGCGTGCGTCACCACCCGGTCCATGGCCGCCCGTGCCAACCATCACCCGGAAGAACCCGAATGGCCGGCGCCACCGCCTCCGGTCGCCCCCGCCGAGACCCCCGACCATGGCATCCCCCTCGAACTTGCTCAACCTTCCGACCTCGCTAATCTTGATCAGTGGGCTCAAGAAGGGGGACCCACACAAGAACAATTTCGTCAGGAACAGAAGACCTGTCCCTCCCTTGAGGGACTCCGACAACAAGCGCTCGCCCAAAGCGCCGGGGATACCTCCGGAACTCATTGGGTCTACTGGGACAATGATCTATTGTACAGCGAGCAACGAATCGCCGAGCTGGGGGCCAACCGAGTACTAGTGGTGCCCCTCCGCTTTAGAGACTTCCTGCTAAACCTGGCCCACGATGCCCCCCTGGCAGGGCACCTGGGACAGGATAAAACCTACAGCCGCCTAGTGACCCACTTCTTCTGGCCCAAAATGAGAAACAATGTGCACCAGCATTGCCGATCTTGCCCCACGTGCCAAGCCAGTGGGAAGAGCGGCCGCAAATTAAAGGCTCCCCTGCAACCCTTTCCAGTAGTCACAACCCCATTTGAGAGGGTCGGGATAGACATTGTGGGACCCCTGGACCCGCGTACAAGACAAGGCCATCGCTTCATCCTGGTACTAGTGGACCACGCCACCCGCTACCCTGAGGCTATTCCTCTCCGGACCGTGACAGCCCCAGTGGTCGGCCGGGCCCTGATGGGGATCTTCTCCCGTGTGGGGTTCCCCCGGGAAGTCGTCAGTGACAGAGGCACGAACTTTATTTCTAAATATATGAAGTCCCTCTGGCAACAGTGTGGGGTCACCTACCGCTTCACGACCCCCTATCACCCCCAAGGAAACGGACTTGTTGAGCGGTTCAATCGCACGCTAAAAGGGATGATCGGGGGATTGGAAGAGCCCCTCCGTCGCCAGTGGGACGTGCTGCTGCCGTGCCTCCTCTTCGCCTACCGGGAGGTCCCACAGAAGTCCCTAGGCTTCAGCCCCTTCGAGCTGCTCTATGGGCACCCAGTACGGGGGCCACTCAGCCTGATCAAAGAAGGCTGGGAGATGCCTCCGGCCAAGAGTCCTCCAGATGTCTTCCGGTACCTCCTCACCCTCCGCAACCAGTCCCGGCGGTTCAGAGACCTAGCAAAAGCCAACCTAGAGGCCAGTCAAGAGGACATGAAGAAATGGTATGACCAGAACGCCTCATCCATTGAATTCGAGCCGGGGCAACAGGTCTGGGTAATGTCCCCCACAGAACCGTGCGCTCTCCAAGACAAATGGACGGGACCCTTCAAGGTAATCGAGCGCAAGGGTCCTGCCACCTATCTGATCGATATGGAGTCCGCCCGGAATCCGCTCCGAGTCCTCCACACCAACAGACTGAAACCCCACTTTGCACGAACAGAACTCAGCCTCTTGATGGCCACAGACAATGGGGTTGAAGACGACTCCGAGCCTCTCCCTGACCTCTTGCGGACCCAGGAGCAAGACGGCTCCGTGGATGGGGTCCGACTCTCGGAGACCCTCACCAGAGAACAACGGCAAGAGTGCCAAGCCCTCCTATCACGGTTCGCCAGTCTGTTCTCCCTCACCCCGGGTGTCACTTCCTGGTGTGTGCACGATGTGGACACCGGAGACAGCCCTCCTATCCGCCACCGGGCCTACCGCGTACCTGATCGGGTACGGGCCTGCATCCAGGCGGAAGTAGCTAAGATGCTCACGCTCGGGGTCATCGAGCCCTCAGACAGTCCATGGGCCAGCCCGGTCGTACTGGTCCCCAAAGCAGCCGCCCCCGGGACCACACCAGAACTCCGGTTCTGTGTCGACTACCGGGGCCTGAATGAAGTCACCAGAACGGACGCACACCCCATCCCCCGGGCAGATGAACTGGTCGACCGAATGGGCGCTGCCCGCTACCTCAGCATCTTCGACCTGACGGCAGGTTATTGGCAGATCGGCCTCACACCCCGAGCACAAGAACGCTCTGCCTTCTCCACCCCCGATGGCCACTATCACTTTACGGTCATGCCCTTCGGCATGAAGAATGCCCCAGCGACGTTCCAACGGCTCGTCAATCAGGTCCTGGCGGGGCTCGAAGAGTTCAGCGCCGCCTACCTGGACGACATCGCTGTGTACAGCCACCATTGGACCGAGCACCTCCACCACCTCCAAGCAGTGCTGCAAGCCCTTCAGCGAGCTGGCCTCACGATCAAGGCCAGCAAATGCCAAATTGGACAAGGGTCGGTGACCTACCTCGGACACCAGGTGGGAAGCGGCCTAGTGGCCCCCCTACAGCTGAAAATTGCCGCCATCCAGAACTGGCAACCCCCTGTCACTCAAACTGAGGTGCGAGCCTTCCTGGGCCTCACGGGCTACTACCGAAGGTTCGTGAAAGACTATGGTACCATCGTGGGGCCTCTCACCGAACTCACGTCAAAAAATCAGCCCAAGAAGGTGAACTGGACCCCAGAGTGTCAAGCGGCGTTCGACCAGTTAAAGGCCGCCATGTGTTCCGCTCCTGTGCTCCAGGCCCCAGACTACAGCCGGGAGTTCGTCGTCCAGACGGACGCCTCCGACCAGGGCATTGGGGCGGTCCTGTCCCAAGTGAACACCGAAGGCCTCGATCAACCGGTGGCCTTCATCAGCCGGAGACTCCTACCCCGGGAACAACGCTGGAGCACCATAGAGAGGGAAGCCTTCGCTGTGGTATGGGCCCTCAAGAAGCTCCGGCCCTACCTTTTTGGCACCCACTTTCGGGTGCAGACTGACCACCGACCCCTGCAGTGGTTGATGCATATGCGGGGGGAAAACCCAAAATTGCTACGCTGGTCCATCTCCTTACAAGGTATGGACTTCACAGTCGAACACCGGCCTGGGTCCGACCACGCCAACGCCGATGGCCTGTCCCGGTTTTTCCGCCTCGACGAAGAGAGTCCCCAAGAGGATGGGTAACTCTCCCCGCCTTCAGCTGGGGGGGACGCATGTTGGACAGGCCACATGACGGGCCGCTCTCCCCCGGCTCGACCAGGCCCGAGCCCAGTCACGCAAGCACCACACACCACCATTGCACGCCCTGCGTCCCCTCAGGGACCCCTGCCCTCGAACATGATAACCTCGTGGGTCCGATCCACTGCCGGCCCATGCACCCAGCCCGGGCCGCCATCTTGGACACCTCGCCACGAGGCCGCCTGGCCCCCGATCGACCTCAACCCTGGGCCTAGCCCAGCCTCAGACAATCCGGCACCACCCTCCACCCAGGAGGTGAGCGGGCTACTTGGCAAGTCAATGGGAGAAAGAGGTGCCGATGGCTCTCCCCCCGCCCAGTGCCGCTCGCCCATCGCCTCCCCGGGCGCTGGCTCCACCCCCCTGCTGGGTGTCTGGACTCCCTCATCCCGGACCTCCCGACCTCCAAGTGCGAGGGTCCGGACATCAAAGCACGCCAGCCCTATAACTGGGGCAGCTCCAGAGCAGGAAGTCAGTTGTATCTTGGAGTCGAGAGACGTAAGAGGAACTCATCCTGGACGGACTACTGGCGCTGCCGTAGCTCTGTCCTGTGCACCATCGTCCTGCCTGTTGGCGCTGCCACAGCCGTCGTAACCTTCATTCTTCATCGTCGTCCGGATCTGCTGGCGAGGCCGCGGACCGTTGTAACCGTCATCTTCATCGGGACCTGCTTGGCTTCTCCACGGCCCGTCGACCATCCTTCATCCATCTCGGGACCTGCTTGGCTCCTCCACGGCCCGATCAGCAACCACGCCGAGCTCGAGGATTGAGAGCTATTTAACTCATTGGTAACTAAGACTGTCCCGCTACCCTTTCTCCTCAACCAGAGATCAGAACCGAGGGGACCCCTGAGTCCAGACCTCCTTGTATCATAACGACGTAACCTAAGAATTGCATATAAAGTCTCGTTAACCTTCAATCTTGTGTGGTGTCCGTCTGTGGGGGGGAAGTTACTTACCTGTACAGTCGTTGGAGACGGCTCTCCCTGGAGACCTCTCCCCGTAATCTCGGCCGACCCTCCCGGTCCGTCTAACATGCCTCACTCTGGTTGGCTGGGTCCCCCCATCTGCAAGATGGCGGGGACTGAGATTTGTGATTCACCTAGTCTACCCCACCTGAGGTGTGGGGTTGGCAAAGGTGGGTACACCTCCTTTCCTCACTTGGTTTTCCCACTGTTTCTCCCCTCCAAAGTGGAGGTCAGAACCTGAGTGGGCTGGTTGTTGGAAGCAGCAAAAGGCCTGGGGAAGCTCACAAAGGTGGCAAGCATTTGAAGCTTTCCCTTCGTGGACCCTGTCCATCCTGGGGGAGGAGGCTTGGCATCTCGTCCCAGGATGTGCATTGTTTCAGACCCTAGAGAGCAGCAGTTTTCAGAAACATTTCTGGTGGTGGCAGCTGGCGAGCAGCCACTCAGCTTGGACACTAATGTTAGGTCGTTTTTGTGCATTTTTCATTAAATCCCTCACTGGCATCAGTGTGGGTTTAATGTGCTGAGAAGTATGATACCAAACTTCCCAGTTTTCAGTAAAGCTATTATGGGGCTGTGGAGTTCTTAATGACAAACTCCCAGCACCACATACTCTTAATGGCATTACTGCACTTACAATGTGTAAGAATTGGCTTAGACACTGTAGAGGTACAGGGTACCCTCACCACTGGTATAGTGCACCCAGCTAGAGGGGTGGCTGATCCATGGCAGGGCAATGGGTTGTAGGCATGGCACACCGGGATGTGTGCCATGACGACTCTTCACTTAGTTCTATTTATTTTATTTATTTTAAAAGTTTTATATAGCGCGAACAAGATCTTCGCAGATATCAGAGCGCTTTACATAGAAGGGTACATGAGGGAACATAGACAAGTAAATCAATAGATCACACAGTACAAATAGTACAAATAAATGACTGCAAAGCCAATCATGTGAATAATAAGACAACTCCGACAAATAAGTAAAGGGGTCAAACATGTAGTTCAGATCGGTGCAGGGTTTTAATAGGGTTCGAGAAAGTAGTTCAAGTGTATTTAGCCATGAGGATAGCTTTTACTTCTTTTTTTAAAGAGTGTAGTGGAGGTGATAAGCCTGGTTTCGGGAGGGAGTGAGTTCCAAATTCTAGGCGCCATTCCTGAGAAGGAGCGCTTGTATGTTTTTTCCTTCCGGAATCTTCGAGGTTTCAGCAGAAGATTGTTTGTGCCTCTCGTGTTTCTAATTCCCCCAGAGATTGTCAGTTTCTGAGCAAGGTAGCCGGGTGAGTTTAGGTGTACCGCCTTGTGTGTCATGCAGGCGATTTTCAGATGTATTCTGGCTTCAAAAGGCAGCTAATTCAGGGATTTTAAGTCAGGGGTAATGTGGGAGTGCTTTTTTGACCCAGTGATGAGTCTCGCTGCAGCATTTAGAGAAGCTTTTAGTGGTGCGGTTGTAGTTAGGGGGAGTCCGCAGAGGGCGGTGCTGCCGTATTCAATTCGTGGGATGACTAGTGCTTGTACTGCAGTTTGGAAGTCTTTGGCTGGGAGGTAGAGTTTAAGTTTCCTCAGAGTATTGATCTGGAAGTTCGCTCCCTTTGTTGCCTTGCTGATATGTTGTTGCATGCTGAGATTGGTGTCGAGTGTTATGCCTAAAGATTTTGCTGAGTCCACGATGGTGGGTTGGACATTGAGTGCGGTTAGGAGTTTAAGCCAATGTTGAGTCGTGGATATCTTCGCTGGAGGTGAGATCAGAAGGAACTCTGTTTTCAGGGCATTGAGTTTGAGGTGATTGTCGGCAAGCCAAGATTGGGTGCATCTGATAGTTGAGTTCAGGAGCAGGATGTCATTGGGTGATTGTAATTTGAGGTAAACTTAGGTGTCATCGGCGTACATGTGGAAGTGTACATTGGATGCTTGTAGCAAGGTGGTGAGAGGTTCCATGACTAGGTTGAACAAAGTTGGGGATAGAGAGGATCCTTGGGGGACGCCTAGCGTTACAGGTATTGGCGAGGACATCCGGTTGTTGCTCTTGAATTTCTGCGACCTGTTGTGAAGAAAGGAAGTGAACCACTTGAAGAAAGGAAGTGAACCACTTCTGCACCAAAACACGCATCCTGCAAAAGTGTGTGTAGGTGTGTGTGTAGGGGTGTAGGTGTGTGTATGTAGTTGTGTAGGTGTGTGTATGTAGGGGTGTGTGTGTAAGTGTAGGGACTCTAAGGGTGGCACAAAAAGTGCTGCAGCCCTTAGGGGCCTTTGCTGGCCACAGTACCCCTGGTACATGTGGTGCCATTTACAAGATGCTGGCATTTGGCCAGGGAGTGCCAATTGGGTTTTATTTTCAATGCACTTTTAGGGATAGATCATAGGCCCTGGGTACCTGTTTGGCAGGAGCCCAGGGCACACTCAGTCAAAGTACTTCAGCAGTTTAGCAAAATGTGGGGGCAACCATGCACAAAGAGGGCACTTTCTTAAAATGCGATACTCCACTTCTATCAATTGCAGTTGTGTGTTTCTTGAACAAGTACTAAAAGTAGTCCCGGAAGTTTGCAATATTTCTTGAAGAAGTATAAATGTCATAAACCTAAGAATTTGTTTTATGTATTTTGGGATATATTGTAAGCTTTTTCAGTATACCTAATCTCTTTTTGTGTTTCAAGGGACCGAAAAAGAGACAAGGATAAAGAAATCAAACCTAAAGCCAAAGAAAGGGAGAAGTCCAGAGAGAAGGATGACAGAACGAGGAAAGACAAGAGATCCCTAACACCTCCCAGAGGCTCTGGTTCTCGTAGGAGATCTCGCAGCACTAGCAGGTTTGATGTTTTTTAACAGTGTATCTGCATAACCATCAATGCCCTTGGTGTTCATGGGAAATAGAATTTGTATATGGATATGTTTGTTCACATGTATGGTAATAGGCAAAGGTATACCAATTAATTCCTTTGGTCCTTTCCTTATTGGGGGGCGGTAAGTGGAACTAGACCGATTTCCTTGGCACACTGCTAAGGTAAAGCTTCCCCAGAAGCCCATAGCTGGATTTTTTCTCCCCTCCAGCGACGAGAAGAGAAGCACATTGAGACCATATGATACACTGTCATTGTGGTCCATTGGTTAATCAGTTCTTGTCTCATATAATAGGCTTAGCCACACAATTGGGGTACAGTTTTTGACAGAGTAGTTTGGTAAAGCTGGAAGGTAGCAATTGTGTGGACCCCCCCCAGATTCAGACACTTTCCTACAGAAATTATAGTGAGAACCACACAAGCTACACCACCCTGGACTCTACTGGGTGTCTAATTTTAAAAAATGACTGGGTTTAGTAGGTTTTCCTGGTTGGAAGCAGAGCCCATGGCGAAGCACTACAGCCACCCAGATCGCCGAAGTGGGGGAATTTTCATGGCAAAACATTTTGTATCCCCAATGGGTTTTGGGACCTATTATGTCACGGTCAATAGATCCATTCACTGGAGTAGGCTTCCATTTTTATTGGGAGAAAAATGGAACCCGGAATAACAGTTGCTGTTAATTGAATTCCTCCATTTTTTTTATAAAGTTCTTTTTAGGTTTCGCCTCGCCGAAAGCTGCGCAGCAGACTTTCGCGCAGGCGAAATCTTAAGTCTACAGTATGTGTGTAGTCCCGCCCCTCTGTTCCATTGGCTAGCTCCATAAATGGAGGCTAGCCATTGGAACAGAGATCTGTCCGTCAATGCCGGAGCAGATTCGTTGGTGTTCCCGAGAATTTTAGGCTTTTGCCCACGTCAAGCGGCTGTGGGCGTGTTTATTTTTTTTATTTTTTACAGCTTTGTTTTCCACCATTTCGGAAGTGTCCTTTGCAGGAGTGGGTTGCGCAATGTCCCGCTGTCCGTTCCCGCACCACTCCCGCTGTCCGTGAGCCCGTTCCCGCCCCCCCTCCCACAGTCCGTGTGCCCGTCGCCCCTCCCGCAGTCCGTGTGCCCGTCGCCCCTCCCGCAGTCCGTGTGCCCGTCCCCCCTCCCGCAGTCCGTGTGCCCACCCCTTTCCCGCTGTCCGTGAGCCCGTCCCCCCTCCCGCTGTCCGTGAGCCCGTTCCCGCCCCTCCCTCTCACCTCAATTCTGACATCTAGTTTTCTGTTTGGGGGCTTGGCACCTCGAGCCATGGGGGCAGGAGGCAGGTGTTTCCTTTTGACTGCGCCACACTTCCTGGATGACCGCCCTTTAGATAACGGAAGTAGGGGCGTGTTGCTGATGGCCATCGCCTTGCTGCCAGGTGACACAGTTTGCTGCTGCTGCTTCCTCTTCTTCGGTAAAAGCAGATCTGGTCCACGCCTGTGCTGGGTGACATTCCCCGGAGAGGTGACCTCTGCTGCTATACCCGGCTGGAACCCCTGATGTGGTTTGGTAAAATGCCAAAAGTTGTACTTTATTCCTATACGACGAAAAACAATTGTTTAATATAGAAAAGACCATCTTTTTTTGATAGTGTACCATCGAGTTTTTGACGTGCTTGCCAATTTGAAAAGGTATTGTCACAACAGCACCGTTTGTCGCCTTTATTCTAGTTTCTTTTAAATTGTTCATTTTACACTGGTACAGTAACTTAACCCGCTCGCGGTTTGTATACTTGTAAATACTGTAGCGAGTGTTTCAAATTATGGTATAGTGAGAAAAGTGACTGCAACAAGTGTGTAACTAATTATTGCTTACTTTTTGAAACACTGTCGCAAAGTTGTGTGCTGCTTTTATTGTAATCGTACGGTGTGATGTTCTTTATTTGAACCCTCACTAATCAAATTATTATACATTTCCTGTCTAACTCCCGGGCATGGCGCAGAAAGTGGTTCTTTAATACTACGTGAGGTTATTATTGTATTGCTTTCATATGTCATTTCATTGTACGAAACCGTAATCGATTCGTCCGTAGGGTGTTAGATATTTTTCCTCGTGGCAGCGATATGTATCGGCGCTTTTCATAATTTCATAATTTCCCATCGCTTTCATAATTTCCCCTCGCTTGCAGCAGACGTTCAATGTTTCTCGTCCTCTTTCCTGTATGTAATACGGTCCTGCGGCCGGGATATATGGGTTCCACATCGCGGCTCATCTCTCGCCTCCTTTGGGTACAGCTGGGAATTCCCCAAGAGTCTGCGTGTTCCTGGATACCAAAGCCCTGCTACCTTGTACGTCAAGCAGCCCCCCCCCGCCCCCGACCTTATTGCGATTTTGAGACTGGCAAGTGAGTGAGTATGTGTACTCAGAGTAGAGAACAGCTATGGTAAGAGTCAAGATTTCTGCTCTGGATGACAGGGAAGGTGGCTGTCTGTCAGTGTGTGTGTGTGTGGGGGGGGTTTCTGTCTGTGTATGTGTGTGTGGAGGGGTGTTCTGTCTGTGTGTGTGGGGTTCTGTGTGTGTGTGGGGTTCTGTGTGTGTGTGGGGGGTTCTGTGTGTGTGTGTGGGGTTCTGTGTGTGTGTGTGGGGGTCTGTGTGTGTGTGTGTGTGTGGGGTTCTGTGTGTGTGTGGGGGTTGTGTCTGTGTGTGTGGGGGGGGTTCTGTGTGTGGGGGGTTCTGTGTGTGGGGGGGTTCTGTGTGTGGGGGGGTTCTGTGTGGGGGGGTTCTGTGTGTGGGGGGGTTCTGTGTGTGGGGGGTTCTGTGTGTGGGGGGTGCTGTGTGTGGGGGGTGCTGTGTGTGGGGGGTTCTGTGTGTGGGGGGTTCTGTGTGTGGGGGGGCTGTGTGTGGGGGGGCTGTGTGTGGGGGGTTCTGTGTGTGTGTGGGGGGGTTCTGTGTGTGGGGGGGGGGTTCTGTGTGTGGGGGGGGGGTTCTGTGTGTGGGGGGGGTTCTGTGTGTGTGGGGGGGGGTTCTGTGTGTGGGGGGGGGGGTTCTGTGTGTGGGGGGGGGGTTCTGTGTGTGGGGGGGGCTGTGTGTGGGGGGTTCTGTGTGGGGGGGGGCTGTGTGGGGGGGGTTCTGTGTGTGGGGGGGGGGTTCTGTGTGTGGGGGGGGGTTCTGTGTGTGGGGGGGGGGTTCTGTGTGTGGGGGGGGGGTTCTGTGTGTGGGGGGGGTTCTGTGTGTGGGGGGGGTTCTGTGTGTGGGGGGGGTTGTGTGTGGGGGGGGGGTTCTGTGTGTGGGGGGGTTCTGTGTGTGGGGGGTTCTGTGTGGGGGGGGTTCTGTGTGGGGGGGGTTCTGTGTGGGGGGGGTTCTGTGTGTGGGGGGGGTCTGTCTGTGGGGTTCTGTCTGTGTGTGTGTGGGGTTCTGTCTGGGTTCTGTCTGTGTGGGGGGTTCTGTCTGTGTGTGTGTGTGTGTGGGGATTCTGTGTGTGTGTGTGTGGGGGGGGATTCTGTGTGTGTGTGTGTGTGTGGGGGGGGTTCTGTGTGTGTGTGTGGGGGGGGGGTTCTGTCTCTGTGTGTGTGTGTGTGGGGGGGGTTCTGTCTGTGTGTGGGGGGGGGGTTCTGTCTGTGTGTGTGTGTGATCTGTCGGTGTGTGTGTGTGGGGTTATGTGTGTGTGTGGGTGCATGTGGCTCTGTGTGTTGCTCTGTGTGTGTGTGTGTGTGCAAATGCAATAGGTCTCGCATTTGCGAGAGATTAAGCTATTGGCATTGTAAATGACAATGCCATTTATTTTTGTTGCTTTCTTTGCCAGTTTTTGCTTTCTTTGACCCTCTTCTGTCCCTGCTTGCCACAGGTTCATTGCCAAGTCTCCAATTGGTTGCCTTGTCCTGGTTTGCTTTCTCTGACCCCCCCCTGACGTTGCTTGTTACTCTTACGTTCCCATTTTACTCTCCCATATCCTCAGTGCACCTTTTGTGTCTGTTCTCTAAACTCCCTCCACCTCTTCATCCGTGTCCCTCGCACTATCACTCACCTATTTCCCATACCACTGTCACTGCCTTCTGTACTCCCCCCCACTGCTTTACTACTACTCCTGTTCTTTCAACTTCCTCTGAGCTCTACCATTCACTCCTTTCTTAGCTCATTTCATCTACTCTTCCCTTCTTTTCTACTTCCCCTGCTCCTCCTATTTTCTTGCCATCGCTGTTTGCACTCTCTCCTCTGTGCTGCTAGTAATACTCGATGCCTGCTGTCCCTGCCCCGTCCCTTTACCTCCCACCTTGACTGCTGTGGTTTATGCTCCCAGTTCCATCTGCCTCTGCTACGTCACCACTTCCCCCGTTGCTGCAGGCGATGCACCCCGCTCGCATTTTGCTCTAGGTAATGGCCCAGGGCACCCAGTTGTACCCCCTCCTCCTTTGCTACAGGTAATATCTCCCGCCTCTTTGCTCCATTTGCCCCTCCCCATTGCTGTCTGCGCTCTGATGCTAGGATGCATGCAATTTAGTCTCTCCAGTGATGGGTGCATTAGTGCGCAGAATATGTAAATCTGTGGGCTGGAAATTTTGTGGTTTCTGTCCGGTTGTCCAGTGTGAGGTCACATGGAGTGCTAATGCTGCTCCTTGCCTTCTGTGTCGCTTGCTATTCTTCCCTTCATCCTGAACCCCAGCCTGGGCTCCTTTCTTCCACCCCTGACAACTTTCATTCCCACTCTGCAGATCCCACCCATTCCTTAACACCCACTCAGCCTTTTTACCTCATAACCTGTTGCCAGACCTCTTCATGTGCCACACACCTTTTCAATCTCTACTACTCCTATTCCCGTACCTTCTTTATATTACCCAGTTACTTTTTTATCTTCTTTGCAGCCTTGGCTGGCTTTGTGTGTGTGCAGCTGGCTTTGTGTGTGGGCGGCTCTGTGTGTGTGTGTGTGTGTGTGTGTGT